>NC_140484.1:957500-1592500 GCF_964271855.1 Acomys minous
GGCAAACAGCTCTTGCTAGAAGCTGCAGGCCTGCAGGCCCCACACTGCACAGAGTCACGAATCCCTTCCTCGGCCCATTTCGGAGGGAGAATCTTGCAAATAAGCCAGCACTTTCCCAAGGTCTTTCTACGTGACTGCGGTGGAAGGTTCAGGGTTTAAATCACAGCTCTTTCCTTAAATTCCACCCTGTTTGACACTGAAAGCTGTGTTTCTGTGAATATCTTTTAAACTCTTTCCAGTTGTATGGTTTATAAAATAGATTTTTTTAAAAAGTGGCCTGAGATGAGAGGTGTGGCCCCTACCTGTCTATCGTCATAAGAAAATGAAGATGTTTGTAGATCTCCACTTAGTGTTAGCTTCTCACTGGTCACAGCAGCTGCTTGGAGAAACTTTTTTTTTTCAGAACTAAAATGTTATCAACTCAGCCAAGTGTGGACTTCAGGCAGTTCCTGGAAATAAAGCCACAGTGTGTGGGGGAGAACTGAGTCCTATGTAGTTCACGTTGGCCTCAGATGACATCCTCAGCTCTGTCTCCTGAGTACTGAGATGGTGCATGCTACCATCCTGGGTGGGACCATAGCACTTAAACAAGGACGGATGCTCCACTGTGCCTTGTTCAGCAAGAGGCCAGTCTAATGACAGGCTCAGAGACAGTGCCTTTGGTATTTGTGTTCCTGTTAGCCTCCCAGTTAGCTCGCTGTGGTTACCAGGCAGGATAGGGTATGCAGGTTTATAAAGTGGCCTTTTTTTCATGTTGGGGGGGGGTCTCTATACTTGGCTGCTTGCCAAATACGCTACATGGCTCTTCTTGGACTGTACAAATATCAAATATGATTAAGAGTAAGAAATCTGCAATCTGACAAACCAGAGTTGAGTCAAGTCATTAAACCTTTCTGAATTTTAGCTTCCTAACCCATAAAATGGAAATAATAGGTCTTTTCTGATAAAGATGATGTGGGAGAACACAGACACACAGACATATAGACGTGGGGAAACACACACATGCACACACACGCACGCGCGCACACACACACACACATGCACACACACACACGCACGCGCGCACACACACACACACACACACACGCACACGCACACGCACACACACTGCCTAGCAATGATAGGTTATTTTATTAGCTGTGAACTTTGAATATATCTATGGGTACCTCTGTGCATGTTAGAATGCAAGGGGCCTTGGGAAGTTATGCTGGGTGACAGGACACAGAAACCAAAGGCCGTGCATTGGTTTTATGATGCATTCTCACTAAATGTCTGTTATGGGCAAACCCATAGAGGCAGCAAGCAGATTAACAGTTTCTAGGGGCTATGGAGAGGGCAATGAAGAGTAACTATTTAATGGGTCAAAAATTTCCTTCTGAGACAAAATTTTCTAGAACAATGTAGAACTGGTGGCTGCACGTTGAATGGGCTAAAGGCAGCTTAAGAGCAAAAACTTGAGAATGGTTAAAGTAGTAAATTGTGTACCACAGTTTAAACCATTTGCATACACAGGCCTTCCAGGCATCTTTCTCCAGCTCTTTCTTCCTGGAGGTCACTCCCCTCTCCTGACATGCACCAAGGGCCATTTTCTGTAGTCACTTATCCCAAAGATGAGCCCATCAAAACCAAAAGCTTTTGTGTCCTAAACGGTTACTGACAAGCTTCTTCCCACGCTGACCAGATTCTCACCTTCCTCCGGAGCATCCAGTGAGAGATACCTGCCTCCCGTTCACCAAGGGCCTACATCTCACTAGTGCTGCTGTCAGCTTTCTGGGTCACCATTTAGAGGGATGTCAGAGGCTGGACGCAACCCCTCGGTCCTGGTCTCCTGACCCGAGCTTTTGATGATTCCATTTCACGTGAGGCTGGCTTCTTACCAGCACATTTTTCTAGCGCTCAAAGGAGTTCACTTTCATGTTATTTGTAATGGAAGGCTATTGGACTGGTATTTATTCCTGGCTGACTCGTGAGCTCACTCAGATTGCGCCCTCATGGAGACAGCATTTGGACTGTTGGCTTGCTTTAACTAGAAATTACTGCCTTTACTAGGGGCCATTAGCACATCAAAATGGTGTTTGTTGAGCCAGGAAAAGTGATACATTATGTTTGCATTTATTCTTTGGTCCCCAAAGACTAATTGTTGGTTTGTGTTTTTAAACACCCGTTCAAGTGCTAAGAGCCTGTAATGAGTTAAATTAACAAGCCATTAGGGTTAAGAGTAATGGTGTTGACATGGACACAGTGGACCAATTACTGACGATGGACTAGAGGATAAAACCCTGTATGCGTCG
Organism: Acomys minous; assembly: GCF_964271855.1. Classification (NCBI taxonomy): domain Eukaryota; kingdom Metazoa; phylum Chordata; class Mammalia; order Rodentia; family Muridae; genus Acomys; species Acomys minous. The sequence continues at coordinate 959,792 of NC_140484.1, forward strand.
AGACCAGCTGCCCTTCATTTCCGGTACACTAGGACAGTCGGTGGAGCATTTCCTCAGACTTGTTTTGTTTATTCTTGCGTCGGTCTTTTGTTGTGAGGACCCAGTCATTATATAGACGAGGACACCATGGCTTGGAGGGGGGTTGTGCCCAGTGAGACCAGCAAAGATGGGTGGGGACCCCAGAGAACACCTATTTTTGTGCACAACATCCACTGGACTTCTACTGGTGTTTGTACAGATTCCAGCTAGGCACAGGCTGAAAGGCGAGCTCTCATGACGCCACCTAAAGATCTGACAGCTCTAGTGGACAATCTCTTCCTGCAATTTAGCCAGCATAGCACCATGGGGGAATGACTTAAAAAGATCGTTTGGGGCCTTACTTGCATGCAATATGATGTGGTGCTTGGCCCTAAGGGGGAGAGAGTCTTACCCCACTCTGAGAAGACGAAACAGCTGCCACGTTAGAAACTTCCAGAGATATGCTCTCAGTGAAGATTTTCCACTGTTTAGGCTGATGTCATCTGTGTCAACCACTGCCATCATTCAACTATGTGGAACTGGCTGTTTATTGCCACAGACATGTTATCTATCACCTTAAGTCCTCTCAGCTGTGCAGTAGTGCCAGGAGGATGAGCTCTCGTCTTGCAGAAGATGGTGAAACATGGTGAAATGGTAAAGGCACAGTGGCCCCTAGGAACACTCTCCTGGGGGCAATTTGTGCGACTCCAGCTAGACCCCTCCCTCCTTTGGGTTGTTCTAGTTTTATGGCTTAACTTCATAATCTTGCTGGAATGAGCTTCAGATGTTCCAGATTCTTCATGCCTCACTAGGCAAACTTAACGTTGGGCCCCGGGAAAGGGCTGGGGAAAGGCTCATATCAAGATAAGGATGAAGTCACCCAAACAGCCCTTGTGTTTTGGAGCAGTGGGGATGGGGACAGCATCACTCTAAAAACCAAGGGCCTCCTCTTGTGGTAGGGTGGAGATGTTTCCGGTACCTTTTTAACAAAAACAAGTTGTCCTTGTATGAAGATTGCTAACCAAGGTCTAGTCATGATAGTAAACCTTTGCTGTTCTGAGCAGTACTGCACTTACAGGGGGCTGCTCTGTGCTCGGGGAATTCGGTTTCTTTTTAATATGTAATAATCACCATTACATCTCAATTACTTAACAAATAGAGAAGCACAGGGCCATGTTATTTCCAAAGAGCCTCCTGAGAGTATGGCTGGAGATCTCCAAATGTTACCCAAAATTAGCCTGGAGAGGGCAGGCGATCAGATCTTCTAGTGTGTGCCCGAGGGAACACGTATGTATTATGCACCACTAATGTAGGCAGTGCTCTGCCTACTCATGGCTCTCAGTCCTGGAAGATGCCACACTCCTCTCCTTGCTAAGAGATACCTAGACTCATCGGAAGAGGCTACAGCAAGGGTTTTGTTTTGTTTTTTTTGTTGTTGTTGTTTTGTTTTCTGTTTCCAGTTTTGGTGATGGATTGACTTTCTTCTCTGAAGCTGAGAAGCCCCAGCTTCTGGCTGGAAAGTAAGTAGCAGGTCACCACAGACAGAAGGAAGTACATAAGAACAAAAAAGCTCATCCGTAATTTAAAGTGACAAAAAGAAGTGAAGTTGCTTGATGTATAAGCAAGCAAGAATACAAACAACAAACAAACAAACAAACAAACAAAACCTCACAACTAAGAGTTTCTGTCTCCCCTTTGAGCCCATAATGGCACTGAACGGTGTGTGTCAGTAAGCACTGTTAATATTCTATGAAAGGGGTGCTTAGAGCAAGGCAGCCATAGACCACTTCCTTGGGAACTATACAGTTTCTCAGGGCATTTTTTTTTTAAAGCCTTAGCAGTTGGCACTTTTCCTATGAGAAAGTAGGGGTTGTTGCGGACAGTCTTATTTCCACAACTTGAGTTTGCCTTAATGTAGAATTGTGACTATGAAAGCAGCTTTGGTTTACTGGTGGCGTAGCACTCAAATTAAATTTGGTTTTAGCTAAAAGCCCTCAACATATAATGAGGATTACAAGTCAGGGATCGGCCTGGCCCTGAAGCGTTCAATTTCATTTTGATGGGCATCTGGTAGGGCTCACTGCTGGCTGGGGGCAGAAGGCAGGCGTGCTTTTCATCTACGGGAGCCTGGAGACCTCAGGTACTCTGTGTACTAGCCTAGTGAATAGCTGTGCGTTCCTTGTAGAATGAAGGGCTGAATAAGTAAAGGGGAGAGAAGAGATTACCCTTTGAGCACCCGGTTCCCACTAAACCAAAGGTAAGCCCTTTGTAACTGTTGATCAGGGAATAAATCCTCCTTTGTAATTCCACAGATGCGGGACGCCTCCTTTGCACCAGCCCTTCCTGCACATACAGTTTCTACTGACTTTGCAAATCTTGTAGAACTGCCAGTGTGGAACTTTTCTGACCTTAATTGCTGGATTTTTTTTCTTCCTCCCTCCCCTCAAAATGGAAAATGGAAGTAACCCAGCCAGTGAGTTAAAATTTTCCGTTCAAAGGGGTGCCAGACCATTTACACTTTCAACTCACCCCACAGTACCAAGAAGAGGGTGACTTTGGTCAGTGTGTTGGAAGCCCCATCATCTCACACTCAGCGTGTGAAGCCATGCGACAGAAGGTTGCCGCTGTCATTTCGGGTGTTTTTCTATTAAAAATCAGAGATGACAGCTCTAGATGGGTGCTAAGCCCTTTCTGAGGAGACACAGCCTTTCCCTGTCGATGGCCTGTGGTAACACTCAGCTTAGTGCAAAGCATAGGTTTGTGCTTGGTTGTTGCTGATCAGACATGGATGGAGAAATGATTAGCACATACTTGTTTATGTGATTTCAGCAGAAAAATCCACGCACTGCTGGTAATGAATTGAAGGTTAAATGACAAATTTTTCTTGCAACTATTCCTGTTGTATAGTCTATGAACTGAAAACTGGATTAACCTTTAATTACCCCCAACGATCTCTGAACTCTGAGACAACATTGCACTGCCACCGGGAGTATTTGCATATACAGTTTAATGAGAGGAACATCTGTTTGCGTGTTTGGAATCATTACTAGCATGTAGATTAATGGATACTTACAGTGAGATAAGATCCGACCGAATGTCTCGATTTCTTGAGTTTCTTCTCCCACCCTCTGATTCTGCCGGACTTGTATTAATTAGATTGCAGGCTGGTTTGAGTCCATAGCCTTGTGTGGAATACACACATACAACAGGATCTGCAAAACCACGTTTCATCCAACTAGGGAGAAGACACAACTCCTGGGCCTTATAAAAATGTGCATTCTGTTAGCCTGTGTGTACGGGCATGCGAAGTGTTGAATTCAAATATTAAAAAAAAAAATGCTAGGACTGGAGAGATGGTGTAGCATCAAGTGCTCACTGCACAAGCATGGAGACCTGAATCTAAGAAGCCATGACTGGGCCAGGCGTAGTGGCGCACGCCTTTAATCCCAGCACTCAGGAGGCAGAGGCAGGCAGATTGTGTGAGTTCAAGGCCAGCCTGGTCTACAAAACGAGTCCAGGACAGCCAGGGCTACACAGAGAAACCTTGTCTCAAAAAACCAACCAACCAACAAACCAACCAAACAACAACAACAAAAACTATGACTGGTGGAATATTTGTTGGGGTTTTGGAGACAGTGGTCCTGGGAGTTTATCAGATTAGGTGAGAATCTCTGTCTTTAGGAACTAATTTTTGCACACAGCTCTCCTCTGATAGTTATACCAAATGCTTCTATGATGTTTGGCAGTTTTACGGCCAACAGAATGCAAGGTCCAAGCTAATTAAAAATCTTTATTTTTTTCTTGAGACTCACAGGAGGCTGATGGGGTTCAACAATTTGCTTAGCACCTCCTGAGTGGCTCAGTAGAGAGCTGTGCCTCCAAACCTCCGCTAGTTCCAGTGTCTCAACTATGCTGTCTTTCTCAATGCGTAATATTTGAAGGCATTTAAAGCAGCAAATAAAATTATTTAATGCAGCTTCTTAGGAAATCCACCCAACTACCAATAGCAGCCACCATTAAAAGTGCACAGATTTTTGTTGTACACAGAAAATGCTAGCTTTATGCAACCATTAAACCTTCATGCTGTTGGTGTATATACTTCAATTCTTACATATGGGACATTTTCCCTGTATTGGTCCAAAGCTTGTAAAAGACTATAGAGATAGATTTCTAGGCCTTTAATTCCCTCATGTGTTTTTAAATGTTGCTTTTGATAGGAAGGAAAAAGTGCTGGTTCTTTATGTTTTTTAAAACAAGAAGAAAAGGAAGCTCAGTTCTACCTTAACTCCAGACTTTTCTGGCCACCAGCCCTGAGCCCAGCACTGTCTCCTTCAGCCCTCTCAGCATCCCAGAGATTTTAAAGAGTTGCTCTCAGCGACTATATTGTCTCATCAGGATGGAGAGGACTCGAGGCTTTCACTAAGGAGTCTACCCTCATTAATTTAAACTAAATGGCGGGAGTGGTGAGGGGGACAGCCAGATTAACTAGGGAACACTTTGAACCATGGAAAAGATTTTTTTTTTATGGGCATGAACTGTTCTGACACCCATGGATGTTCTGTAATTAAAGTTGGGCTGGGGCTGGAAAGGTCTTTAAGGAACAGGATTAAATCAATTGGTTTGTGATTGAGTATCCATTATCTGCTGGCAAAGGTGTATCGTGAGGCCATGGGAAGCAATTTGTTCTCTAAGTGTTTTCAGCATCTCCCACACCCCCTCTTCTGATTGATACCCTATTCATGTGTACTCTGTAAACAGAAAAGGCATTCCTAAAAACCAAAAGAGGGCTAGTTCAGATAACACTGTTTCCACATCCATCAGATATGTACCCCATTCTCTGCATAGAGCTAGACTGTCTGATTCAAAAGGACATTTTTTCAAGTCCCGGGGTGAACTGAACCCGACCACAGCCGGGTTGGGCTTCTGTCTGAAGTGGTTAGCGCTACTGGGCAGCATCACTTGGCTCGAAGCCACCGCGCAGATAACCACATATGATAGGGACGATCAAACCTGTGTTTTTTGAGGAGTGTGTGTGGATAGGTGACCAAAGAGTCTGGGTTCACAGCGATTTTCAGGACAGATGAGTGAAAAGTCCGTGTGTTATCTCCAGCCTCCCTCCCTTCGTTTTCTTGTAGCGCTGGACAGCTGTGATAGTCCCCGTGACTCCCAGGTGTCACAGTGCGTTACGTCATTGTGTGCCTCCGGGTCTTTCCGCCTGCTTTTATTCAACCTTAGGCTCGCTTTTCTCGTGCATTTTGATGCTATATCTTACCTTTGTGACTAGCTTACCGTACTTATATGGTCAGTTGGGACTTCACTTTCCGGTGGGCCCCACTCTCCTCTCAGCCCTTCTTAACAGGTGTTTTCCATCTTTATAACCTTCATCGTCTGGCCGCTGGAGGGCAGAGCCCGTGTCTGTGCATCTGGGTAAGAATGCTTGTGGAGCTCATGGATGAAAGAATGATGTGAAAGTTGCACTGATTTATTTTTATTTATTTATTTATTTATTTATTTATTTATTTATTTAGCCTAACTGCGGGTTTGTACCCTGTTACTGTTCAGGTCACCAAAAGGAGTCGCTGTTTTGTACCCTGTAAGCTGCTTGTGTTGCCAGGAGGGGTCGCTGTTGGAGCTTCCTGTAAAGCTTTTGGCTGTTGGACTTTTTTTCTTTTTCTTCCTTCCTTCCCTCCCTCCCTCCCTTCTTCCCTCTCTCTCTTTCTCCTCCCTCCCTCCCTTCTTCCCCACCCCCCCCTCTTTCTTTTGAGAGACATTTCTCGTAACATGGAAGAGTCTAACTCTTCTTTCCCTCTTCTCTCCAACTGCTTGGGAATGGCCAAGAGACTAACAAAGCCCAGAATGCGTCTGAATTTATGATGAAACGCTTTGGGCCCAGGGTTCCCCAAAAGGCATAAACGGAAGCCTCCCATCCCATCCCGGTCCCTCCCCCCCCCCCGCCCCCCTCCAACCATGGACGCCTTGTGGGATGGACTACACATGAGCTGCAGAACTTGTGGCTGGGTCCTGGGCCTTATTTTAGACCAGAGGCCCTATTTTGGCAAGCAATGGCGTATAAAAGAGGCTTCTGAAAATGGCAGTGATTATGACCCAATGCCCTACAGCAGAGTTGTTGAGGCAGGAGAACAGCAGCAGCAGCAGCAGCAGCAGCAGCAGCAGCAGCAGCAGCAGCAACAAAACCCGCAAACAACAAAAATTCCTGCATGGACATTTCTTCATGGAATCGGGCTAAGGGATTCATTTGGCTTTCCTTGGCAAAGTGAAAAACATGAACTCAGATGAGAGACATCTTTTGTGCTAACCACAAGACTGGGAGACACACTAGCACTGGCTTGACAACTGTGTGTTTAATATACAACTAATTATAGAAGCATTTATATAGGTAAAAGGAAAAGTGCCACATGTCTAAGTCTTATCTTTTACAATGGCTTAAAACATAAAACAAACAAACAAGCAAAAACAAAACAAAACAAAAACCTCAAAAACAGAGCCATTTCTGTACCTTCGCAATAAATTAACATTTCAAAAGTACTTTTACCTGCTGAGATGGTTCATTCTGCTAATATGGGTAACGCTGTGGACTCGAATAATTAGTGTAAATTGCCTTTGAATAACACCGAGCTGGGAACAACTTTAACTCGAGAAAGCTTAATGCCTCTTGCTGGACAGGATGAAGAGTCCTTAATGGAGCCTGGAAAAACAGCTAATACCTACAAATCAAAGAAGAAAAGCCGTTCTTGATGCATGTGTGTGAGAGTGTGAGTTTTAAACTAAATCGTTAACACTTCCTCCCCGCTGAGGGTCACGGATTAGCGAGGCTGGGAGACTCTTTGAGAATCTTTCACACTGACCAGGGGAGGTAGGGGGTTCCAAACACAAGTGTTTTCTTAACCCTAATCCCTACCTCCTTGACCAGGACAGCTCTTGGCATTTCCCTCTAATTAGGGGAGGAATTAGAAGGTGGATAAATGCGCTCAGGGATGAGGGTAAAGTGATTAGTTCATTCTGGACCATGATAGCGATTTCTGGCTACTCAGTTCTTTCCAAGATAATAACTTTTCTCTTTCTTACTAAAAAAAAAAAAAAAAAGTATTCAATTTCTGGCTACTCAGTTTTCTCTGAGCAAAGATAATAACTTTTCTTTTTCTTACCCCCCCAAAAAAAAAAAAAAGTATTCCAGCAAGCCTTACACATGTATTTATAGGCAACGCTGATTATCTTTGGGCAAGTATGGGTCAACATCTTGACAAATGATTTTCCTCTCCTTTTGCTTCCTTTTCATCAGATTTTCCATCCTATTGAGAAACTTGTAGAGCAGTTTCTCATCTGAACCAAGTATAGTAATTATTTGTGCAATCTGAACAAAATCTAATAACCTAACCTAAAAATGTATTCGCATTTAAATGATCCTTTCAGAGAAGGGGGAAGAAGGGCTTGATGCTTAGGAGCTAAGATAAAAACCATTTTGATGTGTTCTTCTGCATATGAATGCATTCTGCTGCATGTGCCTATTTTTTTTAAAAAAAGATCTTGTAGATATTCTTAGTGGAATTGTAATTTTAAATTTCAGGTTGTATAAGGCAATTATTGAATAGCTTCAAACTGATGTGTTGCCAGCAGTCCGTACTGGTGATGAACTCTCCTGGGCTGCCTAGGTGCTGTAGGCAGTTTCTACTTGAAAATTCCTGACAGCTACCAAAAGAAGACTTTGTTATTTATTTCCTTTTGTGTGTAGGTGATGATTCTACAGCCGCACCTGAGCTTCCCTCTGCTTTTAACCCTCAAGCCCGTGTGTGTGTGTGTGTGTGTGTGTGTGTGTGTGTGTGTGTGTGTGTTGCACATTTTGATCACTTTTTACAAGGCTTGCATGTCCTAAACACACAATGAAAATGTCACAGCAATAAAGAACAAGGCAGAATGCCCTTCTGTCTCCTTTCCAAGGGTGTCTGGAGGTCCGAGGCCTCATTGCCCTCCTGCTTTCTGAAGCCTGCAGCTTCAGTGGCAGGACTCTAACTGTGAGCATCTGCAACAACTTGTTCTAGTCTCTGGAGAGTCTCTGGAGATTATAAGTGGGTCAAAGCAAAACAGAAGCCAACATTGGAACTGTGGCTGAGCTGAGTCTTCAGACCCAGGTCTCCTCATCTGGCCACGAGGAGACATGGTCATGGTTGGCCCTCCCCTTGGGAAGGCACATTTTATGTATTTGTAAACAATTTTCTTTGAGCTGGAGTTTTCCCTCCCCAGGACTGCAACAAATGCCACCATGGCTGGTTTAAGGTTAAAGCCTTCTGCACAATGCCTGATGATGTTGCTGAGGACAGACCATACTGCGTTAGCTGGGATGCCATTGCTTCTTGGTCTTACGAGCCTTGCTTCCTACACTGCAAAAGAGCTAAAGCAGTGCTGGGCAGTAGTTTGGCTTCAATGACCTCCATAGTCATCCATCTCTGCCAATGATTGGCAGAAGGTGACAGGATGCTCTGCTGCCTGCCACCCCTTTCCTGGGGTGACTGGATTAAGCCAGGCACTTCGGAGGTTCATGGCACATATAAAACTAACTACTCATCCTGGCCTTCAGCTCCTTGGTGCTTTTAATTTTGTTGTTGTTGTTGCTGTTGGTCTTATCTCTAAAGAGAAACCTAACCTGCTACTCTCTGACCTGATGCAGCACGTTACAGATCTCAATTGTTTGCTGGCTTTAAAGTTCTTTGGAGCTGCACATAAGGAAATACGTATGCATGCATGCATGTGTGCATGTATGTGTGTATGTATAATGAAGGTCAAGTTTACACTTCTGGGCTACAGCAAAGATAGGAAGTCGGACATCTGAGATAGATAGATAGATATAGAGAGAGAGAGAGAGAGAGAGAGAGAGTAGCTTCACCACCAGTGGTCAGACTGCACCTGGCTCTGCCCATCTTTGGGGGTCAGTGTGGGAAAGCTCTGTGTGACCAAAGCAGGACGTCCCAGCAGGAAGCGTACAGCAGGTCTCGTAAGTTGGGTCTAACATTCTTCATCCAGTGTAGATCTGTTTGAAGCTTGTCTAATTTTTCTGTCCTACAGTCTAGTCTACTGTTATTTTGTTCGTTTGTTTAAACAACATGGTACCAAGGGCTGGCTGAGACACTTGGGTTCTAACCCGCTCTAGCTTATAGCAAGTGGGCCCTGTGCTAAGGCCAGTTCAACAGTCACCTAGGCTAGGGCAGGGGGATTTCATCCAGAGACACATTTGTGCTTCAAATCCGATAGGATCAATCAACAAGTCTCCCGGCAGAAATACCTGCATGTCAAACTGTAAACTTGATAACTGTCAGAATCCAGCTCATGCAGCCAGAGAGAACACCACACCAGAAGATTAACATTTTCTGTGAATAATTACAAGTTCAAGCAGTTCAGCCTCTTATCACTTTATATTGAGTCTAGAAAGTAGGAGTGATCTTTTTAATTTGTAATTATTTCACTTCGAAGTGAGGTCCAGCGGCCTTCTTCCTAGTCTTTCAGGACGGAAGACATTGGTATGCAGGAGCCATGCAAGAAGACGCAGTGCGGTATCACAGGAGGACGTGCTTGATTATTCTTTAAACCAACTCAGAGAAGTTAATCTCATTGAACTTCTTTTCATTCAACAAAAGAGTTGGCTGTTTCCAAGTCTAACATGACTATAACGTTCATTAAATGGGCTTCTTTACACCTTTAAATGGATTAACTGCACATCTTCACAGTCTAATTACTATACATGCCATTCAAGAAAATCACAGATCTAATTCGGGGCATGATAAAGGCCTTTCTTTTGCGGCCTTGGAAAAGACACTTGCAGTAAATGGATGTGATTTTTATCAGAGTCAGTGCCATTTTTTTTTTTTTAAGGGCACATGTTGCTCCTGGGAGGTGAGCAGGAGAGAACGGAAGGGAACACGCCCTCGCCATTTCATTTCAGGGATTTAAGGTTGGCTCACGTCAATCCTCTTCCAGGCCTGCAGTGCCAGGCACCTTGGAGGCTCCTCCCGCCCAAGCTTGCCTGGCTAATGACTTCAGTCTGCCCCAGATGGCTCTTAGGTGATAAATTATGGACAATGAGAATGGGTCCCTGGCCTTTGTGCTTCTCCAAGTTCTTTTCCACAGAACTTTCTTGGCGGGTGAGGGGAGGGGGGGAGGCACAGAATCACTCTCATTTCAAACTCTAAGAAAGCACAGCTCTCTTTCCCATGGGTGCCTTTGACAACTACTTTCGTTGCTCTCCTTTTCTGGGATCTAGGTGATAGGTGCGGTTTCACTATCTGGGGACAGGAAGAAGCAGGGAAGACCACAGAGGGTCTGTCCACCACGATCCAGGGTCTTTCTGTTATAAGTAGAGCAAGGCTGAGCTCTGTTGTCATGCATCCCACGAGAATCCATGGAGAGATTGCTCTTTGGCAACCACGGTAGCCCATGCGGTAAAAGGCAGAGTGGGTGTTACTCACCCAAGCGACGCTTCCTGGAGAGGCACTGGCGTCTGTGTCAGCAAGTTGAAGGAAGCTCTGAGGAGTCCCAAGAAAAGGTCTGAGAGTCTACTGTCCAGACAGGAGGCCTAGAGACCTCGCTTTGACATTGTGTTTGCTCAGGAAACTCCTGTGGTTTTTTTTCCCTCATGCTGAGCCCAGTAGAAAGCTACTTTGGAGCTGTGGGTGAGGAAGCAGAGGAGGACGATGGGCATGCTCCTTCAGACTCATCAGCGAGGGGCCTGTGCGGGGATGTGGGGCAGCTTTGCTGTTTCCCTGTGGTAGCCAGGTAGAGAGGGCTGCCCTGGCACTGCCCCTTCCTAGGGATGCAACCAGCAGGTGGCTCAAACACCTTTAAGTCTTGGTTTCCTCATTTTAAGGCAGGGAGAGTTTTCAGTACCACCTTTCAGTATAAAACTGTCTCTGCATTTTAAAACCAACACAGGCCTAAGGCCATGAGCACGGAGCCCAGTAGCACCGGTAACAGTCGTCAATAATATCTAGGTTTTTTTTTTTCTTTTCTTACCTATTGGCTGCCCCCTTTATTGTCTGAGCTCCGAGCCTTACTCTGGCCCAATTTCTTAATGATCTGTAGTGATTAGTAACCTCTGGGAAGGGCCTTACTTCATAAACAGAATACTTCCACTCCCAGTCTTTGACATTAGAAAAAACAAAACAAAACAAAAACATTTTTCTTATGTTATGCTTTGGTTCGGCTTGAAGTAGAGTTTCAGGGATCCCAGGTTGTCTTTCTACTTGCTGTGAACTCCTGAGCTTACTGTTTCTACCTCCCGAGAGCTGGGATTACAGCTGTGATGAAACTCCTGTCTCTGTCTTTTGAAAGGAAAACTCTAAACAACTCTGAATAGAAGCCCAATGAGGGAAGATCTGTGGTGGTCGCCCCAGGCCAGGCAGATACACCTCTAGCCATAGGCTCCGTGGTCTGATATCCCACATGGCGTCTCATCTCCGTCTCACCTCAGACTCTGAGTGAGGACGGTTGGTCTGGGGTCTCAGTGTGCTGTCCTCAAGCCTGGGCTACCCACCTCCCTCCTCTACTTGCTGATGTCCTTTGTTTATGGTGCTCCATGGAGCATGGGAGTGACGGGAAAGCACGCTCACAGAGACACCAGTGCAGAGCTGAAAACTCTTTCATAAATCATTTAAAATCTATGGTGTACCAAACAGCAATTATCAGAATTAATTGCTCCTTAAAACATAAAGAATTGTGCTACAAAGAGTCAACATCAGCTTGGGGCTGTGCATCTCCTCTTCTGGAAAGGAGCCTGTGAAGCAGGTACCAGGATAGAGCAAACACTGGCAAATTGTGTGTTAGGTACTGTGTCCCCATTTCCAAACTAATAAATACTGAATGAGTAAATAATTTTGTTTTCTCTCTGGGTTATAAAGATTCAGTCGTATTTGGCCAAGTAACTTCAGGGAATATCATTAAATACTTTTCAAACAGCGCTTCTTGGAGCCATGTTCTGCTGTTGGACGATGTCTACAGATGTGTAGCAAAGGAGGCAGAAGGAAGTCCAGGCATGGAGCGAGCACAGTTCTCCATAAAAGGCTCCTCAACCAGGGTTGGGGACTTGCTCGCTCGCTCACTCACTCACTCACTCACTCACTCACTTATTCACCTGCGAACACGGAGAGCAGCTGGGAGCATCACATTACTGATGTTAATATCTGACCCACACAAAAATAAAGATTTTTATTTTCATAATGTGTGTATGTGTGTTTCCGACGGCAGGGGTTGGGGGGATGTGTGTTCAGAAGACGGAATTAGATCCTCCGAAGCTGAAGATGTATGAAGGTGTGTAGCTGCCTGACATGGGAGCTGGGGACCACTCAGGTTGTCAGCAACAGTGGTATCTGAGTCTAACCACTGAGCTATTTCTTCAGCCCCCTCACAAATCTAATATTTTAACTATATGTAAAAAAAAATAGTAGGTACAAAGATCGGACCTCTGAATAGTTAAGAGTAGAAGGCTAGTTGAGAGTGGTGGTTCACATCCCTAGTCCCAGCACCCCGGAAGCAGAGGCAGGTAGATCTCTTTGAGTTTTGAGGCCAGCCTGGTCTACATAGTTTCAGGTTCATTAGGTGGACTACATAGCCAAACTTAAAAAAAAAAAAGACAGACAAAAGAAAATAGAAACAAAGACTACTATCTTACTTGTACACACACACACACACACACACACACACACACACACACACCATGTTTATGCTACATCTGAGAGGATGTTACTATCAAGGGAATTATCCACGGGTACCATTTGTTAGCCAGAAAGCATCATATATTATTGCTTCAAGATTTTTCTCTACAGAGGCATTCAGCAATGGCCATTTCCGTCAGAGACTTATTTGATCTTTGTTATTTTACCCTGTGCTCCTGAAGGAACAGACTACAGCTTTGATTTGCACGTACAGTATTCAGAGACCTGACATCAGCTTCGATGCTCAGGAGGGAGAAGGATCTTTGTTCAGGAAGTAACTTATTGAACAATTAACATGTGGAAACTATACCAAACAGTGTGTGTAAATGATAAGTTCACGTTGAGTCTGCAAAGGGCGGAGGCTCATTCTTCCTGCGAGGAGACCGTGACAACTCTTGCTGATGGAATAAATGGGATCATTATATTTCAGCCTCCAAGTAATTATCAGAAATGAAGCTTTGTGAATTCTTTCCTAATGGGGCCACCTGTCACCCTTCAGTCTTTGTGTATAATGGCATTTCATTTCTGAGAAGCAGGGCCCCAGTGTAGCTCTTCCAAATGTTAGTGACCGTGTTCCAGTTCCCTCCCTTGTCTCGCCATGATAAATAGAAAACATTTTCAGGTGGTTTTCTACCCCCCACCCAACATATGACTGCGTGTGTCCAAAGTGCCCATGGCAGGCATAGAAAGCTACAGCACAACCAGGTGTTCCAGCATAATTGCTTGCGTGTAGGCAATCCTGACGCTGAGACATCCGTGTAAGGGTGTGTGTGTGTGGCGGGGGGGAGACGGTCGTTTCTCACCACGCTCTCCCCTGGCTATGGCCTGCTGCCAATTGCTCAGGGCTTGTGGCTGCATCAGGGATGCTGAGGCCCAGGATGGGAGGGCAGCTCAGAGTGAGCTGTGGATATGGACATAGAGCCTCCTGAATTTACTCACAGCCTAAGCCAGGACACCAGTTACAAGGATGCAGCGTGCGGGCTGCACGGTTTAAGACGTATCGGCCTGATGGTGAAAGCAACTTGGCCCTGAGGTTTCAAGTGTGACTCACAGGTTCTTAACTACATGGCTGTTTTCTGGTTCTCTCTGTAGGTTACTCAAGATTTTTCCACACCAAGGTATGTGGTGATGGCTCTAAGGTCACTGTGGTTTATTTGATCTTTGAGATAAGAAGAGTTGAACACCTTCTTATGTTTTATGTTAATTGTGTCTGGTCTTGTGGTGCTTTAATTTTCGCTTCCTTAGAGACCTGGCATCAGCCTTTGAGGCTCCCGAGGAAGAAGGATCTTTGTTCAGGAAGTTTCTTACCTGGCACTTAGCATGTGCAACTCACACAGGAACAGTATGTGAGGGGAATGAATTCGTGTGGTGTTCCCAAGCGGTGGGAGAAAATGCCCTTTCTGCAAGATGGCACTGTTGTGCAGTTCGTTCAGTGACCCCTAAGTGACAGAAATTCCTTTAGTAGCCTAGATGACCCCTCCCATAATGGCTATAGTTGGTCAACAGCTGTTCATCTGTTAAAAACACTTGCATGGTTTATAGGCAAAGGTCTGTGAGATGAATCTACAGGCCTACAAGCAACTGACCTGCTCTAAAACATGGGGCAGGGGGGACTGTGAATGTCTCTTATTTGAGTGACGATATGAAAGTGGTTTTCAGGGCTTAGGAAATTACATTTGAGCCCAAGTTCAAGTCCGTGCAATCACTAGTGCCAGCTCCGTGGGAGCGCTTGCCCTACCTAGGGAATTACAGTGCTGTAGGTCTGTGTGGATCGGGGCTGCAACATCTCTGGGAAATATAATTTCACACTAATTAGGACTTCTCACAGTCTGCTTCCTGAAAGGTTCAGGTTTGCATTAGCGATGCAGATTTTAATCAGCAATCAAGGACTCTCTCCAAACGCAGCAAGAAGCCCTCATATTCCCTTCTATCAACAAAAGATTTCCCGGCTGCAAGCCGGACCCAGCAGTGGTGAGCGCCAAATCGGTATCTTAACTAAAATGTTGCCTCCGATCCTTCAATGTTCTAGACACCAAAATCCCACTTCCTGTACTCTAGTCAGATGCAGTTATGTGGTTCTGACCACAGCCCCCAATTTGACACCTGTTGAAAAAATACTGGAGTCCTATTTGTAAGTAATCATAACCAAGATATCATTTTAATTAATCTGACAATAGAAGTTCTCTAGGCTGGCACTCCCGGTCAAGCCTGGGCTTGCAGTCTGTTACCTGACAAGCCCAGGACAAAATTAGCACTAAATATAAGGTAATTTAATTAACTCCTCCCATCCCAGCAGGCAGAGTGCAGTGCTCTGGGCACCCTAGGCCTTCTGAAGTAGGAGGTGGCACCCCCAGCGGGGAAACACTTAGGCTAAGCTTTCATTATTTTAAGTGGGTGATTTGCAGCTAAGGAGATGCATTGAGCCTCTTCAGGCCACTGAAGTAACTAACAGCACAGTTGTTCTTACCTCTACAGACATGGCAGTAGACGGTGTGAAAAGCCAATCACAGGAATACATTCCTTATAAGGGTTAGGGTCCCTCAAGTATTCATGGACTATGTGGACTTCTCATCCTCTAACGGGGAGGAAGTGTGTACAGAGAAAGCCAGAGGCAGAGAGCGGGTAATTTGCTTTAAAAGTCAACCTGGAAGCCATCACACCAAGTGGAAAAGGCTGTGACAAAAAAAAAAAAAAAAAAAAAAAAAAAAAAAAAAGGGGGGGGGGGAGAGAGAAGAGAGAGAGAGAGAGAGAGAGAGAGAGAAACACTTGTGAAATGATTTTTTTTTAATCGTAAAAGTATTCATTCAGCTGATGGATCCATCTATCCACCCAGGACATTGAATCCAGGAATGTGCGAACTGGTGACTTCCCTGCATCACCGTCTCAAGTAGCTGGAATTACAAGCCTGTACCACCGTGGCAGGCTAGGGATGAATATTTCTCAGGAACATATTAAAATCCTTTATTTTCCAAGTTTCAACAGCGTTAGCTCCCTAACTATTATTATAGTGTTATTATTTAATTTTTTCTCCCAGTGTCTGAGCTGAAGCCAAAGGATTAGTGGACACAAAGAGAGAGAGGGCTGACCCTTCATGAGCCTGAGGAGAAAGTGGAGAAGTCAACAGTGGTGCTGTGATGGTGAGCAAGCCTTGACTCACACATAGATTGCCTATGAGGGTCCTGAGGAGAAAGAGCCTTTCAGGGGTCCATGGAGGGTCTTGCTGGAAGCCAGGTCCCTGTTGTCACCTGAGTGTCTCGGTGACAATGCACAATGATGAAGAGTAGCCGGGGCTCCGCATGTGTGGTGTCAGGGGACCGGACTCTCTCTGTGTGAAGCCAATTAGCTTAGACTTCCAAACAGTGAGCAGGTAGCAGCACGTTTCCAAATATGAATAAAATCAGGCACTTGGGTCAGGAAACACCAGGTTAAAAAAAAAAAAGCCTGCAGAACCTCATTAAAAGGCAGATCAACAGGATGGACCCAAGTCATTAATTATGTTAATTTGCAACAAGGAAATGAAAGTCTTGGGAGAAGCAGGAGGGGATGGAAGCCCAGCCCTGGGTTCTCTGCAGAGGATGGGGGTCGGGGTGGGGCATGTTGGGTGCTAGCTTCTTTATCTTTCCTGAGGGAGTTGGAGTGTAGGATGGGAATTCACTATGGGAGCCATTTTCTTGGTCCTTGAATGCTGGAGACGCCACTAGCAGATGCTTCCGATCAATGGTGCCTAATGGCTTGTGTGGCTACGCCAGGGCTGTGTTCACTGCCTCTGGAAGCATCTTTGGAGCTCTAGGACCACTAAGGCACAGACAAGGTCCTCCAGCTACCTGGAGGTTGGCGCCTAGACAGGGATGTGTGATTTCAACACAGCTGTTGTGAGGCACTGTGCAAGCAGGAAGCTGGTGGCTTGGTCTTTCTCCTTTCTGTTTCCAGCCACAATGGTGCCTTGCAGCAGGGTCTCCTGCAGAGCTGGAACTCAGGATACACTCTCGAGACATGGCCAGCTTTTGTTGCTCTGCTGGCTTTTGAGGCCACTCAGGCTAGCTTTGAACTCACTCTTTTCCTGCCTCTGTCTACTGAGAGCCCAGGTTACAGGTGTGTGGCTTGTTACCTGGCTTTAGTTTTCCTTCCTTTTGTCTTTGCTGGCTTTTGGGTCATATCCCTGTAAGTGAGCAGAAGGTTGGAAGCCTCATGGAAGGGAAGGGGGCGCGGACCCTAAATAGAGGGGCCTGGAGATGCTTAACATCTGTTCCTCCAAGTATCTTCAGATACAAAATACAAGGTCGTGGGAATCTGGGATGTAGAGGCCGAAGGCCATTGAAAATGCAGGAGGAAGGGGGAGAAGTGGCAGAGGGTGGCATAGGGCCCCCCAAACGGAGCATTGCACCAATTAGGTTAGCTAGCAACAGGCAGCCTTGATCCTGGCCAGAGTAACCCAAGCCATTGAAGAGGAACAGGAAACTTGAGAGGTACCCAGCTCTTTCAAAGGGAAAAGTATAATTTGTAAACAGTCAACATCTTAACAAGCTATAAAACACCAGTCCTGACTTCTAGCAGATTTACGAATGCCTGAGTAACTGAGACTCACAGTGTTGTGTTGGTTTTTTTCCCCCTTCCCTAAACTCGCTTTGTTAATTTGCAACCTGGTAGTGATTAGGGCGACATGTCCCCAGGGGTGGCCTCCAGCTCCACTTCCAATTGCTGTGCTGGGGTCCGAGGGAGTGTTTTTCCAGCACAGGTGGACGCCGATTGCAGGCCCTTCAATCATGTCTTCCTTTTCCTCTCAGCGTCTCGCAGGCTGGCCTCGGAACGCCCAGGCTAGGATTTGTTTGTTTTTGTCTCAGAATCCTAGTGTTTCAAAAATCACCCAGCATTTATCACTCATCTGAGCGATTGTGGGTCTAC
This sequence comes from Acomys minous, assembly GCF_964271855.1. Lineage (NCBI taxonomy): Eukaryota > Metazoa > Chordata > Mammalia > Rodentia > Muridae > Acomys > Acomys minous. The sequence continues at coordinate 977,428 of NC_140484.1, forward strand.
GGAGGCTGGATGCTTTCCCCTCCCCTCTCCCCGACTCCAGCCACCTCCCACCCTCAGGGGAAATCAAGAAAAACAAGATTCTACTTGTCCAAGCCCTTGGAGACTCCCCGGAATTGCTGGAGTCGTCACAATAAGTGGCCGTAATAGAACCATACACAGGATTGTAAATACAAACTGTTCTGTGGAGTGGCAAAAAATAATGAAGTAATTAGGTGAACTATCATCGGCAACTGTGACTCACTGGTAGGGCACTTCTGCCTGGCTGCCATTGTTCCTCAGGAAACGGACACACGGACAGGTTTGGGAGTTGTGGCACTTCTCGACCTGACCCCTTCTCTCGCCTCACTAGTGCCTCTGCGCAGCCCCCCACCCCCACCCCGCCAAAGTGGGTCCATGCCTGGGTGATCTGAGTGGCCCAGGATGGGGATGCGGGTGCCAAGGCTCAGCCTTTGGGAACCACAGTGGGAAACAGGAGTCCTGCTTTCCAGCCCATTAGGGCTAATGTCACTTTAATTAGCAGTTGCCCGGAAGCCTAAGAGAGTGAATTAATGGGCCATTTCTAGGCTAACCCGGGGTCCCACAGACAGACCACTCCGAAGAGAGACAGTTGAAGAAATGGGTTTGAAAAAGAACGCACTGTTGGTTCTGAAGGGAAGTTACCATTGGAATGCTCACCGGCTTCCTGGTACCAGTCCCCAATCTGGGATTCCTGCACAGAAGTATACAATTACAGGAGCAATGCTCTTAACGCTTGTAATGTTCATCACAACATCCCTGTGAGGAGATCCTTCTATCAGCCCACTTTACAGATGTAGAAATGGAGCCATGGAGAAGTTAAGTGGCTCATCCAAGGCCACAGAGCCAGGTTTCCAAGCCAGTGCCAAATGTACACACTGAACCTGTGATTGTTCCTGTTTAGTGAGCTCCACACAAGGCTGTGGCCGAAGGGACCATCACAAAGACTGTGCTAAGAACCTAGGGGGAAAGTGGGTTCTCACAGACTTGCCAAGGGCTTGGGAGAAGTCGTTGTTTTCCACTGACAGAGGAAATGTAGACACAAGGTATGACCCTCACAGGCACAAAACACAGGTCAGAATTCTTTTTATGTTATTACTCAAAAAAGTGCATGGAGGAAACCGGAGGAACCCCTTTGCTAAGACATCCCTTTCCCCGACACATGAAAACACACACACACACACACACACACACACACACACACACACACACACACACACAGCTTCTGAGATTCCTCCAACCCAGAATCTGAGTCCATAGAATTCAACCTAAGTCAAAGGCCACTTAGGGCTTTAACTTTTAAGCCACCAGAGTGTGTAGAAGCCCTAGCCAGTTGACTGTGCTTTGCTGATTTTACTCTCCACAGCAGGCAGGGTCATTTGTTACTGTTTTGGGCATAGGCATAGAGAAGCTAAGCAGAAGATCTTATGGGGCAACCATAGCCAAGCACCCCAAACTCTTTACAATTCAACTTTCTTATCTGTAAATTGGGGAAAATGACCCCACTTGTTTCTGAGGCAACAGAGTTAAAGAAGTGAATGGCTTTGCACTGCTAATTACTGTTATTTTCTCTAAAAAGGATTTGCTAGGGAAGCCAACAAAGCTTACTGCTGAAGTCTCTCACCCTGCAGGCCCTCCTTTGTGGGCCTGTGTTTAGCTCTGGTAAGTTTGCCCTCTGATTCTTAAAACAGGTCTCTAGATGGCACAGCCTTCGGGGTCCCTCGAACCTGGGTCCGCTCAGGGTCGCCTTGAGCAAACTGCTGCAGCCTGGCCTGGCTCAAAGGGGAAGTTTCTAATTTCTGGTATAGAGCTCGTGTGTGGGGATTCTCTTTAAAGCTTGCGGGTCTTTAAGACGGGAAATTACAGTACCTTAAGAATGCCCGCCTCAGTCCTGGGCATCTGGATCCATCTGTTATTTTACTTGATGAGGACAGAAGTATGCTCCCATGATTCACTGCAGGGGACTACTAGTTCACAGCTTGGGTTATTTGTTGGACGAATGAAGTATAAACCTAAACCGAGTGCTGGCACCTTTGAGCTTAAAGGCGGGAGAACGGGAGAAGTCACCATGACAGGACTCGGACAGGATGGGAGCAGTCCATGAAGTCTGGTGTGAAACATGAATGTGTGTGTGTGTGTGTGTGTGTGTGTGTGTGTGTGTGTGTGTGTGTGTGTGTGTGTTGGGGGGGGGGGTTGGATCAGAAGCCTACCATCAGCGGCGAGGTTGTGGAATGTGAGCCGGCACTCCACTCACGCAGGAGGACCGCCATTCCCAAGCTGGGTTTCTATTCCCTGCTGTGGGGCTGATAACAAACGGTGCACCTACCTTCCACTTCTAGCATCCACCACACCCTCGTTTTTCTCAGCTTGCAAACAATGCCCATGTCAAAGGAGAACCCCAAACATAAGCAGAATCCGGCTAAGGGGGAGGGGGTGATTGGTGCCTCAGGCGGGGCTTTCGGCACGGAGGGGGAGAGATGCTCAGGCCCAGATTCCACATGCTGTGTAGACTCCAATTACCCGAGATCAAACAGCCCAACTGCGCTGCACAATGAAGGAGGAGACCTTAATTTTACCATGTGCTACACCCTTCCAGCCAGACTGTGAGAGACAATGCGTTCCCTTTCCGTCCTCCTGAGCACAGAGCCTTCCTGAGATTGCCTTGTGCTATCCCGGCAACATCTCTACAACATGGGCGGAGGGAAGGCCTGACGCACGTGAAAGAATTGCGTGGTCTCCTCCGGCCTGGGGTGAACCTCGCGGCGACTAAAGACAGATGTAGCAGAACAGTTCATTCCTACTTGGACCAGCAAGGAACAGGATTTTTTTTTTAATGTTACTTATTTTTAGTTTTAGATCTATATTTTAAGGTGTCTTGTTGGTTTATGGGAAAATGGGTTTGCATAAGCTGAGCTGTGGCACGTACCCATAGGACTTGATATACAACACGTGAGAAAGCTTAGGAAAATAGCGTGGGCCAGACACTAGGATTTTTGCAAGGTTCTGTTTTCTTTCCTCTCATGGTACAAACAAGATTTTTGATGAATCATGGGTCTGCCAAAAAACAAAAAACAAAAACCAAAACCTAGTAAAATTTCCCTTTCAATTTAAACACCGATCAATATTTGGTAAATTACAGTCACTTTGAACATTTAACATTGAGAAAAGCAGACATCTTTGAACTTTACTTTGTTAGACATTTTAATATGCCACAGTAGAAACCCAAGTCCACAGCTTTTATCTATTTTTTTATGAACCAGCATTTTAAAAAATTATTATTCTAGTTTCCATATAGTGGATTTTAAAAAAAATGGGAACAGTTTGCAAAAAGAGGTGAAGATCTTTAGGCTATTTTGGTACAGCCCTTCACTTGAGTAATATTCACATTCCTCACAGTGACTCTGCACAGCCTTTGCGGAATATGAGCAGTGGAGACGTCTCGAGTTGATCAGTGTTTCCATGAAAATAGATAACTCTTCGATAAGGCAGGAGAAACAATGTTCGGGACGTTGTGAACCTCAGCCCCAAACGCAGGAGCAGGAGCAGGACCAGGTTTCAGAAGACAAATGTGAGTTTCTGCAGGGTGAGTGTTGGCTGTTGAAAGCCTGCATTGTTAGTGGCGAGTAACTTTAAGAGGGAGGGCATGTTCTATTGTAGAGTTTTAAATTCTGGAAATAAAGAGAGTAAACCAATTTGTACCTGATGCTTTTCAAGGGCGGCAAACACACAACTTTGGAAGCAGCGTTTCCTGTCGCTTAAGGCAAATAAGCACAACAGCTTAGAAAAACTGGGGCCAAGTAAGGATTCTCCTGTCTGTGAGTTCCTAAGCAATTTATCTTAACTTTAGTTATTTTCCTCTCATGCCAGCACTGCACTACACCCATGCACATTTCATGATTTCTGCGAAATTCAGAGCTAAGTCACTTGGAGCTGCCTGGATATTACTTTTCGCCGGATGCTTTCTGCAAGAACTCTCAAAGTCTGCACTCTATTTTGGACTTCTTAACAAGAATAAACCTGCAGATCTTTATTTTCTATCACTCCTTCCTGACGAAATCAATACTTTACTGGAACATCCCCAAATTAGAAAGCTGAAAGTCTGACTATTGATTATTGTGAAATCCACATCACGGCCCACAGCCGGGCAGTCCTCCCGCAGCTGGGTAAGAAATGTAGCAGGCAGGCGTCTGCACAGGACATTGGGTCGAGCGAGGCTTTTCTTCCTGCTTGTCAGAGCAAGCTGTCTGAGTTGTAGTAGTCACCGTCAGGCCGTGGTTTCTACACACAGGAGTGGTGATCCCTGCTGGGGACACCGGCTACAATGTCACCCACCCGGCTTACCTTGCTGTAACCACAACTCTGCAGGCACGGGTATCTCCAACCACACAACAGTTTGATTCACGTGGATCCGGGAAGAAACCGTTTCTCTGACCAGATACGTCCTGGTTGTTACCGAGGACACGGGACTTTCGGGAAAGCACCGTGCATGCTTTCTTCAGCGGCTCCTTTCAATTTAAAGGCTGAAAGATGGGCAAGTGTCCAGTGGCTGCTCGGTCGGGGACAGGGAGTCGCAGCCCTAAGGCTTGTCTGGAGCCTTTTCCCCTGACACGGCACAGTCTCACGGCAGCCACTAGATGGCGCGTGAGACCCATTTGTGCCAGGCACCCACGCAAATGGTCAAGTCGGTTCCCAGAGAACCGCAGAGTCCGAAAACAATTCCTCCTCCCAAACAACTTTTCTCATCTGTTATTATCTCATCGTCCCAGTGTTTACACGAAACCTAAATGTGCCTGGTTTGCTTGCTGACTGTGGGAGACTCCTCCACGGAATATCCTGTATCAGATTGCAAGGTGGCCATTAGTTGAATGTGGCGTTTGAATTTGAATTGTAAGGAAACAGAATTGAGACAGGAAGGGGCCATGTGTGTCTACCTGTTTAGCAGTAAGGCTTCAACAAAAGTTTTAAAAGTGTCTATTGTGTGGGAAATTTGCTTATGCTTCTTAAATGCGAAAAGAACACCCTGTTATCTGAAACAAATACAAGCACCAGAAAGGAAAGACACCATCAATTTCACAGTTGTACAGTTATGTCACAGATATGCCAAACCTGCACATAGCTCTGGAATTTCAGTAGCTGAATTTAAAATTTTTCTATTTATTTATTTGAATGTGTGTGAGCCCGTGTCCTACTGTACACATGTGGAGATCAGAGGGCAGCTTGAAGGACTCAGTTCTCTCTTTCTACCGTGTAAGTCTTAGAGATTGAAATCATGTCATGAGTTTAGTGGTGTGTTTACCCACTGAGCAATCTTGCCAGGCCCTCATATCTTGATGTAGAGCAAATCTGAATGTGGGGGGGGGGAAATCTCAGGATATGTGTAATAATATAAATGTATGTGTAAAAATAAAAATATTTAATTAAAAAAGAAGCTAAATAAATAAATAAATCTTTTTTAAAAATCTCGGGAAACAGCTTATAATTTTTCCCTCTTAGCAGAGATAACTCTCTTTGCCTTAGTAGATGTGAACATCTGTAAAGAAGATACTGAAAGAAACAAAGTTATGGTCGAATCAGTTTTCTCTCTTGTGTTTGTTGTCATAAAAAAAATAAAACTATGACATTATTTCTAAACCTATCCTCTGATAAGCATTAATAATAATAGGCCTTATATATAAATAGTCAGGGGGAAACTCCTACAAGAAAACATCTTGACATTGATTTCAAACTTCTAAAGAGGACTGGAAAGTCTCTGAAATATGTTTACTAAAAGTCAGTGGCTTAAAAAAATCAGGAGCAGTTGTTCTTTTTCACCCTCCTCAGAATAGGTGTGAGATTTCTTCTGAGCCAGCCTGGAGCCCAAAGGAAAGAACGGCCTTGTTCTTAGATCACAGTTGTTTGTTTGAACTGAAGAATTAGTTGCATTTCAAAATAAGGACATGCCTAATGAAATGATTAAAACACACAGAGCATTAAATTGTAAGCAGATGGGAGAGAAGTGGGGAGGTGGGTGGGGGGAGGTGGCCTTGCTGGGGACCCCTTTGGGCTTTCCTCGGGGATATAGTAGGCAGCTGCTTAAGCAACACAGGGCAGGAAAACTACCTCTTGAAGACAAATCTCTCCCTCTCGGTCTCTCTGTCTCCGTCTCTGTCTCTGTCTCTGTCTCTGTCTGTCTCTCTCTCTCTCTCTGTCTCTCTCTCTCTCTGTGTGTCTCTGTCTCTGTCTCTCTCTGTCTCTCTCGGTGTGGTGGTGCTGCTGGTCCAGATAGCAAAGCAGCCAAACCTCTGAAAGGATGACCATTATTGAAAGAGAACTGACTCCTGAAGGACCCAGAAGCTGCGTTGGGAGTACACACAGCAGTAGCGACAAGTCCCACTCAGGTGCAGGCAGGAGGCACGAAAGTCATGGTCTGGGATTCTGATCTTCATCTTTAGAAGAAAGAAGCCATTTCTGTAGCTGTTGCCTGGCTCTGGTTATTGTGAAGTACCTGCTCTCCCGAAACCTGCCACTTAACGTGCTGCTCTGAACGCTTGGCAGGCAGGGGCTTGGTGGGACAGTTGACAGCAACCGAAAAAGAAACTCTGTGAAAGGAAGAGGCGTGATTTCCAGACTGTGGACAACTAGCTAGTGGTACTCTGTAGTTTGACATAGCCCATCAGTTTAATCTCAAATTTCTATCCACTGGTTCCTTGGAAGCCAACTTAAAAAAATATTAAACATATGCCATGCCTCCATCCTTCCTGGATATACAAAAAGCAATTCCCAACACGGGAGCTGTCTTCCTGGACAGCAGCACTGACTCTGGGTGTGCGTCAATGGATGTTGGTCTGGAGATAAAAAAAATAACACAACCTCTAAGATGTTGTGTAGTTTTAGAAAGGCTTCTCATCTTCCTATGTTGTGTTTCCTCTTTGTCTTGGACTCCTGAGAGGGGAGAACAGCGTAGTAGTCGAGACTGCAGCTTGTACCAAGGGCTAGCTGGACTCTTCATGAGTGGAAAGGCCACTTCCAGTGCTAAGGTGGGTGCTTGCTTTAATAGCAGGAGGAATACAAATTGTTACACACACACACACACACACACATACACACATGCACACACACACAGAAGGGCTTCTGCACTGTCTGCCCCCTCCCCCTACCTGCCCCACACAGTGACTACTGAATTTTCACACCTGTACCTCACAGTGGGAAGCACTGTCCCGCAAAGCCCACCAACCGCTGCAGAATCACGCCTTTCAGAATCAGCCACCAAGGGAAGATTTGAGGAACTTATACCGCCATGTGCCAAATCAGAGTGTGCAGCCCCAAACCTACCAGGAGACATTAAATAAATGTTTAGGATCAGTGTCCTACTTCCCCAGGCTGCACTTACCAGGGAGGTCAGGTTCAGTGGTGTTGGCTAACTAGGAAGCAGGGCTTGTCCCTCTAAACTTTCTCCTTAGACCACTATGAAATCTTAGTCATTTTTTTTTGTTAATTTTTTTGGTGTGTATTTGTGTGGAGGCCATTTGTCAACCATAGTTCACCCTGATAGATAGATCACTGTTGAGGCTGGCTGGCGAGTGATTTATTGATTGGGGGAGGGGATGTGTCCTGCATGGCCTAGGTGCAGAGGTCAGAACGCAACATGTGAGAGTTGGTTTTCTTTTTCCAGCACATGCATTCTAGGCGTAGAACTCAGTTGGTGGCAAGTGCCATCCTGTGACCAGCGTTGGGTAAGTGGATTCTGGGGACTGAACTCAGGCCTTCCTCATATTTACAGAGCAAGCACTTTACTGACTAAGCCCATCTTTTTCTCATTAATTTTTGAAGCTGCTGAATGTGTCCTATAGCAGGCCTCCTTCAGTCCTTGGGGAAAAGGCAGTTCCAAGATACATACGTCTAACGCTTATGCTTGGAATCTAAGAATGACGCCCACTGAGAATCTATCTCCAGAGAAGAATCCGTGGTGGTGACTTGACAATGTTGACAGTCCTCTGTGGGAGATGACTGTCCTTGAGGTGGTGAACATCTCTGGCTTCAGACAGAAGATGGAATCCTGGGGCTACACCCAGGGTGGGGAGCCTGCGGCAGCTGATCAAAGCCTATCAAAGCCAGCCACGGTGTACTGAAGAAGAAATGAGAGTCAGAAGTGACCACTATGGGACAGAAGTGACCACTATGGGACAGGTATGAGACCACTGTGGTTAGGTCTGGGAAGGAGCCACCGGCGTGTTAATGGAGTCACCACATCAACCTGCAAGGATGAGGCCCATACTTCTTCTCGGTCCAGGCTCAAAGGGACACTGCTGGCCCTGCAGACAGAGATGGAGGACTCACGCTCTCATCTGAGTGTCTGGATTCATCCACCTTAGTGCAGACCTGGGGCTGTGATTTCTATGTCTCAGTTGATTTTTTTTTCAGTCATTGTCTTAGTTGTTTTCAGTTGCTGTGATAAAATACCCTGACAAGAACAACTTAAAGGAGAAAGGGTTTATTTTGATTTATGGGACCAGCAGAATACACTCCTTGATGGTTGGGAATGCCTGGTAGGGGGAACAAGAAGCTGGTGGGTCACATTGCATACGCACTCAGGAAACAGAATGAATAGGAAGTAGAGCTGGGCTATACAGTCTTAAGCCCCGCCTCCAATGATCAACTTCCTTTAGTGAGACTCCATCTCCTAAAGATTTCATAACCTTCCTTGTTTTTGGTGGGGGAAATGCTAGGGCTGTGGATTTTGCAGTTCCACCCAACCTGGTATGTAACGCTGGACCTGTCAAGGTCTGCTGATTCTCGTGGGAGGGTTGCATCATGGGCAGGCTGTCCCTGGCTCTGGAAAATCTGTCTTTAAGGGTGAGCAGAGGACACCCAGTGGCAAGAGGCACAGAAGAAGAGTACGCAGCACAGACCCAGGACGTACACTTCTTACTTTCAGCTCCAAGAGTGCTTCCCTTGCCTGTGCAGTGGAGGATGAAAGTCGCAGTGTTCTGAGCTCCATCCTGACCAGGCGCGGCCAGGGAATTGGCCCCGTCACTAAGTTTCCAGGCATTCCTGATGCTGGGACCCCGTGGACCTCTACTGAGACACAAAGGCCAAAGGAGGCAGAGTTCAGAGTGGACTGGGTGACTTAGGGGTACTCCCTGAGGAGGGGAGGCATTAAGTACATCATACTTTCCAGAAACAAACCTTGTTCCTCAGGTCTGAGTGCCCTTGAGAAGAGGCAGCAGCCAATCTAGGCCAAGACTCCTGCCTCTGGAACGGGTGCCTGGGAAGGTGCCAGGAAGTTCTGGTCAGCTCTGAGGCCTTCAGCAAGCAGCCAGGATCCTCCCCAACCAGGAGGAGGCTCAGGGGCGACTCAGTCTGCTTAGGGTCCAGTTGCCTGGATGGAAACAGCTTCAAACAAAGCCTAGGGTTTACTCAAGAGCAGCTGCGGATCTCTGGGTAGTCGGGGAGCAACTGAGGAAAGAGCCGGGAAGCAGGAAAGAGCTGGCAGGAGATTCAGGGAGATGAACGGATGGGTTTGGACCTTATTTATGAGGGGTGTGTGTGTGTGTGTGTGTGTGTGTGTGTGTGTGTGTGTGTGTGTGTGTGTATGTGCGCCCACACATGTATACATGTATTCATGTGGGTATGGATGTCAGACATCAACCTGGGCTTTTTAATTTTCTCGTTGTCTCAGAACTCACCAGTTCAGTCTGATTGGCCAGCCAGTGCTCCTCGGGGGATCCCAGCACCTGGCTTACAAGCAGGCATCGCCAGGTCCTTGTGCTTGCAAAGCAAACACTTTACTGGCTGAATCATTTCTTTGGCTCCACTTTTGTTTTTTCAACAACATTCAGTGGTCAAGCTGTCCTGAAAATCCCTTGGGTCTCCACAGAGAGTGTGCGCTTACATGGTCCGTACACCAGATCTCTTTTCTTTTCCTTTCTTTCTTCTTTCTTTTCTTTCTTTCTTTCTTTTTTCTTTTTCCTTCCTTCCTTCCTTTCTTTTTTTGTATTGAGAATTGGAGTTTTATTTTATTGCCCCAAAGTAGCCTGAACAGTGTTTTCCTGTTTTGTTAGTAACATATGAAATAGGAACCGTTCTGACCTTTCCACTGTTGCGAAATATCTATCTACAATAAATAGCTTTTTAAATGTAAAGTGTTTCCCATAACTTCCTCTAGGACAGTCCTCTTGTTCATTACAGCCACACTTCTCAGTGACCAACGTGGGTAAGTTTCCATCACCAGGTTCCCGAGACGCACATCTGTCTCCAGAGCAGCAATGGTACCAACACTCCCATGACCAGCGATGACATCTACAGCTCCATTTACGACTGATCCTAACGTCACTTCCAGAACCGTCCATGCTCATTTTTTTTTTTTTGCTGCGTTTTTGTCTTTGCTGGTCAATTATTTGGGTGACCACGTTTGTAAACTATCACATGGGCATTAGGGAGGTAGTGGACCGTATGCTTTGCCAGCGTGCTTACTATGGCTTCTCTTTTTTCCTCCTTCACTTTCTGGAGCAAACTCAGTTGCTTTCCTGGGTTTGTAAACTGCAGAGACCTCAGAGTTTTAGCAGCCCTTCCACCCGACTTGGGTTTCCGTCTCTGGCGGTCATCTGAATCAACATCCACACTTCCGATGATGATCTGGGTAAATTTTTGGGCAAAGCTTCCAACCAGCGATGTGCAGGTTCTTTTTGGCTGGCTTTCCGTGGGTGTTAAACGGGTCACAGCAGGATTTCTGTAACTCCTCAAATCTGTCAATGTAAATCTTTTTTTTTTTTTTTTTTGGTTTTTCGAGACAGGGTTTCTCTGTGTAGCCTTGGCTGTCCTGGACTCCCTTTGTAGACCAGGCTGGCCTAGAACTCACAGAGATCCGCCTGCCTCTGCCTCCTGAGTGCTGGGATTAAAGGCGTGCACCATGATGCAAACAGATGGTATTATTCCCAGAAAGTGCCATTCCAGTCCTTAGCTGAAGCAAAAGCTTGTCATCTGATAACAATTCTCGCAAAGTCTCACACCCTGTGTGCCGAGTATAGGAGGTTTTTTACGGCAGTCATGTGTGGTACGAAGCTGGACTCCGGCTGAACACGGACCCATCAACAGCCGTGCGGCTCGAGCCACCTGAGCTGCCACCGGTCACTGCGGGGCTCCGGAAGCGCCTATCTGCACCACCTCATCTCTTCGTTGCCTTCACTTCCCTCGAAGCAACCCAAATATCCTACGTCAGAGGGGAGCCGGAAGGGGAAGCTGGCTATCCACTGTGTCATTTCCTCCCCGCAGATACTTTTGTGAGTTGTTTTTTTTTTAACCGTCTCTTAAGGTAAAGTGAACGTGAGGAGTTTGACTAAGGGACGGAGAAAACCCCAAACTAAAAAAAACAAAAAACAAAAAACAAAAAACAAAAACCAAACCAAACCAAAACAAAACAAAACAAAAAACAAACCAAAACAACCCAGCCACTTAGGATTTAGAGCTCTTCAGAGCCAGGACCTTGCTGTCTCAGGAAGACAAGAGAGTACCCGGACGCCCAGCGGCTTTACAATAGGTAAGGAGACCTTATGGAATGGGATGCTGGCTTAAGTTACAAGAAGGAAAACATGCTTCTCTGAGCTTTGAGTTAAAAAATAAAATAAAATTAAAACAGGACTGAGCAGAAGAGGCCGAATGAGAGGATGGACTGCCAAAGAGCACGGAATTTCCAGGCCTGGGGCCATCCTGAGAGTGCAGGGCCGTCTTCTTCTTCTTCTTGGGTTGCTTAGAGTAATGAACCTGATCCCACCTCTGTGCCTGGGAATGGGCTTGCTGACCCAGGAGAAGAGCTCCAGTCCAAACAATTCTCTAATTATTGACCCAGGTGGCCAGTGGGGGTGGTCTCAGAGGAAGAGGAGTCCGTTTTCAACCCATTTATACACAGTCTGTTGCCAACAGTGCTTTGTCACTGACTGGAGCGTTTTCAAGTCTTGGTTGTTGAGCCGAGTATCGAGTAGGGTGGTTCCCCCCTCAGCAACTTCATCTTGGAAGATCCTCGGAGCTCAATCCTCCCCAGCAAAATGTGATTCCCATTTGCTTAGGGCCAGCTGAACAGGTCTGTGGCCCCTGGGAGGAAGGGACACAGTAGGGGGTGCCCTCCATATAGCTCTGTGTGTGGCCTCTCTAACTGGTGAATGGCATCTTCGTCCAAGAACTGTAGCCCCTGCACGGCTCCCAGCTACAAATGTGCAATTATTCTGACTCATACACAGACCCTGTTTTTGCCGTGTTTTATCATCATGGTGGCTTTTAGAACAGAAATAATGCCTGGCCCAGCCTGAGACCCACCCCACGAGAGAGAGCCAACCCTTGACACTATTATGCTTGCAGACAGGAGCTCAGCACAGCTGTCCTCTGATAGGCTCCACCCAAGAGCGAATGTTAGGACTGTATAATGCCACAGGCATTTTTATACAGCCTTGGGCCAATGGGGAGTCTACACTGGCTCTCTGGTGGCCAACCATCCTACTGTCACTGTGGGGAGGTGCCAGGCCTGCCAGCCCCCAGCAACCTTTCTTACAGAAGGGGACGGCAGCCACTGCCCTGTTATAGGCTCACTCTGAGGCTCTAATAGTCTTCTAGGACACTCTTTTGTGTCACCTGGTATGCAGACACAGGCACTTGTCCTACAGGGCTGCATGGAAGCCTCTTTCACTGTCCACTGCGGGGGCGGGGGCGGGGGGTGGGGGGTGGGCAGCGGTCAGACAGGACTCCATTTGTGCTTCTCCATAGACGATGGGATTTAACACAGTGGCTCATCTAGTCATCCTAGGAGACTTGAGTTACTGAACCCACCTAAAAGTTTCAGTAGCATTTATCTACTGTTGCATAGCAAACCCTTCCAACATTAGAGAAGTAAAGCAGCACCATTTTTTAAATGCCCGTGATTACTAGGTAAAATGTCTTTGGCTCAGATCAGCTCACGTAGCTACAGGTGACTCAGTGGGGACCATACACCAGGATCTTGGTTCTGGCTCATGGCTGGACTCTCTGTCTTCTCTAGGTCAGTCATGCGAGACAATGCAGGTGTCCTTTCTGTGGCTAACTTGGGCTCCCATAAGCAGTGATCTCACAGGAGTGTGTAAGCTCCCTTCAGAGTGTGCAAAGGACAGGAAGCAGGGATTGGCAGTTTCTTGAGGCCTGGGCTAGACTCTAACCAAAGACATTTCTTTATTGGTCAGAAACTCATAGAGGTAATCTTAGCTTCAAGAGAAGATAACCTAAGAGTTTTAAACATTGATGAAGAACACTTATCTGTTTTCTTTTATGGTCGGTGAATTTGGTGTGAAGCTTAACAGCTCTGTCTGGCTCTAAATTCTGAAAAATCTTTATTTTTTCCCCCCTAGAAATCTTACCTTCTACATTTAAGTAAGCGATCTAATCTGAGTTAACTTTTGGATAAGGTATGAGTTCCCTCTCCCCCATGGTTACCCACTTGCTCCAGCATAATTTGATAGAAAGGATGCACATGTGTTGAGTTTATTTTCCACCTTTGCCAAAGATCAGTTGGATGAGCCCATATGAGAATATTTCTGCCTTTTCTACTCCATTGCATTGACTTATGGATCTATCCTTTGCCCACCCACACAGTCTTGATTACTACATTTATTGACTGTATCTTGAAATCAAGTAGAGCAGCCAGCCCGGCTTACTTTTTATTTTTCAAGCTTGTTTTAACTATGGTAGTTCATTTGCTTTTTCGTATAAAAATTTAGAATAATATTGGCTATCTTTACAGAAGATCTCACAAGTATTCTTGTGTGAAATATTTTTGTTATTAATAATTTTCCATGCTGAGTTTGGAACCCAGAGCCTTTCATGTGCCAGCAGGAATCCTATCTACATGCTACCCAGCTGATAACAGCCTCCTGTGACTCTGAGAGGAGCATGGTGTTTGCTGGCTGCAGATAGGAGATACTTCAAGGAGCTAGACTGAGAGAGAACAAGGCTTTGACTTCTTCTGGACTGCTGGATGTCCTGATGACTGAGATGGTGTTTTCCAAAAGAACCTGATATCCCTAGCGAGCCGGAAGGAGCCTAAGAAGCCTACAACCCCCCTTCCCTGTAAACTTCTTTCTCTCCTACCTAGTGTTGGGGGGTTGGTGGAAGGGAGGTAGAGGCATAAAGATAGCTCAAATAAAATAGATAATAAAAAGTAGTGCCTGCAGAGTGTGCCTGCTTCTCTTTATTTTTTATGTGTTGATTTCAACATAGAAGTCTCACGTACGCTTTGCTAGATTTACAATGACATGTTTTCATTTGTTTTGAGGTGGGTATCAACAAATCAATAGATGAATTTTAATTTTAAATTGTGTTGGTATGTTTGTTGCCAATATAATGTTTTGTTTGCTCATTCATCCTGAAGCTTTGGTGAATTACTAGTTGTAGAAGTTTTTATTTTAGATTGTAGACACTTAAGTCCTTCACAAATAGGGATGGATTTAAATTTTCTTTTCCAGTCTGTACTGTCTTTTTTCAGTATTATACTAAACAGGGATTCTAGCACTCGGTTGGCATGAACAGGGATCAGAGGTAATTTAGATCGCAGCCTTTGACTATTAAATGTGGTGTTAACTGTCAAAAAATTTTTTTTGGCTATTTAGCTTTTTATTAACTAATCAGAGACAATTGTGGAACATTCTTTACATGACATTGGTGCAGGAAATTCTTCAATAATCATGACAATGCCCATGTCCATACTGCAGCCTATCTGAGGCACAGAAGTCAGGATCTGAATACATAGTGCACAAGATCAATCCCCAACATCTTCCAGTTTTAGTTAAAAAACAAAAACAAAAACAAAAACCAACAACAACAAAGGTTCTTTCTCTTATAACAAAAAATAAAACATACACAGTAAGAACGAATATGAAACCATCATGAAACTATAATGTAATAATTGCGTTCACAGTGTCCAGTCCATTTGTATTTGGTAATTTAGGAGAAAGGACTCCACTTTCTATTCTGTCTTGGTGTCTTCAGAGTTTTGTACTTAAATCATTTCTATCACAGCTTGCATTTATCGACCTCAAAAAAATCTATTTAGACCTAAAATATATTTAAAACAATTTTAAAATCCTAAACAATCCAAGCTTAATTGTAAGATTGTAACTATCTAGTCTTCAACCCCATCAGCGACTTGAGAAGGAGTAACTATTGCCTGAGAATGCAAAAAGAGCCGAGCAAGCAGCTTCCAAAATTACAGAAGTGACAGAGACGCCTGGCTGCCTGGACAGTCACCCAATATTCCTCAGCAATGTTGGAGCACCATCTTCAGCTTTCTGGCCCAGTATATGGCAGACTTTTTTTGTGAAACAGAAATTATAAAGGGCTGCTTACCTTGTCTTGGCAAAGCTCAGCAGTTGACATCGCTGTGTCCAGTTTGGATAGCGTGCTGTCTGCAGTTAACTGCCAGTTTGTGACTGGGCCTCTGAACCAAGTGGAGGCAATCATTGATTCCTAGTTCTCTAAGTGTATTACTTTGGATCATGAATGAGCGCCAAATTTTGTCAGAAGTATCAAATTGTGATTATATTATCATGTGATTTTTTCCCTGTGATTATGGTTTATTACATTGAGTTTTTTTAAAAAAATGTATTTACTTTTTTTTTTTTTATGTATACAGTGTTCTGTCTGCATGTACATCTGCAGGCCAGAAGAGGGCATCAGATCACGTAATAGATGGTTGTGAGCCACCATGTGGTTGCTGGGAATTGAACTCAGGACCTCTGGAAGAGCAGCCAGTGCTCTTAACCTCTGAGCCATCTCTCCAGCCCACATTGACTGATTTTAAAATGTTGAACCAACCCTTCACAATGGCACAGAATTCTCTTTAAACTTTGCTCAATTTTATTTGCCAATATTTTGTCAAGAGATTTTTTTTTTCATCCCTAATCATGGAGAGCATTTGTCTATGAATTTTTCTCCTTTTTTGTGCAGCTTTTGTCAGCATTTGCTATCATTTTAATGCTAACCTCACAAACAGCCCTGGGCTGTTCCTTACACTGTGTAGACCCTGTTGATTCTTAAGACACTGAGTAGAGACCTCAGTTAAACTTCTGTGTCTGCAGATTTCTTTCTTTTTCTTAATGAGTTTCCAAGTTATGAATTCTACTTCCTTGGTAGTCAAAGTATCTGTTTCACACTGCGTTATGACATTTTTCAAGCAATTGGTCTATTTACATCTGAACTCTCAAATTTTATACATAATATTTTATTTTATTGTTTTTTGATATCTTAAGGCTGTATGTTATATTTCACACTCTGTTTTTAAGTTTATGTTCTCTATATTTTTCTTTACACTTTGTTATGTTTGACAGTGCTATTTAACTTAAAATTAAAAATTACATTTAGGTCTGTGTGCATATGTCTGTGTGCACACAGATGATGTCGATATCCTTGCTGAACTGCCCTTTTCATCACTATATAATGTGATGGTAATTTTTTTCACTGTGAAATCCTGGATTTCATTAATTATGTCTCCATATGCCTGACTACTTGCCTATCTTATAGTTTTGATGAGATTCTTGTGGACAGAGAACACGCAAGTCTCTATCCTTTAGTTGGTGCATTTTGATCATTTACATTTATTTGAATGATTATTGCCGTGTTAGGTCTTAAGCCCATCATTTAGTATTAATTTAATTTTATTATTTTCTGCTTGGTTTCTGTTTTTGTTTCTTCAGTTGCCTTAAACTCACTTCCTAAGTTCCACCTGGGCGTTGCATTTTGATTTTTCTTTAGTGCTTTGGAATCACCTGTTTCTTCCTATAGCGTTTCCCTGACTGTCTTGAGCATTACAAGGTATTTGAATAATTCCCAGTCTGCCAGAGCCTTCTTCTACCAATTTCAGTGAAATCTGGAAATATTATTTCCCCCTTTGTTCACTTATCCTTCTTCAAGTAGTGAACATTTATTAAATATTTTATTTAATATATTCTGAGACATGTTAGCATTACAATTCTCTCCCTCCCTCCCTCCTTCTCTCTCTCTTATTTCTTTTATTTGCTTTAACAAAGAACCCAAGAGGAGAAGGCATTGACTTTATATACATTTTTTGATTACCATATTTTTCCCTTTTCTCTGTTATTCAAAGATTTCTTCTTCTGTCATTGTTCATTGCTACCTATTCTTCCACCACACATGTGCTCTTCCTTTTATTTCACTTGAAATTTTATCAATTTCCCTTTATCCCCAGAGGACATTTTTCCTGGATGTTATTTATTTTCAACATGACAATGACATGTCACCGACTATGGACTCCACGGCGTCTCCACTGTTGTTTATAGAATTTCCTCCCTTTTATAGTGATGTTTTTTCCTTGCTCATTGATTTCAATATTCTTTTCTCTAGCTGGGCCTGGTGACACAGGCCTGTCACCCCTGTGACGCAGAAGACTCACGCAGGAGGGTTTCAAATTCAAGGCCTGCCTGAGTCACGGAGTGAATTCAAGGCCACTGTGGTCAATTTAGGAAGATTCAGTCTCAAAGTTAAAAGGGGGTGTGGGGGTACAGCTTAAGAGAAGAATCCCATTGGAAATTCATGACATCATGGGTTCAGTTCCTCCTATTAGTCAAAAAACCCAAAAGCCTAGATTTTATTTCTTTTTAAATTAAAAAAATTTTTGCCATATTTCTCTGGCTGGTCTGGAACTCTCCTTACAGCACAGGCTTACTTCAGATACACAGAAACCGTCCTGCTTTGATATCTCCTGTGTGCTGGGGAATATAGGCATCACCATGCCAGGTTTCTTTGTCCTTAATCTTAAGAAGTCTGACTATGGGGCCTAGGAAATGTCCCAGTTTACAGAGGCAGCATAAAGACCTGAGTTAGATCCCAGAATCCATGTAAAAAATCCAGGAGTGTGTTGGCATACCCTTCTAATTTCAGTGGGGAGGCAGGCGAAGGTGGATACCCAGGCTTGCTAGATAACCCACCTAGCCTAATGAGAGACTTTGTATCAGTAAACAAGATGGGAGACGCCTAATGAGCAACACCTGGGGCTGACCTGTGTGCTTTCTTCTCTATTGTTTAGAATAGGTCCTTTCTGTTCGGCAAATTCAATTCTGGTAATATTCTATTCCTCATAGCCAGTGATTTTCCCCCCTATATTTCATTCATTTGGCTATTGATGCGTGTGTGTGTGTGTGTGTGTGTGTGTGTGTGTGTGTGTGTGTGTGTGTGTAACATATAGAGTTCGCAGCCTGAGTCTGCTGCACAGGGTGTGTGTTGGAAGAAGGGTAGTCTGATAGGGTGAGTATATTCCAAACCCTATATTTCAACTCGAAAAGTTAAAGTTGGAGGTCTTCTTATACAACAGAAAATATTGTGTGGGTGTGGGTGTAATTATATATGTATATTACTGTATACTTGGTTGAATAAAGATATCTATTATATTATTTACATTTGAGACAGGGCCTCACTATGTGGCCTTGGCTGGCCTGGAAACTCACTATGAAGATCAAGATGGCTCAAACTCATCAAAATCCCTGCCTCTGCTTCTATAACACTCAGATATAATGTGTGTACCATCACAGCAATTATAATTAGAAATATTCTAGAGTTAATAGGGAGACAAAATTGTTCAGAAAGAGCATAGATGTGGGTTTCTCTAAGAGAAAGTCCTAATTTATCTTATATTTCAGTTTCAGAAATTTCCTCATATCTTCTATTGCCTGGACCATACATTTTTAATAGTTTCAAGTTTTTCTACTATTGCCCAGCAACACTCTTTTTGTGATGGCTGCTTTAAAATCTTAGATAATTTTTTGTTGTTGTTATTGTTTTTCGAGACAGGGTTTCTCTGTGTAGCCCTGGCTGTCCTGGACTCACTTTGTAGACCAGGCTGGCCTCGAATTCATAGCGATCTGCCTGCCTCTGCCTCCTAAGTGCTGGGATTAAAGGTGTGCGCCACCACGCCCGGCCTTAGATAATTTTTGAATGCCGCTGTCACCCAGCATGGGCGTCTGTTGACTGTCTTTCTCCTTCAGTTTGATCAGCCTGATTCTTGGCATCCTGAGCGATTAGAGTTGGAATCTGAATGGTTTCCAATACAAAGCTACTCTACAAGAAAACTCTTCGAGCCATTTAATGCTTCCAGCAAAGTTGCAGGAGACAAACTAAAACATGAAAATCAGTAGACTTTCTATGTACCAATAACAACAAAAAAATACACTACGCTCGCAATAGCCTCGAAGTATCCAGGAACAAATGTAAGCAAAGAGGTTAAAGATCTCTAGAATGAAAAGTTTAAAAATCTCTAAAGAAAGAGATTGAAGAAGGCACTAAAAGATCAAATGATTTCCCATATTCATACATAGGTAGAATTAATATTGTGAAAATGACTATTCTACCAAAAGTAATTTACAGAGTCGATACAATCCCTGTAAGAATCCTTATCACCTTCTCTGCACAAGTAGAAAAAAAAAACCCTAAAGTTCTTATGGAAGCACAAAATATTCCAGATAGCCAAAGCCATCTTGAGCTAAAGGGATTACCATACCTGTTCTCAATTTACACAACAGAGTTATTGTAATAAAAACAGCATGATACTTGCACAAAAATAGACACAAAGATCAATGGGACAGAATAGAGAGCCACCTGATTTTTGACTAAGATACCAAGAATAGGCACTGGAGAAAAGATATCTCCAACAAATGATCTTGGGAAACCTGGATGTGGCTGTGTAGGACATGACACTAGATCCTTGTCTCTCTCCTGAACCTTACCTTTTACCTGCTTAATTTTCCTTTGCACAGCATGGGTAGGAGGGCAAGAGCCAGGGACATCACCTCACTATGGGCGGGCAGGAGTGTATCTCTAACTGCCCCTTGCACTCTACTGATACCACTTTGAGGGAAAGGCCCCTTGCTAATGCTGGGGGAGGGGTGGATGAGAGTTCTCACTTGTCACTCACCCCAGGTTGCAATCCTCCTGACTTTTCAGTTGCCTTCTGACATCTCTGCAGTGGAGCGGAGTCCTTTGTTGCTGTAGTGTGAAGGCTTCCTGGATTGTCTCCACTGATAGCACAAATACTTGGGGGTTTGGTGGTGGGGGAAGCTCATTACCACCTGGCGGGGCTCAAGGCCCAGCTCCATGACATCGCATGTGACGTCCCACCAGAGGTTAGGATGGGCCTTGAGCTTCCTCTTTATGGTCTGTGAGCAGCAAAGTCTTGGTTCCCACTCTGTGATGCACAGCTGCATCAGAGTGATTGCCAGAAATTTCCTTTCTTGCTCGGTTGCTCCTCCCCTTGTCCTGTCTCCTGAGAGAGCGAGCTTTTTCTTTGGGCATGTTTTGAGTGTACTTGTTGGCTTTACAAGGTTGCTGGTTCTTCCAGCACTCAGTCTCAGTGTGGAGTCTGAAGGAAAACCAAAGGCTCATCATCAGTTGAGCTGTGCTTGGGGTGTTGCAGTGCCCAGCCCAGCCTTCTTTCCTCACCCTTGCAGGGTCTTTTGTTTCCCACACAAGTTCCAGAGGTTTAAGTCTTACTCGGAGGAGACGCCTCTGCTTTGCCTCCCATCTTCACTAATCTTTGCTTTTTGAGAAATGAAGAATTTTCTTTAAAAACAAATTTGAAGGCACAAACTGCACAGAAGAAGATGAAGCAAAGCAAAACCAACCAACCAAATAAACAAACAAAAACAAAAACAAAAAACCAAAACAAACATAGATGTAACCACAGGTGCTAATGGTTGGTAGAGTCCTTTATGAAAACATTTCCTTCATTTGAACTTCAAGCCCCAGTAAACAGAAAGGCTGCTTCTTTGAGTGTAGACAACTGTGTTCTTTAAGCATTTCTCATCCTCATTTTAGTGGATCCTTCTAGAAGGCCTGTGATGGAGGAAGGGCACACGCAGTGCTAATTTTACAGGAAAGGGAACAGTTCTGTGTAAACTGGGACAAAAACAGAGGTTCTATCAAATATTTACCTTTAAAAACTGGAATGCTTGGTTTCTTCCTGTGAAATGAGCAGTTCTCTTTTATAGAAAAACATAAAACCTAATGTGACCAGAACTTTCTTCCCTGTCGTCTAAAACCAGACTGTTTTGCCTGCTGTATGCTCGCAGGTTGCAACCATGAGAACACTTGTTTGGAATCAACCAGAGGTGATCGGGATTTACTGTTTTTCTGCCCCTTTCAAACACACTGCTCCATAACTCCTCCAGCTCATGAATCACGCTTTCAAAGTCTTGAGTTATATTTTGAAGCCTCATCTGGACCCAAGCTGGAGAAATAGCCTCTCTTTTTAGTTTTGGATTCTTTCCTTGCAACTGAGGCCAAGGCCCACCTGCCTGTGAGCGTGTGGCACACAAGGACTTGGGAGCCATTCTGAGGAGTATGTTATGATGCAAAGAGATGGCAGGATTCTGACCCCGAATTAAAGACAGGAGTGTGTTGTAGTAGAATCTTTCTTGGGTACAAAATAATCTCACAGGATGAGAAAATTCCTGGGACCTGAGTCTCTCTCTCATTTGTTTTATCATCCACAAAAGACATACAGAGAACTAGGACGGGAATTTTCTAGAAGACACAGAATGGAGAGTCCCTCTTTGGCTAGTTGCTGAGTGAAAATTTAAGAGACTCAAATGTAGAAACTAGTAAAGAGCATGTTTTAAACAAAATAATACATATGTTTAAATATGAGACATTTGGTACATGCCTGTAATTTTAGTTACTCAAGAGGCTAAGGCTAAGAGATTGCAACTCAAGGCCAGCCTGGACTGTGGAGTGAGCTTGAGGCTAGGCTGACCAATTTAGGGAGACGACATCTTCAACTCAAGTAAGAAAAAGGCTGTGGTTTACTCAGTGGCAGAATATGCTTGCCTAGCATGTGCATGGCCCAGGGTTCCTCCCTCAAAAACACACAACAACAACAACAAACAAAAGCCCTGCCAGTTAAGGATGTATTTGAGAGTAAGGAATTAAAGGCCAGCAGAGTGCAACACTGAGTTAACTGAGGGACTCATTAGTGGCTCACTACGGATCCAGGAATGTTCTAGAAAATCTGTTTCCCTAACTAAGCAAACTCAGATTCTCCATTTATTCTTCTGATGTTCAATGGCTTTGTCCAAGGCCACTTCTTGGGGGAAAGGACACCCATCTTCACCCTCAAAGAACTTCTGATCCAGCTGAGGGTCCCACACCCAGTAATGAGGGGAACCACCAAGTGGGCTGCACACACTAGCCCTCGCTTCCGTGAATTTGGGCCTAGGCTGGCCCTGAGACTCCTAAGAGGAAAGAGGTTCCTGCCAAAAAACAAGGAATATGGGCACAAGGGTGGTCTCTACTTCATGTTGACAGACAAAACATAAAGGCGACCAGTGCCAAAGAGAGGTTTCTAGAATGTGGGGAAGGAAGCCAAGGAGGAAGGGTATGTGAGACTAAGACCACTTGGCTTGCGGTGGTCAGTGGGGAAGGGAGTGACGCGAGGGAAGAGGGACTTGGAACACGACCCAGCACTGGAGCATAAGATGGATTGCAAAGAAGAGACCTGCTTCGAGTGGTGACAGGTCGTTTATTTTGAAAGAAATGTGCCCTTCGTGTTTCAACAGCACGCCTCCAAGGGGGAATAATTAGTTTGAATCCTCTTGAGCTGTTTACAATTAATATGGATAAATAAATGTCCAACATCCAAATTTAGCCAAGTCCAAAGTCTGTCAACCCTTGGGATTTCCCTAATGGAATCCCAAAGTCATTAGTCAACATCCTGCAAGCATCTTCCAAGCCCTCCACCGGATTACACTCAGATGTGGCCTAAACCATGTGCAGACCTGCAACTCTTCTCAAAAAAGAAAAAAATAGTTCACAATGTTGAAATGCTATTTTTGCTCAAACATTGTTCAATTTTTGCATCGTGTTTTTGTGTCTTAGCTGCTAACCCTGTAGGGGAAAGATGAGAAATTCCACAGAGAGGCAACCGAGAAGTTTAAATAATGTTAGCAAGTGCTTGGCTGGGATTTGCAGCATTCACAACTATAGGTGCCTTGAAGACTGCATCTTACCATACAGGGCAGGCTGTAGAAGACAGAGGGTCTCAGAGCTTGCTGGTTTTGTGGTCAGACAAGATTGCATGTGATACACCCCACAATCCGGCTTTCCAATGACCCTTCTAGAGGTGTGTGTCCATGTCACTCCCTGCTCGGCCCCTTCTGTTCAGTGATGCGTTTGCATCAGCTCCGCAGTTTAGTTGACTGAAATCCCCTAAGGTCCCTCCAGGGCACAGCTCTTTGATGAGTCTATTCCCAACACCCATCCCAAGTCTGCTCAGGTTTTCCTGCCCACACCTGTTTCTTCTAAGTGTGGATTGAGATCTTCTCTACCAATTCTACAGTTTGGAGCATGGACACTGGGAATTCTCTCTGTGGGGAGAGCCATGCTAAGTGCTGAAGAGGTAAGAGAAAGACCGCTTCGCAGGAAATGCCCACGATCCCAAAGGAGAAGAAGACAAGGCCAGTTATTAATAACATGCCAGGCAAGGGTCCAGCACTAACTGGGCTGGAGCACATAGGAGCGCTACATAAAGCTGTTCTGAGGAAGGTGGTTCACAGAAGGATGAGCCTGGGACAGCGACCTGCTGTGATGGCAACTTTTGGGCTGTAGCTATTTGAAACTGCTATCTGTTTGTCCCGGAAGTACATGCAACACCTCCCTTCCTCAGCAATCACACTGGCTTCCTTAGTAACAACTTCTCTCTGTTCTAAAAAATAAAGGTGATTATCAATCTACCCACTGGTCACATCTACTTCGGGCAGCCCATCGGCCTGTTCGGCCTTTCTGCACTGAGTGGCAAACCTCTATGGCCAGTTTCTTTGGATGCTTTCATAGATTTTAACCTATTACAACTGTTATTTCATTTGTTTGGCAAAAGTGAAGGCAAGGATGAAGACACCTCACAATGATCTGGTGAAATAAAGTAAAAAGTGAGCGTATTATCTTCCTAGGTCTCCCTCAGCAACATGGCAGAAACTAGTGGTGTAAGACAAGGAAATTCTTTTTGGTATTTTCCTCAGCGTGCAATCAGATGCCTCCTTGCTTGTCTCTTCCTATTTTATCAAATTCCTGGCAGGTTGTGTGCCTTGGCAAGTTAATGCACACTTTGATATCAGCCTCAATTATGGTATGGCCCTCTCCCTGAGTCTCTCTGCCTCATCCCTCCTCTCTGCCTCCTCCTCGTGTGTGTGTGTGTGTGTGTGTGTGTGTGTGTGTGTGTGTGTGTGTCCTGGCTAGTTTTGTTGTCAACTTTGCACACTTGGGAAGAGGAAATCTGAAGTGAAGAATTTCCTGGCTATGAGTGACATGTGGCTATGTTATGAGGCATCTTCTTGATTATCAGTTGATGGAGGAGGGGGCCAACACTGTGTGTGGGGGGTGCCATCTCTGGGCAGGTGGGCCTGGGCTCTGAAGGAAAGCTACCTGAGCATGAGCCTGTGAGGGAGCTAGACCGCAAGCCAGCAGTGTTCATCTGTGGTTTTTTTCCCAAGCTCCTGCCTTGAGTCCCTGACTTGGACTTCTTTGATGATGGGACTGTATCCTGTATAGCCTATAAGGATATACTATGTAGCATATGGACTATGGTATATACTGTAACCTATGCACTGTAACCCAACTTAGTTTTGGCCAGTGTTCTATTACAAATAACAAAGTAACTCTGGAGCAGCTTGTACAGGAATGGGTGCTTGTGACGGGCAACCACTCTCCAACTTATGTTTTGAACCAGAGTCTCTCATGGAACCAGGAGTTTGCTGCTTGAGCTCGATGGCTAGCCAGTGAGCCCAGGCATCCTCTTGTCTCTGCCTGCCCAATGCTGGGGTTACAGACTTGCCCTAAGCCCTAACCTTTCCACACGAATGCTGGGGACCAAACTCAGGGCCTCATGTCTGAACAGCAGTGCTTGACCAACTGAGCCATCTCCTCAGCCCTTTCTTCTTTTCTTCTGTGGACAAAATAGTTGGACTTAGGGTATAGCCTAACCTAGTGTGACCTTGTCATTATATTTGCAGTGACAGATATGGAGGAGTCTTGTACTTTGACCTCAGGCTTTACACCCACAGTCACAAAACCTCCATGGTTTGTAAACAAGAGGGTCCACCTGCAATTCCCCTCCTTACATAGGAACACCGAGATCCACCATAGTTAATGGGATCAGAGTGTGGAGTGAGTGAATGTGGCTCCATTTCCCGCCCCCCCCCCCTCTGTAAGATGTAATGGCAGCTTGCTCGGGGCATGGAACGAAAATGTTTGAGAACACTTGGTTCAAGGCGTGTTCTTAGTGAGATCTAGCCCTGCATTGCAGACTGGGTGAGGTCAAGGGCACAGATGGTCAAGGTCGCTACCGAGTTGTGCGAGGAACTTCCAAAGGCATGGGAGGGTCTGGTTAGAGTGTGGTGAAAGCTTCAGGGACCATTGGGACAATTATTAACACAGTTTATCCAGCAGGTCTGGCGTTGAGCAAACAGTATCAGTAGAATTTATATGAAGCTAAAAAACAAGTGTGTGTGTGTGTGTGTGTGTGTGTGTGTGTGTGTGTGTGTGTGATAACTGAAAGATAGTTGGAGCAAACCGTGGGCATTGGGGTGAAGAGTGGTTCACTTGGGACCAAAGTTCCTGCTCATGTGTGGGCCCTAAGAGCTCAGGTACCGCGAGAGGGAGGCATTCCTTGGTCTCTATAAAAGCCGACCTGGGCATTGCTCTGTGTTTGCCTCTCCTGCCTGTTGGTTTCCAGCCCCCATTGTAAATTCTGGTTTGCTTTGATGTGTCTCAGCCATTTCCTCATTCCATTTGGTGGAAGCAGAGCTGCCCACTGCCAGGTTATACACTTACCTCAGATGTTTCATGCCAAACGCTGAGTTTTACAACCTTGTATCATACATGTCTCTGCCCCCGCACTTCTTTATCTGTAAGCAGGGTTATGTATGTGACTCTACGTCTGGTACACTCTGACCTCTGGATTATTTCCAGCCTGTGTCTGGGGTCCACAGGCATTCTAAATCTTGTGCAGTCCTAATTTGTGTCTTCCTTCTCAGCAGGGCATCCTGATGGGCTCTGGCACTGCTGTGTATCAGGGATGTAGCAGGCTGCTCGCCCTCCTCAGCTACAAACCATAAAATTAAGAATGGCAAGGCTCTTTTGATTAATTTCATTCGAATGACTTTAAATCCATTGACTAAAATGCCTGTTTAAATCATTCATTTTTGCAAATGTATTTGTAAATAATACTTAAAAAACGCTTCATCTAATTATTTTTACCACAGCTGAATGTTAACAGATTGAAGATGAGATTTATGTTTAGACAGCATTAAGGTACTAATTTTTTCCTCAACAATAGGCACTGCAATTGACAAAATTAAAACAGAAAATGTAGACCAACAAAAAATTAATTTGCACCAGGCTTAATAGTTTCTCTAAGTAAATCCAGCCACTCCTTGGCTGTCTCAGAAAAGCCATAAAATTTTCTGAGAACAATCTGGCGCTGAGGGTTCCACACTAATTATGCGTACTCTCCCTTTACCTCGCCCCCTTCCCTTTCTCCAGGAACATGCAGTTTCCATATCCGAGATGCTCTGGGCTCTGCTGGGATAAGGAAGTCAGGGGAGGCAGGGGCAGACTGGGAACCACATAAATAAATGGGAATTTCCATGTAGACATCAGGCTTTTCTTCGTTTTTCTTTTTTTCTTTAAAAATGAGAATAAGGCACGAGTATAAATTCCAAAAAGAGCAATTTGTTTAAGTCTATCATTTTTGGCAACACAATAGAACGCATGTCGGGTGAGCAGTCACAAATCACTTCCCTTCCCACTGTCTGTGGCCTCTGCCATATGTTGGGGTGTGTGGGGGGGTACAATTCACATGCTAAGCTTTGCCTTCCTCCCGTGTGAGAGAGCATATTGAGATTCCGCAGCTCGCCAGCCCAGCCAATGTTTCGGGACAGTGGAGGTGTGAAGAGAGAGGAAGTGGAAGCCACCCTGCAACCAGAATATTTTAAGTTACGTAGTTATTTTTATTTGCTAATGCCCAGAGCGTGTAATGTATAGGTTAGCATATCCTGCTGGTTCCTCACTTACCAGTTCTCCATGGACCGCTGAGGCCAGTTTTCTTCTTGTCTAATTGGTTTTATGGGAAGAAGTCATTCAAGTTGCCTGTGGTCACCTGACCAGAAGGAATTATATAAGGTCCTCATCGGTGGCGGGCTTGACCTCTAATTGACACAGGAGCTCAGCATAGCCCTTCATGTCCCCATTCCTCGTCACCTCCTGGGCAGTGTGTTTACCCTCTAACCCAGAAGTCTTTGGGGAGTTAGTTTTCTTGTGTAACCACCCACCAAGCTTGCCATGGCCACGCTGGCCTTGGGATGAGGACGGACAATGGTGGGTGGTTTCCCAGGTTGAGTAGTCGACCTGGAGCTGAGAATTAGGAACTTCGGGCACTTAGAAGAATTACTCTTAGGATCTGAAATATCATCTTCTCACAGCCACGCAGGCAGTGGTTTGGTTTGGTTTTTGTGTGCAAGCTTATGACAAGCCACCTCGGGATCCTTCTGTGACAAGTGTATCTCCTGTCAGCGTTTCTTTGTTCAGGTTGTCATTTTTGCTCACAGGTTCCCTCCCCTTCCTCATAACCAGGGAGGTGGCTACAATATTACAAGTCTCCTGCGTGTGGACGAACGTGGTCATCTGCGACAGGGAAGAAGTGTTGGTGCTTGGGCTGGCAAGGGAAGGATGCTTGCCATCAGATCTGACAAGCTGAGTTCAGTCCTCAGAGTCCACATGGTGGAAGGGGCTAGAACCAACTTCCTCAAGTCGTCTTCCTACCTCTACACGACACGTGTGCTACTCTCCACACGACATGTGTGCTACTCCCCACCCTCAAGTCAATGCTGAAATAAGAGTGAGGTGTTGGGATGAATAAAGGCAAACAACCCATCTCAAAGCTAAATTGGTACCCAGGGTTCACCCATCAGGCCGCATCTCCCTGTACCACATCCCCAGGGAGACTCGGCTTCGGTCCCTCCTCAGTGCCAGCCTGCTCATCACAAAATGACAGGTGGGCGTTCTTTGTGCCGTAGCTCCAGTGATCTGTGGGTGCAAGGACACAGAGCAGATGTGCTGAGGAGCCACTCAGAGCTGACTCAGTACAAGGTCAGACATTTTATTAAGCCCTGCTCTTTTAGTTGTTTAAGAAGAGAAAAAGAACTTGTGTTTTCATTTATAGCATGACAGTGCTTGAAACAGCATTTGAAAAAAGTGTTTTGGTCTGTTACCATCAAACCCCCTGTGAAACTTAAATAAAATAAAATTAAAAAAAAAAAAGAGAAAAAATATATCAGTTTTGGTTCTTGGAAGTTCTAAGAACAACAAGTTAAAAAGTAAATTTTCCTTTCTAAACTGTGCATCAAACTCTTCCTCTGAATTAAAGTGAAAAGATGTGGAAAAAACCATGAACTGCGTGTCCCTGTTTGACTCTAAATGTGCTCTCAGCCTGCTTCCTACAGCCGGTTTTAGCCTAAGCTGCCTTATTGCTAAGGCTTGTAACTTGATACTAAAAGCTTGTCAAAATTAAGTGCATGCTTTATAAGTTTACATTTTTACAGTCTAACTGTTTTTCTTTGATATTTGACAGGGACACAGGTTCCCATGTCATCTGGCCTTGAGTACTTTCAGAACTTTCTCCTGGGCCCATGTGAGGGAGCTCAAGGTTGCAGTGAGTTATGGAACCCTTAAGCTGCCTGTCCAGCAGCCGGCCCTTGCCCTGCACTTGAGGGCTAACACCTGTTGGCTGGACAGAGCAATTAATTTCTTAAAAAAAAAAAAGCTGTGGTAAGCCGCCAGCAATCAAAGCTAAAAGGATAAAAAATATAATTTTACCTCTTTAGCTTCCAGAAGTGGCCTTTGATCTTCCCCGGTGCCCTTGGGACGGGAGGCACAGATCTTTAATATTCTCCACAGAGAAGCATCTTTGTGAGAGACGGACAAGGAAGAGCTGGCGGTACCCACCCCCAGTGGTGCTACTTTTTTGGTGTAGCTGCTCACCCTGGGACTGAACAGAGAGAGTGACTCACAGCGTAAACATCTTGGGTACCAAATGTCATCCTTGGGCGAGCTTCAATTGGGGGCCTTAAATTACATTCCAGCCCATCCCCGGCCAGATCAGATGTTAGTTGACTTTTCTGGTTGGTGGTTGTAATGTATTTGTTGTAGGATGTCTGAATGTGAAACAGATAACTGTTAACTTCAAAGAGCTAAAGTACCAACTGTGGGCTGGGGTTGGGCCACACATACAGCCCTCTCTCATTCTCCAGAACCTTTGGTAGTCAAGACAAGGTCACTGATCAGGGTAATTTGCAGGAAAAGTCAATTTCTCAAGTGCTGAAGCCGGTGCTGTGGCACTCTATGACAATTTACTGGATCCAAATTGAGGAAGTTGAAAAAAGCAAAGGTCACGAGCCACAGGAAGAAAGGAGGAAAGAAAATCCTTCTGACTGTATTTTTAACTCCTCCACCACTAAGATGCACTTGCCAGCTGAGACGATTAACACCAAAAATAAATAAATGAGAATCACAATCTCTCACTCTCATCAGCAACTTATCTGATTTCTTTAAATAAAAGGGGGGATTTTGTGTTTGCCTGAATTCACAAGGAAATAAGCTCAATTTATCAGAGTAAGAGAGCAGTTCTGCTCATTAGTGATTGAGGCAAAAATCAAACCAAGATGCTGGAACTTCACATCTTAAGAAAAAAAAAAATCACACATAGGGTTGATGACTCAGTGGTGGAGGACTCAACTTGAGTGTGTGAAGCATCAGATTCATCCCTAACACCCTGCCTAAAATATCAAACAGATGCTATGTGCTGCTTAACACACAGTATCCAGTATACATCATGGCTTCCTATACTATGAACACACAGTACGTCCTGGGTATTTTACTGTAAAGCTGTGAGTCCCTCACTTCTGTGGCCCTATGGATTTAGGACACAGTGGGTAGGAAACACTTACAGGACAAGGAAAACAAACAGAGGCATTGGAGTCAGACGGCCAATACAGCAAGGAGCACAAGGTGATGAAAAAGTTAGAAGATTTGAATTTAAATTCTAGCTATCAGTCATCTTGTAGTTAAAGCAAACTGTTAAATCGTTTTAAGGCTTCCTGTTTCTCACCTGAAAACTGGAGGTTTATTGTAAGGGATTAAATGAGCGCATAAGCACATATGTCTGTAGATATGCACCTGACACTTGTAAATACAAATTATCAGTATTAACCAAAAGATGGATTGTGCTATAGGATATTCTGTGCCCCTCTCTGTGCTTGAGGCTTTACAGGTGTTTATGGTTCCAAAAAAATTGAGGTAACTTGAAGAAAAGTGTTAAGTGAATCATGGTATGTATGGAAAAAAAGATAGAGGTATCATGGAAAACACTTCCTTAATCGCTTGGGGTAATCGCTCCATATTTAAACTCTTCTTGGGAGAAAAGGGAGAAAAAAATGGAAACACAAAATTCCACATTGGTATTTCCTATACATGAAAACATTTTTTTAATGTAGAATTTACCAAATCTCTCTCTCTTCTCTCTCTCTCTCTCTCTCTCTCTCTCTCTCTCTCTCTCTCTCTCTCTTTCTTTCATATATGACTATCTATCTATCTATCTATCTATCTATCTTTCTATCTAAGCTATCACCTATTTATCATCAATCCATCTGTAGGTATGCATTTTGAGACAGGTCTTTGCCTAGCCAAGCTAGGATAGAACTTGATATGTTGTTGAGGAATACCTTGAAATTCTGGCTCTCCTGCCTCCACTTCCTAACTGCTGAGACTACAGGTGTGCGCCACCGCTACTGTGTGTGTGATGAGGTGATGAGGATCAAACCGAGGGCTTTGTGCATGCTAGACACTCCACCAACTGAGTCACGCCCCTGAGCCTTAAAACAGATAGTCTATAAATCGGTGTCTAGCATAGTAAATCGTAGGGAAACGAATTGTTTTTATTTCATTAATTCCAACATTGAACCTAAAATGAAGGTACGTAGAAGACTTGCTTGCATCCCATGATAAAGAAAATTTTCACTGGAGCGACGCTTATCTCCCAATCCAGATCTCTGAGTTCTAGCAGGAAGGACTTGGTGTGTTGAAACAACAAAAACAACAACAACAAAAAATGCAGCTCAATCCTTTCCAGGATGCTCCCTCTGGACCGATGTGCTCTGTAGGTGAAGGGTGAGCCACCAAGGTGGTGCCTGGGTAGTGCTTTAGAGGCTCAGATTGCCACAAAGCCCCACAGATGTTATGATGCTATGTCCTCATCTTATATGTGAAACAGGAGCAGAGAAGGTTAGCAATTGGTGCCTGGAAACCCAGATGCAGGACTGGATTGCCTTTTACTCCAGTGTCCAAGTTCAAGACATTTCCTAGTCCCTAACAAAAGTGCTCATGTCCACTCTGAGTCACGTGGCATTGCTTATAGTTAACCCCCCTTTATTCAGGTTTTAAAATGTACTGGTGCTAGTGGGAATCTTGAATAAAACATAGCTGGTAACCACGGAAAGCATAGAGTTTTCAGGACAAGAATGAGATACAGGCTGAGTGTTCTCTGCTTTCAGCCTCCTGTTTTCACTTAATTAAATTCTGTGATTCTCCACAGAGCTGAGTTCTGAGATGACCTTGTGTACTCATGCACTTTCCTTGGATATAATAGCTACTTATGAGTGCTGCTTAGCCTTCCTCAGGGGGATAAAGTCTATATTTGTCAGGATATTTTAATACTGTGCATTGATAACTGTAAGCCCAGCCCACAAAAACATGTGTTTGTCAGGAAAACAATAACATCCATGTTGACACACACTACCTTAGAGTAGTTAACCTGAAGGCAGGCTTCCTTTTAAAATATCGGTCACCATTGTTTTAGACAGCATTTATTTCCAGTTGGCAGTCAATTATATTCCTGAGGAAGGAATTGTATTTTAAACCACAGGAATCTGAGATTACTTTGGCTTTTAGAAACCAGGCTGCAGAAATGTAGAGAGAAACATCCTAGCCATGGCCACCCTCAGAACACCTCCCAGGATCTAAAGTCCATCCTAGAACATTAAAGTTTTTTTCGTTTAATCCCCATTTTTATTTTTGAGACAGGCTCTTGTGAAATCCCAGCTGTTCTTGAACTCTCTATGCAGCTGAAGTTGATCTTGAAATTTTGATCCTCCTGCCTCCACCTCCAAGATGCTTGCATTGCACACCACGCTTGGGTTTGAGTTACATAGGCACAGAACCCAGGCTTTCAGGCAAGCACTCTACTATCTGAACCACAGCCCTACAAAAAACAAGGATTGATTTTGTTTTTTTCAGATAGATTTTCACTGTATCCCAGGCTGTCTTCCAAATTATGATACTCTTGCCCAAGCTTTCCTGAGTGCCGAGACCCAGACGTGAACCACTGTGCCTGGATGAATTTTCAGTCTTGCAATAACTTCAGGCATTTGGAAAAGGTACAAAAATGCAAAAAAGTCAATCTAGATTCCACCTAGATTGTCAGAATGTGTACATTTACCACAGTTACTTTTCTCTCATAGATAGATGGTAGATATATACAAAGATACACAGATAGACAGACAGACAGACAGATAGATTTTTCTTAAGCCATTTGAGAATACATTGAGGGCATAATACATTATCCCCTTACCCTCTGGAAACTTTAGTGTTTATTTCTCCCATTCCCATAGCCCAGTCATCATAATCGGGGATTGAGCATCTGTTTGTGTGATCTTCTAGTCTAGAGACACTCTGCACCTTCCCCCAGTTGCCCCATGAATTTACTTTGCAGTTATCTTTGAAACCTCATGTTAGCTTTTTGATGCCTTACCCTGCTGGTGTGTCAGCTCTTCTGTGGCACAGAGTCTCCTCTCCCCATAGCAGTGTGTCTCAGCTAACTCCGCAACGCTTTAATGCAGCTCCTTACATTGTGGTGGCCTCCAACCATAAAATTATTTCATTGCTACTTCATGACTCTAATTTTGCTACTGTTGTGAACTGTAAGGTAAGTATCCATGTTTTCTGATGGTCTAAGGTGACCCCTGCGAAAAGTTCATTACACCCCCGAAGGGGTTGTGACCCACAGGGTGAGAACAACCGCTATACAAAGTAAGTTTAGGTGTTTTAAATAAACTAGCTGCATTGAGCTGGGATGTGGTGGTGCACACCTTTAAGGAGGGTGCATCTCTATGAGTTCGAGGCCAGCCTGGTCTACAGAGTGTGTTCCAGGACAGCCAGAGCCACACAGAGAAACCCTGTCTCAAAAAACCAAAAGAAATAAAAAAGCCGCAGTGAGGTACTCAGAGTGCTGAAGGGCTCGTCTCTGAATCACACCTGTCAGAGTGTCTTCCCTGAGAGGCCCATTTCCTGTGTCTGCCCTCAACTTGGAACTTGCCTGACCACTTGTTCTCTAAGATGGGAGAATTAGCCGCCATACCCAAACTCCAAGTGCCAGGAGAGATCCTTCCTGCAACACATATTTAATGGCAGCCTTGGTTTCCTCCTCTGGTCACAGGGGCGAGAACTTTCATGTCCTCATTATGTGAATTCTGGAAGACAGTACAATGTTTAGGGGAGGGGGAAATCTTCTCCAGACATCATGCATTTGGAGTCAACTACTAGGGAAGTATAAGGATTAGATCTGGTTTCAGATAAACTTTCCTCTTTCCTACTGCTTTTCTTCCTTCCTTCCTTCCTTCCTTCCTTCCTTTCTTTTATTTTTTATTTTTTATATTTTTGAGACAAGGTTTCTCTGGGTAGCCTTGGCTGTCCTGGACTCACTTTGTAGACCAGGCTGGCCTCGAACTCACAGAGATCTACCTGCCTCCGCCTCCCCAAGTGCAGGGATTGTGCCTGGCTCCCTGCTGCTTTTCTAATCAAACTAAACATTATGTGTCCTTTAGGAATGGAAAAATAATCACAACATTATCTTTGATTGTTTAAAATTAGGGTATATACTGAATAAGAAGATAGAATGGGAGGAAGATATATCCTATTTGTATACAGAAGTAGACATTTTTTATAGTGCGATAGAACTACATCGAATCCTTTTTTACCAGCTCTTATGATAATGAAAGTGTGTTGGCAAAATTAAACAACTAAGAAGTCTTCTTCCTCTTCTTTTGTTCTCTCTCTGATTCCCCTCTCAATACTCCCTCCCTCCTTTCTCCCCCCCCCCACCCCACCCCTTCCTCCGTTCTTCCCGTCTCTCTTTCACAAGATGACATTGCTAGCTTGGGAATTCCATCCTGAGTTGATTAGCCAGGCAAATAAATAAAAGCAGCAGAATACAGAAACAGGTGGCCACGCCTGCAAGCACATGCTTGGGTGAGAGGGACGTCATGCATGCTGCCTGGCCCTGTCCCCCAACACTGACCATCCTTCAAGTGTAGCTGACACCATTTTGCCTCAAGCAAGGTCAGAGCACCGGGAACGGGAACAGAGGGACATTGTCTCCACGTTTTCACGCAGGCACTGGCCAGCAGACTCTGATCTGCAGCTGTGACTCGGCCTCCCATGGTGGTAGTACAGGGCCTCCTCGGGCCTCCTCGGGCCTCCTCGGGCCTCCTCGGGCAGCCATCGGCCCTCACCCATTAGCACTCTTTCTCCCATGAACCTGACTTTTATTCAATGTCTTATTTGGGTTTTGTAAAAATCCTGAGAGTATGGGAGTGCTAAATTTCTTCTTTGTACAAATTGCCTTTAAGTGAGGAGTTACTTGGCCTGTGGTGAGAATGTTGCCTGTAACCAAAGGCTCAGTGAGAGTCATGATTAATGACAATCCAGGAAAGTCGGCGTGTGGAGCCAGCGCATCACTCCAGCACCGTTCTAAGCGGACGTGTGGACATATTTATCCAATGCAAAAAAAAAAAAAAAGTTTCTACAAATTAAAAGATTTTGCAGAGATGACATCTTTTTAAAAGCTTCCTGTACTATTAGTCAAAAGAAATGAAAACCAAGATGTATTATGCCTATGTTGAGAGAAATGGATCAAATTTGAATTTTGGCTTAGTTACACAGTTTGCCCTGTTGGTAAATGAAGTTCTGATGGTTTAAGATTCTAAGCAGTTCTATACATGACCCATTCTTGGGAAAAATAAATATAACCTTAAGTAAAAAGTTATTAATTACCCAAAGATTCCATGAGGGAAAAAGTTTAGGGGGAACTTTTGGTCATTATTTGTTCATTTATTTTTCTTATTGAGTTAATTTAATTATCATTGAGACACAAACATTAGCTTCAGTGCAGGGCTTCTCACATCTGTTAGTAAAGATTTGATTAGGGCTACACAAATGTGCCAGATTAAACTATCTAGTTGGTGAAATTCAAGCCACCTGGATATTTTAGCAACATCAATAAGAATAATTCTCTTTTTCCAAATCAGTAAATCCAAGCTATATTAAAAAGAATTAATTAATGAGTGCCAGATAGGCAAAACAAACATTTGACAATGAGCTAGATTATCAAAGGTTTTGAGGGAGATCCTTCTCAGCTTATGTTTAGATGTCAAATTATATTACCAAAAACTAAACAATCTGTTAAAATGACATCTTAATGCAATAAGTCTCTCATGCTGCTTTTAAACTCCTTAAACATTCTTATTGGGGAAAAAAAAAGATTGTCTCTATTTATCAATGATAATCAAATCATAAGACGTTTGCCCCCAGTTTTTACCTTTGTTATTTCCAAGAGCTGTTAATATCATTTAAATCCTATCAAGAAAGGAAAAGAAACTATCATGAAGTTTTGTTAACATATTCTCTGCTATCTCTTGAAATTTGCCTTAGAGAAGGAACATGGTAAAAAAGAAGGACTGGCTAGATTAACTTACACAGAAAAGAATTCTATAACCAAAGGAACCCAAGAATTGTCAAGTAAAGAAATACTACCTTCCTGTTCTTATTCCGCCCACGGGCACATCGTACACACCTTAGATGATGTGTACTAATGATCTCTGTCACAACTACTGAATTTATGACCTGTAGCCATAGTGGATATGCCTGTGCTCTGGTAAGTCTTTATGTTCACAAGGTAGTGGGTTTGTCACATTAACAGTGCCCTAATGATCCTTGGTGAAATCCACATTTCACACATTAAGGATCAGCCACCTTAGGCCTCTTTTAGGAAGACCACATACTTGCCCAGGGTTAGATAGACATCAAGTTCAAATGTAAGCAGCTGAGCTGCAGTTGAATCTGGCCCTTCCAACATCCAGGCAAACATTCATCCTGGGGTGAATTAATTATAATGACGTGTGGATGGTTGGCTCCAAGCTCTGCCTTCCTTGTAAAGCACATTCGAAATGCTTCATGCATTTGATGTGGCTGGAACTGGGATGTGTAGCTGGTTCCTGGAATCTCCAGAGAATAAGATGCTTTTCAGGGACCTAAGCAGAATCACAAATAATAATTTTGGGGAAAGAAACACGAACAATCTGACAGCTAAGCAAGCATGAAAATGCTCGACTGCAAAGCCACACATGGCTTGCTTTATTAAAGACCATTTCAGTCCTGGAAAAGTGTGCTTCTATTGAATATTTATAACAAATATGATTGAATAAGGAGAATTTAAAGTGGGGGAAAAACTACTGTGTGCTGTGACTCTAAATTAAATCTTATTTTCATGGTTGACAGTGCTTTGTATTCCTCAGGTTTGCTTTATATAAAGAACCATCCTGGCCCATTCCGTCCTTTATATAAGGAACCACCGTGCCCCATTCCTGCACCGAGCAACAAGACTTTCCACATTAACACTTCAGTCACCAGCATCCATTTTCTGAAGGATTTCTCCTTTTATGGAACTCCTCCGTTCATTTGAGAGTGTTGAAGACGGAGTTCCTAAGAATGCTGAGTAGTAGATCTGTGTTTGGTCTGGCCTTTCTCTAAGGCTGTTCACATGAGGGAGCTTTGTGATCACAGCTCCAAAAACTGACAGTCTAGAAAGACATGATTGATGAGCGGGAATGGGATGTTGGAGTGAAAATGCACCATCATTAACTGGCCAAGCCAACGGAATGAAACGGGGTTTCCCAGGGGCAGTAGAGCACATTGTTCTCGGAAATATAGGCCTAGTGTTCAGGATGTGTCTGACGAACGGCAGTTGGGGGAGTGGAAGGAGCCGTTACTTAATCGTTCCCAGCTCGCAAAGGTGAAATGACCCCACACTATGCCTGCCTCCCTCTCTCTCTCTCTCTCTCTCTCTCTCTCTCTCTCTCTCTCTCTCTTATACGTGCACACACACTCTCTCTCTCTCTCTCTCTCTCTCTCTCTCTCTCTCTCTTTCTCTCTTACATGTGCACACACGCACACACACACACATGCGCGCACACACACACACACACACACACACACGCATACACCCCTTACAGTCCAGATTTCATGTTCTTTTGCTTATTTCTTTCCATACAGTTGTAGGTTATTTCATCTCATATGTCATGTATTTTCTGGTCCTGAAATTTATTAGCAAAGTTTCCTTGCTAATAAGTAAAAATAGAGTTCCACTACCATTATTGCTTTCTAAAATAGACAATTTAAGCATGTTAGAAGTGAGTTCAGTAGTATTGTTTGTGACTTTAGCTTCTGTGAACAAAAGGAAATACATCTAATGGGGTAAAAACTATGTCTTATGTGAAACCATACATAGGCCCCTTTGCAATCCCTATAAACAATGTTTTTTATATGTTATATTTGTTAGAATTTAGCCTATATGTAACATAAAGGACATGGAATATCGTTTGTAAAACAAAACAGCTCAAACACTATATATTTTTGAAGCCTGACTTTCTTCACCCCCCCTACCCCCCCAAGTCCGCCAGATTGCCAGAGGTCAGGGATAACAAAAGCATGAATGATTCAGACAAACACCTTTTGAACTTTCCCGGGGAAGACCTGGGCGGTGTGAGAGCTCAGGCCTTCAAGGGAATGTGTGCAGGTGGCTGTTTCTCCAGACATCTTGAAACAGTTTCCATGCCGAGCAACTCGGAGGCTCTGGTGTCAGAGTGTGGCTTGCCGGAGAGTGAGGGGAGGCGAGCGCGCACGTGGGACAGACACTGGTGCTGACCACCTTAGAGGTCAGCGGAGCAGAAACTCATTACCCTTCTCTCAGAAGCTGACTCAAAAGGTAGAAAAAGCCATCCCGAATGCATTCTTTTCTTTGTGATTCCTTCACTGGAGCAGTATCTGTCTTGGTGTCTGTACTAAACTATTAAGAAATGTAGGGCAGTGTATAATATTTTATTATGCAAGAAAACAAAGACAAATGGCAAACTATGGATTGTGAGTGGATGATATGACAAATGTCACCTGTAAGTCTAACAAATACCTGTAAAGTGTTAGTAAGTGAAGATCTTGGTTGAGCTGCTTATGAAATAGTCTGAAGTGAGTTTGTGAGATTTTGTAGTTTATAATTTAACATCCTCCTCATTCCTT
This sequence comes from Acomys minous, assembly GCF_964271855.1. Lineage (NCBI taxonomy): Eukaryota > Metazoa > Chordata > Mammalia > Rodentia > Muridae > Acomys > Acomys minous. The sequence goes on from NC_140484.1 coordinate 1,015,891, forward strand.
GTTTCATGTTATATTCTTAGTCCCCCCTGCACAGTTTTTGTTCTTTAAAGTATCTCAGGCATCCTTACATTCGTTTCTAGAACTAGAAAGAGTTGCACATATAGTGTGAATTTTATACAGTCATGGAAATTTGGAGATGTTATCGTTCACTGATAGGCACAAATTATAAGAAAGCTGAAGTCATTAGCCAAATAAAGGATTAGAGTTAACAATGGAAGTGAACCCTGAGTATAATTAATGAATTCTCTAATTGCTCTTCCTGTGTTAGTTCATTAAGCCTGACTCTCGGCTGGATATGTGGGCATCTGTCTCCAGCATCTGTCATCTCACGGACTCTGCAGGTTGACGCTAGCGCAGGCCAGGAAGACGGCTCAGTTTGCCTCCCTTCTCTCTGCCTTTCACTGGGCAATCTGAACATGCTGTCAAAACAAAACCCGCTGTTTCATACATTAATACAATGGGCAGAGCCACCTTGAGGGAGGTTTAACCAACCTAAGATTTACCTGGGAAGACCTGGAGCCCGGAAGCCTTGACTAACATCAGGTCCTGGCCACGTGTCATCTTCAGAAGCACAGCCTTACTGGTAAGAAACTGGATACGTACATATCTGCTGAGAGAGATGACCAAATACTTTAAGGTCAGCGTGCGGTCTGCACCACTTGACCCTTCCCCAATAAGGAAGGTCTAAATCATGCTTAGAGAGTAGCAACAAGGGGAAGATGTTAGTTTGTCCTCCTTTTTGCGGACGTTAGTTTATCTTTCCTTTTTTGCAGTAGTCTTTGGTGGACTAGCATTCTGGATAACACACGGATGACTAACTAACTGGAGGAGCAGGGAGAGCCAGAGAAGCGGAGTCACAGAAGAATCAGGAGGATGACTTCTCACATAGTCACTACATCTAACATAGAACAGTTGCTCAGGATTTTATTAAGAAATAACAATAACAACATTATGGCTAGCAGAAACCATGCCAGGAAGAGTGAGTTCAACACAGGAAGTTGTGTTGGTGGGGCACCATACTGGGATAACTTATTTTTTTTCCATGTGTTGGTGACAATTTGGATAATCAGTTGAAATTAATCCAGAGAATCAAATTTCAGAGTCACAGAAGCCATGTGACACACTATGTTTTGAAGGAGAGGTAAACATGCTCTTTGTTTAGATCACAAGTGGGGGATGAGAAAAAGACTGTGAGAAAGCAGGTGATGTTTATCTCCTTAGAAGTTGAACCACCATGTGGGAGAGATTGGTTATTAAGCAGCTGAAAAACATCCTTGAACAAATGTTGAGAGGAGGTATAAATGTGAGCCAAAACCAAGAGTCGGGGCCTTTGGAGACTTGGGATAGTTTTGGCTGTTCATCACTCCACTTTGAGACACTTCTAGAGAGAACCGCTTGAGGGAAGGCTTCAAGGCTCCGGGCTCCTGCTGAGGTTCCGGGTTCTGGTTACTCCAAGTTCCAGCAGAAGAAATCCTACTGATTACGCCAGGAGAATTGTTCCTTGGAACTGATGTCCTTACAGTTTCATTATTGTATTCTTTAATCTCCTTTTCCTATTGTTTAGGTTAGTTGGGTTATAAGTGAGGTACTCTTGGTTAATTAGTTTGTAATAAAATATACTTGTTAAGAAAATTGAGCCTACCGTGTTTTTTTTTGAGTATGATAGTTCTTTTTTAAAAGTAATTTATTCAGATTACATCTCAATTGTTATCCCATCACTTGTATCCTCCTGTTCCTCCCTCCCTTCTGCTTTCACCCTGTTCCCCTCAGGGTGGTCTATGACCAAGGGGGGCCTCCTCCCCCATTATGTGGTCATAGGCTATTAAGTCTCATCTTGGAAGCCTGTTTATTCTTTTTTGAGTGCCATCAGGCCTCCCCACCAAGGGGAAGTGGTCAAATATGGGGCACCAGAGTTCATGTCAGAGTCAGTCTCCACTCTCCACATACCTGTGGAGAATGTCCTGTCCATTGGCTAGATCAGAGTAGGGGTTTGATGTTTGCTACTTGTATTGTACTTGGTTAGTGCCATAGTTTGAGCAGACTCCCCGGGCCCTGATCCACCTGTCATGATGTTCTTCTTGTAGCTTTCTAGGACCCACTCTCTGCATCCTTCTATTTCCCCATTCTCCTATATTTTTTTCTTACCTAGTGTCCCAGTAGGATGTCCTCACATCTATCCCAATCTCCTGGTAAGTGAAGACTTTCATGGGGCATGCTTTTGGGGCTAGTGCCCAATTATAAGTGAGTATATTCTATGTGTGGAGGAATGCTGAGTGGATGTAACAATTGTCAGTAAAGCGCTGTTTAGCCAATCAGCTGGGCAGAAGGACAGGAAGTGGAAGGCAGGACTTCCGGGGAGGGAGGAGAGAAAGGTGTGAAGTTGGTGGAAGAAAAAGGAGTGTGGAGGAGGACAAGGAGAGAAGTTGCCTAGTACCTCCATAGTGGCAAGTGCTTGGGGTATATGTATGTTAAGAGATTTTGAGTAGTTATTTATTTTACAGGTAGATTTGTTTTAGTTAGTTTCTGCCCAGCATGTAGTACCAACTGTTTAAAAGTACTCTTCAGACCTCTTGTCATTATTTAGCCTTTTAAAATCAATTCAGAAACATTTTCTATGTAGGTTTTTTATTTCTTACTTTGTGTGTTAAAAATAGCCAATCTAAGATACAATCTTCCCTTTGCATAAGAATTCCTGTAGAAAGTTATTATGGGGATACCTAAACAAATTAAAACTGACAATGCTTCATCTTATGTCTTTAATAAAATGAAACAATTTTTAATGTATTGTAACAACCATGTGAGTCTTTCTGCTTCTGGGTTAACTCACTCAGTATGATCATTTCTAATTCCATCCATTTGTCCAAAAATTTCAGGATTTCCTTGTTTTTATAGCTGAGTAGTATTCTATAGTGTAAATGTACCACAGTTTCTTTATCCATTCATCAACTGAGGGGCATGTGGGGTGTTTCCAGGTTCTGGCCAATACACACACACACACACACACACACACACACACACACACACACACACACATTTGTATATATACACATCCATATATAATATATCTCTCTATAATCTGTCTATATGTATGTAATGTATATGCATGTATAATGTGTGTTACTGTGTTACTGATATTTTAAAAGTAGTTTGCTTTGTGCCTGCCCATAGCTGTATGTAGAGACTTGATCACGGCCATCACTATTAGTAGTGTTTAGCATACTTGGAATGTTTCTGAGTCCCTGTTGCATGAGTTTGTCGGAAAGGCTCTCATGAATGGAAACTTGCTAGTTTTCCCAGGCTATACTTCCAACTGGTTGAAGGATGAGGGCACAGCCTAGAGAGTGAGGATTCACTACCAAACTGTCAAGTTACTTAAGTAGGTCTTGTCCTTGTTTCGTCTAGGTCTGTCAACAAAAGGAGTGAAATTGTTGATTTCCAAACTTTCTACCTAAGTTTGACTCATGTAGATGCTGTGTCTCTTTTTCTAGAGAAATGCTCTTTTTCCATAGAGGTGTTAGACTCAAGGAATTTCTCTCTGTGGGTAAACCGCCCTCTTTTCTACGATCTGGGAGTCACAGCATTTTCTTACTTCACGTTGCTAACGAAGATACAAATTTGAGAACATCTGAGTGACTGGTCAACCAGAAGACCTTATTTCATCCACTTGTGAGCAAACTACATTCACAGCTTCATTCACTCACACAACACATATTGAAATGCTCTCTGTGGGCTTGTCAGTATACGGAAGCTACAGTAGTGGGCAGGAGAGAGCAAACCTTGGAACTTGCGAAGAGTAAGATGAGTCTCACAGTAGCCCCAGCTGAAAGGATAGCATCTCCTCTGTCCTGGGGAGGGGGTATGCGGATATAATCTACTAGACCATAGTAGACTGTCAGGATAGAACTGAGATCTTGGGAGAGTGAAGACGCTGGGGTTTGTATTCGGTGTCTTCAGGGACTCAGCCCTAGGTAGGTTACCCATACTCCGTGCTCATATAGCAGTGCCACAAATAGGAAACACAATTTTGTTATGAAGTCTAGGATGGGCTGAAACTTACTACCCTGCCACACCATCCCCAAACCTAGAATTGCAGGTGCGTGATGCCATGCCTAGGAAAGAAACGTGATTTTCAGTTTAAAAATCTCACTCTAGAGAAAACTCTTAAGTCTAAATGGCTTTACTGTGAGTTATATACTAAGAAGAAAAGACCATTCCACACAGAACTTCCCCCAAAATTAAAAATGAAGGACTGCTCCTCTTGCATCACTTTAAGAGACAAAGCAAAGTAAAGATATCAAATAAAGGAGAACTGTAGAACAACATTGCCTTGTGAACCGAGAAGTGCATGTTTTAAACCAAGTTTCAGCCAATGGAACCAGATGCTTCATGAGCAAACACAGTCCAGACCGTTCTGCGTAATGTATCTAACAGTAGAGTGACAAACACCCTTCATCATGGGGCTTGGCAGAGATGACCACTCTGTGGTCAAGAAAGCCTACAGAATGATCACAGCCTAGGAAGAAAAACCATGTGGCAACCCTGCGCCCACACACTCCTACTAAAAACTCTCAGGAATCTAGAAACACAGGAGTTTCCAGAAGCTAATAAATACACTGGGCAAATGCTGAGAGCTTTTGAAGACAGAACATCTATTCCTCACTTCTATTCAGCTTCTACCAGGAATTCTAACAGTTGTCAGTCTTAATAAAAGTCATCCAGGGAGAATCTGAGGAAATCTACCAAAATGCTACTAGACCCAACAAACTGAACCTAGTAAGTTTTCAGATTAAAAGCTCAGTAGGTGAAAATCACTATATACACAGAGTAGCCATCAAGCAGGCAGGGTAGGAATTATCAAAATGTATATAATAGCAGTATATAGCATGAACTACTTAGAGGTAGATATAACTGAAAATCTATCCTGAGAGAGAACCTTGACTACGTATGGACACTGAAAACTACAAAAATATTGCTTACAAGTATTTAAGCAAGCTTAAGTAGACAGGCATCTCTTGTTCATTAATCAGTTGTCAATAACTAATTATATATTACTTGTTTTGTTGGTTGGTCTATGCATTCAAAGCAAATACTAATTATAAATTCGGCAGGGGTGGGGCCTTGTGAGCTCCTCCTCAGTCATGTGGAAGCTTGTGAGGTCCTGTTCAGGTAGCCACAGCTGCCATGGATTTATGAGTGGAACCCCCATGCCACACCCTGACAACAGCTCTTCACAGCATCCCTCTGCATCCTCTGGCTCTTACATTCTGGCTGTCCCTTCCCTGCCTTGGTTTGGGGATTGTTATAGGCATCCCATGTCGGACTGAGCACTCACTGTCCCTTATTCCCAGCACTCTGGCCTGCTATGAATTTCTGTATTAAATAGTTCCCACTGGTAGACAAAGTAGTCAGTGGAACAGCATGGAGTCCATGCATAGACGGACAACTGATCAGCAGCTCGATGACACACAGAAAACCACTCTTTACACAACAAACTGGACACGCATTTTCAGGCATGCATAAATAAAATCTAAAGCTGCGAGTCTTTGAGAAGCCTGGTATTGTGGTACACACCTGGGATTCTAGCACTTGGGATGCTGTGGCAGGAGGACCTTGGGCTTTGGGAAGGCTAGCCTACACAGCGTCTCCTTGTCACAAACAACAGATCTTTGAGAATAAAAAAAATATAAGAAAAAACTTTGTAACTTTGGGTTAGGCAAACAGTACTTAAATATGGTTCGAACCCATAGTCCATAACAGAGCCAGGAGATATACCTCATATCATCAGCGTTTAAAGCTTCTGCCATTCAAAAGACACTCTCCAAAAGTGAACAGACTTCCATAGCCCCAACAAAGAGTAATTTCATATTCCATATCTGCTCACATGCTATGGGTAAGATATATGAGGAAATTTCAAATACCAGTAATAAGAAAACAAAAAATAAGCAAAGGATTAGAAAAGATGTTGTAAAAAAGATGAAATGTTGAAAAGTATGTTGGTAAATAGGCATACAACAAGAGGCTGACATCATCAGCCATCAGGGAAGTGCACATTAACTTGGGCATGAGACACTAGTATACACCTTTGAGAGTGACTACATTAAAAGGCTGACTCTACCAAGCGCTGGTGTGGAAGTGGAGGAACTGCTGTGAATACAAAACAGTAGAGAGACTTTGAAGTCCACCGGTCCTTGGAACTGTCATGTATCTACTTACTCTATGATTTAGCCATTTCACCACTAGGTACATAAGGAAAATGAAAGGTGTACGTGGCACATTCTGAGCATATGTATTTATAAAAAGTAAAGACTTAGAAACAACTCAAACCTCCATCAATGTAATTGTGGCACCTCTATGCCATGGAGTATTTACTACAAAGGGAGTGAACCACAGACACAGCTGAGGGAAGGAAGACTGTCACTAAAATTCCTTCCCTGGGGGAGATGGAGACATTTAACTCCTTCCTCTTAAGGTCCCAACCAAAATGATTCCACTGAGTTCATCCTGGGGAATGAATCAGTATATTGGGATTACTTACCCAGCATGGGTGAGTACGGGTACCCCTAAAGGAACACACTGGAAAGTTTATTCACAGCATGAATGATGGCTTCCTCATAGCTGCATAGGAGGAACCCCCTTTCCCTAGCACGTATGCCCTAGTTCCTCCCTAAGATGATGAGGCAGAGGAGTGGCTGGAACTGCAGGTGAGCATCCAGTGACTGTCCTGCCCTCTCCTATGAGGGAATGTCTACAGTCAATAACCGTAGCTGTGTCAATGCTTTATAAGAACTGACCTGATGAAGATGGTGGCATCTTACAATAAAAACAATAAAGCCAAGTACTGAACTCTGTGAGTCTGCTAAAATGAACTCTCCAAAGCAGTACCCTAGACAGCCATGAATCCTTGGGCCCCTTGAGGATGAGAAGTGAACAACTCGGAGAAATACTTTGGGGGAGGTGAATTGTTTTATCAGTTTGACTGTGTTGATCCTGTAGGTCAAATGTATCTTGATTGTGGGCCTGGAATGAGTACAGTGCATTGTACTAGCTGCCTTCCTATTTCTGTGATAAAAACTGCTTGGCCAAAATCCAGAGGAAAGAGTTTATTTTGGCTTCTGGTTCCAGAGGGAGAGTCCATGATGATGCGGGAAGCATGGTAGCAGACGGCTGGGACAGAAGCCGAGAGAGCACATCTCAACCACACACAGGAAGGAGAGAGCAAAGTGGAAATGGGGCAAGGCTGTGAACCCTGAAAGTCCACCCTCCGTGATGCACTTCCTCCATCAAGTGCCTCCATTAAAGTGCCATGATCTTCTCTGAAAGTGTCACCAGCTGGAAACCTATTGTGCCTGTTCAGGCAATGTTTCATTCAAACCACCATGGCCAGGGCAGGATTTTCTAAAAGAAATGAAGCAACAGCTGGGGGAATATATTTGGGATAAATACAGTAATATGATCTATAATGTTTTGTATTACAACTATATGGTGATCACACAACATTCATTTAAATAGATATAAAAACATTAAAAGTTTAACAGATAAATCACTGCAGACACACACAAAGAAAAATTTAAAATAGAGATAGTGTTTTAAATGAGAAAGTGGGCGGATCCGGGAGGAGTTGGAGGAAGAGGTGAATGCAATCAAAATGCCTTGTATGACATTCTCAAAGTGCTAATTATTTTTTAAAAATAGAAAAATGTCCTATTTTACCAAAAATTAAGAAATGAAAATGAAAATGAAGTTATTGTTTTTTGTGACATGTGTCTGGGTCCCACTCTGTTGCCGGGGCTGCCCAGGCTGATGTTGAACTCTGGCATAGATGATCTTGTCACTGTCTTTTGAGGAGCTGGTGCCACCTCATTGAGCCAGGGGCATCAAGTTTTCTTTTACAATTTAGGAAGTGTTTTTAAAGGACAAAACCCCCCAAAACTCAAAAAAACAAACCCCACAATGCTTATCAAGGTATATGATGAAGATATGTGACAAGCAAATGGAAACTTTGCTTACAGTTCCTTGTAAATTTATATCATTCTTTGGATGACATTAGGCTCTATGGATTGTAGATCTACAACCTAGGCCAGGAAAATTAGCTGAGAACTACTTTATATTCTGGTCATCTTTTGCTTCATTTCTTGCTCTGGGAATGGAACCCAGGCCTTGCGTGTGCTAGGCACGTGCTCTGTCATTGAGCTCCGTCCCTTGTCTCTTGATCCTACAAAAATCTGCTACATGCTGAGGACCAACATTCTAGGAATGTGAGCCTCCACTTCACACACAGAGAGCACTGTGATAACATTTATAATATGAACTCACAAGGAACAATCTAAAACGGAATCGGTAGGAATTCTATTATTATATTAATTTCTAGAAAATTACATATGGTCATATAAATTCAGTCTTCACAGCTTGTGTAAGATAATGTAACGTTAAAATAAAAACAGAGTGCCCTGCTTGTTCCGCATGCACCAGGCCCTGGGATGTAGCCGTAAGGACCCTTCAATAATAAGAGTGTCCCAGGGTCTCACCCATTTCCAATTCAAGGGACAAATAAACTTAGAGGAAATATCATAACTCAGATAAAAATAAAGTCTAGCATTTCTTAGAGTCCCAGTGATATGCCTGGTTCTCCAGACACAGGGATGCTACACGGGCCTAGGTTAGGGTGAAGACCCCAAGAGAGTAGGCATGGCTGGTGGGAAGATGCAAGGCTCCTCTGGAGGTGTCCGGAGATTACATGGTGCATAACCTGGTTTTTAGCTCTGAAGGCTGCAGAGTTTCTAGATGCTTGGGAAGACAGGCCCAGATAGGTGCACAGATCTGCTCTCCTGGGGTGTGTGTGGCACTAATGCTAGGTACACTGTGCCCTCAGGACACAAACGTTTGATGTCTGCACTTCCTGGCATCTCCATCCTGTCCTTTTAATACTGCTGGCTCTAGGGGAAGTGGACCGCCCCAGATTCTCATGGGAAAAGTGTCTTAGGTGCTTTTAGCTTTGAGCCAACACTTTGCATTCCGTGGAGGCCTGGAAAGGAACATCTATTTGGAGGCACTCAGTTAAAACACGATCATGCGCCGATGGCTCTTTGTACAATATAAAAGAAAATTATCGAACACGTGTAGGCAAGTACCAACTTGTGACGACAGTTTCCATAGAGATGTGTGATGTCTCAGCAGCATATTCCTGGGAATTATGTGTTTGTTTCCATGATCGCATATCTACCAGGTTTGATGGAGGTGATCATGTTGACATGTGTGATTCCTCTGAAGGGGTAATGCCAACTCATTCACATTTTCGTCTCCAGAAATGTGTAGCAAATGGCGTCTGTGGATGTGCAAGTGAGTTCTGCCATGGAGTGTCATAGTTGGCAGTACTTACTGAGTGTGCATCTGAAGGAGAGGCTGTTTGTGGCTATCCTGGCTGCTGCTCCGACAAGGGCTTTGATGGGCAGTTTCAAGAGGGACTTGCTCCATTTGGAAGGTCCCCTCCCCCACCCCACCCCCGGTTCTGGGGAAGGGGTTAATAAGATGCCACACTTGAGCTTGTCACCTCTTCAGGAAAACTGGCCTATTTTCCGAGTCCAAGAGATGCAGGGTTACAGTGGAAGTACAGTGGAATGCTTTTGGCTCTGCTGTTTTGCTCTGAAGCTGTTGGAGGGGTTTCTATATTGTATAAACAAATAACACTACAGAGCTCTGCTCCAGGCTAAGGGCCTACGCATCACTGGCTTGGGTTCTGGGGACATTAGCACTAACTGGCATTGCCCTGAGGGCTCTGAAAATGGGACTAGGCACATTAGAGGAGGATGACACAGCTGAGGGTCACAGAGGGCATCTGGGCTCATCTCTACCCAGGATGGAGCCATCACACAGGACATTTTCCACACTAGCCAAGAGTGGCATTTCCATTCAGAGGGCAGAGTTGGTCACGGTGGCACCCAGTGCTACAGAATATGAAAGTAAAAACACCATATCCCTGTATTGTCCCCTGTCAAGAGGCCTGATGTTGGAGCTGTCATGGGAGTCCTGCTCTCCTGGACCACAGACCACTAGCTGCTTCCAGTATTCCACCCCCACCCCCCCAGGAATTTGAACTTTGAGAAGAGAGACAAACAGCTGCAGCTGGCTATAATCCCGTCCTCACAAAAACTGCCTAAATCTGACCACAGGACTGGGAGAGGACCTGACATCCAGACTCCAAATCACAGGCTCCTTTCCAACAGCCTCCCGGTAAGTTCCCTTTAGTGGCGGTTTCACAGCACACGCATGGCCCTGGTAACTGCCAAAGCATGTTCACTGACACACTCGTTCTACTTTTGTGTGTGTGTGTGTGTTTGCGTACATGCCAGTTTCATACGTGTGTGTGTGTGTGTGTGTGTGTATGCGCATGTTTGTGGAGGTCAGGGGTCATTCTCAAACGTAACTCCTCAGGAGCCATGCACCTTGTTTCTGAGATAGCATCTCTCAGTGGCACTGATTAGGGCTAGCTACTCGGCCAGTGAGCCCGAGGGATCCACCTCTCTCTGCTGGGATTATGAATCTGTGTCGCCACTCATGGCTTTTATTTTATTTTTATTTATTTATTTATTTGATGTGGGTTCTGGGACCAAATTCGGGTTCTCGTGTTTACATAGTAAGCAATTTACAGACTGGGCATCTCCCAGCCACGCCTCCTCGCTTCTCATATTGCCCAGTCCCTGAACTAACCCTCTTTCCTACACAGGATTTCCAGAATTCGCTGTTACAGTAAAATGTATCGATTCAGCCTAAGATGGCTAATAACTGACAGAGTCTGAAATGTACTTTAATGCTGCTAGCACTACGCCGGGCAGAATCTAAACTGATACAAATCTACTCCTAAACTAACATAAACAAACTACTCTAAACCTCATAACATACATACACTCTAAGCACTTGCCGCTATGGTGAGCCTCCGGGCATTTCTCGCCCTATCTTCCTCCCCTCTCAACTCTCAATTTTGGCTCCACCCCCTCTCCAGGAAGTCCCGCCTTCCACTTCCTGTCCTTCTGCCCAGCTTATTGGCTAAACCGCACTTTATTGACAGTAGCTACATCCACTCAAGACATTCCTCCACAATTCCTGTGCTCCAAAAGCAACCCTTGTCCTACCTCTTCCTTTCCACCGCCTGTGATCAACCAGCTCTCCTTTTCATTGTGTCTGGCCAGTGTTTGGGGTGTTGACTCTGAGTCCTTGAGAGTAGCAACAAGCTCTTTGGAAATCTCGGGACCTCAATAAACTCTGCACGTTGTCTTCCCCACGGCAGGTTTTCTGGGAGGCCCACCAGGGAGGAACTGATGAGTGAGCTGAGCACATAAGCCAGCATTTCATGCCCTTGGCCTCTTTGCTAACCGCATCTGTGTGATGGTTCCGTCACGTCTTCTCTACTGTGAGGACGACGGAGCATTTCCTGGAGGCTGGATGCGTCAGAAAGCTCACCTTAGCAGCAGTACTCTGACCTGCTTGGACTACTTTCCTTGAGGTAGGATTTCACTCTACAGACATGGCTGACTTTGAACTCACTCTACAAGGCCAAGTTGTCTTAAACTCGTTATCCTTCTGCCTCGGACTCCTAAGTGCTTAAGTTATGGGTGTGTGACACTTTACTGCCTATGTTTTGTTCATATGTGTATGCATTCATATATGCATATGTTGCGGCCAGAGGCCAACATCAGATGTTTTCTTCTATAGCTTTCCACTTTTTATTATTTATTTATTTATTTATTTATTTACTGCATCTCGGTGAACTCAGAATCCGACAATTCAGTATGATTGGTTGAAAAGCAAGCCCAAGGGCTATGCCTGTCTTTGTCTCCCTGTGCCGGGATCCTAGGGGTGTGCCACTGTTCCCAGCCTTTTATGTAGACGGACACTGGGGATCTGCACTTCTTTCAGCAACTGAGTTTATCAGTTTATCAACTGAGCCATCTTCTTGTCCTCTGCTTTGATATTTTTAAAAAGTAGGTTAAATCATTATGGCATCAGGTGTGTGCCTTGACTGTGGCCTCTGGTGCGAAGCTACTTGAGTAAAATGTAATTCCTCAGTGGCGGCCAAACCCAGGCGGTCTCCTAGTGCACCGACCGCACACTCAGAGGAACAAGAGAAGGCCCAGGGACCCCCAGATGCTACTACCCTATCTGCCTCCTGAGCAGGGTGAGTCAGTGTGAACACAGGGACGCTGTGGGGCTGGTGACCAAGAGAGCGTTCCCTGCTTGCCATGTGAATATAGATGTGGCAGGCTGATGAGTCAAACTGGGCATCATCTCCATTCTTATAGGATGTCCTAGCATCTATGGCATCTTCAAAGTGTCCCATGTCCCAAGGAAGAGACTAATAGTATCTAATTTAGGGTCTTCCAGGCTGTTGAAACTCTTTCTACTTATACTGATTGCTGAAATGCGTTGTCTACCTCTTTGACATGACTGCTAACAGAGAGTAGAATGTTTGGCAGCTTTGGGGACAGGTTAGGAATCTCGAACACTCTCATTCCGCACTGTGCCCTGTCTGTCACAGAATACTGTATTTGGAAAGAAACCTTAAAAAAATTCTTAAAAGTGTCAGAAACTATTTTCATGGGCAGATGCCTTTATGAAAAATTGCAAACGTCATTTCCTTTCACGGGCACCCCAGTGTGGGGCTAGCTCTGCTTGTCTGTGTGTGGTAAGAAAAACCTGTGTGGTAAAGAGCAGCATAGCCATCTTTCTATCACTTATGGAAGAATGTGATGCGACACAGAGATGCTCAGACACTCGACTGATACAAAGATACTTGACCTCAAGGCTACAGGTTCAACTCCCCACAAAAACTCAGGCTTAAGATGGCATTGAGACCCTTCACCTTACACCGTCTACCACTAACACAGTCTTAAATGAGCACTCACCTTACTTACTGGGCCAATTATAAATTTGGGTTGAGCTGATGGAACTTTGGGTCAAGGAGGGACAGCCACACCCTCTAATCTGTACTCACATCTCTGTCACTCTTTTGTTTCATGTCATTATATTTTTTTGAAATATTGTTTCATTATCCCAGGCTAGCCCCAAACTCATGACAATCCTCCTTCTGAGTCTTAGGACTACAGGTGATATCCCTCATGCCTAGATGTTAGTCATTCTAGAGTCTGTTCATCTTCTGGTGTCCCCAGATCAGTGAATGCCTTGCCTGCACCCCGCCACACCCACCTCTCACTCAACTTTCACCTGGTCAACCCCAAGACTTCACTTAATTTCCTCTAATTTTTTTTTCTTCAGCCTTTAGTCTGGGGCCAAAGATTCCTATTGCCCTCCTTATTTCCTCTTGCCTTCCAAATGTGTTGAGACCCTAGTAAGGCAAAACACACATTCCATTCTGGGACCACAGAGACCTTCTGCTTTGCCTCGGCCTTCCACAGAGTCATCTGGCTTCCCCATTCTAGTCTTCTGTCTCACCCTAAATACTTGAGATTGCTTTCTCAACATTTGAATAGTAACATTTTTCTACAGAGGCTCAGAAAGACTACTGTTGACTTTTCATGGCTCTACAGCTGCAGCAGAAGGCAACCATATATAACATGTATACACGGAACACGGAATGTGTGTTTCTTTAGTAGAAGAGTTAGTGGGCCGTACTGAGTCCATGAGCTGTGTTTTAGTCAGTGTGAAGCCCTAGAGCATCCTGTCTTTTTGTGGTATAATTTTGGTAATCATGAGCTACTAATCAGTCCATCTGCATGGTTCTTTGCACCTGAGATTTCTTGTCCATGGTGATAGGAAACAAACCTGCTTTGCAGCACCCTTCAGGGACAATAGTCAAAAATGCAACAGCGACTCAAGCCACACCATTCCCCCAGTCAGACCACACCTCCAGTGTCTTTAGCTTGAGCAATGGGGGAGGGGCCTTTTCAGTCAAAGACAATAATTCAACTGAGTAAGGAACGCAGAGCAGCTATGTGTATCGTGTATCTTGGCACCATGCAAAGCCCCAAAGCAAAGCCAACGCTGAGAAAGCAAGGGGAAACAACTGTGCTGTGGATACATCATCCACGCCCACATGTTTATTAGTCTTTTTTAAAAAATCCTTCTCTCATATGTACATCCAGACCACAGTTTCCCCTTCTTCCCCTCCCTCCCCCAGCCTCTCTTCCCTTACCTCACCTCTCCCCCAGATCCCTCTTCCCTCCCCTCAGAAAAGAGCAGGACTCCCAGGAATATCAACCAAACATAACCCAAGAAGCTACAATAAGACCAAGCACATCCCATCCCATCAAGGCTGGACAAAAGCAACCAGTAGTCGGGAAAAAATGGTACTGTTGCTCATTAGTAAGCAACCAAAATGGAGTGTTTTTCTGCTTTTATTTTTTTTTCCATTGCTGAGAACAGAGCCCAGGGCCTCGCTCATGCTGGCTAAGTACTCCACCCTGAGCTGTCCATGTAGCCCTAGAGAGCCCCTGCTGACCACAGTCCAAGGCACCATGAAGAAGGGTAGCTCTGCTAAGACCGCTTTTACAATAGGTTTCTTGTGTGGAAAAAGGCTTCTGGTGCCTCTCTAAAACCACGCAGATGGCAAATAAGCACCTGGGGAGATGCTCAGTGTCTTAGGTCACTTGGGAATTATACGTGGCGATGTCACCGAGAGGCTGTGTCACCAAGATGCTGGCAACATCAGGCGCTGGTGAGCGTGTGGAGGCACAAGAACTATCCATTGTGGCTGATGGGGATGGCCCTGGTGGGGAAGGGAGGTTGGCAGTTCCTTATGAAGCTAAACATGCTCTCACCCTGTAATCTGGCATTATGGCCCCTTGATATTTACCCACATTCATGGCTGCCAAAATATGGGGAAAACTATCACATCCTGGCATCCTACTTCTACTCTGTTGCTGTGACAAAGCACTCTGGGCAAAAGCAACTTGGGGAGGGAGGGAGGAAAGGGTGTACTTTGCTGACAGTTCCAAAACACAGACCACCATCGAGGGAAGTCAGGTCAGGAAATCAAGGAAGGCACCGTGCAGAAGTGCTGTTTCCTGACTTACATGCAGGGTTATTGCCCATGACTACCTGCATAGGGATGGCGCTAACCCACAGTGGGTAGCCATTCCCATGCCATCCATTAATCAAGAAAATCCCTTATAGACATGGCCACAGGATAATCTGAAATGTGCAGCCCTTGTAATGAGACTCTGCCAGATGGATCTAGGCTATGTCAGGATAACAGGAGAAGCCGACGAGGGCACCTCAGGTGAATAAATAATCCATAGTACACCTAGACAACAGGATGTACACATCACCTTAAGTGCACAATTACCACCTAAAAGAAACCACTCTCAAGCGTGGCCTGGTGGTGCACACCTTGATCCCAGAACTCAGCAGTCAGACACAGGATGGAACTAGAAAAGATCATCCTGAGGGAGGCAACCCAGACCCAGGGCGGGAGGTGAGAGAGCTGGGAGAGAGAAGGGAAATGGAGGGGGGAGAGCCTCTCTGGGGCAAGCTGCAGACCACCACAGGGTAGGCTTCTGGGAGGATATGGGGGTGACTCTAGCTGAGACTGCTAGTAGCAGCGGGGGACATGAAGACTGAAGTGGCCACCTCATAGCCAGACAGGACTTCCAGTAGAGGGAGGGGGACACCAAAACCTTTGACCCCAAATTTACCCTACCTACAAGGTGTGTGCAGAGATAAAGATGGAGCAGAGATGGAGGTAATGACTGGCCCAACCCGAGACCCTACCCATAGGAGAGAGCCAACCCCTGACACTATTGATACTCTGCTGTGCTTGCAGACAGGAGCCTAGCATAGCTGTCCCTGAGAGGCTCCATTAAGCAGCAAATCAAAACAGATTCTGAGACCCACAGCCAAACATTAGGTGAGTTTTGTAGAATAATGAGGAGGAAGGATAGAAGGACCCAGAAGGAACAAGAGTGCCACAAGAACACCAACAGAGGTAACCAACTTACACCCCTGTTTGCTTACAGAGACTTAAGCACCAACCAAACAGCATGCACGGGCTGGACCTAGGCCCCTGACACATATATATCTGATAGGCCTCTTGGTTTTCATGTGAGTCCCCTGTCAAGTGGAGCAGGAGATGTCTCCAACATGGACTCTGTCGTCTGCTTTGGAATCACGTTCTCCTAGCTGGGCTGCCTTGTCTAGCCTCAGTGGAAGTGGATACGCTTTGTCCTGATGCAACTTGACGTGCTGGGGTGGGCTGGCATAGGGGAGGGGGCTCCCCTTTTCTGAGGAGAAGGGGGGGAAAGGTATCCTCACTTTGCATGTATAGCTCTCTCTGGCACACAGAAGCAACTCAAATATTTATTGATTAAATTTATTGCAACTTTCTATACGTCACCCTGGCAGTCATCGCTTGACTTCCTAACCCGGAAAAGAAATCTCAGTAGGTGTGCCCCACCCTGTATCCGCTTGCTCCAAAGGCTGAGTCACAGGTGACCAAGAGTGAACTGCGCCTCCTGTATTCTACATCAAGTCAAACAGTCATAATGTACAGAACATCACATGCTCCCTCGCGAAGACGTACTTTTCAAGGATTAGCTTGTGAGAGTGAGATAATCCTCCTGGGTTGGATAAATAGATCTTATAGAAATTCCTGGGGCACGTTCTACATAAGGCCTTTCACTCAAATTAAATTAGCAATGAAATGAGCTTTTCTTAGAGTAAATTAAAGTTGGTTTTCCTTAACAAGCTGTTTAAAACTATCACAATCTGATAGGCAGAGTCTTCCTGCGGGCACACAGACATCTCCACCCCATCACACAGAGCAGCAGGGCCCGTACTCCAAAGAGAAGAGAGAGAGAGAGGGAGAGGATGTAGAGTGAGAAAAGAGAAACGATGGGAGAGGAGAGGGAAAAAACGGGGAGGGGAAGGAGAGAAAGGAGGAGGAGAGGGGCAGAGCGCAGGCTTGCAGCTCTATAAAGCACACTGGCCATCTTTGCGAGGGAAGGCAGATTTGTCAACATTTCCAATTTACCGGAAGACTCCAACGACTCTGGGAGACTTCAGGTTGGAGTTGGTAACTGTCAACCTGAAGCACATGTAAGGAACTTGAATGAATTGAAACACCAGCTCATTAACTGCCTCCCCACCCTGAGCAAACCAAAGCTGAGATTTTGATTATGTCACAGACTCACAGGACTTGTCAGTAGCTGCCACCAGGGCAGTGACCTCACCACAGACACATTCACAGAGTACACACAATACTAAATCTTGCTTCTCACCTACAAAAATGTTGGTCCAGACGATGTACATCTAAGCGCTCCCCCTCCACCCCCCCCGCCCCCCCCTCGCCTCTCTCTTAGGTGCACAACCACGTCTGTTCTGGACTGAATCACACCACTGTGCAAATATTTTACTTTCATATATCATCTGTAGCAAGTGTAATACTGAGATTTAAAGGTAAATAACTAGAGAAATTGCAGTTGTGTTATCAGACTGACAATCCTATCACTGCAAATCAAATTTTGCCATGTACAGCCAAAAGCAAATAGTGGTTTAGTTGCATATCCCATTTTGTGGGCTCTTCCAACAGTATATAGACAAGGCTGAGGTTTTAGTCAACAAATAATCAAATGAAAACATACTTCATAGGGGTTATTCTCAGATAAAGGCCTGGGCTTTTTCTCTTAGAACTCTATGCTTTATTCACCCCAGAAGGCTTCAGAATTACACTAGAGGAAATTAACTTTCTAGACATGATTGAGAATAGGGAGAGGCAACCCAAATGGGCATATTAAGGTATAATTATCCTGTAAAGGGAGCCAGTGTTACTAGCCATGTCTTTGTAGATATTGCCACTAATGTGGTCAGAACTAAGGCAGCCTCTTCGGTGAAAGGAGGCAGTGGAGCTCAGAGGGGGCAAATCAGGATCACAAGTTACCTGATCACTCATCAATCAATCACTTGAAGGCGACCTTGTGCCAAAGCTCTGTGCTAGGATTTGGGCTTAGGGCACCCATCACCCACTTAGGTATGAGAACACTGAAACCAGAGCACCGCTCCACAGCACACAGCAAGAGCATCGCTCTCTCTCACCTGGGAGAAGGGCTCAGGTCCCTGCAGAGCCCCAAGTCAGTCCAGAGCCATGCTAGAAATCCCACCGGGACTTGGGCAATACCGTAAGCTACAGCCACATCTAGGGTCACATGGGGGTGGGCTGGGCTGGAAGAGGCAGGAGAGAACTTGGGAACCTGTTGACAGAGGCAGTGGCTTTACTGTGTGTGCCCAGCCCAGAGCAGCAATCAAGTCTGTGAGAATGTGATAAGCCAAGTGGCTCCCTCAGTCCTAGGCCAAGTGATTCCTACGGAGCCGAGGATAGAGATGCTGCATGTGATGGCACAAGGGGAGGCAGGTATGGCCAGCAGAGGTGTGACAGGCAGAAACTGGGAAGCAGGGAAAACAGGCCTCCATTGGGGCAAAGCAGTTGTTTAAGCTCATGTAGTGAAGAACAGCACCTTCAGGAGCCTGGAATGAGCAAAGTATTTGATGTCCCTGTTGTCTCTTCTCATATCCAAGCGAAGATTAAGCACGCATGGTTTTACCCAGCTCAAGCATGGACTCAGAACGTAGCCAGGTCCCCAGGCTGAAAGGGCCCTTGGCACATCTAAAAGGAGCAAAAGAAATAGGGAGAAAGTTACCCAGAGTTCCCTCTGGCCCATCATACCCAAACTCGTTCTGTTCTCTCTCTTCCCTCCTCTTCTACTCTTCATCCCTTCCTCCCATCTGATCCTGGTTGTCCCATGCCAGCCCCTCCCCGCCACGGTCCCCTCCTAGCCTTACCCGTTCCATCTCGCACTATTTCATTTTCCCACCCCACCTCCTCCTCCCTCGTCACACCCCTCCCCCTTTCCCTCTCAGACCACCCCATCTTTCTCTTCCTCTCCTGCCTGCTCCCTCCCATTTCGTTCCTGCTGAGGAGTACGGTACCTGCCTGAATCCTGACTGAGTGGAGAGGGCATATGGATGAGGTCATGGCTCCCACTGCCTAGCAGAATGGAGTGTTGGGGATGAGAGGGTTTTTCCTGTGTTTTTATGTTCTTGAAGGAAAGAATTCAGCTGAGAGACACAGCGCAGGCAGAGCCCTATTTAAGAAAGGGTAGTATATTCCAGAGAGAGAGATTGGACTGGCCTGATGTCGTTCTTCGCCTTGGGCGCCACCTTCATTTTACCTTACTTTACTATGCTCAGCTCAGGGTGTCCTTGGCTTCTTTCCCTCCCTTGCATACCAGGATGTTGCCTGATGGCATGTGTGGCCATGGGGAAACGCTTTTGTGTCTTAATTTCTGATGCCAAAGGAGACACTGCAGCTTCAAGGATATTCATCTGTAAAGGGGCATCTTACCCATTAGAAGGCATTGCTACTAGGTTATAGCCACAGCACCATGGGTTGGTTCACATCTTACTCCGTGCCCTCCTGGTCAGAATGCATATGACCACAAAACAGGTGAATCTCCACGATACCGTCCTCACACCTGTTCATGTCTGCTTAGATACCAAATCTGACTGGGATACATTCACTACAAATGGCAGCATATGAGTCTTGGTATATGATGGTCTGTCTCCCATGATATATGTGAAAAATGCCAGAAACGTTTCCCAGCCTCCATTGAAAAGAGCTAAGCTGAGACTCACCCAGGCCTCATAAGTCAGCCTCAACCATCCTAGACTTTTCAACTTGTGAGTTGAAGGGACCACAGAAAACTCTCTCTGAAAGGAGTCAGTGACGCACAGTGTGGGTTCTCACTGTGGTGGTTGCAGGCACACTGAGGAGTGGCAGCATTGAGTCTAACTGACTCAGTTCTATGACACTTGCTAGCAATCGTGTGTCTAATTGATTTGGAGAACTTTCTTCATTTTTGTTTGTTTGTTTGTTAAGTGACATTCATCTTATTTCATTTCGTTTTGTGCTTGTTTGTGAGGAACTGGGGGTTGACCCCAGGCCCTGAGTTAATGCTAGGAACGTTCTCTACTACTAAACCACATCCAAGCCAGTAATATCTTTAAATTAGCAACTTTGTAGAAATATAATTGGCCTACATACATTGTGTACATTTAAAGCATTCATTGCGACAGCCAGACATATATAAGCCATGTCATTGCCACAGTTAAGATAGCCAGACAATGTGACTGCCTTTATAGTCTCCTTAACACCTCCCACCCACCCCCAAAGCCCCCATCTCCTGGTGTATTTGCTAATAGATTAGTTGCACTTTCTTAACTTACACATTGCACTCTACAGCAGATTGGACTGTTTGTGCCCCCTTCAGACTCAAAAGTTGAGAAGCGGGATCTGAGTGTGACAGCATCAGGAGGCAGAGTCTTTAGTGGCTGAGATCCTGAGGCTAGAGCACCCCACCCCCTCTTAGCACCCTCATAACATGGATCCCAGGCAGCTCTTCTCTCTCCCTACACCTGTGTTGGCTCATAAGGAAGATGGTTACCCATGCAAGAGCCCTACAGGACACCGAATCTTCCTTGTAGTGCCTTGATCTTAGACTCCCCGCCCTCAGATCTATGAGAAACAAACACCCCCATTTGTGGTATTCTGCTGTTAACATCCCAAGCTAAGGCCTCCATTGTGTCTCAAAGCCTACCCCCAGGGACACAGCTTTTCCAACAACAACAACAACAACAACAACAACAACAACAACAACTATATATGCATATATAGTGTGCAAAGATAGTCTCCCATCTATGATTGGGGATTTTATTCTCTAGTAGTTACTTCCTTTCTTCTTTACTTCCCCCTTCTTCTTTCTGTTCTCCCTTCTCTCCTTTCTAAAGCAGAAAGATCTCCCTGATTCTACATCCCAAGTGCCATGTGTGCAAAGCACTCACACCACACCTATTTGTATGCAGTGCTGAGGACCAGATCCAGGGTTTCCAGCATGCTAGCCAAGCACTCCTCTATCTGGGCTGCATTTCCAGCCCATCAGTGCCTTTCAAATGGTAAAAAAAAATTTCATTTTCAATAAAGTTCATTTTTCTCCCTCAGTCATGCTGTTGCTATCGTATCTAAGATCGCAGCTTAACCAAAGACCGCAAGTGTTTTGTTATTTCCTCCAGAGGTTTTATGAGTTGATTTCAAATTTGCTTCTGTGATCAATATATTGAGTCAATGTTTGCAGAGGATACAAGAAATGAATCAAAGTTTGTGTCAGATAGGCAGCACGGGTCATTTATTCACCTACTAACAGCATTTGCAAACAAAATAGCACCAGTGTGTCCCCGCTGGAAACTGTGCTCTCTAACCTCCACTCTCTGTCTACTCTTGACGGCTGGCTCTCTCTCCCAGAGGCTGTCAATCTCACTTCTTTCGCTTGCCTGAAATGTTTGAAGCTGCAGCCTTGAGAAATCTGGTGCTGGACTGAGAGATGGCTTAGTGGGTAAGGGTGCTTGCTGCCAAGTCTGACAACCTCAGCTCAGTCTTTGGGACCCACATGGTAGAAGGAGAGAACTGACTCCCACGGGTTGTCCCCTGGCATCCATGTGTACATAAGATAAATGTACAAAAATGTAAGTTATCCCGCGTTTCTGCCATCAGGGGAAGGGGCAGCATCACACCCTCAACGATGAGTTTGCTGAAAAACAATTTTGCACTAGGTTATGCAATGACATAGCAGATAACAAAGCTCAAATAACAAGTAAAGAAAAATATTAAGGTACGTAGTCTTAGCATATACTTACAAAACAATTTGTGAGTCTCTCTCTCTCTCTCTCTCTCTCTCTCTCTCTCTCTCTCTCTCTCGTGTGTGTGTGTGTGTGTGTGTGTGTGTGTGTGTGTGTGTGCGTGTGCACACGCTGGCCTGAGGGTGTATACATGTGCACCACATATGCAGGATCCTGAGAAGAGCAGAAGAACCCCTGGAAGTGGAGTTATAGGAGGCGTGGGCACCTACTGCAGGTTAAAACTCTTCCGCAGGAAGTCAGTGCTCTTAACTGCTAAGCCATCTATCTAGTCCCAAAATGTCTCTTTAAAATTTCATTTCTAGACTTGGAGAGCTGACTCAGTGGTTCAGAGCATGTTCCTCTCACAGAGGACCCCATTCCCAGCACCCACAATCTGCCTATAACTCCAGCTCAGGGACGGACACACACATGCGCACACACACACATACACACGCACACGCACCTATCTAGATAATGATGCAATCCTTGAGTTTTCACATACAGAGATGTATTATAGACATTTGAATACCCCACTGAGCAATGGGTGAATAATGGTTCTCAAAATTTAGTTGGCACAAAGGCAGAAAACAGACTTATAAAATAAGCATCAAACATTTAGGCCAGTCACAGGGCTGTCCTTTTGTCCCTAGCTCATGAGCTTTCACATCAATAGTAATTAATGTTCAAAACAAATAGCTCAGTGCTGAGTGTGTTCTTCTCCCGAAACCTGCCAGCGACTGGTTTGTCATTAGCAAGTCGGTTCCTTGTCTTCCTGCTTTGATTTCTTAGCTTCAACTTGGAATGAGAAAGGAAAGAGAAAAGAGGTCTAACACAGAGCAAATGCCATACCCTCAACACGCCTTTAATATTTACTGTATTAGAAACAAAATAAATTTAGGTCAAAGAAACCATTTTCCTCCTCCTCCTCCCCCCTTTTATGGAACAGCAGATTTCTATCCAGTATTTTGAAAACCAGAACTGCCTAAATAAGATTTTAAAGTTATTTCTTAGTACTTGTTTAAGGAGTTTTGGATAGGGTCATATTTTGAACATATGTAGAGAGCAGCATTCCATAATTGATTTATTAACATATGAGGTCATGTTTATGATTTCTTTCTGAAATATTTAAAAGCAAAGTATAGCTGAGTAATCCTGTAAAATCTATTCATCACAAACCTGCTTCAAAAGCTCATAAAAAGCACAGAAAGAGCCAGCATATTGTATTTAGTTACGGTTGAAGTTTGTGCTCCGAAGGACAAATGAATACGATTTGTATTTGCTATGGGTCTGCCTGCGTTCTCTTCACAGCACAGGGCATCTCTAGAGAGTTTGCTAAATAAGTCCAAATGGCAGAGATTCAGAAATCTAGAAAAAAAATGCAAACATTACATTCTTCTCCCCATGGTGGACAAGACAGGAATGATTAAGAAATCCTTTAGAAAATATTACATTTTCAAGTGTTTTCAAAAGGCCGTGGAATTCCTGAAAGCTAACCCTCTCCCCACCCGTTCATCTTCAGCTCTCCTGTCAATGACTGTGATCTCTAAAAATGTGATGCACAGACTTTGTTCTGTTAAACCTTCTAATTTAGGCTTCATGGATCCTTTAGCCTCATCCATTACTTGTCATCATCCCTTGTCGATCCCAACAGTTGCCAGAGAAAACTGAGACCCAGTGCTGGCTCAAAGACTCCTTTGAGGGCCAGTGTCTGGGTTATTTGGGAAGCCTTCTTCCTGGAAAAATTACTTCCAGAATGTGCAAATGTGTGTATTTCCATGTGTGGAGGGGTGTGTGTGTGTGTGTGTGTGTGTGTGTGTGTGTGTGTACAGGCACATGTTCACGTGGAGCTAAGAGGACAACTTTGATTCTGCTCATCAGTAGCATCTGATTTGTGAGACAGGCTCTCTCACTGGGACCTGGAACTTACTGATCCAGGTAGGAGCCTCAGGCATCCACTTGCCTCTGCCTCCCGGACTCTGGGATTACAAGCACGTGCCTGGAAACAACGGGTGCTTAGGGATCAAGCCTTCTTTTATGATTGTGATTGTGAGACAAGCACCTTTGAGTCAGAACCACCTTCCCAGCCTCTGAAATCTCCTTTTAAAAAAGTTTTAGTATTCTTACATTCTATGTGCATGTGTGTATGCATATGTGTGCGGGTGCCTGCAAAGAAGGAGGCCATGTTGGATCTCCTGGAGCTGGAGTTACAGGCAGCTGTGACCGCCTGATGTGGGTGCTGGGAGCCACACTCTAGTCTTGTTGAAGTGCTGAAGCACTCTCGGTGGCCAGTCCAAGTCTCCAGCCCTCTCTGAACCTAGGCTTCCTGCATCAAGTTTATTCCAACTAGTGCATGGATTTTCCTAGATTTCTTTCTGAGCTAAGTCTTTCCTGGATAGGTACGGAGATCTGGTACTTCAGGGAGTTTGTAGAACAACAACAAAGAAAGGAGAGAGAAGAGAAGAGATGAGGAGAGGAGAGGAGAGGAAAAGGGAAGAGAAGAGAAGAGAAAAGAAGAGGAGAGAAGACCAAAAAGAGAGAGATTGTGGGGAAAGGGTTAAGTGTCAGGAAAGGAGACTTTGGGTGTCACTTTTCCAGAGGCTTAGGGAAAAATATGAGGAAAGGAGTGGCTTAGTACCACTGAACACAGGGCCAGCAGCGTCACACACAGAGCACTGTTTACTGGATTTGTAATATAGAGGCTGCTTTTGCTTTCCCATAGATGTGGAACTAAACCATAGATTTCTTATGTGGATAAAACCATGCCTTACACAAATCCACACTTGTCAAGGATTTTTTTTTTAAATGACAGAACCAGTAAAATGTGATATGTATTCAGACCATCTATGGGATAGAAACATGAGAGTACTTAGCTGAGTTGGTTAGAGCAGGGTGTGGAAAAGTGATCAAGAATGCAGAAGTGTCTGGGCTGCAGAGATGGCTCAGCCATTTAGAGTGTCTACTAATCTTGCAGAAGGCCTGAGTTATATTTTCAGCACCCAAGTCAAGTGGCTCAGAATAACTTGTAACTCCAGTTCTGGGTGATCTGACTCCCTTTCCTGGTTTCTCTGGAAACTTGCACTCATGTGCACATATCCCCACACAGACACATGCACATAGTTGAAAATGCAGAAATGTATCTCCTGATGCATACAAACTTACCAATATCTGTATGGCCATTGTTGTGGGGTACCCAGTGGAGAAGACTACTCAGACACAGGTGTAAGCCAATAGAAAGTCTTTATTAGCTGGCAGGTGACTGCACTGGGTGTTCTGGATCCCACTATAGCACTGGACCTTTCTCAGAGGGAGTTTTTAAGCATGCGCGTGTACACACACACACACACACACACACACACACACACACACACACACACACACACACACCACATTCTGGGTTGAAATACTTTAGTTAATAAGATAAGTTAACCAGAAGTGGAACTACAGTAGCCAAAAAGCAAGGTTAGTACATGTAAAGACTTTTTTCAGAACTGTGTACTTTGGTGTATTAGTCCTAGTCTTGGCAAATAGTACTGTCTGTGTACAAAGTTTAACGGCCTGAGTGGTACTTCCCTCATGGAATCAGTCGTGCTAAGGACTGGGGGCCCATTGAGGAGGGCTTGGGGCTTGTTACAGCCATGACCAGTTATGCCTCTACCAGTTTGATGCTCATTTCTGTCTGCACCGATGAGAGCCGTAAGAATCACTGTAACATTTCTGCAATTTGCAGAGTTGAAAGTTATTCAAGAACAGAGAGAGTGGAGACTCCACACCAGATACCCCTGTGATATTAATCTTGTCAATTTGGTTGAGCCTGGAATCAACTAATATACACGCCTTTGGGAGGTTTGTGAGGGCATTTCCTGTGGGGGGAGGGAAGGCCTTACCTCTCAGTAAACATTAGCTCCTCATGACAGCCCAGACTTAGAAAGGTCTGAGGGAAAAGTTGTTGTTCAGCATCTGACAGGGTGGCTGATCCCACTGCCAGTGGGTTGGTCAGGGCACTGCTTGCCTCTGGACAAGAATGGACAGACCTCGAAATCAAAGGTCCCAAGGTCCGGTTTCTCTCTCAGGGGCAGCATAGAGCATGGAGGGCAAGGCCCAAAGCCCGGGCTGGGGTGGTAGGCCGGGTTCCCAGTCTCTCTAGGGAAGTGGAAAGTGACAGCTCCTTGTTTGAGCTGCTGTGCACAACACAGCAGAGGAAGCAAGTGGATGTTCAAAACTCACTGGAAGGCCCTGTGAAGCGCAGACCTAGCAGTGCTTTACCAGCAGTCAGCACCAAGCTAAGTGCTGGTGACAGAGGAGGAAGGCAGTTCCGCCATTACAGCCTGTCCATTGGATGTCCAGAGGCGGTCTTCCCCCAAGAATAAATGGAGTCTCAGGCGGTCATGGTGGAGGAATGGTGAGCAAGAGATCACCCCCCGACACACACACACCCCAGCATGCCAGCCATCCTTTACTTACAAACCTTGTGTAGTGGGGAGGGGTTTTGAGGGTGAATATATCTGATTTGCTGGGGCTAAGGGTGCCAAGATACTTAATCTATATACAGTGTCACAGTACCTCATTTACGTGCAGTAAAACGGGCTCCTATCACAAGAAGGAGAAAACAGTCCTTAATTATCCTTTGTGTGAGGGAATAGCTTCTAAGCATGATTGCAGGCCATTTGCTGGAGGCTAGATCTCCTCAGCATAGGGTGGAGTAACTCCAGGAATTCCCTGTGGTGGCTGAACAAGTCCCTTATCAGGAAAGGGTCGGGCCTGTAATCCTCTTTGCAGGCTATGTGACACTCCTTACAAATTCTGGGGTTACCAGATCAGGTGGAGTAGGAACCCTGCTGAGGAAATGGAGTCCACCTTCATAGTCTGGGTGCACAACAGCCATGCGGAGAAGTCTATCCAGGTGTCTCTGAGAATCCTGCAGACCTCCAGCCCCAGCTTGGGACAAGCAGATTCATGGGGTGAGCAGCCATGGGCTTGGCGGCCTCTCCAGCATGCACATACATGGCCGTTATCGGACCACCTACCCCATAACGTGTAACCCACCTTAGAGAATACCAATTTATAGTGGGTTTTCATTCTGTTGTTCCTGCCCCTGGCGAGGATCTGTTTGAATCACGTTTTCTCAATCTTGCTTTGTGCTAGGCAACTTTTTGATAGTGGCAAACCACCAGAGAGAGATTTGGGTTCAAACAATGCTCAGCTGAAGACACAGCAACAATCCTGCTCATCTTCAAGTCCTCTACAGTCTCCTCAGGTGGAAAGGAATTCAAGGAAGCTCAGTGCTTTGGCTAAGACTGAACCTTTCTGAGATGGCAGAATTGATTTCAAAACAATTCCCAACCCCAGAACACACATGTCCCTTCATCCACCTCTATGGAAACAGAGCTGGCGGTGTTTTGTTTCTTACACAATGCAATACTTTAACAATCTCAGGTCTTCAGACCCTTGTGCTTGGTGTCGTTATTAAAAGAAACACAGATAAGAATCCAAAGGCCTTGAAGAGCGATAAACATCTTCACTGAAAGCCCCCAAACTGAGGGTTTCCTCACAGGAGCCAGAGCAAAGCTCCCCTTAGGTGAGGGCACGACATCTTAACGTGCGTCAGACTTGCCTCGCTATAATTTTTCTAGTTCTTTATCTTTGCATCTGTAGCAGAGCAGAGTTCCAGAGGAGACAGAAAAGGCTAGCATGGAGTCATTCCATTTTTATATCTTTTACCCTAACGTGTAAATAATTTTTTCTTTGGAGATGCGAAGTCAGATGAAATTTTGACTTAGCAACCCAACACCGCAGGGTTGCTATGGAAAGATTCTGGCAGCAACAATCCAGCACCAATGAGCGATAAGCACCCGGTTCTTGTTTTCTAAATACCAAGTCCCCAGTGAAACTGACGAAGGCTTTAGAGATGTCTCCCTGTGAGTTAGAAGAGAGCCCTGGAAGGGTTCAGAGGTCAAGCACGCATGTCAAAAAGATACTGGGGCTGGTTAAAGACAGTCCCATGGCCAAATTTGAGACAACGTGAGTGACCAAAAGGATGTGAATTCACAAGTCCATAGTGTCACAAACAACAGAAGGACAACGAGAGCCCTGGAGGTGTTGGGGTGGGGTGGGGGACTGAGGACGTAGTCTACAGCTCGCCTGTGTGAACTGGCTTGAGCAGTTCCTTTCATCACCAAGGAGAGGATAGGTAGACGTTTGGTGTCTTTGTTTGGAGTACATGGATGGCAGCTCAGTGCAAGGACACTTGAACAGCCTGGGCGAGACCCTGAGTTAGGTTGTAGCATCACACACACTAAGGACATAAACCATACATAGAATAGGATTTTATGAGAATTCTTAGGAGACTTGAAGGTTCATTAAGCACCTTAATTGCACATATCTTTGTTTATGTCCACCTATGCCTCCGTGTCTAGTGGTGTGCAGGTGTGAGCAGTTTAACTGTATTTAATTTTTCCTTATTCTTTGAGAATTTCCTATGCGAGTACAATACGTCTTGGTCATATCCACTCGTCATTGCCAACTCCTCTGGCCCCTCACCCTCCTATCACGCCCCTGCCCCCTCCTTCTAGTCTTATAAGTACGTACCCCGCTGAGTCCATGTAATGTTGCCCATACGCACACGGGTGTGGGCCTGACCCCATGCACTGCCTATCTGTGCTCTTCGTTCACAGCAACCCCCTGGCGGGATCTCAGGCTCTGTTAACCCCTCTCCCACCATGATCCCTGAGGCTGAGGGAAGGGCCTATGTGGCCTGTGTCCCATCTGGGGGTGGATACTCCATAGTCCCCTATTTGCACTTTGACCCGTTGTGGATTTCTGCAATAACCTCAATGCTTTGCAGAAAGAAGTGCCTCCAACTAGGGCTGAGGATTGTGCCGGTCTGTGGGGGGAAGGCTAAGAATTTAGAAGGCAGGTGGGTGGATGTTATATCAATTTATCAAGATGGTGGTTTAATTATTCCTCAACTGTTGCAATTTTAAAGTATATTTTGTGCTGCAATGAATTATTCATATCTCCCTGGTTGTACTTTGTTTCCTTCCTCTGGATAAATATTGAGAAACAGAATGCCTAATTCAAAAGACAGTTTTAGTATCCATTTTTCAGCTTTAGTGAAGATTTCCCAGAAATGACGTGCCGACACCTCCCTCTGCAGTAAGTGTGTATGACTCAGTGACTGAGTCATAGTAGCCATTACGGTAATTGGTGTCCACTGGGCCCCTGCACCATGGCCCACTGCTCAGAGACACATCTCCCCTTCGTCCTCTCGGCAGCTTTCCAGTACTGCTAGTATTTTTTCATACAAACAAGGGACCCAAGGCTCCAAGGGACCCAGTCATTTGGAGTAACAGTGGGGAGCAAAGTGCTGGAATGTAAAGTCATCTCCTTCAGTCTCTGGAGCCCACTCTCCTCTTGAGTCGGCACTCCCACGGGGTACTGGAAATGGGGCCTCATTTCCTGTGACTTGGTGTGTCTCCACGTTTAGGTTTCACAAATGACAATCTTCCTTTTACACAGGGGAGGGAGTCACCTGCTCTCTCATCCTGCTTGGATCCCGTTTCCCATAAAGTTTGGCTGGGTCCAACCCTGCCTCTCTAACCCCACAGTGCACACACACACACACACACACACACACACACACACACACACACACACGCACGCATTTTCACTCCCTGGGAGCACATACACGTGCACCCACACATCTTTTTTTTTTTAAATAATAACACATTTTTATTGAAAATTAAAAATAATTCCTATTACATCTCATTTCCTATCCCATCCCATGCATCCTCCCAACCCTCCCTTCCTCCCACTTTCACCCCAATCCCCCTTCCCTATGACGGTGGCTGTGGGGGACCTCCTCCCCCTGAATATGGTGCTAAGGTATCAAGTCTTTCTTGGTAGACCGCTATCCTTCCTCCGAGTGCCATTGGGCCTCCCCAACAAAGGGACATGGCCAAATATGGGGCACCAGTGAACCTGTGAAAGTCAGTCCCCAGTCTCCACTTAGCTGTGGAGAATGTTCTGTCCCTTGGCTAGATCTGGGTAGGGGTTTGATGATGACTGCACGTTTTGTCCATGGATGCACCCACACATCTTATACCTCTGAGTCTCGTCCAAAATTGTATGTTTCTGTCTCTTCCGTAGCCATTATCTTAGGAAAGACTTCAGTTCTTCAAAGCATCTATGTTTAGTTCTGTACTTAGCATAGAATAAATATCCTGATGCCAATATATCAACATGCCTGTCAACAACGTGGCATCATGTAGAATTCCTTGCTGTTTTTTATGTTCTTAGCCTTCCTACCACTGAGGGGAGACACTCAAAACTTAGATTTTTCTTTACTTCTGCATTTATTCACATTATGGTCAATTTGTTTCCAAATAGACTTAAATTTAGTCCCTTCTTCGTCCTTCCTTACCTAACTTGATGTTTAAACACATAAGGCATAAACATTATTCAAAACTAAAAACTATGACAAATAGAAATCTTCTTTTTCTCCGTCTAGATTTTGTCACTTGGTTCTCATAAATAGCCATTTTTACCCAGTATTGTCTAGGCCTTTTTTTGTGTGTATGTGAGAGAAAAATTTATTTCTCCTTCTGTCCTACTTATAAGTAACACTTTACGTCTGCGTTTATGTGTATAAGGTTCTGCTTTCTTACTTTGCCCCCTTTTCACTGGCAGGATGCACCCCGACTCTGCCCCCCACCCACCAGTCCACGCACAGCTCCTCCTCTTAAGTTTTCTGGCTGTACTGCTGCCCTGCGTGGCTGCATGGTCATTTACTCAATTATTTCTTATGCACATTAAGGTCAGCCTCCATACTTTTTAAAATCAAAGAATGCATCCCAGCATGTTTTCATAGCAAATGGCTTGAAGTTGGAATTCTGAGACAGCAGGCAAGCACACTCTGTGAATGTGCGTTGCCCGTGAGGGACATGTGAGGCTTCGTTTCCTTGACGTCTCAAGCGCATGACCAAGTTTCTTACATTCTGCTTACCAGATTCACAAGGAATCACATTGCTTTTGCATCCTTTTTGTAACAATGGAAGCAAAACAGCTTTTAAGTGTGTGTGTGTGTGTGTGTGTGTGTGTGTAATTTGTTTATAAAATAATGTCTCACTGTCTATCACTGCCTGTCTTAGACCTTACTGTGTAGACAAAACTGACCTCTAATCCTGCTTTTGTCTCCTCAGTACTGAGATTGCAAGTGTAAGCCTCTTCTTTAATTTATAAAGGCCATTTGTATGTGTATTTATGAATCATATGGGCGTATATACATCCAATTTTGAGTGTGAATTCTCTGATTATCTCTTCTGTTTGTTTTCCTGAAATTCTTTCTTCCATATATTATTTAAAAGAAATAATGAACTTTAACGCTATGAAATTTGAGTTATAGCCTTTACATTTCAGGCTAAAAAATCATGTTATTTTTATCTTTTTCCACAATTAATTTTTATTTTTGGATATAGAGTCACATGGTAACATGTATTATACTAGGCTGACCTCAAATTCTCGATCCTCTTGCCTCTGAACCCCAAGTGCTCGGACTACAGGCCTGTGACACCTCACCCTGCCCTTTCCACAACTTTTTAATTGAATGTTTTCCTTCATTATATTTTCATTTTGAGTCACAGCTGGAAAACTTTACATATCCAAGCTACACGAGAAACTCATCCCTAGTTCTCTCCTCTCCCAGAATGCGTTCATTCTTCCATACTACAGTTAAATCTCTTATTTGGAATTTGGTTGTGCATTGTATGAGGACAAAGAAGATTGTAAACTAACTTCATGATGATTAGGTGTTTAGCTTGTGGTTTCTTTTAGGAATTTGCTAGGATGTGTTACTTCTAAAATGCAAGTACTATGAGCCTAGGGGACACTGGTGGCCATCTTGTTGTGAGAACCTTAGTCTGGGTGAATGTCTTGTTACTAGGCTGGCTCATACAGAAGACCAGGGCTTTGCATCTTCAGTCTGTTTTAGTCCTGCCAGGAAGGTGTGAACTGGGCCACTTGAACCATAAGAGGACAGGTGGACCTTCAAGAGTTCTTGCTGGGGCTGGAGCCGGGATTCAGTGGGCAGAGTGCATGCTTAGTAGCATAAGCACTGGATTCCATAGCATACAGGCAGCATGGTGGCAGCCACTCCGTGTCTTGGGAGTCCTTAGCAAGAGGATCAGGAGTTTGTCATCCTTGGCTGTATACATTTGAAGTCAGTTTAGGCTCATGAGAGCATGCCTAAAAAGAAAGAGATAAATAGATGATAGACAGACAGACAGATGGACAGACAATTTAGAAAGATTAGGCAGGAGATCCAACTAGCAGAGATGAATAATAGAAATACTCTCGAGGAAGCAGATACAATAGGTTACAGAGCAGTTAGAGATGAGGGGAAAGTGGGTGACTGGGACTGACTTCAGAGGGCAGTTGTTCTCTCAGTCAAGGGCCAGAAGAGAAGAGCTCCATGGCCCATCAAGGACCAGGGTGCTTAAGGTCAGGGTTGGGCTGGAAATGTCAGAAGAGGCTAAGAAGCTCCCTCAGAGAAGGTGGAGCCAGTGGCCACAGTGAGCTGCTGCCTGCCAGGAGAGCTCGCGTTCACACGAACTCTATGGTCTGCACTAAAGGCTTTGGATTTAGCCCAGCAAGGAAAGTGATCTGTGTTCTTTAAATCCAGAGGCGGAAGAAGAAACTCAGGCATCTCAGAGAGTTTTATGGATAAGCCCCAAGGGCGTTCAAAAATGCACTGCACAGAACCAAATACAACTCAGAAGGATTTAGAGAGAGTTCTGACACAGACCATAAAATCTGGCTCGAGGAAACACCCATGAGCTAAGAGCATTGCTCTATGTAAGAAAGAACTAATTCCACTAAGTGACTTATCACCGAATATGAGAGCAGAGGGAAGTTAGGGTTTGGTTTTCGTTAATGCCACGACTGCCACTCACATTCCCTCTTCCCTCATTGTGGTAGGCTCTTCTAGCCCCAGGTTGCAGGGACAACTCAGAAAACTTGTTCTGGCGGCACATTCAGAAGCCAGGCCTCATACTAGCTGCCTGAAAGAAAAACAATGCAGTGTCTTTCGCCTTACAATTCTGAGGTCTGTCCATCAAAGCCAAAAGGTGGTAGAAACAGGCAAAATCCCGTTCTGAGTATATGAGTACATGCCTAGGGTCCACTGGCCAACTTCTAGTTAACCAGTGACCTTCTGGTTCAGAGAGAGACCCTGCCTCAAGAAAATGAGATGGGGATGAACTGAGGAGGATATGCAAATCAACCTTTGGCACATGCACGTACCCACCCACATGAACACACACTCATAAACCACACACATAAATCCACTGTAGCATAATAAATGAGTGTAAATGCCTTTCAAGTAGATAATAATTAAAGTGTCATTAAATTGAGTAAACCTTGAGGATATAGCTGTAGGGAAAATAAAAATGAATTATGAAACAATAGCTTACAAACTTCTTTAGCAGGAAGATATTTTTTAAATCTATGCACAAACAAAACATGTACACACACATTATGGTGACCGTATATATTTAATGTGCGTGCACATTCACATACAATGGATTTTACATACTTATCTCTTTGGGTTTCTAAGTAGAAAAAGTATTTTAATGTTATGGAGAAGAGTTTGTACTCTTGGACTGATAGCCACGTAGGGTGTAGAGACACGTCAATGCAGTGTGCCCTCCTCACAGATATTCATTACAAGCATAGCAAACGCTGATGTCTACTGGGCTAAAATTTCATGTTGGTCTTCTTAATAAACACAAGAAAAATCAATCTTTCCATGGGATTCCAAACCGACAGCCACGAGACACACATCTCCTTTTCATCAGCACGCAAAACTATTTCAATCCGTTTTCAGCAGACAGCTCAATTCCGAAAGGCTGCTCTGTTTGGCCTGTCAGAGGCATGCTTGGGGGGTCAGATGACTGATGGAGGTGCCCAGGGGATGCTCCGGTAGGTCGTTATGCTGTATCCTGATGACAAGGTGGAGTATCGGCCAGCAAGACAGACGTGCCTTTCAGAGCAGGCCTCCTTATCAGCAGTGCCAGGGCTTCCAGAAGTGTGGTCTGGAGTCAGAGACCTCACTACAAGTTCTGTATCTAAATCTAGACATTTCCCATTGGGGAGCTTTATCACCCCATCAGGGTTAAGATTTCCATGCTGGGAAGTTTGGTGTTCCTGAAGAAGTGTGCACTACTGTTAGCTCTCAGACACCGAAAAGGACATGCCTAGCTCGTTTTCACTTTTCTCCTTAGCTACCAGGAAGCTCAGAAGTAGGTTGACTGTTCAAAGTAAGCATCTCAGTAGGTTTCTGACACCACTGTTTCATGCCTTACATAATTTATGATCTTGCCTAACTTAAGTTTATTGGGCCTGGAGATTGTTATAATTTTAAAACACTGAGGTGCAGCATTTGTCTAGCATGTGAAAAGCTGTGGGTTCAATCCTCAGCACCATAAAACAAAACATGAATAAAACACTGAGATGAAGAAGTAATCATAGACATTCTCAAATGGGTGCTTGATGGTCTCTGGAGCTATTTCTGGCACACCATCAGTGTAGCAAGACGGTTGAGAGCAGCACGTGAGGGCCTGATCTGGTTAAGAGTCTTCTGCTGTCGACCTGATGTGACTTTGGGTACTGACTTCATTTGTTGTGCCTGCTTCCTTCCTCTTTTCTTAGTGGCTCCTCTAAGGGTTTGGGAGGTGGCACTTGAGGGTCTGAGTCCAGGGCTGAGAATAGAGGAAGTGCTGAGCCATCGGTAGATTTGCTGCAGAGAGGGCCTGTAAGGTGTGGGGCCAGGGAGCTGGGGGGAACCCAGCCTGGAGTAAGAGCAGGGGTGAGGTGTGTCCAACTCTCAGAAAACTCATCTTGAGACCAGCAGGAGTAGGACGGCTGCCCCTAAGCCCCACCCTGGGCCCAAATGTCCTGGCACACATAGCCTTGTGCCCCACCTTTGCCCTGCAGAGAAGGTCACATAGTCTGGTAAGCAGGTTAAACTTCTCCCCCTTAAGGTTGTCTCCTGAAGCACCTGGAATTCTCTGTTATGTAAATGAGTCATCCCCCGAGCCCTGGCCCCACCCTGAAAGCCCCTACTCAGCTACCCTGCCCCAAGGTTTAAGTGCCTTTGTTCCCCCATTAAAGGAGCTGTCTCAGGGCAGCTCCCCCCCCCCCCCCCCCAGAGAGTCTGTTCTGTTGCCTGAGGTCTCTCTTCAGCTCCTGGCCCTTCCAGCCTTGGTTACCCCTCTCAGGATCCACCATGATAGGGGGAAAACAGAGCCTGAAAGGCATGAAGTCAGTGATGGGAGGTCTCTTGAGGCGCCTCCATGGAAAGCCACATCCAGAATTGTAATTAGAAAGGTAACTGTTGAGCACGGATGGATTTCAAACCACAGGAGATGGCATCCTAGTGTCTCACTTGAGCAATCTCCCTGTTCCCAGGACTCCAGTCCATGAACAAGGGCCTGAGGAGTGTTCTGCAGCACGAGGATTCAACTTGCTTTTCTTACCTCAGCTGCAGGTTAAGCACAGGACGGTTCACAGCCTTAGTGGGATCCAGTGCCCCTTCCCTGCAGAGATTCGTCAGCGTGAGGCTCATATGGTACCTTCCCAGGCACATCATAGTGAGACTGCTGTCTCTTCTCCAGTGTGGAAGACGGTTGTTTTTTAAAGGCGGAGCATAATTTCACTTTTGTGCATTTTATATCAGTAGACAAACCTTGCCTCTGGTTTTTACGCCACTGTGTCTCTGCATGCTGTCCTCTATGCGCTGTTGCTGTAGATGCTTTATATTATTTTTATTTTTGGAGATACCAAAATTATGATTGGCAATGAACTGGTGATGAAATGCCTTGTCAAAGCAAACTGTTAAAAAGTGTGCCAAGGTCCTGAACTGGATCATCATTGAAAGGAAATCTATAAATGCCTATAATTGGTGTTTGGAAAAAAAACACCTTTCAAACACTTTTAAGTAAGTCATGTACTGGGCAAGAGGAAAGCAATGGTTTTGTTAATTTGAAAAGCTGTGCACCTTGTGGCTGAAGAGGTCACTCAGTGGGTAAAGTACTGGCCATGTAAGTGCAAGCACTTGGACTTGATACTCAACGCCCACATAAAAGCAAAGCACAGTCTCATGTACCTCTCACCTCAGCACAGCGGAAGAGGAGACAAGAGGGTCTCCATGGCTTGCTGGCTGCTCAGTGAGAGACTCTATCTCAAAGACAGAGACGGAGATATGATGGAGGAATATTCCCAATGACAGTGCCTGGCCTCCACAGGCATGCTACACACACACACACACACACACACACACACACACACACACACACACACACAGACACGGTGTGCCCACACACACCCACACATACACAGGCAAGAATAAACATGGCGCACGCTTGCTTGATGGTGAGAGGGACACGATAAAGAACAGCTGGTTTAAAAATAACAGGAGTGACTACATCAGCAGCAATAGCTTGTGACTTTCCTTTGCAAATCCAAGAGCCAGAGCCAGACTTTAGGAAGAGAGGAGTGCTTGTGCCGGTACAGAAATAAGTCATAGGTTATTTTCTTCTTTCAGTGAAGTACTGGTCAAAGGGAGTATTTATATGTTTCCTTTCACTAAAACGCTATTGAAAATGAGTATGAACCTAGTGGGAATTTAAGCATTGCATACTGTCTAGCTGACAGAGTCATTTGTAAACGTCCGGATATTTTATACCCCATCAGGGCTTCATTAGGGCTTGCACAGAGCGCTGGCAGCTGCGGTAGAAATACTGTGTCCTTCCTCCCCACAATGGCTCTCCCTCGCTCTCTTATGAGGGCCTTTAAAACTCATTTAAGTTGCACCACAGCAAAGTTAATCAGAAAGATAGAGACCGATGACCCTGGAGGGGCTGGATCCCTTGTATTTCCGCCATCCCCCTCAAAGTGTTTTTGGATAACCATAGGCAGTTATAGGTCTCTTCTCTTGAAAGGCTATGAGGGGAAGAAACTCTCTCCAATGTGTGTGGGGGTGACTAAGGAGACTGAAAACCTCAAGACACCTGCACTCGGAGAATTTCAGCTGACTTAGGCCAATAAATAAATAAATAAATAAATAAATAAATAAATAAATAAAAAAGAACTAAAATGCTGACGAATGGTATCTCTGCACGGGAGACATTAACACTCCGACCACGAGGGTGCAAACCTGAACAGATGGCACCTCAGAATGGAAGGCTCACATCGCCTATTTCCACTTGTGTTTTTGTAAATGTTTATTTTAAAATTTGGTGCTAAGAAGAGGGGGAAGAAAGAAAGAAAGAAAGAAAAAAGGGAAAAAAGAAAACTCGCTAACAGCACCATCCAGGGACATGCTTGCTCTACCTTCTCTGAGAACACCCTGACAGCATTTCTACTCCAGCCTGGCTTCTCAGCCCTTCCTCAGCCTCAGTTCCTCAGGGAAGCAAAGGTGGCGACACCACAGAGCAGCCAGCATGGTTGGTCAGCTGATAATTCAGGTATGGGTCAAAGCGAGACCTTCGAATATCAGAGTGGGAACACCAGGCTGTTCTCTCTGGGCCCTAAGTCCTGTGGGTCCCACCACCCAGCATTTTATGGAACAGCGCCTATGACTCAGGGGCAGACGCAATCTTAGCGTGTGACTGTGACTCTTTGTGAAGGACGATGGGCTGGCAATGGCACACTTTACTGTCAAAAGTTTAGCTGCTAATTTGTGAGTTGGGTCACTGTCAGAGAGTATGTGAGGGCACTTAGAACACACAAGTTTCATCCATCTGGTGATATCACATAAGTAGCTGTTGTATTTTGGGAGCTGGATTTTTTTTATCTTGACATGTGCACATGTCTGAGCATCTCAAAAAAAAAATCTTGCAGGTTCTCTGTCTTATGTTTCCTTCGTTGCCCGATTTTACTAAGTGACACATTCAGTGAGGGAACCGGCCTCAAGAAATCAGGTGAAGAGTGACTGAGGGAGAGACACATGACATTGACCTCTGGTCTCTCTGCACATGGACACACACACATGCACGCATCTGTACATACATGTTCACATATGAACACTTATAAACTCACATGCACACGAAGAACAGATGTTCAGGAAAGAATATGCGTAACAAATGATCTTACATAAACAAATAACCTCACCTGGTGGCCAACAACTTCTGGCCATCGTCTGACACACACAGTGGGTGTGAGTTATCACAAGGGCCATCGTGTGTATGGAACGTAGAGTTCAGCTGCGTTGACAGCCTTCACTTGTCTGCATTGTGTTGGGCACAGGAAATCATTGCACAACTCCATCCACAGGGATGGATGGACATTGGGTCTTTTACACTAAAACTTTATTGGGCAACTCCCTGGCATCTTTGGAAGGCTTAGACGATGGTCCTCGAGGTCAAGAAATGACAGCAAGACTCCTGTGGTGACACAGAGCCCAGCTGCTAGGTAGCATGGAGGCCTTCACAAAGGTGGGCACTGAAGTTGGAATTTCAAGGTGATCCCCATTGTAGCTGGACATAAGATGGTCCTCTGAAACCTCGCCACGGCACCTCTGGGAGTTAGATGCAGTTGCCACTGCTGTTAAGCTCCCGAGTCCTCCTGGTAGCTTATTTTGATGGAGGCTGAGGGTCCCTGCCACCTCATCATGGAGACAAGCCATAGGTTCAGCCTGAAGTGCAGGGACCCGGCATTTGGAGCTTTTGTAGGAGAGAAGATTTGAGATGTGTCTGTGTAAATGCATGATGTTTCCCGAGACATGAAGGAATTTAAGCACGGCGTGGCTAAAAGTAATGACAAATGCCCACCTGCTCACGCCTTGTGACGCCCAGAGCTCTCTGTGGGATGGGCTGCTCTCCAGCTTCCTTGCGGCACACCCTCTAAACGACCACCTGTATTTGGAAGATCCTGTCTGCCTGCTGTCATCCCCATGTCCTGTGAGTGCCTTGAGGACAGCATTCATGTCCCTCTGCTGTCATGCTTTGGATGCCCAGCCAAGTCTCTCCTGCTCATAGATTGATCAATAAGTGTTGTTCACCTTAGAAGTGGGCAGCTAAGTAGGATAGAAAGGCTGGATGGAGCACTGGGAGAAGTCCAGCTGCTTACACTTTGTGACCACAGGCTCAGCCATCCCAGAACCCTAGAAACTGTGGCAAAGAAGTGTGTTCATGGACATCCACCCTGACTTCAGGGACAGGACCCTAGTGTACACCCACCATTGGTGCTCTTAGAGGACTCAAAAGCCCTGGGAAAAGTCTCTCAGGGAGAGGCATGCTTTAAAGGGGTTAAGCCTGCCAGTGCTTTGAAAAAAAAATGCCTCAAAATCCCACAGGAGGCTCTTTCTGTGGAACAGATTTCTGTATTAATTTCTGTCTTCATATATGTCTTCAGAAGATAAAAATGTTACTGCACTTGTGCTTCTAGCAAGCGTGACACATGGAGCCAGTAGAAGAAACATAAACCTCAAAACAAATTCTGTAGTCAACTTTGCCTGTCAGTTGTGCATCTTGGATACTTAGCTCGTCTCTCTGACCCTGGCCTTCCTGTGGATAAAGCATGCCTCCCACTTAGAGAACAGTGTGGTAGCCAACCGGTGGCATGAGTGGCTTCGTTAGAAAAGGGACAGAGACCTGAGATAAAACAGTTCACTTTGTCTTACCGTGAGATGCCAGATTCTAATACAGGAAGGATGCCCTCACCAGGTGCCCTAACCAGGTGCCTTCACCAGGTGCCAGGCAGATGCTGGCGCCATGCTCCGGGGTTTCCCAGTCTCCAGTATTTTGAGTCAAACAAACCCTTATTTTCTCAGTACTCTGGTCACAGTGGAAAAAAAAAAGATGGTTCTGGGG
Source organism: Acomys minous (assembly GCF_964271855.1). NCBI lineage: Eukaryota > Metazoa > Chordata > Mammalia > Rodentia > Muridae > Acomys > Acomys minous. Next base: position 1,055,427 of record NC_140484.1, read on the forward strand.
TTCACCAGGCCACGCTGTGAGGCTATTAAGGGAGACACTTTACGGTTTTGATGGTGTCACCAGTAATATCTACTCTTTCCTTTTTAATGGAGCCTGGTGCCCAAGAAAAGAGTACCCACTGTAGCCAAGTCTTCCTCTTGTTGGGGCAGATATGTCATGAAGGGCACAGCCTTCATGTGAATCCATCTGCAGAAGCAACATGTCCCAGCAGAGAGCTCTGGCTGCAGGTTAGAAGGGAAGCTCGGTTTTGTACATAACCAATTGCAACAACCTTTGGCAGCAATTCTTCTCATTTGATTTGAAAAATAAAGAGGTTGGGGTTTGAAATAGTTAAAGAAATTCTTAGCAGTGATCCCAAACACATACTGACCATAATGCACCTCAGTATAAAAGAGACGATATGCCCAAAATTTTTAGACTTGGTGTTTCATTTTCAAAGCGAAGTCTTCATTTCAGAACATCTTTAAAGATGTAGTTGAGGTAACGGGAGAATCTTCACAGTTGGGAAGGCTCCTGGAGCGCTCACAATTACCTATCTCTGCGGCTTTTGGCGTGCCCGTGTCTCTCCCCAACACTCAGGGGCTGGAGCGCTGACGATGACCTATCTCTGCGGCTTTTGGCGTGCCCGTGTCTCTCCCCCACACTGAGGGGCTGGTAGAGTGAATGAGTAAAATAGCAGTGTAGGCTTCAATATTTTTAAAACCTACTTTATTTGGGATTCCTTAATGCCTCTACCTCCCTTCCAACCCACTGATCCTAGGCAGGAGAGAAAGATGGTTAGTCTAGACCTTTTTAGACTCAGTTCCTTGGGGGCAGGTCCGCTCTCCGTCATCAGAACTCCAGAAGTCCAGTTAAACAGCAAACAGCAGCAGTGGGGCGAATCAGCAGCCGCCTCTTAGAAGCGTTGTTCTCTGAAGTGCTTCTCTCCAGGAGCCTATCGAAGCGATGTCCATGTCCCTCTTTCTCTATTGGCTCCTATTTATACCCTCTCAGACTCCACACAAGGATGTTTTTCAGCTGGCAAAGACCACGCCCCCTTCATGAGGCAGTTTCCAGCTGACAAGGATCATGCACCCGCTCACCAGGCTCTAAAAGGCAGCTTCACATCCCACACGTGGGATCAAAACAATACCACATTTACGTAACACAACCTAGACTTCCGCTGCACAGCGGCATCATCACCGTTCGAAGTTTTTAGAAGCGGGGAATCTCGGAATCCAAAGCATATCTACTGGAGGAGATCCTGAGAATCTGCAACCCTCAAGTAATACACACTGTGTGAGGCGCAAGAGCTGTCTGACTGCAGTCTGCATCGCACGCTTTCATTGACTGGAGGGCTCCAGGCTACGCTCACCTTGAGCCATCCTAGCCGAATCCTGATTCCGTGTGCTGAAGCAAAGGGGTTTTAAATGTTCCTAGGGAGCTTCTCCGGCAGCAGCCAGCATGTGGAAGGCTCCTTCTCCCTCACATTCAGTGTGTGGTTGCCGCCATGCTTTTCCTTGGCTATATTCAGACTGGCCAGCCTGCCCTCTCCACTGCAGTGACAAATGCCACTGGATGTTAATTTGGAGACACCGTCTCCGGATAATGGTAGGGTTCTTGTCCCAGCTTCTGTTCCTGGAGACATTACAGGAAGTAAGTAGCAGCTCCCGCTGTGATGAGTACGTTACTGGTTTGTCCAGGAACATCCCAACAATGACTCTCTAAGTTCGACACTCTAGAAACCTCCTCAGTAGCAGGCAAGTGGAGCTGTTTGGGACTATGTCCCCCTCTCCATGTTTTCTTTCCCAGGTTAAATACACATGTTTTCTTCAATGCCCTGGGCATTTCTCACATCTCTAGGGAAACACCTAGGTCTGATGTCATGAAACATGGGATCTCTCAGCTGGACTAAGAAGAGCACAGACCGTTAGCTCATAGAGAAATTAGCACAGTACAAAATAAATAGCAGTTACAGAGTGCCCTCTGTTTGTTGTTGTTTTTAAAATCGTAATTAAGAGATGGCACTTTGAAAGGGATGGCAATCAAACGTCATCTGCATGTCATTTCACAAATTTAGCTGTTGAACGCTCTGCCTAGCTGGTATTTTATTTATTTCTCTATCATTTCTCAATCCATCAGCATCCATAGCCAAATTACTTTTAAAAAAACAAATTAGTTTTGAAACTCTAAATGTTGTAGAGTTATTCTTTCAAGCTAAAACAGCCACCTTCAGAAGTTTCAGTTGTAATTAATTAGATTTAAAATAATTTTCATATGACAATCCCAGTAAAGAAGAAAATGCTACATGATTAAATGGGCTCACTCTGGGAAGAAAACTTGAAATAATGTCAATTATGGATATAAATTATGGATGAGTCACTTGGCAGAATGTAACCCTGTGCTTATGGTGACTGTGCAGGGCAGAAATTCTTATGATATAATATTAATTGAGTAAAACAAAAACCAAAATTAAATCCATTCTGGGGCCACAGTTTGCACTCAGTTTACAATTTCACTTGGATAAAGAATGAAAGGAAATGTATTTAAGGTTTCTTGCACAGGTGGCTACCTGAGCAGGGCCTTATCCCAACTAGGGCTCTGTTACTGCTAGTGAGGTAGACATTATCAGAGCTATATGTTCATTTCCAAGTTATTATTTTAAATACGATATATCCTTTTAAATAGTGTGTGTCTCTGTGTGTGTATTGTATGTGTGTCTGTGGTGTGTGTATAGTGTCTTTGTGTATCTTTTGTGTGTGTACAGTGTGTTTGTGTCTGTGATATGTATATAATGTGTTTGTGTCTGTGATATGTGTATAGTGTGTTTGTATCTGTGGCGTGTATATAGTGTGTTTGTGTGTCTGGTGTGTGTGTGTCTGTGGCATGTGTATAGTGTGTGTGTCTGTGGTGTGTGTATAGTATGTTCATGTGTCTGTGGTGTGTGTATAGTATGTTTGTGTGTTTGGAATGTGTGTGTCTGTGGCATGAATATTAGTGTGTTTGTGTATCTGTGGTATGTGTAAAATGTGTTTGTACAAATCATGATCATGTCAAAAACTAGTCCAATTTTATCACAAGAATATACATCCTAGGTCTAACAGATAGATACGATTCTATAGGTACAGAAGGTAAAATTGTTAAATAAGGTCTTCAAAAGCCTCAGAGATCTACAGAATATGGCATTTAAAGATGTTTTTATTTTTCTAATAAATTTCTTTGACAACAAGACAAGTTAGCTCCTGGCAACACCAAGCCTACCTCAAAAAAGATGATCAACATCGAAGAAACTCCTTATGGAGTTGGCTTCAAATGTGGCAAATCAGCCACTGGGAAAAATGTCCTCATTTCTGCCACAGACAGATTTCTGCCTAAAAATGGGCAAGCTTAGATGCAGGCAGAGTTGAATGCCAAACTCTGCCAACACAGGGTAAGCAAGTCCTCAATAGTTCCTGCTTCACAAATATGACTGTCAGATATATTGGGCCAGAAGGCTGAAGATGATGCTCCAATGTTACAGAGAGTGTTGGGTGACTGGTCAAGCAGTCATTGTTTTCATTTTGGAAGCTGCTAACCTGCACTTCCAGTTCACTCAGGTATTTAAGTTTTATCCCTTCTCTAGTCTCTGATAGAGTTGAAGACCAGATAGTTTAGTCCTATAATTAAGCTTAGTTGGTTAGGGGTTAAGATGTTTTTAGACCAAGATAGAAATTTTAAGTTAATAAAGATGAGATATAATAGATACTGATTTTCATTCAGAAATTTAGACCCAGCAAGATAGGAAAAATGCTTTCTTCAAGTTTGACAAATACAAAGAACCAAATCACTATGAATGTAATATTTATATAACTTCTGATTGTCTCATGGTTCCTCCTGATTCATGTGTAATAATATAAATATATATGTTTAAAAAAGAAACATAATGGGAAAAAAAGGTGTGTGCCACTACACCAGGCTCTGGACTCAGTGGGTTACAGGGGGTGAAAAGGAGAGAACATGATGGTGGGAGAGGTATGTGTGGGGGGTGTCCAATGGGAGGGAGAGTGGGGATTTAGAGGTTGATATAATCAAGATACACTGTATGTATATATGGGAAAGATACACTGTATATATATACGGAAAGATACACTGTATATATATATGGAAAGATACACTGTATGTGTATATGGGAAAGGAACACTGTATGTGTATATGGAAAGATACACTGTATGTGTATATGGAAAGATACAGTGTATGTGTATATGGGAAAGATACACTGTATATATATATATATATGGAAAGATACACTGTATGTGTATATGGGAAAGATACACTATGTGTATATGGGAAAGATACATTGTATGTGTATATGGGAAAGATACACTGTATATATATACGGAAAGATACACTGTATATATATATGGAAAGATACACTGTATGTGTATATGGGAAAGGAACACTGTATGTGTATATGGGAAAGATACACTGTGTGTATATGGGAAAGATACACTGTATGTGTATATGGGAAAGATACACTGTATGTGTGTATGGGAAAGATACACTGTATGTGTATATGGGAAAGATACACTGTATGTGTATATGGGAAAGATACACTGTATGTGTGTATGGGAAAGATACACTGTATGTGTATATGGGAAAGATACACTGTATGTGTGTATGGGAAAGATACATTGTATGTGTATATGGGAAAGATACATTGTATGTGTGTATGGGAAAGATACATTGTATGTATGCACAGGATAGCTATAGAATAAATAAAAGAATATTCTTTCAAAAATTAAAAAAAAAAGAATTGAAAGAGACTAAGGTGGGTTTATGGGAGGATTTAGAGGGAGGAAAGGGAGGAGAAATAATGTAATTGTATTATACTCTCAAAGATAAAAATAAAAAATGTCTTCCTTTTTTAAACTCCTGTAGCTGGAATGCAGTGAGAGCCCAGTGATGGCAGCGCACTAACGTGGCACGACTCTGTGGAGGGAGAGCGGGCAGGGTACTGCATGGACTTGAGACCCTTGTTAACTTCTTGGTGCAGAGTAGGAACACATCAAATTCCACTCTGAGACGGGACTCTGAGGCTGGGTTCTAGTATGGCTACAGCATCTGCTTAATCATGTGTAAACATGTGCAACCTAAATGTAAGTAAAATTTTATATAAAAAGATGCTCATCACACTGCTATTTATAATAATCAAACACTGAAAACATAATACAAATCACCAGTAGCAAAGCAAGATCAATGCTTAAATTTAATACACAAAATGTATTGTTATACAACTATTAAATATATAATTTGTCAGAGCATGAGTTCTGTTACAGCGGCATTAAGTAGAAGACGTCACAAAACAATGCATACGATATAGCTGCCATCGTATTAAAGTCAGGAGGAGAAGGCGGATGCTCTCTGTGGCCCCGTAGCACTCAATGGGGATTTCCTTTTCTACCTATGTACTTCTTTCCCTTTGCTCATTCTAAAATTAAAGTACACACGTTTTTATTTTAAAAAGGTGATATTGATCTTGTTTCGAGTAGCACACACATTGAGGAGTAACCAAAGTTAAGTCAGGACCAGCAGACGTCACACAGCCTGAAGCTGTGTGGTTCAAGACCTATGGGGCTCACATATAAGGTATTTACCTTGCATTTCAGAACAGTAGCAAAATTACCATTATGAAGTAGCAACAAAATAGTTTTATGGTTGGGGGTCAGCACACCGTGAGGAGCTGCATCAATTAGGAAGGCTGAGAACCACTGTGCTAGGTTCTTTCAGGTAAGGCCAGCAAGTCAAGGAGTCAGGGAGACAGAACCCCCAGGTTCCCCCCAGGTAACCGATGGTGATCCTCTGCTGGACCATCTCTGCCCTGGGAGGAGCAGAGAGAGCCTAAAATGCAGCATGTGCTAGCATTTCAGGAGCAGCCAGAAATCTGCTTTATCAGACAGAGATGAAACAGGGTAAGGCTCTGTGTATCTAGAAAGACACGAAAACTTGCTTGCGTAACCGTGCGTACAGCTACAGTTGAAATACCTACACAAACACAGAAAGTGTTACATTTCAGGGCTGGGGACACAGCTCGGTGGGTAAGAGCACTTGCTGCCTTGGCGTGAGGACCTGAGTTCAAGTCTCTAGTACCCACAAAGGAGCTGGGTCTGGCCGCTCGCACTCCTAGAACCCTATGGTTACGGGCAGAGGAGACAGGATGCTCCCTGAGACTTGTTGGCCCCCAGCCTAGCTCCAGATTCAATGAGAAAACAAGTCTCAAAGAGAGAAGTGGAGAGGGACAGAGCAGGGCACCCGGAGTCTTTCCCTGGCCTTGCTGTGCACACTCAGACACAGGCGCCTGTATACACGTGGGTTTGAACCGCGCACAATAAACGTAGACCACACACATTCACATACAACTACCAGCCTTCTGAGAACATCTCTGTTTGTACACCTGCCTTCTCTCTCTTTGTTTTGAGTTTTAGCTAGGAAGGTAGAGTTGGTCCTTTTCTCCCTACGTGTGGACATCCGGGGCCTGCAGGGATGGGCAGCAGTTTTTGTAAGTCAGGAGAGTCTTCAGCTGATGTTTTGTTTGCTTGTTTGCTTAGTTATTGTATGCAGTGCATGGCTTCCTTCTCTTTCCCTTGCTGTTCTACCTAGGCTGGCTGGCCCATGAGCCCCCAGGTTTTGCCTGAGTCTCTCTGCTCCTCAGTGCTAGGGTTCCCAGCATGCACAGCCAAGTCTGTCGCTCAGACTCAGGTCCTCATGCTGTGCAGCAAGCTTTCATGCGTCCTGCTTCCCCTCCTCCCCCCCCGCCCCCCGGCCCTGCCCCCCCCCCCCCAGCTCTGGCGTCTGCTTTTATACTGTGACTCACTTTGCTGTGGAATGCTCTGCAGGTGTTTTGTACACTATGCTATTTAGGTGTTTTCTCAAATTAATTGTTTGCTAATATCCCAAATTACTCAGTGTAGGCACAAGCAGCTGTTTTTCTTTCTTTGGCATGGTGCTTTTTATTTTGACAGGAATGTGACAAAGGATTAATTGGGCCCATTTATTCTTCAAATGCTGGACTCTCGGCAGTTCAGCGATTGCACTTCTAATCAAGAGCTAATGTGCCAAGTGTATAGTTGGGGAAGCTGGTCACACATCTGCAAATATCAAATGTCTGTGAGTGAGAAGGAAAGTGAGCTCCCTCTCTCCCTTCTGGTCAGATGGTTTCATTTAAGATCCAAAGGGTCAAGGGTGACAGCATGACCTCATCAAATTAGACCCAACTGAGAGAGGTGTTTAGCACAACAGAAAGGAAATAATCTGAAGGGCATTAAATGCAAATGAAATTGCCATCTGCAAACTTCAAAAAACACCTGACCTAAAGAAAGAAACTCCTGCTTCAAGCTGCAACCTCACCACCTTCTCTCCTTGGGTCGGACGGGAGGAAGACTGCTTGGGAGCGGCTTGCCAATCCCTCAGCCTGTGCCAGGAAACATTTGCATTTCAATATGCCCTCCTCAGACTCTGTCTACTTGAACATTTTGACAGTGAACCCCAGGAGCAAGAAGAGTGAGGTTCAAACAGGGCCACTATTCCCCTCGCCTCACGGGTGTGGATGGCTAAATTGGCCACGGGAAACTTTGATATCTAAAGAATAGAAGTCAGTCACCCAGGGTAAGTTTGTGCGGCCGCTAAAGGCGGACGTGGCACATTCTATAGGAGGGAGCCATGAGATAGAAGTCCTGAAGGCGGCAGAACTACAGTTTAAGTTTTTATTTGTTTTGGAGATAAATATTTACACGCCAGAAAATGGCCCTGAATTTTTCAAAAAGCAAACATTAAATAAGTAACTACTGTAAAGTGTGATACAAGTTCAGAATGTGTGGTTCACAGCAGTGTTCGCCTAGAGTTTCTCAAGCGTCGCGCTCAGGCTGCATGTCTGAGCATCATGTCCGGAGTTGGTCTAGAGAGAGCAGAGAGCTAGGCAGGTAGACAGACAATCCAGCCTTGGTGCCAGGCGTGCCTCATGCTGGATGCCTCGCCTGTGTGCTCCTCCCGGATGGGAATGAAGGCTTATTGACTAGTAAGCGGGAGCTGAGCATACTGACTTCTGATGAAATCCCTGAGGTGTCTCTTTCCTTCATTTATTCTGCTCCATGACTGTTTGGAAAACCACTAGCTGTGGGCATTGGTTGCACAAAACAGGGTATTTAAAAGCTGGTTCCGGCTCCGACACTTGCTAGATGGCGTGGTTTTATGTGTGTTCTAAAACTATGAGTTTTATCATTTGGATAAAAAGTCACTATGAACATTTCTTTCATGCTATATCAGAAAGAGCCTCTTCCTTGCCCCAACACATCAGTTGGACGGTGCTTCTTAGAGCCCTTCAAGGCTGTGACACTGAGTAACTGAAATCAATCATCCCCTGTGACATCTCAATTTCACTGAAAGGCCACATCTAGTCAGTTTTTCAAATACCCTTTGGTGCCTCCTAGAAAATATAGGTGGTTCTTAAACACTTTTAACCCTTTTCAATGTCTGTGAGATTCTACGTGGTGTATAGCATCTTTGGGGTGGTGTTGGTGGCATTTAGCTGTATCACAAGCCGCAGTGGTGACCAGGCACTGCTGTAGGCTCTGATAGCTGTGGTTTCATATTACACAGTTTTTACTTTTTCTATGGTTCAGTTTTATGACCTGAAGGAACTTTGTTAACTAAAAAACTACAGAAGTGGGGGAGGCGGCGACTACTGTTTTCTTTAATCAATCTTGGGTCCTAGGTTCCCCTGGAATTGTGGTGAAGGAATCTTGGTAATAGAAAAAAGGATCGCTTCACAACAAGACTTCTTTGTTTTCCTGAGGCAGGATCTCACAACGCAGCCCTGGCTGGCCGACGCAGGCGATGATGGCCTTGAGTGTACTGAGGTCCGTCGACCTCTGCGGGGATCACACGCGTGCGTCACCATGCTGGGCTAGCGTAAAGACTTGTAGGGAACTTTTGTTTGCAAAGTGATGCATGTTATGGCTGGCAGATAAAGCCTGTCTCAGAGCTAATGGTACGCTGACAGGTATGCCTGCACCTTCTAGGACAAAGATCACGAAGAACACGGCTCGTAAGAAAAGGTGAAATAAGACACGGATGGTTGTAATAATAGTTTCTTATGTGCCCACTACACAGAGTCCTGATTATTACAGCCGACAACTCAGTGTTTAGAACTTGTTCCTTTATTTGGCAAAAGCACCTAGGAAAGAGAAAGAGTGAAGCCGCAGCCCTGGAGGAGCTGAGAGACAGAGGGAGGGCGTTTCCTCTCACGACTCAGCATCGCTATGTTGTGGGCACAAGAATCCTGGGCTCGAACTCAAATCCACGGAGCAGAGGAGTGGAAGGGAGCTCACGGAGAGGTGCACGGAGGAAGGAGCAGAGGGGACTCAGTGTCTGGTTCTGTCATTACCTGTGTGTAAGATGGGTGTCAGGACATCTTGGGCTCAGCTCTGTCACACAAAAGCAAAACCCAGCACCAACCAAACGCCTTCTGAAGGCTTTCTGGTGGTGCACTAAGCATTTCCTGCGACTCGGCCATACATGGCCGAGGGGTGGAGGGCCACCCCTCTCATTTGTGGTTCTGGGATAACCCACACCTCTTCACTTTGATTGTCCTGCTTTCCTAAGATGGGCCAGCCGTGGCGATTTCACAGGCCTGAAGAGAGGGTGGTGTCCTAGAGTTAAGAGGGAAAGTAACTTATGTTTGGCTTCAGACGGGAAGAGTAGAGACCGAGCATGCTGTAGTAATGTAAATTCTGTGGACCACAAAGCTCTCTATAGCAGAGATGCTGTCCTGAAATAGTCCTGTTTGGTCCTGATGGCCCCCGAGCTGTCGCGCTGCATCCCAGCATTTTCTCGTTGCCAGGAGCTACTTAAGTACACCAATGGACAAGGGACACTAAACAAAAATAACAGTCCTGGCCAAGAGAAAAAGGCTTAGACAATCCCCAGTGGTGTTTGACCTGTGTGGATGGGCAGTGGGAATGCATCTCCTCACGTGCTGCCTTGTGTCTAGTGTTGAACCAAGATGGTTTCATCAGCCTGGAGCTGCCTAGAAAAGAGGAAGAGGCCTTGGGCAGGAGGCCGGTCAACCTCTTTGGCTCGGGGATGATGACACTTCATCGATCTTGTGCCATTTAAAAGATGGCCAGTCACCTCCCTGCCTTGGAATTGGGTCAGAGAGCAGTGATCCGGAGAGGCATGTGTTAGCGGTGGGGCCGTCAGCGCAGGTAGCAGGGGATTTATGAACTGAGCCCAGGATCGCTGGGTGTGGGGCGCACATCTGGCCACAAGATGCACTCGGCTGCCTTGTGGATGAAGGGGCTTGGTCAACGGAGGTCAGCGCAGGTTCAGGAGGATTGCGGGGGTGGGGGCTGCAGTGAAAGTAAACAAGGCACCCTCAGGCCTAGAGTCTAGTTGCTTTGCAGGATCAGTAAACTCTTTCTAAGCTCCCGGACCGTCCCAGCTGACACTTTTCTCCTCAATAAAGTTTTGTAGGAAAACAATTAAACGGTACGTAAATCACAGGGGCATTGCTCTACAGATTATCAAAAGAGCTGCCAGCATTATAATGCCACCAACAATGAAGGTACTAAAGTTTTCACACTTTGGTGTTTCCTTCCTTCCTTCCTTCCTTCCTTCCTTCCTTCCTTCCTTCCTTCCTTCAACTTAATCTTGTTTCCTTCTTGATTTAATATTATAAATTAGTATCAGAAAGGATCTATTAGAAGGATAAAAATTAAACTAGCAACTCAGTTACTTCAGCATGCAAGAAGAACCTCCCAAATGGTTAACCATTTGATTTGGGATTGTAGTTCTGTATTTCTTCAGTGAAACCTCTGTAGCTGCTCCAGTTCCTAGTGCCACAGTGAAGAAGGAAAGTCCCTTCAGGGAAGTTGGCTTTCCCTGTTCCCTGCCCTTGACGGGCTCTGCTGCAAGGCCATCTTGTTTGTGCACCTTGGAGTGGAAAGCCTACAACTACGGCTGTTAAATGCAGCTCTCTGTGTACATGTGACAGCCTCCTCGGGACTGCTCCTGGGGAGCTCCCTCAGCCCCTATCCACAGCCCCCGGCAGGCAGACACTTTGCGGGTGTTTGTCTAAGACCCAGAGCTTCCATTTTCATAGCTCTCTGCTCCGAATCCTGTTCATGCTCCAAAGCCCAAGTCCAGGGCTGCTGGGGCCTCTGTCAGGGCCACAGGGCCATCTGACTCCTCAGCAGCCGTCGACTCTCTGCACTTGTTCTTGATCTCAAGATCAGGCATGTGGACTCGGTTGTAGCTCCTTGCTTTTGTTTGTTTGTTTTACTCTGTTTGCATTTGTCTCTCGTTTCTGGGGGCTTGTAATGGAAGGTGAGTCTCCAGCCGGCCCAGAAATGGAACCCCTACATCACGGCCACGGATTCATCACTCAGAGGGGAGTTACTACCCCTGCCTAGCCCCTCAGCTGGGCTTTCGTGACTTCATACCATGCTGCTTCTCTCTGCTATGTGAGCAGTATTGCTACTGACAAAGGCAGGCCGTCCCGTGACGAACAAGTGGGGCACGATAAAGTAACGCTCAGCTGGTAGCTCTTATGAGGGGAACACTGACTGATTTTTTCTGTGCTCGTTGCAGACTCAAGAGGCACACAGGGCTCTCAAAAGAGTTTCTGTGGAGCCCCAGTTCCAGCTAGACATACATGCATGCCTATGCTACATAGCTAATTTCTGCCTGGTATGTTTTCCACCATGGATTTATAGCCAGAGATGAGTGGGGTTTTTTGTTGTTGTTGTTGTTTCGTTTTGTTTATTTGTTTGTTTTTTAGCATTGCTTTGTTGCCCCACTTTGGAGGCAGAGGCATTTAGTGTTAAAGAGATTGCTCAGGTTAATAAAGACAGAAACATAATTCATCTGAGGCTCAGCCTGCAGTGGGAGCTGGGGACACCAGGCAGGGGCTTGCCTCCACTCGCGTACAGTGAAGGACAAGGCAGGAAGGTCTTCCTGTCTCCATTGTGTTTGCTTCGCTTAGATGGAACCTAGCAGAAAATCCCTTCGTACACGAAGAGTTTGTCCCAAGGGAATAAAGCCTTCCGGCGCCTTACCTAGCAGTTACTTTTCTATTTGGGTTTAAGGTTCCAGAAGGAGAGTCCATCCCGGCAGGGAGACATGGCAGCAGGCAACTGGAGCATATTCCGAAAACAGACAAAGCAAACTGGAAGAGGGGCCAGGCCACACACCCTCAGAGCCCATCCCCTGAGTGATGAGTGATATGTGTCTTCCAGCCAGGCTCCTTGTCCTGAAAGTCCCATTACCTCCCAAACACTGCTACCAACTGGGCAGCAAGTGTCCAGATACGTGAGCCTGTGAGGAACATTTCTCATCAAAACCACCGCAAGTTCTTAAGAATCTTTACATCTGAAAAAAAAAAAAAGTAAAATGACACACATTAGGGGAGTTATCATATTAATGATTTCCTGGCTGGACATTCCAGGCACATAGGAGTCATTGCTGAAATTTAAGGCTGGTAGTCTGTTATGGCTTGAACGTGAAATATTGCCCCCATAGGTTCATGTGTTTGAATGCTTGGTCCCCAGTTGATGGCACGGAGGTGGTAGACATTTTGGAAGATGTCGCCTATCTCGGGGAGGGAGGTGAGCCATGGAGGTGAGCCATGAGGGTTGTGGATCAGGCTGGCTTCCAGCCCCACGCTCTCTGCCTTCTGGTCTGCTGCAGCATGAATGATCAGCCTCGTACTTCTGCTGCCAACTAGAGATGCTTTTTCTTGCGGATAAGGCAACGGGCTGCCCCTTCAAGCTGTGAGTCGGAATAAATAGTTTCCCCCTTTAATGCTGCATCTTCTCAGGCGTTTGGTCAGAGCAACAAAGGAAGTAATTATCCCATAGTCTTCCTCAGCTTGAATTGCAGCATCTGTCTTTTACCTGTAGGAAGACTTTGTTCCCTCAGAGTAAAAAGTCACATAAACTTTTAAAACTGTATCTCATATTATCCATTAAGCTTAAATCATAAATTTATATTTTCCCTGGAGAATAATACACATATTCTTTTGAGCAGCATAAACACGTCCACTGAGACTGATATCCCAAAGGGGCCCTTAGTTCTTAACAAGAACAATACAAGAGTTTGAGAAGCCATTAACATTTGGAGGAAAGCAACTCTTTCTCTTTGCATATCTCTAAATGATGCAAATTCTTTATACTAAATCTGTTACTTTTACTGGTAATAATTTAATTATTGGAATTATAGAAAGTTGACATTTCTTTCCTGTGTGCCTTTCTGTAACTCCTAAATTTCCCAAAGTTAAACAAGTATTAGCAAACACACAAATGGAGATAATGTAATTACAAGATAATTATTGTGGTATATAAATTTAAATGTACTTTTAAAGAGACATTTAATTAAATGTCATCAATTAGCTAAACACACAAATATGTAAGCTTTCAAAATCTATCTTATTAAGTCCTGAATGATAGATTTTCATCACAGATGTATGAAATTTTTAAGCTCACATAATTTATGTGTTTTAATTTAAGACATCTGCTTTTAATTTGACTAGTTAAAATACCTTCTGTACAATGTTTAGATTAAAAAAAAAAACCTCAACATCTTTTTCGTTTGACCATCCTTTGCATTTGAGAAAATAAAAAAATCATAATACACTGAATAAATGAATCATTTTATAAAATACAAATTGACAACTGTGTCCTGTCACACTGCATTCTTCCCCAGGCTTTGGGGCCATATGCTCTGGGGAGGTCATTCTTTGTGTCTATAAAAACTTCTCTCTTCTTTGATGACAGATGGAGAAAAGGAGACTTGTTCAGAGCTTCAGAGAGTTCTGTCTCCTCCCTTTGTGCCTTCTTAAATGTTTCTTTTACCCCTCCAGATTCTGCGGAGGACAGCCTCTTCAACCATCACATGCAAGCATCCAGTACGGGTGCGATGCTGTCCCGGGGTCTGTAGGAGCGAAAGCGAGCCATAGGTAAGCCATCAGGGGCCTGTAATTTACTAAGAGAGACAGAGATATACTTAACACACCTAATAAAGGCAATATACAGCAAGTGACTGATAAGACCGCAAAAGAAAAATGAGTGTTGCTCAAGAAAGCGGCTCTAACCTTGAGGGAGGGGTGAAAGGGAGAAGATGTCAGGGCTGGGGGTTGAAGGGTGGCTGGCAGGGAGGTGCTTTCCAAACTGAAGAGTGTAATTAGCAAAGAGGACCAAAGCGAGGAGGGAGATAAGATGGCCGACGTCATACACAGGAATGAGAAGCCCGCGAGCTAGCGGCGGAGGAGAGTGTGGGAGAGTTGGGGTGAGAGATGAAGTTTGAAAGATGGTGAAGAGATATGGATAACAGGATGGCGCTTGAAGTTTACTTTAGATAGTGGAGGAAGATGGACACTGAAGGGTTGAAGTGCAGTTAATGGTTTCTGGGGGAGGAGGGGGACATACTTCTTGATTCAACCAGTCGTGAGTTGTCTTTGCTTAGTTCATCACCCCTCATCCATGGTCTTTCAAGAAATCCTAACTAAATGCCCCGCCTCTCTCTCTCTCTCTCTCTCTCTCTCTCTCTCTCTCTCTCTCTCTCTCTCTCTCTCTCACACACACACACACACACACACACATGTACACACACACAGAAAGCATAAGCTAGACATGGTGGCTCATTCCCCTGGAATCCCAGCACTGGGTAGGGTGAGGCAGGAGGATTGCCAGGTCTTCAGGGTTAGCCTGGGCTGTAGTGTGAGAGACTCTGCTTCAAAGCAAAAGCAAATGGCTTTTTGCCTTTTCAATGTCCTGTTGGAGTCCTGGCAGATAACCTTCATCTCTCCAGGAAACGTAACTTTATTTGACTTTCTACTTTGCTCTCAATTAGAGTCTTGGGCAGGAAAAGTCCTGTGAGCTTTTTGGCTTTCATAAATTGGAAGTCATTTTTCCTGCTCGTGAAAGAAATGATTTCTACTCAACAGAAGTAAGAAACCTGAAGTTTGTGATTACACGGCTCCCTGGACTCATCAACGTTTCTGCCTTTGATTTGACAATCTTACATCAATACTCTTTTGCATCTTCTCTTTGATCTTACTTTCTCATTTTCTCGGTTATCTTTAATGTTTAAATACTCAATACATAATTATTATATACTACATATTTTATTGAGAAATGTACTCTTACTATCATGGTTAAGGTATATTGACAAGGACTAACAATTTTAATATATGAATATCATGACTGTCTTATATTATTAGACAAATAAGCGAATTTAAATTGCTCTAAATAAGTTTCAATAATCAGGAGACATAAATATGTTTTTGTTGGGAAAAGTGAATACTAGATACCTCAGTAATCTAAAACCCTATATTTGGTGTACTTGAATTTTTCACTACTACAATTTACCAATCTTCAGAAATGTCAGAGTGATAGGCACTGTATCTTTGCCTTGGCATTCAATTATTTGTTTAAATAATTATGGATGAATTTAAAAGATGGAGTTACCTATCTTAAAGTATGCATGTTCTTTCACAGCTTTTAATATGTATCATCAAATTATACTACAGTTTACATTCCTCAATGTGTATATGAAAATATTCTGTCAATGAATAATTGGCTACAATGAGAATTTTCTTTCTCTAATCCATACCAATGTAATGTCATTAGATGGCTTTAAAATATCCTATAGTGGAAGTTTTGGCTTTGTTACCAACTTAGTTATATGTTATGCAAATATGTTTTTGTTTTAAGATATGTGACTGCCTTAGTATACCCACAGGCGATGATATCCTTGTGCCGTGTGCAGTCCTTGCCAGCTCTAGATAGTTTAATTCTGGGACTCAGAGAGGGTATAAATATGAGAGCCGAGAGAGAGAGAGGTGGGCGGTTGTTCAAGGGCTTTGAGGAGATGGACAGAGGAGGAAGAAGGCTGCTGGTTCTTCATGTTTCTTTACTTGCCGTTTGCTGTTCCTGATGACAGAGACTGGTATTTTCCCAAAGAACCTGATGACGCTAATCACCAGGAAGTAGCTAAGAAACCTACATCCATCCCTTTTACCCTTCTAACCTTTCTGCCTACCTAGTATTGGGGGCTTGGGAGGAAGACAGAGGCCTAAGAGCCCCAAGTAAAACAGAGTTAAAAACTAGAGCTACAACATCCAAGTCGACATAAGGAAAAACTCACTCTCTTCAAGGACATTTATTTAAAGTCTGATAAAATAAAACAAAACAAAATTAATAATACATAGTTGAGACAAAAATTAATGGGAAAAATAAAACACCTAGCTTCCAAATTCTCAAGACCACAGCAGCAAGGGGCTGAGAGGATGTGTAAGTGCACTTCTGTGCAGGCATGAGAACCTGGCTTCAAATCCTCAGCACCCATGTAAGTAGGCAGACAAGGCCACACATATGCCTGCAACCTGGTGCTGCGAGGGGCAAAGATAGACCCATTCCAGGGCCTTGTTGGCCGCCAGCCTAAATGTAGGTTGGCGATGGCTTGTCTCAAGGAAATAAGTCAGAGAGTGACAGAGTAGGGCACCTGACATACTCCTCTAGTCTCTGAGGCACAAAGGAGAACCTGCAAACATATGTACATACACAGTATACACACACACACACACGCACAGACACACAGACACACACTCACACACATACAAACATACACATACACACACTTTCTCTCATACACTCCTACACAAACAAACACATATACTTTCTCACACACACTCATACACAGCAGACATACACATATACACACTTTCTCACACACACACTCATACACATACAAATGTACACATATCCACATTTTCTCACCTACACACTCCTACACAGACAAACACATGCACATACTTTCTCACACACACACTCATACACATACAAACATACACATATACACACTTGCTTACACACTCATACACTCATTACAAATACCCTCTCTCTCTCTCTCTTGCACACACACACACACACACACACACACACACACACACACACACACATTCACAGACATACATACCACGTCATCGTGAGTCCCAGCTTCACGGGCACAGCCAGAAAGGCTGCTGTCTGCGCTGGGCCACTAGGAGGGACAGACATCTTCAGCACGTTGGTCAGGACAAACTGCAGGGGTGATCCCGGGGAAGCAGAAACCCTTCCACCAGGATGGCAGAATCTCCCGGAAATAAAAGGAAAGCGCTGTGTAAGTCGAGTGTAGCAACCAGGAGTGGAATGTGCAAGCAAAACAATTGCTTCAGCTGAGCTCACATAGAATATTCCAAATCAGACAAGGAATCTAACTGCCCGCCATACACTGGGTGTGAGAACAATCTAGGATAGCTTTAGAATGTTCAAGATGCTTAAGAAGGGTCGCAAAGCATAAAGCAGAATTTTAACATGAGCAAGAGAGTGAGATTGAAAACTAAGCAAGGGAGAAAATTCAAAATGAAAACCAGGGTACTCAGAGGATAAAGAGTATATTAGATACAGATTCCTCAAGACCCAAAGCCAAAAAAAATCAACAGCACAAAAACAGTTATCTGATCACAAAGCAATTGTCATAAATCAAGTATGAAAATATGGCTTTAGAAATTAGAAATGAAATGAAATGAAAATCCCAGACTTAAATCACCCAAGATTAAAGAAGAAACCACAGTGGAAATGAAGAAATCTTTATATTGAAATAATAGCAAAACTCATTATATCAAAATACGTGGAATGCAGTTTAAAGTACTGAAAAATATTCTTACTTGAAAAACAACAAGAAATTGTGTGTGGAGGGACTGTTCATTTTAAAGCAAGAACAGAATTAATGAAATGCATACGAAAAAGAATTAAGATTGTTAATGAAATAAATTTTTAAGATATGAATGAAATGGGTTAATCACTATCAAAATTGCTCAAGGAAATAAAGAAAGCATACATGACAAGAAAAATGTTTTAGAAACAATATCCACTTACGATAGATATTTAAAATGACATAAAGATAATATGAGCAATTTTATGCCAAGAAACTTGAAAAGTCAGATGAATAATGAAATAAGAATAAAAAGTGTTTGAAAGCAGCGTGTACAGGGAAACCCAAGAAGTTCTCCAGACACGCAAGCAAACAGAGGAGCTTAGCAAGCCTGCTGGCCTCTCTTGGGCTGGGTTTTGTTTCTGTTCATGCACAGCCCTGAATTCCGAGTTCCATTTTATCTAGGAAGCGAGCGGTTATACTGATAGTTTTCCTCTAAGGCATTCAACATCTACAGATTTTAGACTCACTGGACAACCTAGGGAAAGAGACCAGGTTTTTTTACATCTGATAAACTGAAACAACAGTGAAGCCGAAGACCCAACCCTCCTTTTTGTAAGTGTCTGCTCCTGCCCCAAGCAATGGCCACCTGAGTGATGCCTCTGGTCAGAGTCGCAAGGTGTGTGTGCTCTTTTTCTTCTGAGTGAACTTGAAATTAATTTCTACACAAAGATTAACAACTCAAATTTAATTAAATCTTATATTTTTAAGTCTGAATCATATTGTTTAAGGAATACTTAATCATTTTATTTTGTTGTTTTGGATTAGCTGTTTAAAGACAAAAGGCTCCAGGCTCCAATTAGCTGCTGTAAAAAAAATTAATTTAAATAACCTAATTGACAACTTGCTGGAAGCTACAGTCTTAGGTGCCTAAATGATTTAATTCCTTGCAGAAGTGGCTGTAAGGTTTATGTTGTCTTATAAAACTACTCTAGACCCACCTGCTACGAGATACTCACCACGCGCCTAACTCAGGAGCTCCACACTGGCGCCTGGAGCCCACGGTCACCTCTCACAACTGCCTACAACCAGCTCCAGCACATCCAGGACCCTCTTCTCTGCTCCCCGGGTACTTGCACTCATGTGAACACATGCATACGCACACACACACATACACACATACACTCTCAAACACACACATACACACACATATACACACATACACTCTCAAACACACACATACACACACACACATAATGCTCTCAAACACACACACATAATGCTCTCAAACACACACACATAATGCTCTCTCTCTCTCACACACACACACACACACACACACACACACACACACACACACACGTATATCTACATTGATATACGTGGAAGGCACACGTGAAACCCAGACCCAACCTTTCCCTTAAGGAATTTCAACATGAGAAAATGAGTGTTCAGAGGAGGAACACATGAAGGAGATCTGGTCGGGAGATGGTGGATAGGGATGGGGCAACAGAGGAAGACGTTTGAGATGAAGAGGAAAACTCTGTTCGGACCCCTAGGCAGAGGCCACGGTGCTCGTGTGCTGCAAGAAGCCCAGCACTGGGGCAGCACGCGGAACAAAGTGCCCTGGTTTGAGAAGCGTGAGAGTCTGCAGTGGGGCCAGGGCCCACACACGTTATGAACCCGTGGAAGAGCGTGGAGTGGCTTCTCAGGAAACAGGAAGTCCTGAAGGGCTGTGGGTGGGACAGTGTGATCAAAATTGTATTTTGTAACCTCACCAACTACAGAAGACAGAGTGGCCTGGGGAACAATGTGGTGAACAGAGACATGGAGAGCAGGCAAGAGCATGCCACAGCCATGCACGGAAGACATCCTGGGGACAAGGGGACTATGTCAACAAATGATGACGTATGGCATATGATAGGGTCTCCGATGCCACCCTTGCTTCTGGCCGAGACACATCTCCATGCTCTGCACACTTTGCTCATTAGGCTGTCTCTTTGGCTTCCTACCACTCTTGGAAACAGGTCACACAGCACACACATGAAGCAGGAAACCGGGTCACTGTTTGAGAATGTATTGTAAGAGTCCCCACCATGCCAGTGCCCTGTGATCGTCATCGTCATGGCTAATCGTCATCGTCAACTTGATAGGACTTGGACTCGCTTAGAAGTGTTTCTGTGTCCATAAAGGCATTTTCAGAAAAGCCCAACTGATGAGAGAAGATCACCTTGAAAGTGGGCAGGACTTTTCATAATAGAAAGTTGAGCGTCGACATAGACCTCTCTGGCCTTGGTTGCAAATATAACTAACTGCCTATCACCACAGCTCCCCCAGCATGACAGATTATATCCTCAAACTGTGAGCCCAAATCAGCCCTTCTTTCAAAAGTCACGTCTAGTCGGCTGCTTGGTCACAACAACTTGAAAAGCAATCAATACAAACCCTAAACAATTATTATTCAGGGATTTATTATGCAAGAAATGAGACTATTCTGTTCTTTCTCAAGGGACTCCTTCATTAGTCAGACCCACCAAGTATGATCTTTACGCATTCCTGGTGCCTTTCCACCTATGGAGATCAAAGTTCCCAAGAGCCACTGGCTTGGGTTATAATGACCATTTAGAGTCTTGGTAAAAATTAATGAAGCAGAGAATGTGGGTCCTTGCAAGGGAGCGAAGGAAATGAGCTGCCTTGGAGACAAGTGCTCTTTACCTCTTTGAGGTCAGTTCAAATGTCACTTCTGAGGTTCCGCCCTCACTGTGTAGGCATCTCCTCTTACTCCAGCTTACGCCAAAGCACTGTGAATGTCCGCTTTTCTCACTATCACAGCCTGGCATATTGAAAACACTCAGATGCTGGATGCAGAAGTAAATGGATGGATAGATGAACGGATGGTGCTGGGTTAGTTGGCTGTGATGTGAGGAGATTTCAGTGGTATGCAAGGGGTTGGATTATGTGGCTCCTAAGAGCCCCTCTACAGAAGTGGGCTCCCTTCTAAGCTATGGGGAAACTCTTTCTTGTCTGTGTGAGAGTGTATCTGCATGTGTACATGTGTGCATGCGTGTGCCCATCTGAGTTCCGGTATGGACGCAGCTCTCTCACACTACCTTATTCCTTTGAGACGTAGTTCTCACTGGACCTAGAGCTGGGCTGGTGACAAGTAAGCCTCAGAGATCTAGTCTACGCCTCCCGTACGGGTGAGGTTGTAGGTGCGCCTGGCCATCAAGGTTTTTGTTTTGTTTTGTTGTTTTTATGAAGGTGGTGGAGGTTTGAGCTCAGATCCTCAAACTTACTTGCTGAATCACCTCATTGGGCCATCAACTTGATCTGATGCTGAAACCCTGTGTCCTGATGATCTCAGAATAAGGCCCTTGGAGTTTTTTTTTTTTTTTACATTTTTTATTAATTTATTCATATTACATCTCGATTGTTAGCCCTTCCCCTGTTTCCTCCCATTCCTCCCTCCCTCCCACTTCCCCCCTTCTCCCCTCGCCTATGTCTGTGATTGAGGGAGACCTCCTCCCCCTATATATGCTCTTAGAATATCGAGTCTCTTCTTGGTAACTTGCTATCCTTCCTCTGAGTGCTGCCTGGTCTCCCCATCCAGGGGAAGTGGTCAGAAAAGGGGCACCAGAGTTCGTGTGAGAGTCAGATCTCACTCTCCACTCAACGGTGGAGAATGTCATGTTCGTTGGCTAGGTCTTGGTAGGGGTTCAAAGTTTACTGCCTATATTCTCCTTGGCTGGTGCCTTAGTTTGAGGAGGACCCCAGGACCCAGATCTGCCTGTCATAAAGTTCTTCTTGTAGGTTTCTAGGACCCTGTAGGTCCTACTATTTCCCCATTATTCCATGCTACTCTCGCCTAAAGTCTCAATAGGATGTCCTCTCCTCTGACCCACTGCCACTTGGAGTTTTGTTAACCTTCCAGAGCCCAAGCCTCACCCTCCGACCCTTTGTCATGCTTTAATGTTAAGATTAGTTTTCAATTGGCATCAGAGAAGTCCTTCTTTTTCAAATGAGGAGGTACCTTTTTGTTGGTTTGTTTGTTTTTCTCTGTCCCACACTTTGTGTTCTTTCTGTCTCTTCCTCGTCTCCTCCCCTCTCTATTCCCCACTCACCACGCCTCTCTCCTGTAAGCCTCATCTTAATGTTTGGACCCCACGCAGGAGCCCAGGGTCTCTAGATCTAGGAACACATCTCATGTGGCAGTCTCGGAGAACTGCATCCACGTGTGTGCTGCACTGGGAATGCTTCGTTGCTTTGCCTTGAAGCCAAGTCAGCGCATCCTTACCAACGTCCTGTGCAAGCGCTGTAGGATGGAGTGACATTTTGTGGCATGAACAGGTACTGGTGTCCTGTGGCTGCCATAAGGAAATGATTGATCAGTGCACTAAAACACCAGGCATGCATCCAGCGTTGGCTGGGCTAAGCATCTCTTGAAGACTGTAGAGGAGAATCTGTTCCTTATCTGTAAGCTTCTAGTGGCTTCAGACAGTCTGTGGCTTGTGGGCGCATCACTCCCGTCGCTGTTGTCCCTCGTCTGTCCTTAACTCATTCTACCTTCCTTGTATTTGGTTGCATTTAGGCTTGAACCAGATAAGGCGGAACATAGCATTCCTCTCAAAATCCTTAATTTAAACATACTTTTTTGACGTACATATTAATATTCATTGCTTTGGTACATATTTTATTGGTTTCAAAGGGCACACCTTTGGGGACCTGCATTTGGCACACCATACAAAGGTTACTTCGTCCTGTCATGATCCCAGGAGAAACAATACGCCAGTGTAAAGTTAGTTTAAACCCGTACTTTGCGCCTTACATTTACAGTGGCAACAGTGTGACACTGTGGACAGGAAGCTCCCCAGGATAAAGGAAGTCTGAAGTCATTTCAGTTGCAATCCTTTCTGCATCATCAGTGAGGAATAAAATGTAAATGCCTAAGTGTCCCACTCTGTGGTATGTGGTATGTTACAAACATGTTCTTTTCAATATTTCCCTAAAGAAAGGATGCTTATCATTTCTACAGTGAGGACCATGGTGGTGGTGGTAGTGGTGTAGAAATACGGTGCAGAGGCTTGGGCCCTCTGTTTCCACGCGAACACTCTAGGGATCTGTGTCATCTGCTGGGGGTGGGGTGGGGGCATGCTTATTGCAGCAGGTTCCCACAAAAAAGTACCAACACAGGGACTGGCATGAGGGACATGGTGACCACATCAGCATTGTCTTTAGATCACTGTGTGAGAGAAGTGCTGAACTTCCCTCCCCGCACCTCCAACCCCCTTCCCCTTCCCCCGACCCCCTCTCCCACCCCTCCCCCAACCTCCCCCCCATCCCTGTTCTGTCCCCGAACACTGAGTGTGTCTCTGAAAAAGACAAGATGAGATTTGGGGAGAAAAATTCCTGGAATCCCATTTCATCATTCTACTTTTCACCAAGTCATTAAAAAAAAAAAAAGCTGGCTATTTCAGGAACTGAATTGTTTTCAAACTTCACAGGTCTCGAAGACTCCTGTGCCACATTTATGCTTCAGAAGTTATAATGCGCTTGTTTATTTCAGCAAAAACTTTATTTAAAAGCACCGACTAGCATGTGCAAAATATTCCGCTGCGACTCCCAAGTGCCTATTTTAAAGTTGTATTCGTGACAAAGAACTGTTTGACCAAATAAGTGTGGGTTCTGAATGTGCCCAGATGTTCCGTTTAAGGACCCAGCACAGATGTGTATCACTCACCATCATCCCCGCTTCTGTTTGCAATGGTGTCAGGCGGGGGTTGCCATGCAGTTCACACACACACACACACACACACACACACACACACACACACACACACTCGCCATAGCATCATGTCAGAATTTTGGGTTGAAGACGACCATGTAACTTAACACAGTGAAGAATATGCTACGTGTCTGTTTCTTTTCTTGTTTCAGTGGTGAGACATTCGGACAAACGCAACTTAAAGGAGAAAGGGCTTATTTTGCCTCACAGTTCAGTGGTACAGCCGGTCCTCTGTGGCAGAGAAGTCACGCAAGCAGGGCCTTAAAACAAGCTGCTCGCCTCACATTTGAGTGATAAACGCACACTCATCTAACTTTTTATACAGATCTCAGCCCAGATGAAAATCATCTGCCACAGGCCTGCCCAGAGCCTGACCTAAGGTAGATAACCCCTCACTGGGGCACTGGGACCTCAGGTAGATAACCCCTGACTGGGGCACTGGGACCTAAGGTAGATAACCCCTGACTGGGGCACTGGGACCTCAGGTAGATAACCCCTCACTGGGGCACTGGGACCTAAGGTAGATAACCCCTCACTGGGGCACTGCGACCTAAGGTAGATAACCCCTTCACTGGGGCACTGGGACTTCAGGTAGATAACCCCTCACTGGGGCACTGGGACCTAAGGTAGATAACCCCTCACTGGGGCACTGGGACCTAAGGTAGATAACCCCTTCACTGGGGCACTGGGACTTCAGGTAGATAACCCCTCACTGGGGCACTGGGACCTAAGGTAGATAACCCCTCACTGGGGCACTGGGACCTAAGGTAGATAACCCCTCACTGGGGCACTGCGACCTAAGGTAGATAACCCTTCACTGGGGCACTGGGACCTAAGG
Source organism: Acomys minous (assembly GCF_964271855.1). Taxonomy (NCBI): domain Eukaryota; kingdom Metazoa; phylum Chordata; class Mammalia; order Rodentia; family Muridae; genus Acomys; species Acomys minous. The sequence goes on from NC_140484.1 coordinate 1,079,750, forward strand.
TAGATAACCCCTCACTGGGGCACTGGGACCTAAGGTAGATAACCCTTCACTGGGGCACTGGGACCTAAGGTAGATAACCCCTCACTGGGGCACTGGGACCTAAGGTAAATAACCTCTCACTGGGGCACTGGGACCTAAGGTAGATAACCCCTCACTGGGGCACTGGGACCTAAGGTAGATAACCCCTCACTGGGGCACTGGGACCTAAGGTAGATAACCCCTCACTGGGGCACTGGGAACTAAGGTATATAACCCCTCACTGGGGCACTGGGACTTCAGGTAGATAACCCCTCACTGGGGCACTGGGACCTAAGGTAGATAACCCCTCACTGGGGCACTGGGACCTAAGGTAGATAACCCTTCACTGGGGCACTGGGACCTAAGGTAGATAACCCCTCACTGGGGCACTGGGACCTAAGGTAGATAACCCCTCACTGGGGCACTGCGACCTAAGGTAGATAACCCTTCACTGGGGCACTGGGACCTAAGGTAGATAACCCCTCACTGGGGCACTGGGACCTAAGGTAGATAACCCCTCACTGGGGCACTGGGACCTAAGGTAGATAACCCCTCACTGGGGCACTGGCACCAAAGGTAGATAACCCCTCACTGGGGCACTGGGACCTAAGGTAGATAACCCCTCACTGGGGCACTGGGACTTCAGGTAGATAACCCCTCACTGGGGCACTGGGACCTAAGGTAGATAACCCCTCACTGGGGCACTGGGACCTAAGGTAGATAACCCCTCACTGGGGCACTGGCACCAAAGGTAGACAACCCCTCACTGGGGCACTGGGACCTAAGGTAGATAACCCCTCACTGGGGCACTGGGACTTCAGGTAGATAACCCCTCACTGGGGCACTGGGACCTAAGGTAGATAACCCCTCACTGGGGCACTGGGACCTAAGGTAGATAACCCCTCACTGGGGCACTGGGACCTAAGGTAGTTAACCCCTCACTGGGGCACTGCGACCTAAGGTAGATAACCCTTCACTGGGGCACTGGGACCTAAGGTAGATAACCCCTCACTGGGGCACTGCGACCTAAGGTAGATAACCCCTCACTGGGGCACTGGGACCTAAGGTAGATAACCCCTCACTGGGGCACTGGGACCTTAGGTAGATAACCCCTCACTGGGGCACTGGGACCTAAGGTAGATAACCCCTCACTGGGGCACTGGCACCTAAGGTAGATAACCCCTCACTGGGGCACTGGGACTTAAGGTAGATAACCCCTCACTGGGGCACTGGCACCTAAGGTAGATAACCCCTGACTGGGGCACTGGGACCTCAGGTAGATAACCCTTCACTGGGGCACTGGGACCTAAGGTAGATAACCCCTCACTGGGGCACTGGGACCTAAGGTAGATAACCCTTCACTGGGGCACTGGGACCTAAGGTAGATAACCCCTCACTGGGGCACTGGGACCTAAGGTAGATAACCCCTCACTGGGGCACTGGGACCTAAGGTAGATAACCCCTCACTGGGGCACTGGCACCAAAGGTAGATAACCCCTCACTGGGGCACTGGGACCTAAGGTAGATAACCCCTCATTGGGGCACTGGCACCAAAGGTAGATAACCCCTCACTGGGGCACTGGTACCTAAGGTAGATAACCCCTCACTGGGGCACTGGGACCTAAGGTAGATAACCCCTCACTGAGGCACTGGGACCTAAGGTAGATAACCCCTCACTGGGGCACTGCGACCTAAGGTAGATAACCCTTCACTGGGGCACTGGGACCTAAGGTAGATAACCCCTCACTGGGGCACTGGGACCTAAGGTAGATAACCCCTCACTGGGGCACTACGACCTAAGGTAGATAACCCCTCACTGGGGCACTGCGACCTAAGGTAGATAACCCCTCACTGGGGCACTGGGACCTAAGGTAGATAACCCCTCACTGGGGCACTGGGACCTAAGGTAGATAACCCCTCACTGGGGCACTGGGACCTAAGGTAGATAACCCTTCACTGGGGCACTGGGACCTAAGGTAGATAACCCCTCACTGGGGCACTGCGACCTAAGGTAGATAACCCCTCACTGGGGCACTGGGACCTTAGGTAGATAACCCCTCACTGGGGCACTGGGACCTAAGGTAGGTAACCCCTCACTGGGGCACTGCGACCTAAGGTAGATAACCCTTCACTGGGGCACTGGGACCTAAGGTAGATAACCCCTCACTGGGGCACTGGGACCTAAGGTAGATAACCCCTCACTGGGGCACTGCGACCTAAGGTAGATAACCCCTCACTGGGGCACTGCGACCTAAGGTAGATAACCCCTCACTGGGGCACTGGGACCTAAGGTAGATAACCCCTCACTGGGGCACTGGGACCTAAGGTAGATAACCCCTCACTGGGGCACTGCGACCTAAGGTAGATAACCCTTCACTGGGGCACTGGGACCTAAGGTAGATAACCCCTCACTGGGGCACTGGGACCTAAGGTAGATAACCCTTCACTGGGGCACTGCGACCTAAGGTAGATAACCCCTCACTGGGGCACTGCGACCTAAGGTAGATAACCCCTCACTGGGGCACTGGGACCTAAGGTAGATAACCCCTCACTGGGGCACTGGGACCTAAGGTAGATAACCCCTCACTGGGGCACTGGGACCTAAGGTAGATAACCCTTCACTGGGGCACTGGGACCTAAGGTAGATAACCCCTCACTGGGGCACTGCGACCTAAGGTAGATAACCCCTCACTGGGGCACTGGGACCTTAGGTAGATAACCCCTCACTGGGGCACTGGGACCTAAGGTAGATAACCCCTCACTGGGGCACTGCGACCTAAGGTAGATAACCCTTCACTGGGGCACTGGGACCTAAGGTAGATAACCCCTCACTGGGGCACTGGGACCTAAGGTAGATAACCCCTCACTGGGGCACTGGGACCTAAGGTAGATAACCCCTCACTGGGGCACTGGGACCTAAGGTAGATAACCCTTCACTGGGGCACTGGGACCTAAGGTAGATAACCCTTCACTGGGGCACTGGGACCTAAGGTAGATAACCTCTCACTGGGGCACTGGGACCTAAGGTAGATAACCCCTCACTGGGGCACTGGGACCTAAGGTAGATAACCCCTCACTGGGGCACTGGGACCTAAGGTAGATAACCCCTCACTGGGGCACTGGGAACTAAGGTAGATAACCCCTCACTGGGGCACTGGGACTTCAGGTAGATAACCCCTCACTGGGGCACTGGGACCTAAGGTAGATAACCCCTCACTGGGGCACTGGGACCTAAGGTAGATAACCCTTCACTGGGGCACTGGGACCTAAGGTAGATAACCCCTCACTGGGGCACTGGGACCTAAGGTAGATAACCCCTCACTGGGGCACTGCGACCTAAGGTAGATAACCGTTCACTGGGGCACTGGGACCTAAGGTAGATAACCCCTCACTGGGGCACTGGGACCTAAGGTAGATAACCCCTCACTGGGGCACTGGCACCAAAGGTAGATAACCCCTCACTGGGGCACTGGGACCTAAGGTAGATAACCCCTCACTGGGGCACTGGGACTTCAGGTAGATAACCCCTCACTGGGGCACTGGGACCTAAGGTAGATAACCCCTCACTGGGGCACTGGGACCTAAGGTAGATAACCCCTCACTGGGGCACTGGCACCAAAGGTAGATAACCCCTCACTGGGGCACTGGGACCTAAGGTAGATAACCCCTCACTGGGGCACTGGGAACTAAGGTAGATAACCCCTCACTGGGGCACTGGGAACTAAGGTAGATAACCCCTCACTGGGGCACTGGGACCTAAGGTAGATAACCCCTCACTGGGGCACTGGGACCTAAGGTAGATAACCCCTCACTGGGGCACTGCGACCTAAGGTAGATAACCCTTCACTGGGGCACTGGGACCTAAGGTAGATAACCCCTCACTGGGGCACTGGGACCTAAGGTAGATAACCCCTCACTGTGGCACTGGGACCTAAGGTAGATAACCCCTCACTGGGGCACTGGGACCTAAGGTAGATAACCCCTCACTGGGGCACTGGGACCTAAGGTAGATAACCCTTCACTGGGGCACTGGGACCTAAGGTAGATAACCCCTCACTGGGGCACTGCGACCTAAGGTAAATAACCCCTCACTGGGGCACTGGGACCTTAGGTAGATAACCCCTCACTGGGGCACTGGGACCTAAGGTAGATAACCCCTCACTGGGGCACTGCGACCTAAGGTAGATAACCCTTCACTGGGGCACTGGGACCTAAGGTAGATAACCCCTCACTGGGGCACTGGGACCTAAGGTAGATAACCCCTCACTGGGGCACTGGGACCTAAGGTAGATAACCCCTCACTGGGGCACTGGGACCTAAGGTAGATAACCCTTCACTGGGGCACTGGGACCTAAGGTAGATAACCCTTCACTGGGGCACTGGGACCTAAGGTAAATAACCTCTCACTGGGGCACTGGGACCTAAGGTAGATAACCCCTCACTGGGGCACTGGGACCTAAGGTAGATAACCCCTCACTGGGGCACTGGGACCTAAGGTAGATAACCCCTCACTGGGGCACTGGGAACTAAGGTAGATAACCCCTCACTGGGGCACTGGGACTTCAGGTAGATAACCCCTCACTGGGGCACTGGGACCTAAGGTAGATAACCCCTCACTGGGGCACTGGGACCTAAGGTAGATAACCCTTCACTGGGGCACTGGGACCTAAGGTAGATAACCCCTCACTGGGGCACTGGGACCTAAGGTAGATAACCCCTCACTGGGGCACTGGCACCTAAGGTAGATAACCCTTCACTGGGGCACTGGGACCTAAGGTAGATAACCCCTCACTGGGGCACTGGGACCTAAGGTAGATAACCCCTCACTGGGGCACTGCGACCTAAGGTAGATAACCCCTCACTGGGGCACTGGCACCAAAGGTAGATAACCCCTGACTGGGGCACTGGGACCTAAGATAGATAACCCCTCACTGGGGCACTGCGACCTAAGGTAGATAACCCCTCACTGGGGCACTGGGACCTAAGGTAGATACCCCTCAGTGGGGCACTGGGAGGATTGCTTCCTAAGCCCTTTTAGATTCTGTCAAATGGACAATTAACACCGAAACCAACTCGTCTTGATGGTAAGCTTTCAATCAAGGATACTTCTGGTCTAACATCCTTTAATTTTACACCCAAAAGTAATCTACGTGTGCCGTTCACTGTCAACCCTGATAAGGCCGTCAGCATGGAGAAAAACACAGAGCCCAGGCTTTATAAAGGATTGCCCAGATGCTCAACACAACGGCCTTGGCTGGTTTTGTTTACTTGTTTTCCTGTCAGGACTATATTTCACAGAGTGAGCTAATCTACGCTTCCCCATCGTCCCTGGTGGGAATAGAATGAGAGAGTCAACACAGTCCGTTCTGATCTTTCCCTGAAATACAGTTTCCATGAAAGATTTTTATTAAAGTTACTCAAAAGGACAAACCCAGGTGGCCTAGCACAGGTGCTTCCTTTGTATAATTGGAACCGATGAGCGTTATCAGGAGTTTGTTTGTTTGGTCAGAGAGAAGAAGAAAGAAGCCAGCAGTAGCAGTGTAATGGGAATTGAAATTCTAAGTCTCCTCTGCTCTGCATGAAACTGAAATTGCTGGTTGCCTTTCTCCTACCTACGGAGGCTGGCAGGTTGACCAAGAACCCTGTCTAAGAATATGAATGGACCAAAAGGGCGAGCTAGTGAAAGGCCAGGGCTGCTGTTCACACTTTAGAAGAAGATGATTGACACACCAGGCCCAGGTGACATCATAAAGAATGAAGGGATGGCACTCAGAAACTAGGAAGGAGAGACGCTCTGGGAAAGTGGATTTCTTAGATCTAGGGAAAGAGAAGAGTGGGCCGTGCTTGCCTAGACGCACGGGAGTCTGAGCGAGCGTTTGGATGAGTGACTGAGCCGATGCTGGGACTGCGGCAGGGGAAGCACTTAGCTCCCAAGAGCTTGTGGTGTGGTGGGGAGGGTGTTGAGTCACTAAGACAGTTCCTGCAGAAACTTGAAAAGATATCTAGTCTATAACTTGTTAAGACCTAGAAGCTTCCAAACCTCTAACATGAGGCTAAGAATGAGGCTGGGATGAGAGGCTGAGGGTGGCTGTCCTAGAAAACTATGCTTCATACTTCTGAGTTTGAGTAGGAGAAACACCTAAGCCCCATCTTACTTGGATCTTTACACTCTCAACCACATTTGAAACAGATATGGTTTGATAAGTGAGCAAAAGCATCTAATAGCCTTTAATTCTCCTCAGATGCAAAAACGCTATCACGTGACACCTAAGATGGTGTAGACAGGACTCACTAAGTCTCACAGGTGTATTAATAATTGGTCAGGCCATTCATTTAAACTCACAAAGGCTTTAGTTATTGTCCTGGTTACTGTGACTAAATGCCTGAGTGCACTTTAAGGAAGGAAGGAAAGCAGGGTTTGTTTTGTCTCTGAATTTGAGGGTACAGTCTACCATGTTGGGAAAGACACGGTGTCAGGGAGAATGGTAGGTCTGTGCTACAATGGTCATATTGTGCTTGACCCGGAAGCAGCCAGGGGACAGGAAATGGCTCCAGGTTATAAACTTTGAGGTCTTCTACTGGTGACCTACTTCTCGTGGGACTCCACCTTCTCATGGCTCTGCACCTATATTTAAAAAAATAAGCATTTATTTTTGCTTTTAATTATGTTACGCATTTGTATCTGTGTAAGGGACGTTGTTGTCCACAGAGGCCAGAAGAAAGTGTGGGCTCCCCCCACCCCCAACCCCCCTACCCCCCGGAGCTGGAAGTACAGGCGGCTGTGAGCTGCCTGACTTGGATGCTGAGAACCAAACTGCGATCCTGAGTAAAAACAGTGTGGGCTCTTAAAGGCAGAGCCACGTCTCAGGCCCTGATTCCGGAACTTTCTACAAAGCACTACCAGCTTGGGGGGGGGGGGGCATGTGCTCAAATGCGCAAGCCTGTGTCTAAACCAGAACACAATGGCGTCGACTTAGCCACTGAGGGTATTGTGGGCTGAATGTGAAATGTCCCAGGCTCAGGCGTTGGCTGATTAGTCCTTTCTGGGTGGTACGATTTTGGGAAGATGTTAGAAGGTGGGGCCTCGTTAGAGAAAGTAAGTCACTGGAGACAAACCTGCAAAGTTATGCGTGCATCTGAGCTCCGCCCCCTCCATCTCTTTCTTTTTTATCATCTGTGAAGTGGAATGCTCTGCCCTCCATGTTCTGCGGCAGCTGTGCTGTGCGTCATTACGGAACCCAGAGTCACAGAGCTACAAGGCCTGTGCCTGAAACTGTGAGCTGAGAACAATCTCCTTCACCTCTCAAAGCAACTCAAATACTGTTTTTCTCAGGCGTTACTTGTCGCAAGTATCACACAGACAACAAATTCATCCGCCCAGCTTTTAGATGGTGACACAATAAAGTCTCCATTTTGTTCTGCCCCGGAGCTGCACCCGCAGCTGAAGAGAATGAAGACCCTGGGTCCTTGATGTAATGATCACAATCTTCCCACTCTAACACACCGTGGGCCAGTGGCTAAAATTAAGCATATGATGAAATAAAGTGCATTAGTGGTTGTCAGTGTGGAATTATTAACTTCCTATATTCAAGCCATAAATGGCTGTTTTTACAGTGCATTTTGAGTGAGGTCATCTGCGAATAGCTCTCTGAAACTACAGCTCTCTCAGCTCCATGGCTCCCACTCAGGTGCAGTTTATCGGGACATTTTGGTGCCATATTTGAGGAGTGCGTGCTGTTGGTGCCTAAGGGCAGAGGCAAGGATGCTTCTAGACACCCCTCTATGGTAAGCTTGGCTCTGTGCACAGAGTCACCAACCCAGTGCTGTCACTTGTGCTGTGGTTGAGAAACGCTGTCTTGTATTAAACAGCTGAAAAGTTTTCATTCATCTGTCCATCCATCTACCCATCTACGCACCCATCTGTTCATCTGTCTATCCCTACACCACCCATCCGTCCACTCACCTATCCATCCATAGATCCATCCATCCATTCATCCATCCATCCATCCATCCATCCATCGATCCATCCATTCATCCATCCACTCACCTATCCATCCATAGATCCATCCATCCATCCACTCACCTATCCATCCATCGATCCATCCGTCCATCCATCCACTCACCTATCCATCCATAGATCCATCCATCCATCCATCCATCCACTCACCTATCCATCCATCCATCCATCCATCCATCCATCCATCCATCCATCCATATACTATCTTCACATCCACTCTACCCATTCCTCCAAACACTCAGCCAACATGTATCCTGCTCAACACCCACAATGGGTCACACAGGTAGGTGCTCTTTTGTTTCCACTACCACTCAGAAAACTGAATTTAGCTCTTTAGTGTCAATCATTGGTTATCTCTTTCATCTCTGCTCTCCAGATAACATCCAATTGCCCACAAGTCACCAAGCTTCTGCATTCCACAATACCCAGTCTTTGTTTTTGTTTTATAACTCACTGGGGTCACTTCTGCTCCCGGCTATTGGAACAGTGTGGCTGAGCCCACAATATACTGAGAGAAGAAATAAACATGTTCTCGGGCAAAAGATTTACCTGGCATGCTTGGTGGGTCCAGGCAGCCCTGTGATAGCCTTCAAGTCTGGTTAGTGAAGTATGCCTCCCCAGAGTGGGGCGAGAGGGCTGGGTTCTCTAAAGGCTCTGCCAGGCCAAACTTCCTGGAGAAAAATTCACTATCCATAAAACACACTTTGAGTAGCACCAAAGTGCACAGTGACCCATAGCTTTCTTCTTCTGAACAAATTGTTTAAAGACCAAGATGTGTTGGGGAGATACTGGGCACTGGAGAATTAACAGCAGGTGCTATTTATAGAGCCACTGCCTCTGCAGAGTTTCCTCTGCCCAGGGAAGGCTATTAATCTCTTCCAGCAAGAGAAAAAAAGAAGTAATAAACTCAATAATGATTTAGAGCAAGGGGAGAGAGAGAGAGAAAGCATTGAGGCTAATACTAAGGTGGATCTAAGCCAAGAGATTAGCTACTCTCTGTGGAAAATAACACACACACACACACACACACACACACACACACACACACACACACACATCAACACACACAGGAACACGAATGCTTTTGCCTTCGTCCTCTCTGAACTCACTGCTTTTATTTACCTTCTTAAGGCAGTTAAATGGCTTTTCTTTTTTTGATGACTGACAGGCACAGTCTTCAAATGCTCTCTAGATAGGCCACACATAAAAAGCCAAGACATGTGGGGCTGACTGAGACAACACTGTTGCTCACCAATACCTAATAAACTAAATTAATTAGCTCTTGTTTGAATTCTTTTTATCGATGAAAAAATACCAGGGAATATTTTACAACATGAATGTTTCAGCAAAATTTACTTACATGCTTGGGGAAAGAGCTTAGAAAAGCTGAAGGGAAAGGTCTGTTTTTATATATAAATTGAGCCAACAACATGCAGCAGCATTAATGCAGTTGTTTATTCACAGCTACTTTGCGTGAAGAAACTCACCCTTTTCCTCGAAGTTCTCATGGATCATAAGAATAAAATAGGAAAGTCGTAGCATCGATTCCCAGTCCCTTGAAAGTAACTTATTTTTTTAGGAAGGGTTATGAATGAATAACTTTCCAAAGAAAGTTCCTGTGCTCTCCGGTGAGCAGGAAGCGTCTTCAGTGCATGCCTTCAGAGTCTGCCTTTTAGTACATGAAGTATTCTTTATTCCTTGGTGCCAGCAAGAGACAATGGAAAGAAAGAGAGACCTGGGCATCCAGACAGAAAATAGGCCTTGCCACACAGCCATGATGAAGTTTGGATGCATGTGCAACCTGTTGTCAAAAGAGGAGTGTGGAGGAATAGTGTGTAATAAACTGCAAGTGGTTGCTTTTCAAATCTCAAGAGCTGAGCCTTACTTGATGCCCAGTCTGTTGAACAGTCACATGGCCAGGGTACGGGAAGTAACTGAGAAAGGCACAAGCTTACCACCACAGACCAGAGCTGGTGCTTGCCGGCAGACAAGAGCCCACTGTGCTGGGAAATAAACCCTAAAAAACAATTTTTTTACATTAACAATAAAAAATTTAATATGGGCTTAATGAAAGGGGAGAGAAGGACACCAACTGGGAGTGGAATGGTCTAGCACGTTCGAAAGGCTCCCAGGACTAAAACACACCGGTCCTTTATTTGACCGTCACCTAAGACAGAATCCTGAGGACCCGAGTTCTGGTTCCCAGAACCCATGTAAACTAACTTGTCTTGTGGTACGTGCTCGAGTGGGGGAGTACCGATTCCTGAAACTCGCTGGCTAGTCAAGTAATCTGAACACAGATGCGCTTCAGGGTAATGAATAAAGTGGCTATCAAAAGAATAAAAAAAGGGGGAGAGTAATAGAAAAGATGCCTGACACTGACCTCTGGCCTCAACACACGCAGTGCCCTGTACCTTCACATATGTGGACATATACCTACACCAACATCTCCACCACCAGCGCCACAGGACGATGACATTATACTGCAGGGCTTTATAAACCTTCTCTTAGAAGACATGAGGTGTCAATTGCATGGTCTGAACTGTTATATAAGAGACAGCTCACAGTTTGCATTATGTTGAATACCATTGTCTCAGTGACTGCTCACCATGGAAAACTTGGGGAGCAGACAAGCACTTGTTCCCAGTCTGTGGTTGACTGCAGTAAAGTGTGATGCGGCGGGAACCAACCTATGCTTTCCAGTTTCTACCTGAGCGATCATTATGCCATTGGAAAATGAAACGTGGAGAACAAAGTCTCCAAGTGGAGTTCTGGCATCACTGGGCCATTTAGAACACAGAGCACACTCCGCAGGGGACAGTGTGGCTGTGCGCTGAACTGTAAAAATGAATAAGCAGTCTTGCCCCAGGGCACGTCTGCAGGTCACATCCCTACTCTTTTGAAGTACTTTATAAATGTGCTCCTCACAGTAAGAGGGCTGGGGAGCTGGCTCAGTGAGTAGAGCTCTTACCGTGCAGGCATGTAGACCTGAGTCCAGATTCCCAGCATCCACCTAAAGCTTGACATGGTAGTGCAGGTCTATAATCCCAGCACTCCTATGGGATGTGGAGGCAGGGGGATCTCTCTCTGGAAGCTTGTGATCCAGCCTGGCGGACACGGCGGTGAACAACAAGAGGCTTTGCCTCAAACAAAGTGGAAGGACAGACCCAACCTCCAAGTTTACCCTCTGACCTTCTCATATGCACTGTGGCACATGCAAAGCCATACTCACATACAAACAGGTACACCGCACAAACGCTCACACAACGGTTTTTATAAGCAAGACCAGAAGAAACTTCATACTGTAAATGAAGGAAAGGGGAAAAAAAATTAATTTGTCTCGTTGACAGACTAGCAGTGAACGTTTATAATAAAATCCTCCACATCATCACAAGGGAGCAGATTATAACGGACTTGAATGAGAGAAAACCATGTCAAGAGTGTCACCAGCACCTGCTTCTGCCCAGACTTCTATTCTAGGCGTTTGCCTTACATTCAGCCTAGTTCTTTGCAGTTTTAACACCTGAGACAGAATTCACATAAGAAAAACTTCTCTTTTCTCCCACCCAAAAAGGCATAGACTTTGTCCATGTGAGGGTTTAAACAGCTCCATGGACCTATGGCCTAGCACCCTGGTATCATGGTGAGCCTCCGTGTATGCCTAGCCTGCATGACACTCATCTGTCCCCTGCTGGCTCTTCAGCGTGTTGACCAACGGCACTGGATTGCACTTCCTTCCTTTTGAAAATTCTCTTAAGAACAGGAAGCTTCTTTTCAACATTTTGGTCAGAGGGATTCCTAGACTTACTTCCTGTAACAGTGGTTCTCAACCTGTGGGAAGTGGTACCCACAGGGGTCACACATAAGATATCCTGCATATCAGGTATTTATGTTATAATGTGTAATAGTCATAAAGATTACAGTTATGAAGTAGCAACAAAATACTTTTATGGTTGTGTGGGGGGGGGTCACCACAACATGAGGGACTGTACTAAAGGGTTGCAGCTTTAGGAAGTTTGAGAACCAATCCTTATAATATGAGGTAAGGTATTTCTGAACATACATCCAAGGGCTATTACTAACAAGCCATGCTCAGCCATCCTGTGGTCTCTGTCACAAGTTGCTGCCATGGCCTGACCTTGGGTTGGAACAATATGCATTTGTCTCTACTCAGTTCTCTACAAGCTTTTACCACAGGAAAAGAAAAGCAGAGGGACACAGTGACTACACGCTGCACCTAAAGATCTCATGAAATGTAGAGTAGCCTCGTTACAGAGAAAACCCCCAGCAAGGAGTCAGATATGACAGGGGACCCTGACTTGCAGAACTGCTTAGACATCGTGAGCCCTTGTCTCACTGGGCGTGCTAATGACTTCACTTCTGCTTGCTGTTGCTCTCAACAAGCTCCTTTTCACCAAAATTTTTTGTTTATTTTCCAGAGGTTTCCCTATTAGTTGTAGAGATGAAGTCGTTCTGATGATTTGCTCTGCTAGCAGTCAGGTCTGGGGTTAGTGGAGGGATATGTTACTGGCAAAAACACAGTAAGGGCCACACCAAAAGGAAACCAGCCCAAGAAGAAAGACGGGCTAAGAATCCAGGTTTCCTGTCTTTAAAAGTAGCTGAAACCAATGATATTTGAGTCTCTCTTTGTTTAATCTCATATATTTTCTCCATTTTCACACAGACCAGTGTTTGTTTTAGGGGAAGATAAAAAAACTTACACATGGACACTCTACATTGCACTTAAGAGCTCCACACGCTGAATTGTTGTTGTTGTTTTAATAAGAGCAACGAACAGTGTGTTCAAAGTCCTTATATGGAATCAAGATATCCCACTTTTCTTAAAACTCAGAAAAGGTCCTGCTACTGATGACTTTTGAGTGTTTACCTTTGGCCTGCTGGTGACAGTTCAAAGTGCAGCCACTTTTCAGTGCATATACTTCGCTAGCTCCTCATGAGTTCTATGAAGGTTGAAACCGCCTCAAGGGAACAGAGTTCTCCCTGTGATGTGGCTGCTGCGAAGGTTGGAAAACTCATATGGTCTGGTTGCTCCTCCTCCCGTCCTGGCCTGAAGGTCCAACTGGAAAAACCAGCCCAGCTGTGCCGCCTGGAAGCTCCAGGACCCTTTCCTCTTGCTCCACAGAAACTGGCCTACTTGGAAGGTTGGTTAATTAGTCATTTGAGTAGATGAAAATCATGAAATTCAGAGTTCAATCACACCCTTTGACCAAAGGAATGTCTTGACTGCTAAGTGCCCAACATAGGCTATGACTGAGTATGGAAGGCCATCTTCCTCAACTCTGGGAGTGACTTAGGAAGCCATTTCATATCACAGCCTGATATGACATCACACCCTAACCCCATCCTCCAGAGAAAAGACACTTCACCAAGTTTTCCCATGTGCTGTTGAGAAAGGCCACTGTGACAGAATGCCCCTAGGGTTCAGCTAGGTGTGTCCCAGCATGGACAGTTAGGGCTTTTATTAGGTGATAGGGTGGGCTCTTGTTTGAGCACTCACTAGCTGAATTTGTGACAGCAGCACTGGTCCAGGAACAGACCCAAGCCTAGGGAAAATGAAGAGCAACTATCTTCTTAGGATTTCTCCTGGGCCCATCCTGAATTTCACCCCCAGCTAAATTAAATAATCACCAAGACCCAGCACTGTCCTTCGTCTTGACCCAGGGCCCTAGGCTGCAGCCTCACTGGTACCCACATGGTGGCCACTGATCTGGCCGCAAAAGCCTCTGGGCTTCTCTTTCTCAGGAAGCTGCATCTGAGGCCGGGGCACGCTGAAGGAATATAGGTACCTGCTCTACTCCTGAGTAACTTCTGTGCACAGTCACCCCCAGCCAGCAAAGCCTTCTATGATCCAACCGCTGGTAGAGATACTCGACGTTAGTTGCATACAGTATTTCTTGGAGCGTTATTAGCTACTTACTTAAACTACTTAGCGACACAGACCAGGATGGCCTTGAACTTTGAGAATCCTACCTCTGAACCACAGTGCTGTAATTATGGACAGGTGTGCACAGCTGTACCATGCTTACTAGGCTTTTTCATGCTACGTTGAGGAAAACCGAGTTTTTCATAGGCGTCACTTGAAGATCTTTGTTTAGCCAGTAATGTAACATGAAATATTTCTGTTAATCTCATGCACGTATGCAAAGCTTGCCCACACAAATGTGGATATAACACACTGTGCTCCTGTCTCCTCACACTGTTGTCCCTCTCCCACTGCTGTGGACCCCCTTCCCCTCCTCCTCTAGATCCCTCCTCCTACTGTCACGTCCTTTTTTTTTTTTTTAACTCTCTGATGACTTAGGCTTGCCTGCATGAGCACAATCTTTAGCCCTTAAAGGTACAAAGTTATTTCAGTAACAGGAGCCCTGCAGACTCCACCTGCAAGAAAAGAGTGGCAGGTGAGAGTCTCCTGGTCAAGGGAGTTTTGCTCAGAATAGAAAAAAAATTCCCTCAAGATACACTAATTGGAAAATATAAATGATATTATTTATCATAATTAGTTTACACTCCAAAAGCAGAAGTCCTCAGTGCCTTAGTATATGAGGACTGGAGTTCTTTGTGTGGACACAGAGAGGGAAAAGACCTGATTGACTGTCCCTGATTGAGAGATCAGTGTCACGCTCTGGGAGATCGATTCTGTGAGCGTTAACCTAGGTCTAGTGGTGTATGTCTTTCAAACAGGATACAAGCCACAGAAAACAAACAGGTCGCCCTCACAGTGAAAGCAGCTCATTTCTAACAGCGGCTTTTCAAATGGCCCCTGTCCAAATACTCATTTATTGAATGGCTTCTCAAATTGAAGGCCTGTAACTTTTTATGACCAAATAATTATCTTTCTTCCCAATAAGACCTCACTTACAGTGAATTTTGACCTGGTGTCCATCAATTCCAAGGACTTTTAAAGAGTTCCTGCCTGCAGGAGGCATCCGCAGGCTGAGAGTGAGTAAATGTATTCCCTAAGAATATTAAAAAAATGAAGCTCCCTGCTTATTCGGTGATGAGTTTGTACCAGATGATGCTGTTACCTAACTACCACCCTCCTTGGAGAAAGGACACATCTGACTCCCTGTTTCTAATTGTGTGTTCATGGGAGTCAACATGTTTTTTTTTTTTTAAACAAAGGAAAACCTTTGCTATCCAAATCTACTGCCCATAGTCGGAGGCTTGTACGGGGAAGGGGGTTTTAAGACGGAAAGAGGCTTGGGATGGGCTTCTTCCAGAACTTTGCTGGAGAAACACCCTGAAGTGTGACCATCACATCTGCTTCGAGTTATGAAAAAGGAAGGCTTGTTAACCCGCTGTTTGGAAACCAGAACACTTTTATCAGTTCATATAATTGCTAACCCTTATTCACTGCTCAGCACTGGAGAGTTCTTTACCTCCTAAGACCTCACTAATTGCTGACAGATTTGATTTCTCCCTGACAGCAGGAGTCCTGTTTCTGGCCTTTACATCAAGTAATTGCTTTATTTTTCTCCCTCTGCTCTAAAAAACGGAATTCCCTTCTCCCCTGCTTGAACCCCCTTAATGGCTTCTTTCTCTGTTATTAAATCCTTGCCATTTAAATCACATTTAGCGATGTTTTGAATAACTGATTCCAATTACTAAGGCTCTTACCAAGAAGCAGCTGAAAACGCAAGTCATTACTTGCCCATAGACAAGCAGTTACACCTTGCAGCCGAGTCTCTGGCGAAACGTATTGTGTTTCTCCTCAGTACGGGGCAATTTATACTCAGGGGAGACTGATGCTCCGCAAATATACAGCCACTGGAGCTCTCCCACAATATCATTCGTGCATAATAGATATTAGATTTTATATTTATTTTTATAAATAGCCTGATTCCTTCAAGAAGCCATTCCCTTATTCCCAGAGCGGCTGGATGGGCCAGTTGGGACAACAGCAAAGATGAGCAGCTGACCGTCCCGTGACCCACATCAGGGTTGCTTTACAAAGGTCTAATAAACTCACGCTGGCCCAAACAGGTGACAGAGCTAACCTGTTCGCCGAACACAGTGTACAGCCCAGTTACACTTCACTTTGACACACTCCAGTTTGTCTTTCTTTACAAAAAAAAAAAAAAAAAAAAAGTTTAGAAAACACTGAGAAGTCTCACCATACTGTCTTTACCTTTTCCCTAAAAATCCCATCAGGCAGCTCTGTGGTCTTCATTTCCTGTTTATTTGGCAAAGGGATTCATCTAGTAAATTCTACACCATGGCAGTTTCTGTGACTGTATTCTCCGGAAGACTTTACAGGAAGATCCTATTTTTCAGTCACATTGGATATAAGAGGATCAAAGGTGTAACTGGTTGGTTGAGGTAAATAATCAGACTCACTGGCCTGACTTAGCTGTATTTTCTTTCCACTCTGGCGCTGAGGAGGCATCACCATGTTGGGTACCTTTCCTGTTTTAGCAGGTATGGCATCATTGTTACGTCTTGGAGTTTCTTATCTTGAATATCAGATAACTAATGAATTGTATAAACACATGCGTGTCACCTTAGGTTTAAACCGCTCTTCAGGAACCTGACCCAGCCCGGCCGTCTCTGCTATCAGCAGATCTGACCTACTGAATGGCAAACTCGAAGGCTGAGCTCCTGCTTCCAATTTTATCAGTCAGCTGTACACCTTGGCCAGACCGGGGGGCTTAAGAAGGTTATCGCTGCCTTCAAACTTGAGAGTTCTTAGCAAAATTGAAAGGCCTCTCAACTTCATAATTACATCTACATGTGAAAATAGTTTTGTGAGCGAGGTTAAAGTCAAGAGGCTTTAATAAATACCACCCCTGTGAAAACAAGTGACTTGTGCAATGATTCGCTTCTCCACCATGCATGGCCTAGACCACTCTCTCCTGTTGTGGGGGCCTAGGAAAGGAAAGATTAAAGTACATTTTTACCACAACGCAGCAGCAATGGCTCTTCTTCTAAACTCTGAACGTTTCGGTTTTCATCTTTTTGTTAAAGTAAGACACTTAAGAAAAAAAAATAACCTTTGAAACTCACTTTCTATTATTTAACCCTCTTCAAAACACTGGCCCCAGAACACACATAGTTAAGAGAGTTTAAAGAGCTGTCACCAGGACAGAGAGCTTCGAAGCCTGCTGCCTCCCACCATTTGCCCGCAGAGATCCACGAGAGACTCAGGCTCACAGAGACAGGCAACTGGCTGGGACACCTGGGATTTTGTATTTCTTATTCTTAAACATTGCCTATTACATTATTTATGTGTGATATTTGTGAAAATGCTACCTCGAGCGGCCCAGAATCCCCAGCCTTCTGTTTGTATGTGGAGACTGCTGGATTGGGGCGCTGCCCATCCCAGCATCTGTATTATTCATGTGCTTCTAACGTAAAGGCCATTACCTCATTCCCTCAGAAACAGGGTACTGCTTACTCACCCACAGAGACAAAAAAATCTTGTTATAAGTCTAGGGCTGAGCATTTAACAGACAGGAATAGCCCAGCCTTCCGGGGCATCTATTATAAATACGTAGCCTTCTTGGTTCTGCTCAGCCCACCACCTTGCCCGTCTCTCACTTTCTCAGCTCTTTGTTGGGAGATCCATTTGCAAAGCAGCTCTCAGTGCTCAGTCTTCTCCTGTGAAGGCTCACAGAGGAGCCCTCTGGGGCATAAGGATGCTGTGAGAGTCAATAGGGCAATGTAGCTTTGGGGTTTTTAAATACCAAACATATCCCATCAGACAGATAGGGGATCAGCAAGAGGCTTAGAGCCACTTCAGTGATGAGGAAAACAAAGTAAACAAGCCAGACCATTGCAGTGACAAGAGTGTGACATATAAAAATGGTCATTACAGTTGCTCGGGGCTCAGACTGCTGAGCTGGGATGCTTGGACTGAAAATGTGCAATTTATCAGCTAGGTAACCGTGGGCAACTCATTCTGCCTGTCTGCCTCCAATGTGCTATCCCAGGGAGCTTACTGTCATGGTCTCCTCCTCACCAGAAGAAGCACCACGTGAACTGACCCTGGAGATGACAGTTCGCGGACATGCCAAGATGATTCCAGAAGTCCAGATTTCAGTCAAAACTCAGCACCTATTGCTTGCTCACCCCTCCCAGGAATGGCCATCCCTTCCTCTCCCCAGGTGGCCGTTCGTCCCCCTCTAGAAGGCCCCAGGATCTCGCTCGGGTGTATACCCCCTTCCTTTCCTTTCTCTTCCTCAGATTCATGTTCCAAACTTCTGTGCAGCACAAGGGAGGAAGTGATGTCATCCACAGCTGCCCTAACCAGGCACTTAAAAAGCAGTGGAAGAAGCATTGACAATCGCCTCATAGATGGGAAGAGGTTTATTTCAAGAGAGATTTAGAACAGAGTTCCTTGTGGCCCTGAAGGCGTGCAGTCCTGGGCAACTCCTGTCAGTGTGGGACAACCTGACTGTAGGACACGCCATGTAGAAAACAGACACTCAGCTATGGCATGATCTCGCTGAAGCCCTTTGAATTTTAACCTTATTTTTAGCTTTTAAGTTACTCTGCAAATAGCGGCTTCATTGTTTTTGTCCATGCATATCATGTGTTTGCTTGAATGCGCCTCCCATGATCCTCTCTGCCCCCCACTCCCCCATCCCCTGGTCTCCTTCCTCCCCCTACACAGCCTCCTTACAGATACGAGGGTCCAGATGCCCGATCTGAGAACACACATGAAATATTCGTCCTCTGGGTCTGGCTTACTTCGCTTAACGTGGTGCTCTCCTTTCCACTGATTTTCCCCAAGGCAACATGATCTCATTCTGTTTTTATGAATGACTAGAGCTCCATTGTGTGCACACACTATGTATTTTTTTTCAATCTATTCATTTGTAACTGACAGCTGGTCTGATAACATGGCTACTTTGTGTTAGCTTATATTTATTTGGGTATATACCCAGGGGTTTAGCTGGGACCTGTGGTAGTTCCACTGCTAGCTTTTTGAGAAATAAACCTCCGTGCTAATTTCCGCAGTGGCTGCCAGCGATAGACAGGATTCCCCTTTCTCTACATCTCCACCAGCATTGGTTGCCATTTGACTTTGTTTTGTTTTGTTTTGTTTTGTTGTTGTTTCTTTGATGATAGCCATTCTGGCATGAGTGAGAAATCTCAATGTAAGTTTGATTTGCATTACCTTGATGGCCTAAGGATGTTGAACGTTTTTCATACATTTATTGGTCATTTGTGAGCTGCCGTGTGGGTGCAGGGAATTGAACCCGGGTCCTTTGGAAGAGCAGTCAATGCTCTTAACCGCTGAGCCATTTCTCCAGCCCCATTGTATGTGCCAGTTACCTTGTTTTTTTTTTTGTTTGTTTTTGTTTTTTTTTGTCTTTTTGTTATTTTGTCTTTTTTTTTTTCTTCTTCTAGAGCTGAGGACCGAACCCAGGGCCTTGTGCTTGCTAGGCAAGCACTCTACCACTGAGCTAAATCCCCAGCCCCCATGTGTACTTCTCTTAAGAGAAGTTAACTTGTTCATTTATTTATTTCATGGTTTGCTTTTTTGGTTTTTATTTTTTGTGTTCTTTGTAAAACTGATGTAATTGATGGAGGTTTTTGTTCAGTTCTCCGGTCTCTCTCTTTACTGGAATTGTTTCCTGTGCTGTTCACGTCTTTTTTTTAACTGTTTGCAATCATATTTGCCAATTCTTATCTCCTAGGCTATTGGGATCTTTTTTCAGAATGCCCATGCCTGAAGTATCTCCACATATTTTCCTCTAGATATTTCAAAGCTTCGGGTCTTAGATCCACTTTGAATGGATTTTTCTACAGCAGCGGTTCTTAACCTAGGGGTCAAAACCCCTTTGGGGCGGCGTATCGGATCTCCTGCATATTAGATATCTACATTACAATCCACAACACTAGCAATATTACGGTTATGAAGTAGCAACAAAAATAATGTATAGCTGGGTGTCCCCACAGCATGACGAGCTGTGTTAAGGGGTCTCTGCGTTAGGAAGGCTGGAGAGCACTGTTGTAGAGGGATCTACTTTCATTATCCTACCTGTGGAGTTGCAGCTTTCCCAGCACCCTTTGCTGAAGAGGCTGTCTACATTAGTGCCTTTGGTGAAAACTGGGTGTCTGGCTGGGTATAAGATTGTTCTACTCACTCAGGATGATCTTTTCTAGCCCCATCCATTTGCCTGCAAAATCCCACGATTTCCCTGTTTTTAACAGCCGGGTAGCATTCCATTGTGTAAATGTGCCACAGTTTCTTTATCCATTCTTCATCTGAGGGACATGTAGGCAGTGATGTAACCCAAACCCAGAAAGACACACACGGTATGTACTCACTTATAAGTGGACTTTAGCCATATAGCACGGGATAAATGTATAGGACACCCAAAGAAGATAGGTAACAGGGAGGATCCACAGGAGGATGCTTAAATCTCACCCAGAAGGGGAAACAGAATAGACAGAGGTAGTGGGAGAAAAGCGGCAATGAGGTAAGAGAAGAAGCGAAGAAAGATGTGGTGGCGGAGATAAGACCTGGGGAGAGCAGGCGCGGGAGGACAGATGACCTGCAGAGAAAAGAGAAGGGCAGGAGCATCTCTGTGACAAGCTGGAGATGTAAGTCAGGATAGGCTCCTAGGAGGAGATGAGGGGCACTCTAGCAGAGACTCATAGTAGCTGAAGAGGACACCCTCTCACTAGACAAATCTCCTAGTAGAGGGAGGGAAGCACCAACTCACCCACAAAAACCTCAGTCCAAAATTTACCCTGCCTACAAGATGTGCAGGGATAAAGATAGAACAGACAGAGCAGAGACTGAGGGAAAGTCAACCGATGCCTGGCCCAACCCAAGAGCCACCCTATGGGAGAGAGCCAACCCCTGACGCTATTAATAATCATCTGCTATCCTTGCAGTCAGGAGCCTAGCAGAGTTGTCCTCTGAAAGGCTCCACCCAGCAGCACCTGGAAACAGATGCAGAGACTCACAGTCAAACATTGGGTTAGGGTTAGGCTAGGGAGTCTTGTGAAAAAGTAGGGAGAAGGAAAGAATAACCCGGAGAAGACAGTAGCGCCAGAAGAAGACCAACAGAGCCAGCTAACCAGGGCCCAGAGGGCTTGCTGAGACTTAAGCATCGCTCAAGGACCATGCATGGACAGGAACTAGGCCCCCTACAAAGCTGCAGCTGACGAACAGCTCAGGCTTCCTGTGGGTTCTCCAGCAAGGGGAGTCGGGGCTGTCTCTGACATGGATTCTGTTGTCAGCTTTTTCATCACTTCCTTCTGGTGGGACTGCCTTGTCAGGCCACAGGGCAAGAGGACACAGTCAGTCCTGATCCAACTGGATGAGCCGGGGTGGATTAGAAGTGGGGCTCCCCTTCCCTGAGGAACAGGAGAAGGGATGGGAGAGTTGGAGAGAGGGTGGGGCTGGGAGGTGGGGGTGGGGTGGGGTTATGGCCAGGATGTAAGTGAATAAATAAATAAATTAATTAAGGAAAAGATTGTTCTGCTGCCATGGCCCTGAAGTATAATTTAAAATCAGGTATTACGATACCTCCAACATTGCTCTTTTTGGCTTGGGAATGTTTTCTGCTCTTTGGGTTTTTGTTGTGTGTGTGTGTGTGTGTGTGTGTGTGTGTGTGTGTGTGTGTGTGTGTTTCCTGTGAAGAATGTCACTAGATTTTGTTATTGTGCTTTGTTTCTGCAATTAGGGACCTTCTAAGATAGTTTGAGGAGCATGTATGGCTCAGTAAATAGAGTTTCTGACTGTTCAGTGCTTTGGCATCAGTCATGGTGACCAAATTTCCTTGTTCTCCCTTCTTCCTACTGGCTTAAAAGATTCAGTTCGATGTTCAGATCTTGAAAAATGCCTTCCCTTGTATTTCATCCTGGCAAGTCTATGATGTTTTAGCTTTATGTATGACAAGCCTTTCTTTTGTTCTTAAGTATATTCAGGGCTGTATAAACAAGGCAGGAGGACTTGCACTTCTCAGAACACACGATAATGCTCTTGTGAGTAATGTGCTAGCTCCTTAGTTCCAGAAAGAAACTGACCATGGGAGAATGGTTGTAATGGAGCTGGTGGCACACTTCCTGCCGGCAAGTGGACCATCCTGATGGTCTTAGAGGAGTCCTGGACTAAAGATCTGGCCCCAAATGATGAGGAGAGTGACTGTGGGCAAGCCCTTTCTCCTGCCCTGAGTCTACTTAGCCATAGATGGCTGATGCAAGGGATTTTCACAGTTCCTTCCATTTTCAATAGTTAACGGGTTTCACTGTTGTTTGGCTAGAGACAGGTTCTCACTGTTAGTCCAGGTTATCTTCAGACTCATTGTACATTCCAGGCCAGGCTCGAATCTGTGACCCCTCTGCCTCAAAGTGCTGATTGCATGCTTGCAAACAATGTCTTCAACTAAAACAGTCTCGTTTTTAGGGCATCTCCCTTAATGGCTAACTTAAAAATAGTTCTACCTCACTTCCTTTCTAGAACCAGCCTTAGTTAGAGGTTTATAAATAGCATGCAAGAAGGATTCAAGGACTAGAAAAGTGCTGTGTTCCCCTAAGCATTTGCAGTAATTTATGAGGAGGAAGGAAACCGATGGGCCTCTCTGTTTCCGGAGTCCCTGAAAGCAGCCCTCACTCTAAGGGGAGCCTTAGGGCTTGGAGAAGATGCATGTTTTTCCTCAAAGGTAAATGTTTTGGGTGTTTTTTTTAATTTAAAGGTCAACCAAATATACAATATAACATTTATTATTATCACACCACAAGAGTCCATATTATATATAATGTAAACAACAAAGCCGGATTAGTGTAGACTAAAATGGTAGGGCCCTTTGGTGTCTGACAATTCTTTGTAGCCTGATAAAACTATCAGGAAACTCATCTAGAACATTCAATGAGCATCCATGCTCTTAACGAATAGCAATTAAAACCCTCCGGGCGCTGCAGGACCATTGAATGCACTTCCTAAAACAGATGGCCTTTGACAACATAATCTGCCCTTGTCAGCTCTCAGAGGAAACTGCAGCTCGGTTCTAATTTGTCTGTGTCTAAGAGTCTAGGTATTCTTCAAAATATCTGCTGAGCTTAAGAACTCCAAAGTAGAAAAGCATAGTAGGAAAATATCAGTGGCAAATTCTGTGTCTGGGGATTTTAAGTGATGGTGTAATTATCCTGGGATAAGATATCTCTGCTTGCTGACCCTTGACTCCTCATCTGCTGGAGAGGGAAGGCGCCATACTGCCTAAGAGCATATATGGCTCAGTAAATAGAGAGTTTCTGAGTGCCCCGCCCTGTGGTTGCACACACCTGTACTGTCAGCAGCTGGGAGCTAGAGGCAGGAGGAGGATCAGGAGTTGCAGGTTAGCTTTGGTTACATGGTGAGTTTTAAGCCAACCTGGGCTAGCTGAGACCCTGCCTCAGCAAAACAAAAGAAAACGAATCTCAGAGCTTCAGTTCTCATGTCTTTGTCTCCCTCACTTTGCCTGCCTTGTGGTTTCTGACCCTGGGCAATGGCTACACTATTTTCTGTTGTCAGTGTTTCCTGAGCCTGGTGAGAGCTGTCAATCAGAAAACACCATCGTAACCACAATAAAGTTCCTAACTGTTTGTCTTCCTCAGCAAGGTGTTTGCCATGGGATTCAGAAACAAGGGAATGCAAGCAGTTTGTTTGGGAGATAAGGAAGTGGGAAAAAGAAACACAGAGGTAATTTAACAACAAAAAAAAATGGACAATAAAGCAAATAACCAGTAGATGCCTGGACCTCAAAACCAGGAGGAACTAACTGTGCAGGCCAATAGGGCAACACTGAGTGACAGGCCTGGGTGAGAAGAGGCTCCCATTGGCACCCAGTGACTTAACTTTCAGGTGCTTCCTTTCTCCTACCCGTGCTTAGCAGGGTGGGTTTTGTGCACCAGAGACCCCCCCAGAGGGAGAGGTGCCAGGACTGTCCCTGGAGAGACAAAGACATGTAGGGACATCACAGTACATGCCTTCTCCCACTGTGGAGACTCCAGAACTTGAAGAATTGTAATCACTTCCAAAAGAGCCCACTTGAGCTTCCTCTTCCAGACCCTTTAACCCCTTTGGACACCTTCTTCTGAACCCAATCTTCTGTTGCCTGCTCATCACTCTTGCTCTGAGCCTCTGTCCCACGGCTGATATATTTCCACCAAGTGTCTGCACATTGCTACTGTGTGTGTTTGGACCCTCTTGAGCTGCTGTAGTGAAAGCCCAGCGGTTTCGTTTTCCAGTCTTTCTCCTGTTTCTTCCTGGCAATGGCCTTGGGATGTCAGGAGACATTTCAGAAGGCTCTGATCACGTAATGCCTCCCATCTGTAAGGCGCTTTAAGTTCTTAGAGGAATTTCATGGCACCTTCTGGACAGGGCTCGGGGGTTGGAGTGGAGAGCTTGGCGCTGACTACTTGGTCCTTGGCCCAGCGATACCGGGCAGAGCACGTGCCCCCGCTTTGCTGAGGGCGCTTTGTTGTTTTCTCTTTTGGTAAAACAGGAACAGCCATTGTGATCCCTGCAGTGGTCTTTAGCTTTTCATGACTGTAGCAAACATGTAAGGTTTTCCCTAGCCCCTGGTCAGCTGGTGCTATGCTGTGAGCCCGCGGCCAGACACCATGCAGGAGCACGTAGCAGAGCAGGCCCACTCTGTTTTACCCATTTGGATCAGGAGAGAAGAGCCTGGAGTCCCACAACCCCCCTTGAGGGCATGCCTCCAGTCACCTGAAGCCTTCGCCTTCTCTGGTTCTCATCGCCTCCCCTCGGCATCGTTGCGGTGGTTTGTATGGACGGCCAGTTTGGCGGATTTAGAATAACCATGGAAACAGATTCCTGGTCGAGTCTGCGAGAAACTAGGTCAGGTCGCTGATGTAAGGAAACCACTCTAAATGTGGGTGGTGCCATTCATGGGCTGGGGACAGAGGAGCAGCGTTTGTCTCTACTTTCTTGACTGTGGATGCAGTGTCACCAGCTATCTTAAAGCTCCCTCTGCCACGATTGGCTATTGTGTCCAACAGACCCACAGCAAACCCTTCCTCCCTTCATTTCCTTCTTGTCGGGTGTTTGGACACGGAAAGGAGAAAATGTCAATGTACTCACATGGAATAGCCAGCAACAAGTACAAATGGGGGGGCCATCCAGACTCTGTCGGCAGAGTCTGCCTTTCTCACCTTCGTGAAGGTTGCGTAGTTGCCTGAGAGACCGTCTGAGGATTCGCTCCCTGCTTGGGAACCTAGATTTCCACAATGCCAGGCTTTATGGCGGCCTCACGAGAAGGTAGCTAGGGTCAGAGCGTAGGGTCGGCACTACAGTGCCTTGTCAGGGTTTGTGGATTCTCTTCCATCTATGCTGCCACAATATCTGCTTCTCACATGCATGCAAAGAATTGCTGCAGCTCACACTAAGCCACACTGAAAATACATTTGGAATGCTACATTCTTGAAGAGAAAAGCAAACACACAACATTCTTTGAAAAGTGCAGTCACACCATCTGACATCTTAAAGCCACAGAAAGTGTGTGATACTTGGGCCAATTAGACAAAGCTTTGCTTTCCCCCTTGAAATTAGCCACTCGCTTAACCAGATCAGCCATTTGAGGTCTGAGGATATACTAATAGGTTTGGGCTGAGAAACCAAGAACTTCATATTTATCTGATGGTTCTTTGAAAAAGAAATTCCCCAGTGACTTTTAATTTCCTAGACAGGGGGCAACCAGCCTTGCGGGAAGCTCATTTATCCCAGCACCACTCTGAGCCCCTGATGTGAAAGTCTTGAGCTTGATTCTGAGGAAGTAGGACGAGACACACAAGGCATCTCTGCTATTGCCCGAAGTCAATTTGCATCTTTTAAAGATGAAGAGACGGAGGTTAAGCATAAGCTAAAACTCATCATGACTTATATACCACCAGACGTTTTATATATCATTTCACACAAAGCCAAATATCTGCAAAGGAAATTGGACTGACCCAAACCCGCCTTCAGTGTTTAATGGTAAGGGTGTTGTGAAATTTGAGGCAATTTTGTTTTCCATGCACACATTTTTTTTTCTCCCCTAGGAAGAAAAATCTTTCTTTACTTCACATTCCTCTTTGTGCCCACAGAAATGCTTGATTTGGTTTGGTATGAGTCAAGCAAACTTTCTCGTCATAAGTGGAGCAAAGAGAGAGAGAGAAAGGAATGAGAGAGAAAGAGCTTTTCATTCAAGTTATGGGTCCTGGAAATTTCTCTATAAGGGCACTCTATGCGACTGTAGATGTTGGCCACTCTTTTGTGAACTCTGTAGAATAGTTATTTTTCTCCTGCACCAACAGGGAAATAGTGGGGTGTAGAAATAAATTCAGCCTATTAAAGTATAGAAAGTACAGCAAAGTGCCTCGAGCTCCGTCGTGTGAGTGTTCCTAGTCTGCAGAGTCTGGAGTGCTTCTCTTCTCTCCCTGTGGACCTCTTCAGCTGACGTCTTGCTGGCCTAGTCACCATGGAGGTGAATGGCAAGGCAGAGCTGTCCAAGGCTGAATCTCCTGTGATGATGTAGAACATAAACTAAACCACACATACCGTTCCCTGATTTGGCTAGTACATTTCACAGAAATAATTACAATCCCCCAATCATAATATTTAAATGTGGGCATCAAAGGCTGGACATATGGTTCAGTAGTTAAAGGCATTTGCTGTTCCTACTGAGGACCCAGGTTCCCAGTGTCTGTATCAGGCAGTGCACAATCACATGTAACTCAGCATCTGACACTGTCTTCTAGCTGCTGAGGGCACCAGCACACACACCCTGTCTAAACACAAACAAACATACATACATACATATATATATACATACATACATACATACATACATACATACATACATACACTGAACAAAAAGGAAATTTAAAATGATCCAAATATGGAGATGATTTCATTAGTCATTTTCTCTGATAAAGTTTCCTAGCCGATGAAAATATGAACTGTTATCAGTGATGACAGGGGAATGAAACAAAAACCTTAACAATAGATCTAGTCAACCAGTGCAGTACTTTGAAGATAACTGACCAGCTTCTCAGAGGCACAGGCTCTAAGTCTGATCAGACTCCAATACCTGGTATCTCAGGCACAGTTGGGGGATTAAATCTGAACCTGGATAGACAGGCTAAGTCCGAGGAGCCTCGTGGTTTTAGTACTGGTGGTGTCAGGAGAAACTTTATTAAGTTCCAGGAACTATTTGGAAAACTCTCAGCATCCTAGATCCATAAACACTGTGCAATCAGCCCACCTACTTCTTGGCAAAGCCACACCAAGACTTTGAAAAGCCCCACTGAGCTTGCACAACCCACTTTGGTAGCGTTATTGTATGAGATACCTCAAGGAGCCAGGGAAAGAAAGGGCATCTAGTGTTGCCTGAGAAGCCGACATCTACCTCACAAGGGTTACTTGACGGTTCTGACAGCCTCCTTGATTCCTCAGTTGTGGTTCAGAAGTAGTGGGCAACAACTCTTTTCCTCCTCCCCACTCTCCCAATAACCCTTGGAAACTCTTAAGTCCTGGAGGCTCTGCCATTCTGGTTTGAGAACCCGAGTGACTTAAAAACACTAGCCAACAAGTAAATGTCAAAGATGAAAAAAAAACCCTTCTACCACATTCTGTTTCTCATAAAAATATAGATTTAATAAGTTTCTAACAGAGAACAGAATGGCCACATTAGAACACTGCCAAACTTATAGGCTTTGACAGCCCCACATACTGAGATGAACGCGAAAATGCATTTCACAAGAAATAAAATATACATATATATTTTGTCTTCTGGATTCGCTGAAGAAGAAGGAAAAACACATCTGTCCCAAATTTCTTTGAAGGGACTGAATAGCATTCTGCCTTCCTGGGTGAGTAGACTTGTTCTTCATACTGAATTATTTGTGGGAGATTTTTACGACTCAACTTGAGGTGCTGGGATAAAATGAAGATCAACAAGACAAGGTGGGAAATCGTTGTTAACATCTCAGGGCTCGGAACCCAAACTTTCTCAGATAGAGAAGGAATGTCAACCTAATCAAGTAAATGTTTATTGGTTCATTCATGGCAGAGCTGCAGAAAGAAAATCTTTATAACATTTTGCAGTTTTAGATTTTTTTTCCTTCAAAAGGGGCTAGCTTCTGAGAGGGTCTGTCACTCAGGTTCGCGTTTGGTTGTGGTGTCGGAGGGAAGTGGGTATTAGCACGAGCCAGTACCCTGTTCTTGGTTTCTAGTTCTGGTTACTTTTCAGTTTTCCAAGACCCCTGCGCCCCAGGTTTTCTATCTGTAAAAGCATACCTGCCTCATACGGTTGCTGCAAAGAAGAAATGTGTTTGTGTATATAAACACTTAGCACCTCACATACAGAAAGCATGAGACATGCTATGTCCACTTGTGTGTTGTGACTACATGGTCGGTCATGGTGGTGATGGCAGAAATGGTGGTATTGTACTTCCTTTGTAGCTAGCCCTTCTGGAGATTGGCTGCAGCAGCTCAAGTAAGCGAGGTTATGTACAGGAGACCATATGAAGCCAATCCCAACCCCTTTACTCTAAGCTGAAGGTGAAGAAATAGAGACTGGCCTAACTACAGAATCCAAAAAGCCTGGAACAGGGAGGGCCATGTAGCAAAGTAGAGGCTGGCATTTGGTGGAGCAATAGAGTCCAGGGCAGTGTGTTCTGTTCTTGACACTTCTGTCCAGGGGAGGGCAATCCTGAGGACCTCAGAGTGACAGTAATGATGCAGTGTCAGGACATCCCATAAGTTTACCATTTTCTTCAGAATTTTAAAGCCTGGTCTGTATAGTATCACAAAATACACAGTAGTGAAAACATTATAAAGCAGCCCTCTAAAGTGTCAAAGAAACTCAAATTTGGAAAATAGTGCTCACGTTAGGTGCACGTACAAGCCACCTTCTCAGATGAGGTCAGTCCTTTGGCCCACCAGCGGACTGTCTCATCAAACTTACAGTGCCCAACTCAAGAGAGAGTCTTTCAGTTGAAAAAAAAATGATTGCATCTGTCCCTACTTATTTAAATTGTTGCATTGTGAGAAAAAGGAAGCGGGATCACTGATGACAGCAGTGAACCAACGCAGCACCTTGACTACTTTGTAAACAATCTGAAATTGTGTCCCTCTTCTGTGCAGACACAGAATATGACTTTCCTAGGCTTGGACGTAAACTTCCTTCTTCTTCTTCTTCTTCTTCTTCTTCTTCTTCTTCTTCTTCTTCTTCTTCTTCTTCTTCTTCTTCTTTTCCTCCTCCTCCTCCTCCTCTTCTTCTTCTTGGAGCATATAATTTAAATCTTAGCATAGGGCCTGAGAGATGGCTTTGTGGTTAAGATTGTGGACTGTATATTTTATTTTGATAAATGGCATTTACCCAGGTATATAATTCTCTAGCTAGAAGGAGACCAGTTCCGTTGCCCTCTAAAGTCTCTTCAAGTTCCTTTCCAGTCATTTCCTACTTCCTCCAAGGCAAAACTGGAGTATATGATATACTCTTTAGGGGTCATGTTTTATCAATTTTATATTCATCCATGTCGTGTGTAGCTCATGGTTTTTCATTGCTCGGTGCATCAGTTGTCCCGTTTCCCTGAGGACAGTTATATGGTTTCACCCAGTTTGGGCTACAATAGAATAAAAGTGGTATGACAATTAAAAAAAAAAGACTATGGACTGTTGTTGCTGAGGACTGGAGCTGGGTTCCTAGCTCCAGTGTCCAGCAGCTCACAAGCCCCTGAGACTCCAGATCCAGGAGATCCTGCACCCCCTTCCGGCCTCTGTGGGTACCTGCACAGATGTGCACACACTCACACACCTACATGTTAAAAAAATAATTGGTATTTCCCATTTAACATTAGCCGGAGCCAGGTGTGGTGGTGCACGTCTTTAATCCCATCACTCGGGAGGCAGAGGAAGGTGGATCATAGTGAGTTCAAGGCCAGCCTGGTCTACAAAGCGAGTCCAGGGCAGCCAAGGCCACACAGAGAGACCCTGTCTCAAAACAAACAAACAAACAAACAAACAAACCAGAAAACAAACATTAGCTGACACCAGGAAGCTTCATGGCACTTGTTTTAAAATGCAGGTTTCTAGGGCCAACATCCTGAATGTGTCAGCATCTTTGAATGTGAGAAAGTGGGGAAATGTATTAGTTGTTTTTTTCTCTTTTCTATGTCATAAAAACAAAAACAAAACAGCCTTTCCCACACACAAAAACCAACCAAACAAACAAAGAAGGGATTTCAGACTATAGTTCTGGGAAAGGCAGAGCAGTGCAGCTCAGTCAGCGGGTCAGGGTGTGACACAGAGTAAACTGTCCACAGGGCTAATGAACAGGGAGCTGGCACAGCAGGCTGAAAGCAGAGCTCGATGTAGCATTCAAAGGCCCATGACCAATCACACACTTGTACCACCCCAGCCCTTCCTCCAGAAGCCTATGCAGCTTTCAAAAATCACGCCACAAGTTGCGGTGAGAATTCAGGCAGATTCAAGCTACTCAAAGCATAATATAAAGAGTGGAAAGGAATGCAAACCCCGTGATACATAGATTATCTCTGTAGTGAGAGTTTTAATTTCTTTTAAAAGCCCAGTTTTGTTATGTGAATATGTTTTTGTTTTAGTCCCAGGTGTGGGATATGAGGCTGCTTCAGTTTGTCACACCTGTTAACTGTGCTTGTCCTGTGCTCTAAGAGGGGTGGGGGTTTTTGGTGGCTGAAGATAGTTTAATTCTGGGGATCATAGAGAGGTTATAAATGGGAGAGCGCCGAGACAGCCTATGACAGCGGCCGCTGGTCCCTGCCCCTGCATTTACTGTTGCTGGATTAAGGATGACTGGACTTGTCCCTAGGAACCCTACACCCCTAACCAGCAGGAAGTAGTCTAAAGGGATCTACAACGTCACCTTTTCCCCTCTAAATTTCTTTCTCTCCTACCTGGTGTTGGGGAGTTGGCTTAATTCTCATTCAGAAGGGCAAACAGACACCAGAAGCAGTTGAAGGGAAGGAACAGGACGGAGCCTGCCATGGAGGTCTTCTGAAAGACTCCATCGGCAGATGCTGAGACACAGCCAAACTTTGGTGTGGAGCACAGGAAGTCTTATGGAAGAGCTGGGGGATGGAAGGACCTGGAGGGTCAGGAGCTCCACAAGGAGACCAACGGAGCCAACAAATCTAGGTAGAGGAAGAGGGTGCTACAGAGACTGATGCACCAGCCAAGGACCATGCATGGCGAGGGCCTAGACCCTCTACTCAGATGCAGTAGATAGGCAACACAGTCTCCTGTGGGTCCTACAACACCGGGAGTAAGGGCTACTTCTGACATGGACTCTGGTGCCCACACATTGATCACTTTCCCCTGGCTGGGCAGCCTGGCCAGGCCACAGAGGAAGAGGATGCAGGCAGTCCAGATGAGACTTGATAGGCTGAGGTCAGATGTTAGGGGAGGAGGGCTCTTCCTTCCTAAGGACTAGCGGAGGGAGGGAGAGGGTATGAGAGAGGGAGGGTGGGACCAGGAGGCAATGAGGGAGGAAGCTACAATTAGGATGTAAAGTGAACATTTTTTTTTAATTAAAAAGTAGCACATGTTTTATGATAAGCTATTCTGGGAGAACTAGTCAGTATATAAAGAATGGAATAAATGGCTGAAATAATATGAAAACACGAATGCAGAAACATTCAGAGACATCTCTTCCCTCTTTTTAATATCTATGCTTTACATAACAGGGAATTCTCTGGTTTATTTTCAGAAGGATGTTACATGTATGCCTGAGGGAATAACTATAATCTCTCTTTCATAAGAATACAGAGAAGGCCTGTTGAATTTCCTGAATGCCACATGTCCAGAAAGTTCCCAGGGTTCACAAGGATATCCCAGGCTGAGCAAAGCCAATACCATCAGAGAGCACGGCCATGGTGAAGGTCACAGTCACTGCAGTCAACGCTTGCTTTCTGAGGATTGGACTCCTTCCATCCCAGTGGCCCCTCCCTCTACCTCTGTTAAGTAAACCCAACTTCTGCTTGGTCACAGATGGTGAACTGAGTGTTCTCAAAAGACGGTTTTGTTTCTGGAAGCTCTCCTACACCCCCACCCACCCCCGCACACCCTTGGGGGATAAACATCAGTGTAAGGAAGGGTTCTCTCCTCTCTTCCTCCTCTGTCATTTCTCTGCCACTAAAGAGTGGCCAACATTGAGCATGCTCTTAAACTAATAGGCTTTTATATGGCCTAAATGGATCCAAATCTACTTTATTGGTGCAAATCAATGGCTGGATAATATGGTTAAGCAGAAGCAACTCTAGTGGAGATAGTTGTATTCACAGATACTATTAAAACTCATTAATGTTTCTTACAAAAGCACAACCAATCAAAATGCAGAGAATAAAATGCCCTGTGGTATCTAGGCCCAACTGATTCATCAAGAACACAATTCCTGTACCTAAAGCACAGTAGTGCTATGTGAGTGTGTTTGTGTCTTAATCCCAGGTGTGGGATATAGGGATGCTTTGGATGGCCCATAGTCACTAATTATGATTTGTCTTGTGCTCTAGGAGGGGTGTAATTTTTGCCAACTGCAGACAGCTTACATTTGGAGTTCTGGGGTCTCTTGATTGGGTATAAATTCGGGAGCCCTGAGAGGGCCAATGGCAGCTGCTGCCGCCCCTGCTGCCATCCTTGCTGCTGCCCCTGCTGCTGCTGTCCCTGCTGCTGCTGCTGCTGCCGCCTCTGCTGCTGCTTTTGCCATTGCTGGGTTGCTGTTTGCTGGATTTCTGGTAGCTGCTGTTCTGATGACAAAGACTGGACTTTCCCCAATGAAGTCAACTCCCTTAATCAAGAGAAAGTAGTCTAAAGATGTCTACACTCCCTTTCTCCTCTAACCTCCTTTCTCGCCTACCTAGCATAGGGGCGTTGGAAAGGATTGGGGTAGAGAAAGGTGGTAGATATAGGAACCCAAATAAAGTAGCCAAAATCCCAGATAAAGCACTCATCAACTAGGTGGACATAATTAGTGAGAATCTTCTTGGCTGTTAAGATCCCTGGAAGCCTTCACTCTGATACTTCAATTGGAACCTGAGGATTTGTCAAGTCCACCTACATGCATCTGTACTTCCTCCCGCAAGAGAAGGCGGGTGGGAGGGAGAAGTGGTAAGTCTTCCTTTTGGGCCTAATTTGCTCACTGAATTAAACACGGCAGAGAGAGCACTACCTCCCATCCCCTAGGTTTCCTGACTGCAAGTCCTTCTGAAAAAGGAAATGAGGACTTATCATATGTATTGTAATCAGGGACCTTCTAAAACAGGGCTTCTCAGTCATAGCACTGTTGACACTCTCAGATGGGTTCATGTCTATTCTGAAGGTTTGTTATCATTGTAATAAGGTCTTTTACAGGGTGCCAATAACATCTGAAGCCTGCCTCCCCAAACCAAGATAACCAAAAGTGTCTTTCAACATTGAAACACATTCCCAAGTTGAGAACCAGCACCCTAGAGGACCCAGCCTTTTTTCCCCCCAACGTTAGGTTCTGTACTTTGGCTGACACTGATCTGGACACTGAGTGAGGGACCACAGTTTCCCACCAGGAGAACGTGTCATCTTTCTGTCCACCAGCTCACTATCTCCAGTTACTGCTATTACTTTAAGGTCCTCTGCTTTTGGTCACTTCCATAGGTTCTTGTGAAGTCAGGGCATTCTCGGTGCTACCACAGCTTAGAGCTCACATCAGCAGTCCTTTCCACCTTGATTTTGAACCAGTAATATCACCCGGTTAAATGCATTCCCTTAGTACAAGTTAGGAGATACCCTTCATAAGATGTAGAAAGATCTCACTGACTTGGGCCAGCCACCCTGGTTTCCCTTTCCTTGTCTGCTGTCCTTGTGTCTTACTACTACTCCCCTTGGAGAACTGCACCTAAAACCAAACTACCTATGTATGGACCTTTGCCTAGGGCTCTTCTTTTTGAGGAATTAAGATTAAAACTCTTGGCATCACCACTGACTCCAGGAAGTAGACCCTGGGGTAGGAGTTCCTCAGCCATAGGTTAGCATAAATCTCATTTCTAGTGGTGAGTGGGGTGGTGCTAATCTCTGGCATGTAGATACAAACAAAATGTGTCTTTGCTACTTGAACTTTATAAGGGTAGAAATAGCAACATATGTTAAGGTACAGGGAAACAATATTATCTCAAGCCACCAACTATCAACTGAGAGCCTAAAGGACTCTGGAACATCTACAACCACAGACACTGCTAAAAATCAGACCTAGGATCTATCTGTGAAATAACAGAGCTATATAGGGGCCTGTTAAAGCTGTATGTACACACACAGCTCTGCCTCAAACCAGGACTTCTAGCCTGGCCTTTCCATAAGGAAAGATTGAAATAGAGGTCCACATATGTGGCAGTTTATTTTAGAATGTGTTCCAGAAAGGGATAAGGAGACTAAAACTGCAATAGGGAAAAAAAGCTATAAAGGTGAGTCAGTCCTGAAGGACCTTTACAAACGCTGTTTGAAACAAGTCTCCAAAGATCTACCTTGGGGAAAAAATGGGGAAAACATACAGCCATTGGATCCTATTCTGG
The DNA here is from genome assembly GCF_964271855.1 of Acomys minous. Lineage (NCBI taxonomy): Eukaryota > Metazoa > Chordata > Mammalia > Rodentia > Muridae > Acomys > Acomys minous. The sequence continues at coordinate 1,114,323 of NC_140484.1, forward strand.
ATAACAAAAGATTTCTCCAAGAAATGTGACCTCCCCTTCGTTTCTGGATTTTTGTATGAGTTGCCGTGACCTGTTTCTGCAGCTATCTAGTTTCATCATGCCCTAGGATTGGACGCAAGAGAATCAAGTCATGGCCAACAAAGCTCAAAGTTGGCAAGCCTTCATGTAAATGGTTTCCATTGCAGCAGCTAAAATCAGAAATAGGGCTCAGATTATTTGAAGGAGCATTATAATACATATACATGTGTGTAATCCTAGCTATGTTAGGTATATATGAATACTAATTTAGCTAGAAAAGGCTATTTTGGAGGACAACAGTGTTAATTAGTAAGAAGAAGGCTGAAGGGTTGACTATTAGTAATGCTGAAGGTCATGGTGACCTTGACAAGCCCTGCTCTAGTGGAGTGATTCATCTGCCTAGACTTATGCATCCTCCACGTGGCTGTGAAAACACAGACATGAAGGCAGCAATCTCCTCAACCGCGGCCAGGGAACCTGCACATTCAGCTGGCAACTTCCCTAGACTCTCTGCAGTTGCAAAAGAGGATGTCTTCCTGTCTAGGGTTATCCTGCCCTCTTCCAGTTTCTCTGGGTCTTTGTCTATTCATCATTCTCCCGTCTTCTCGGGTATTTGGTATATCTCTTTCCTCTCTCGAAGCCACCAAGGAGCCTGGCACAGGATGCTTTTCCAGTCTAAGTATGGAAGGCAACAGACGCATAGGAAGCTGCTCTTTGGTTTAGTGCTCCAACAGTCCCAGGTGTCCTTGCAAGTATAACTTTCTTTTTCATCCCGCCCTCGTTTCCTTTGAAAGCTCCTGCCTTCACATACCCTGTGCCTCTTGGTCACTTTCTTGCTGTGTGACGTCTACTTGCACCTACAAGCTCCTCTGGCCAAGCTCCCTGGTGGCCTCGCTGTTGCTCACTTTAGGAATGCTCCCACTTATGACCACTTCCTCATTCATGACATACCTTCTTCCATATGCTTCTAGAATTTATCCTTCCTGTCTTCTCACTTTTTCCTATTTTTTCACTCTTTTTTAAAAATTAATTTATTCAGATTACATCTCAGTTGTTATTCTAGCCCTTGTATCTTCCTGTTCCTCCCTCCCTCCTGCTTTCACCCTATTCCCCTGCCCTATATCTGTGACCAAGGGAGACCTCCTCCCTGATTAAATGGTCATAGGCTATCAGGTCTCATCTTGGTAGCCTGCTCACGCTTTCTCTGAGTGCCACCAGGCCTCCCTACCACGGGGAAGTGGTCAAATATGGGGCACCAGAGTTCGTGTCCGAGTCAGTCCCCGCTCTCCACTCAACTGTTTCCTATTTTTTTTAAAGGCATAATCCAACGCAATGTAGCCCAGTCTGGCTTTGTACTCACTAAGTATCTCAGGCTGGTTTCAGACCTGCAGTCCTCCTGCCTCTGCCACCTGAATGCTGGGGTTCTGAGAGGGTGCCGCCATGTTCAGCCTTTGCCACTTGGTTGCAGCCTATTTCCTCTACTTGCCTCAGGTGTTCCATCCACCTCGAGCCTCCCCACCTGGCTCTCCTTTCCCTTTGTTGCTCATCTACTCTCCTGACTGTTCGTATCCTTTCTATTGGCTGGTGAGTTCCAAACCCATATCCCCACTACCCTAGTTATGCTCGCACCTGTGTTTATATCTCTGTCCTCAGGAAAGCCTGTTGGCTGCTTTTCCTTCTGTCTGACTAGACACTCTCTTCCCTTCCCCTACCTGTCCTGACAACCCTCTACCTGTCCCAGCCACCCTCAGGAAGCTACCTGAAACTCCTTAGCTTTTAGGCTGAGGTCCTTCTTTCAGCCTCCTCCACAGCCAAGCCTCCGCTGTCTCTCCCCCACATCCTTTCCCAGAGCACTGCACCACTATAGTGACACAGCACACGCGAGGGTCACCTCGAGGTTCTGCTCAGTGCAGCACCTACCACTCTTACCTCGGTAGATTTTAGCCACCTGCTACAAGACACTGTGTTCTCATGCCTTGCTGGACACGAGTGTTGTCCAGTTTTCTTCCTGCTTGCCAGGCAGCTCTTTCTTAGCCTGCTCTGCTCCTCTGTGAGACTGCTTCAGTTCAAATGCATGTTCAGTGAACATGCCTGTGGTATGTTGGGTGTGCTCCCATGTTATTTGGGGAAAATAACCCAAGGGTCTTGGCAGAAGTAATTAAGTAAAGGATCCCAAAGTATAATCATCTAAGTTTATTCAGGGGGAATCTCCAATGGCACCATGCCCCTGTAAGAAACAGAAGCAAAGACAGGCACAGAGGAGAAAGTGGAGGCAGAGGTCAAGGTGATGCAGTTTCAAAACAGAGGATGTTTACAGCTCACTAGAACTTGGAGGAAAAATGGATGGGATCTTCTCCCAGAGACACGTGCATGGCCATGTTGGCACCAACATAGTATGAGGCCATGTTGCCATCTTAATTCTGGTCTGACTTCCAGGACCGATGTAAGTATCTATTATTTTAAATCACCAAGCTTATGTAACTTGTTATTGATGGGTCTAGAAATGTCACATGATACTCGAATAAGATTTCTTATCATCCCTTTCCCGAACTTCTTCCCCCAGGTCTTCCTGCTATCGGAAGATTCTATTGAGTCACTCCATTGGACCCGCCATTACCACAGGAGTTATCTTTTCCTACGTAACTTATTTCCCAATTTCTTCTTAAATTCATATTGTACCTCCTAGCAGACCAAAATCTTCCAGAGTCTGCCCAAGGCTCAGTGCTGCAATGGACAAATGAGCCAGAACACCCTGGTTACTGCCGTTGGCCAACTTTATCCGCCACCACCCTCCATCCTGCCTCAGCCATTCAGGTGGACCCTCTAGCCTTGAAAATCAGCAAACTCTGCCATCTCAGGCAAGGTCTCTTGCTGCTAACAGCAGTCCTGTTTTATAATTCTCTCCTCAGAAACTTGCCCAGCCGCATCATCTAACACAATCTTTTATGCAATCATCATCTACTGTGGGAAACGTGTCTTTTTTTTTCCTCCACAGCACGAATTATCTAAAATGACATCAGTTAATCGTTATTTATGGATGCCCTCTCCTAATAAAATATAACCTCCATGAAAATGTTCAATTTCACCAACAACGCAGAGTCCAGACGATATCTGGGCAAACAGTGTACTCTCGATGTGCTGATTGGATGAGGGTATTTTACCTATCTCTTTTCAAATACTTGGGGCTGACCAAGTCCCCATTTCTGTGTGTTAAGCCGATGTATGGGTTTTGAATACATTCCTGGTCATGCCAGCTGGCAGGAATCTCTCTTTCCTCCGAACTTAAATACAGCGTCATTTTCTAGTCAACACATTATTCTGTCTTCGAGCTTGTTCATTTCAGCATATCATCTCTGGCCATGGCCGTAATAATCTCTTCCAGCACAAGGTTAGGATTCTCTCTCCTCTTTATTTCCCATGCGACATGTTTAGCCACCTGTTACAGGGAGTCGGTGGCTATTTGGTGAGTGGTGGAATGACTGAATATGTTATTGAACGGCTTTACAAGAAGAACGTGGAAACTTCCATGTGCCCAGGGCTGTGGGATCCAATGCTTCTTATCCCAGCTTTGCTGTGGCTCTAGGTCTCAGAGAATATAAACATTCCATTTCTTGCCTCTGAGCTGCAAATACAACATGTAGCAAGTAGCAAAAAACCTCACAACACCCCTGGGCCCACTAGACTTTTTTTGGGGGGGGACACTAACTCACTTAATTTGGTGTAGTTTAGCACATTACAAGATTGTTCAAGAGCACTATAAATGATGTCAGACAAAGTCGGAAACCACTTCAGAAAATCACTGCCAGTGGGCTGGATCAAAGGGCGAACACCTGGCAGCAAGCAGCGAGCAGGGCCAGGAAAACAGAATAAATCACGCTTTACTTTTCTACCTCCTCAAGATTTGCACCTCTCACCCCTAACCATTGTGTGCATGTTAAAGTTTAGACCACTATAATGTAACTATAAATCATACACGTGCTTATGGAATGTCCAGTCTATGTCGGAAGAGAAATTATCACGGATTCTTTCATCCTCTCATATGATTATCCGGCCGTTTGGCAGCTTTTTGTTTATTTTGGCTTTTTTTTTTTTTCCGTTGAGCTTAGCTTATTTTGTGTGATCTTAAAACATAAACAAGGACACTTCTTCATCTGAATAAATCAGAGTGGAATCACAGGAGACAACTTTCTGGAACTTGGATCTTTTTCATCATCTTTGAAAAGCAATGTGGTGATGTCCTGAGACTGTTTTAAGTACCCTCATTTAGGAAAAGCACAGTGCTCAGAACCGATACGTCCACACCTTTACTCTTGTTCTTTCTAACTTGAGGCAACATATGCAAAAAGCAAAACAAAACAAAACAAAACAAAACAAAAAATAAAAACAAAATCCTCCATCAGGTTGACAGGACAGTTCTGAGGGATGATTTTAATGAAGTGCACCTGTTTTCATCTGGGAAGGTAGAACAGTCACTCGCTGGCATTATCCAAGCCTCACGGCCAGTCAAACATGCCAAAATGACAAGGGGACCTGCAAACAGTTTAGATCTGTCACCAGTGCCAGACAGAATTTGGGGAAGGGGGAAGAGGGAAGAAGAGGAAGAGAAGACGAAAGCACGGCTCTCTAGAGGCCAGTGAGAAAGGAGATGAGATGTGGAGAAAATTAAGGCTTTTTTCCCCAGCCTATAAAAACAAATATATATAACTCGAACATGGTTTATCTGAAATTTTGTGAACTTGATATGCTATTGTGTTAATGCTTCAAGGCTGCAGAGTTCAAAAGGGATGGTTTGTTTGAAATTATGGCATCAAAATGTGTTTCCATTTAGGATTTTGCAAAACAAATGCTTTGGGGATTCGGAGACAGGGACAGAGCATAAAGGGGAAGAACTTTCAATATCCAGTTCCTGGGAGCCAGGACAGTGTGGCCTACAAGCTGCTCTTGGGCTCACCAGCCTTAACTAGAACATTACAAATGCTCGTGAGGCTCTGTTTCATTCTGGGGACACTTCTTCAAAGCCACTTACCTTCCTGAATGAAGTGTTCCTGAAAGAAATGAAGTGTTCCTGAAAGAAAATGCACCTATATTCCATACTTTGAGGTCTGCTGCTCAAACGTGTAGGGCGACAGGCTTAAGGATCAATCAGCTGAATGAAATGTTTTTATTTGAGGCTTTGGATACACTTATAAAGAGATGAAAATGTACATATTAATGGAACAGCATGTGATACGTGAACATGTTGTGTCGTTTGTACAGTATGCTCAGCATCAGATTCAAATACTATGTCTTTGTGGTGAGCCCACTCAGACACTTTTCCTCTAGCTCCAGGAGATGCTCAGTCCTTACAGTCTCCCTGTTGGGTGGCAGTGCACTCACAAGTGTCTCTTTGGAGGCGTGACGCTCTCGAGTTAATACTTCCTATGTCATCTGAAAAGACATATTATAATGGAGTGATTCCCCATCTTCCTAATGCTGTGACCCTTTAATGTCGTCTCTCATGTTGTGATGACCCCCAACCATAAATTATTTTGTTGCTACTTCATAACTATAATTTTGCTACTGTCATGACTCATAGTGTAAATACCAGGTATGCAGGATATCTGATATGTGACCCCTGGGAAAGGATAGCTTGACCCCCTCAAAGGGGTTGTGACTCACAGGCTGAGAATCACCGACAAAGTGGTTGTGATAAAAGTGTGTGTGGATGTGTGGGTGTGTGTCCCCATGCGCATGAGCATGCATGTGTGTGCTTGTGTAAGCACTTATCCATTGCTATCCACAAAGAATTGATTCCAGGTCACTCCAATATGCCGTGGATAAAAAAACACAAATCCCAAGGATGCTTAAGCACCCATATAAAATGGCCTAGTCCTTGCAAGTGGCAATGTTCCTTTACACCTTTGTTGTACAGGTCCACCCTCTTAACAGCACAGTCACCATCTTCACAGCCCCGGCTGTGTCTGCGTGCAGAAGATCCTCACAGGTGGGCTCACTGACTGGTTACACTCCCTTAGGTAAGGAGGGGTGCTCAGGGCCGTTTCACTTTCACTTGATAACACAGCCATTTCTCCCACCCAGCTGTACGCAGTTCTGCTAAAATTGCGTGAGGTCTTCTTGACGAAGGGAGGGACTAGCAGAGGGGGAGGGGAGAGGGGGAGAGGCTGGTAGTTTAGAGTGCTCTACCTGCTCAGCCATCATCCACTCTGGGTGTCTAGCTTCTCGTGTGGCTGCTTTAAGGTCACCTCTGTTCCTTTCTGTAAGCCCTTACCCACTCTCTCGTCAGTAAGCCAGGGAAACTCACTGGTTCCCATGAGAAACTCGGGTAAACTCAAACTTTGGTTTGCCTTTGGGACCTTAAAAAGAGAGCGCAGTGAGACAGAGTCTGTGTAGTCCCGCTCCGGAAGAATATTCTGGTGACAGTTTGTATTACCTAATGTAGCGTGATGGGTATGGTGTGCTGTTTGGGGAATAATGACAAGGAAAGAAAGTTGGACCATATTCTGGAAGACACATTTTTACCTAAATATTTTAAATCCATATTTGGTTGAACTCTTGGACCCAATGATAAGGATGTCAAGTATATATTTTATTTATTTTAAAGATACATTTACTTACTTTTCTGGTCATCCCAACCAAACACCTGACAAGAAGCAAGTTAAAGGAGGGGGTGGGGTCTAGTATAGCAGGAAGAGACGACAGCAGGTGACTCCACGTTGGTGTTCCTCCACAGAACTGGACACCAGAGCAAACAGGGGATAGCAAGTGGGCTGGGGTATAACCTTCTAGCTGGCCCCCTGGAGATTCATTTCCTCTATCTATGTCCCACCTCCCAGAGCATCTCTAACTCCCCCAAAACAGCGCCACCGGCTGAGGACCAAGCAGAAAAACACATGAACCCTCAGAGGCATTTTACATTCAAACTGTAACATATGTTTATAAATCCATAATTACAACATGTGGACATAAAATATTTATGTGTTTTATTGTATTTATACACAAAACATTATGTCTAAAAATCATCTTAAGTATACACACATATGTAAGTTTTCTATCTAAAAACAAAGCACTATTTTTATTGAAGAAAACGGTCATACAACGTATTTTTATCACTGGTTTCTATCCTGTATTTCCTCTCAGGTTGTCCTCACCTAACTGCATGCCCTTTCTTTCTCTCTCATTTTAGAAAAGAAACAGGCAAACAACAACAAACAAACAAAAAAGAAGAAAAGTATAAGAAACATACACATACAGCTCATTAAAAAAACAACAACAACAGAAAGCCATAATACACAAGCAAAAGACCAGTTAGTAAAAAAAAAAAAAAAAAAAAAAAAAAATCAAACAAAGCACTGTGAGACAAAAGTTCCCACAAATGCCAGTGAGTTTGTCCGGTTTTACCCATCCGTTGCTGGGCATGGGGCTTACACTCGTGTGGTGGATATGCCCCGTGAGATTCCGCTGGAGAGACTGTATCCCAGTGTAGGATGGTTTTAGAAGCAATGCAGGAGGCCCAGCATCGTGGGCCGCACAGCCGGCTTGCCCAGCAGCGCTTCTCACAGATGCTGCCTTGCTTCTCGGGGCTCCTCCCTCTCCACTCCTCTGCTCCCCTGTGGCCTGATTCAGTCCTGTCTTTCTTCGCATAGACACATTTCCCACCTTCAATGGTCTATCTCCAGAGGACCTGAGTTCAGTTGCCAGCACCCATTTGCAGTGGCTTACTGTGACTCAAGCTCTAGGGAATCTAATGTCCTTTTCTGGCCACCATGGGTACTCTGGTGCGTGCCTACACACACACACACACACACACACACACACACACACACACACGCCGCACGCACACACTCTGAAATAAATCTTAAAAACAAAAATGAAACCAGGCATGGTGCCTTTATACATATAACCCCAGCACCCAAGAGGAAGAGGCAGGACAAGAGACACAGTGTAGTCTGGACCACATGTAGCATAACAGGTCAGCCAGGCTGACGCAGCAAGCTCTTGCTTTGAAAACAGCATCAAGCCGGGTGTGCTGCGGCACACCTTTAATCCCAGCAGTAGAAAGGCAAGCAGGTGGATCTCCATGAACTGAAGGCCACTATGATCTACATCGGAAGCTCCAGGGAAGCTAAGACTGCACAGTGAGACCCTGTCTCAAAGATAACAATCCATAACAATACAGTTATAACACAGTCACATATCCAAGAGAAAGAAAACAGTTTATTTTTTTAAAAAAAGTCTTATTTTACCTGGTGAAAGTGGTCCCCTCTCCTGTTCACCTTCCTCTTGGAAATTTCATGGTAATATCTGGGGCTTACCCAAATCCTGAAGGCATAATATCCTATTTCAAAATTACAATTTAACATTTTCACTGAAATAATGAATTGAGGCAAAAATTTTATTCTATTATGAAGGGGGCTACAGCTATTAACAAAGACACTCGTGGCCATGCCCATGTTAGCTAACTCCAGTGCACATAAAACTGCTGCTATATTTAGATGTTCACGTGGAATAATTAAAAATGTGCACCACTGTGTCCTTTCATTAAAAAGTTCTTATTAAAAATCAGCTGCATCATAAAATCTTCTTTTGTTTAGATTTTAATGTTTTTAAAATGAAGATTGGAGTTGAAAGATATTTCAAAGCCTAGTAATGTAGACTTGTAAGAACTAAATAAATTCAAACATATTGTTTTATACTTTGCCCGCTCACCAATGATTCAATTAAAAAGTACAGGTTTTGGCAGGATGACAGCTCCTTTTGATATTAGACACAAATATCAAACTTATAAAGTTTTCAACCCAGAGACAACTGACTCAGCCACTGTCATGCTCAGTTTGTAGTACACCTATGAAAAGAGTGTCTGAAACCCCCTTAGCCATAAAACTTTATAGTACTGAGACCCTGCATTTCCCAAAACTATCAAATACTACACACTAGTATAAGGAAGCAAGCATAACTTGGGATGTTGAGAAAACTATGTACTTCCTGGTTTATTCAATTATAGATTTTATACAAAGTATTTGTATGTTCACAATTTTCCTATCTTGAAATGGATTCGAAGTCCAGTGATCCTCCCAAGTAAGTTTTTACTTTTTATCCTGTGCCAAAGTGGCATTCCATGATGATAAGTTCTGCCATCTCCTGTGTCCTGTTCTGTGTGTGGCCCAGTCCGAGAGAAAGTAATGTGGCTGAAGGTAAAACCACTGTAGCAAGTGCAATTTCTGATTTAATGTAAAGCTTTAATGTTGCTACACTATTGTACATGTTCCTTAAACTAAAAAAATAAAAATCTTAAAGATTAGACTATGTGTCTCTGAGGTTTGTTTGTTGCACTGTTACTGTGATAAAATATCCAGACAGAAGAGACGTAAAGGAGAAGGGGCTTACTGCACTGACGGTTCCAAGTCACTGTCCGTCACGGCCAAAAGCTCAGGATGGCCAGAACCTGAAGAAATGAGTCACACGCACAACACAGAGAAGACAGAGAGCGATGGAATGCGCTCACGCCAGTGCCAGCTCACGTTGCTTCGTTGGTTTCTTCCCATCAGGAGCATGACCTTGTAAACCGGAAAATGAATGACAATCAGAGAGCTTCTCTGACTGTTAGCACAAAGTTGACATGAGGGGAGTGTGTGTTCTCAGTCTCTGTGCGTCGTATAACTCATTATCAAATGGGGAGGAGGGAAGATCCTCCAGGCGTGTCCTAACTAACACAAACCGCTATCTAGGTTTACACGGACCTAGTACAAAAATCAAATGTATGATGCCACTCTGCTGTGCCGGTCTGCGACAGGCTTCCAGTACAGGAAATTCCTTCCTTCCTTCCTTCCCACCTTCCTTCCTTCCTTCCTTCCTTTTCTCCCTCCTTCCCTCCCTCCCTCCCTCCTTCCTTCCTTCCCTCCTTCCTCCCTTCCTTCTTTCCTTCCATCCTTCCTTTCTTCCCTTCTTCCCTCCTTCCTTCCTTCCCTCTTTCTTTCCTTCCTTCCTTTCCTCTGTCTTTCCCTCCTTTCTTCCTTCCTTCTCTCCCTCCTTCCTTCTTTCCTTCCCTCCTTCCTTCTTTCCCTCCCTCCCTCCCTTCTTCCTTCCTTCCCTCCCTCCTTCTTTCCTTTCCTCCTTCCTTCCTTCCCTCCCTCCCTCCCTTCTTCCTTCCTTCCCTCCCTCCTTCCTTCTCTCCCTCCCTCCTTCCTTCCTTCCTTCACTCCTTCCCTCCCTCCTTCCTTCACTCCTTCCCTCCCTCCTTCCTTCCTTCCCTCCCTCCTTCCTTCCTTCCTTCCTTCACTCCTTCCTTCCCTCCCTCCTTCCTTCCTTCCTTCCTTCCCTCCTTCCTTCCTCCATACTTCGCTCTCTTTTCTTTCCTATTGAAGCAGGGTCTCATTTAGACCAGGCTGGCCCCAGGCTCAGTGTATATGCCTACAAATCCAGGGATGACCCTAAGTTTCTGATCCTACTGCCTGTGTCTCCCGAGGGCTGTAATTACAGGAGTACATCACCATGGCTAGTGTAGGTGGTGCTGGGGGTTGAACCCAGGGCTTTGTGCATGTCAGGCAAGTCTATGCCAACAGAGTCACACCCCCAGCTGTACACAAAGGAGAGTAGAGAAGATAACCTTGTTCTTCTGGGAGGCACCTGCTTAGTCCCAGTCTTTCCTACAGAACATGTAGCTCAGACAATCTTTAGCTGCACTGCAAAGGAAAGGTGGGTGGAATGGTAGAGCAGCAAGGCCCACAGGTAGAAAAGGAAGCAGTCAAGGCTTCTATTTGCATTTCTTGTCACGGCCACCTTCGTCCTAAGCAAGAGCATGGGCTGAGCAAAGGCCCCTGGAGCATCCTGATGGCTTTGGTTTAACTTTACTGCTAGACAGTGCTGAGTGAGACATGGGCTCCAAACAGGCTCACAGAAAGAAGACCTGCTGAGCTAGGGCTGTGGAGTTTCTTCGGGGGAATGTTTTATTAAAATTCTGACTATTGTTAGCCTACGAATCAGAGAGTAACAGAATCCAGAACTGTGTAGCCGTGCTTTGTAATTCCCAGCATGTGGAATGAAGCGCCAACTCTGCTCCTCTGGATGCAGAGAGCAAAACAGACGTCACCATTTCACTGCTAAGCTCCAACATTCTCTAAATATAAGTTTAATGCTATAAGTGGACACGACTTCTGAACAAAGTAACTAGTCCATGCTAGTGACCATACTGCGGCGTACACATGTCCGTGCATGTGTAGAGGTACAACACAAGGTACAACAACTGAAAACGAAACGGGACCCCGAGTGGGCCAATGGATGGCTTGAATTAATAAAATCATAGGGAAATTATTCCTTAAAACCATGAATTCATAACTACAAAGCCTATTTTTGCTTTGCTATTATTAATACAATAAGAGGTTTGACTTTGACCCTGGAATTGTAAACGTGGAAAACATTAACAGTATTATATTGACATGTCGGAGCCTCCCTTTTTTCTGCATTAAACTGAAGCTTCTGATAAGTATGTATGAGTCCCCGTGGCACCAAATAAAACTAAATAATTCATATGGGCTAAGATCAAGGAAGTCTAGTGCGCCCAAAGTTGCCAGCTCTTCAATAGAAGGAAGGCTGTTGGAGACCACTGGCAGCTATTAATGCTTCAAAACTATAATTTAGGAAATCACTCCTTTTAAAAATAAATACTAATCTCTGAGAAAAATCTGTCCTTGGCAATAAGCGACATAGCAAAGGTTTTGAAAACATTTCAGATTCGTGATGACAAAATGTCTTCATATTATCGATTTGGTCTTTTTGTTTTAACCACTACAGGTTTAAACAGCCTAAGGGTGAATTAGAAGACCACAGTTGCTTCGAGGTGATGTAGTGTGCCCATTACAACAATAGTAAACACGTCATAGAATATGATGCTCTTTCTCGGCATCTCACACTTAGGATTAGGTTTGGACAACACAATATAAAACAAGATATTTTGTCTTGGTGTCATCAGTGAGTCTCCTCTGGTGGGAAGCGAGTGGCAGTTATGTTGAAACCTGTGACTTTTGTAGTGTACCCTGCAGCTCCACAAATGGGAAATAACACGAGTCCAAGGTTGCAAGTAAACACACAGTTCCCAAACCAACAAACCAGTGCCTATAAACACCTCGGGGATAAACATGTAAGGAGAAGAATGGCTGGAGGCAGCTCTTACCGGTCTTCTGGCCATGGTGTTCCTTCTGCACACTCAGGGGTGGCTTTCTGTCCCTAGGCGCGGGTGCCTGGCTGCACCGTGGGACTGCAGCCTTCCCAAGCATGAGCGGGCTCGTGCGACTCTGGGTGCCAGTCATCACTGCAGTCTGAAACTCAGTGGTTCTGTAGCCCTTCTGCTCCCAGCTCTGATTTGGTCAGGCTTGCAGGATGAACTTCACCACGTAAGACTATTCTTGTCACAGAAATAAAATACAGTAAAAATCAAGCCGGGCGGTGGTGGCGCACGCCTTTAATCCCAGCACTCGGGAGGCAGAGGCAGGCGGATCGCTGTGAGTTCAAGGCCAGCCTGGTCTACAAAGTGAGTCCAGGACAGCTAAGGCTACACAGAGAAACCCTGTCTCGAAAAACCAAAAAAAAAAAAAAAAAAAAAAAAAAAAAAAATCAGTGTGCGTCTTAAAGAGGACGCTTCCTCTTTAAAATCTAATTAATTTAGGATATATGATTGAACTGTCAGCTTCCGCTACAAGTTATAACAATGTACAGTGTTCTTTCCGGAAGCTTCCACGTACTCAAAAGATGGCTTCTCCTTTTAGGGTTAGACGTTTGCAATGCTGATTCTGTAAAGTGGGTTATGTGTAAAAAAAAAAATTAAATAGGATTTTTTCCCCTCTCAGATTGTCCATCTTTATGTCTTGCTCATGAATCTTTTCAGTCTTGGGATGGTAAATGCAAATTGTTTTCATAAAAAGTTGTGATTAATATTTGGTTTTATAGCTAAATACCCTTTAAACATCTTTGTCTATGAATTTGGAATATTTTTGTTTTTAAGTTCTTTGGCTGACTGAATTGTAAAAATCCAAGTATATATTTAAGGAGCTTTTGGTATATTCATTGAACTTAAATCCACAGTGACACTGAAGTTATTTTAAATGGTCTGATGTTCTACGAGTTCAGTAACATTTCATATTTAAAATCTGAAGTATATGTAAAATTATAACAAGCCTTCCCAAACAGAAGATTGTCATGGATGAAGGAATTTTAATTTAGAATAAAAATTGTCCTGAGCACATCAGGACATGTTGGTTCCACTGATTTGAAAGTCATAAAATTAGAGCCTTTTGAAGAAATTCTAAGAGTGTTGCTCTAACAAATCAAGTTCATAGCATAACATATATTTCTTAGGCCTCAAATAATACTAAAATTTTAATTATCACGATAATTTTATATTTTAAGTCTTACGCACAAGAGGCAGCCTGTTGTCTTCCTAGTTGATTTAGTCACTTGTGCTGAGAGAGTTCAGATGTGATGGCGCTAATATTTGCTAAATATCTTGACGTATCTCCCTGAACCTTGTTTTGTGCCTCAAATTTCCTGTGCTTCAAAACCCAAAACTGAGAGTGATTTACTTTCATTAGGGAAATACAACAGAAATCACAGTGACTTACTGTCTCACGGCCACTGGGATTATGGTTATCAAACGAACAAACTAACAGAGAACAGCCTGCGTAAGGACTCGGAAAAGCCAGACTCTCCGTGCACTCTTTGTGGTAGTATAAAATGGCACAGCTGCTCCAGAAAACAGTACGGCAATCCCTTAAAAACTTAAATGTAGGTTATTATTTAATTAAGCAACTTCACTTCTGGATATACATTCAAATGAACGGGAAGCAGGGCCTTAAAGCAGTCTCTGCTCCGCCACATCCACAGAATCACTGTTCACAACAGGCACAAGGTGCCAGGAGCCCAGTCACCAACTGATGGGTGGACGGAGACACAAAATGGGAAATTCTCTTTACCTTAGCCATGAAGGAATTCTAGCAATACTACAATGAGAGTGAGTGAAAAAGACATTTTTATCAAATAAGAGAAGCCAGTTACACATACACCAAAAAATAAAAACACCTCAAAAAACTAAAAACCACCTTAAATGTGTCCAAAGAGACATAAAGTACAATGGAGGTTTGCAGGGGCTGAGAACAAGGAAAATATAGAATTATTATTACATTAGCACAGAGCTTTCAAGTTATAAATACAATAAGAGGTATATTTATCTTACTGAAATTTAAAATATTCTTAAAATTATAATAAAATTCAAACAACAGCAACAGCAAACTTTTATCACACAGATGGGATGTGGAAAAAAACAGAAAAATCTTTGTAGAGGAAGGTAAATGGTGCCACCACGTTGGAAAATAGTTCAATAGTTTCTTGAATGAATATATGGCTAATGTATAGGCTAACAATTCTATTCTGCTATATATCTTTAAAAAAAATAAAAACATATGTCCATAGAGGAATTTACACACAAAATCACATGGTCATTTATTCAGAATCTCTGAAAGGTATAGCTCAATAGTTATCAACTCAAAAGGCTAAAAAAATGTAATAGGTAATCCACGCAACAGAGTTTAGTATTACCCAGCTCTGTAAATGAAGGCGCTTGCAGGCTCTGCTCAGCAGGCAAGAAGTAAATCATCACATTACCCTAAGAAGTTAAACCAAGCATGGAGATCTGTGAGGTAACTGGGTGTCAGGACAAACCATCACCCTTAAGAGAGACAGGCAGATGTGGAGAATCAAAGCTTATCGGAGCAGAAACGTGCATATAGGAACCTGCATTGGGGCCATAAAAACTGGAGCCGTGGTTGATACGTTGTTAGGGTTTGTCAGGTAGGGAGCACAATGGCTAAATCCTCCAGGGACGCAGTCTTGAGGGGATGCCTCACACGTCTCTCTGTGGGCTCTACTTCCAGGAGGAGTTTTGTTTTAGCCATAAAGATCAAAGAAAAAAGAAGCGCCCAGATAATCCCAGCATATGGGAAGAGTGATGGTGAAGTGGGGGTCCTCAGCTCTCAGCAAGGCCTGCCCTGAGTAAGCAACTGCAGTCACCCCAATGGAGGGACCAGGTGGGAGTCAGGGGCAGGTACTAAAACTCCACCATTCAGTTCGCAGTCCAAAGGTACAGGCTAGTGAGATGACAGAAACTTGATGAGAGTATCATTGCTGCTGCATTTATTTTAACCAACGTCCCGTTCCTGTCTTTCAACAACAACAGCACACTGCAAAGGATACACATGCATGCACACACACCAGGACACGGTTCACAGCCAAGTTCAGATAATGGACTTACCAGCTCAAATGAAAGATTTATAATTAATTAACTGCCTCTCTGTGTATGTGCACCTCTCTCTCTCTTCTCTCTCTCTCTCTCTCTCTCTCTCTCTCTCTCTCTCTCTCTCTCTCTCCTTGTGTTTTCTCAGCTAGGCTGGAAACCAAGAAGCCTCAAGGAAGGATCCTGTCTCTTCCTTTCTCAGGATTGAGGACGCAGGAGTTTGTGGGGACACCTGTACATGGCTGCTGGTATCTGAAACCACTAATCCATCCAGTCTTCCACCTAGGAATTTAAGACCATTGGCATTAAGATGCCAAGGCCTCTGATGCAAAGAGCAGATGGTGTGCATCAGAGAGCGGACACCCTCCTCGGCATATAGGAACATAAAGAAATGCTGGACATGAAAACACTGTGCAGAAGTGAGGGCAGTCTGCAAACACACTGCTCACAGCTGAGGAAATAGTCTCTGAGCTTGAGACATGCCGATAGAGACCCCCAAAAGTGAAAAACAAAGAGAAAGGAGAAAGAAACAAAACTGAAGTGGAATATGCAGACAATGATGGGGCAGTGACAGGAGACGTCGATCAGACTCTGGGAAAGAGGAAAGAGAACAAAGCAGAGAGCACCATAGTGGCCGTCCACCTGCTGCACGTCAAGGTCAGAGACCAAGCCACTGAATCAGGAGCTCAGAAAACTGCAAAAATTAATTTAAAATTAATTAATTCATTAATATCTGAAAAATACTACCACTACACAACAAAACAAAGAACAACAACAAAAACAACAGGCTATGTGGAGTCACAGCATATTCAAATTGCATGAAAATAAAGATTAAAAAAAAATCTCGAATGAAGCCAGAAACATGAACTATTGATTCACATGCCAACATGGATGAACCTTAAGAAATGTACTGAAAAGAGTGAGTGACAAAAGATCACACTATGATTCTATGTATACGCAAGTCTGTCCAGAATGGGAGAATCACAAAGCTGCTCACTTAGGCCTGGGGTGGTATTGATGCTTGTTTTTAAAATTCCGTTTTATTTGGGGTATTGACACTTCTACCTCCCTTTCACCAACCTCTTAGCCCTGGGTATGAGAGAGAATGTTATTGGGGAGAGGGGCCGCTGCTTAGGGCCAATTGGGTTCTTTTGGGGCAGTACCAATCTCCGTCATCAGCAAACGCAGCAAGCAGCCTCCTCTGAACCGCTGCTTTGAAACCTTTCCCTGCCTCCCCACATTGGTCTCTCCAAGCTGCTACATGCCTCACTTCACCACCACACGCCACACTTTCTCTCTCCATGCTCTCCCACCAGCAATGAAGGCATGTCCCCCTTTCCCCACATCCTTGCCAGCATGTGCTGTCACTTGAGTTTTTGATCTTAGCCATTCTGATAGGTTTAAGATGGAATCTCAGAGTCATTTTGATTTGCATTTCCCTGATGACTAGGGACATGTTGGGCATTTCTTTGAGTGTTTCTCAGCCATTCAGTATTCCTCTGTTGAGAATTCTCTGTTTAGCTCTGTACCCCATTTCTTAATTGGGTTATTTGCTTTGGTGGTGTTTAATTTCTTGAGTGCTTTTAGCCCTTTGTCAGATGTAGGGTTGGTGAAGATCTCCCAGTCTGTAGGCTGTCGCTTTGTTCTGTTGGCAGTGTCCTTTGCCTTACAGAAGCTTTTCAGTTTCATGAGGTCCCATTTATTAGTTTTGATCTTAGGGCCTGAGCTGTTGGTGTTCTGTTCAGGAAGTTGTCTCCTGCACCAGTGAGCTAACGCTCTTCCCCACTTTCTCTTCTAACAGATTTACTGTGTCTGGTTTTATTTTTAGGTCTTGGACTTTAGTTTTGTGTAGGATGATAAATACAGAAATACTTGAATTTTTCTACATGTAGACATCCAGTTAGACCAGCATCATTTGTTGGAGATGCTATCTTTTTTTTTTCCACCGTGTGGATTTGGCTTCTTTGTCAAAAATCAAGTGTTCATAGGTGTGTGGGTTTATTTCTGGGTCTTCGATTCGATTCCATTGATCCACCAGTCTGTTTCTATGCCTGAACCATGCAGTTTTTATTGCTGTTGCTCTATAGTCCAGTTTGAGATCAGCCATGATGATTCCTCCGGAAGATCTTTTGTTGTACAGGATTGTTTTAGTGATTCTATTTATCTTCCTCAGAGCCCTAGACCACGCCCCTCTCTGTGCTGCAAAGGGCAGGCCTTTATCAGCTGGCAAAGACCCTCATGACACAATCACCACCTGTGGACAAACTAAAGCCCAAACTAAAACCTTATGCTTGGGATTACAACAAAAACATATTTACATAATATAACTGAGCTTACAAAGACATCAAAACTTCCACTACAGGGTTGGGTAGTGGGACATGGGAAAGCAGAGGGCTGATAGCTATATAGTATAAGGTACAGGAGTTCTTTCTGAGATGACAAAAGAAAGTCGTCAAAATAGCCCAGAGCAATGGTTTGCTCATAGCAATGATTTATAAATTTTATAAATTTTAAAATCTAACATTTTTGAATGTTTTAAATGGTGTCTCAAGTCGGAAACAACTTCACCTTGTCATTTTTATCCATTATTTGGCAGGCACTGAAACCGTCCTCACTATTTTCCACGAGTTGCTCTTTGCTTCTTTTTACAGTCTTTGGGGATTTGTCATTGTTCTGTTTTTCTTGTATGATTGTTGGGGGCAGATTTATTTCATCTCTGAAGGTTTGCCCTTTACAAACACAGTACCCTCTTCTTTGCATTTTATTTTACTGTTGCAAAGAGGCCGCTGTAAAAAGCGTATGCCCCACCCCAGCTCAGTTATTCCAATAGCTGCAGGGTTTGACTTTAATTCCTTTTTGATTCACTGTGCATTTTTTCTCTCTCCAGACATTGATGTGCATGTTTCTGTATATGAAATTCAATGTTAAGTTTCTGTGCATTTAACATTTGAAACCTGAAGTGTTTCTCAATGCTTGGAGGGAGTGTAGAATGCTCATTCATGTTGCCCTGGGTTGGCTGACTGAAAAATCTGTTGAAAAGTTTATCCATTTGTATATAAATCATAAAACATTTGAGAACATTATGTTTGTAATTTGAAATACAAATATGTTACCGCTCCTCAAAGGCATAGTGTGTTCACTATTTTTAGATGGCTGTTATGAACTGTGTGAAGAAAATGGCTTTAAAAAGGAACATTGATTGAGGCCCACAGTTCAGGAGACATCAACTCACCATGATGGGGAAGGCATCGCAGTTGGAAGGCTGGAGAGACTCAGACAGTGTGGGCAGGAGTCTGCACTGTTCTTCCTGTCCTGTCAAGCCAAGAATCAGAGGCTAGAAGGAGCCAGGGCTATAATCCTTAAATGCCCATCTGCAGCTGCCAGTGACCCACCTCCTCCAGACGAAGCTCACAGCCTCCCATATCTGGGGACCAAGTATCCAAGTACATGGGTTTGTTGAAGGCTTCTCACCTTTAAACCACAACACAGAGGCTGCCAGGACACGTGCTGGCCCTTCGGGCTGCTCGCGGAGGCTGCAGAAATAGGGAAGTTAAAGGGAGGATTTGAAAACACCTCCCTGCCACTATCGCAGCCGTCACCCGTCTCCTGCAACGTGGTTACTGAGAATCTGAGACGAAATGAATGGGAACAATTTGAATTTCGACAATTTGTTCACTGAGCACATGGTGCTCTAGCTTGCTGACTTCTCTCCTTTTGTGAATACGTAGGCAGCAAGCGTGCAACGGCGGCGTTTAGGAAGGTGACAAAGGCTCTCAGTCCTTGAGTGTTTTATGTCACGTTCTCTTCCTCACTGAAGCAGAGGACCACACCCCATACCATCTGATTGGAGGACACATTTACATCTGAAGAGAAGACTTCCAAGTTTAAAGAGTTTTTTAAGTTTCACAGAGGTTACAGATTTAATTTTTGCATTTCAGCAGAATCTCTTTTCCTTTTTTTCTTTTTTTTTTTTTTTTTGCATAATATACTAACTAGGAAGATGGTTTTATTCAGCTGGACAGTCTAAAGTACTTAGTAAAACAGCCACTTGACATTTAACATTTCTCCCTCTTGGAAACAGATTTATCTTTATCGGGGTTTGGAGTGATAAACACACAGAATGTTAATGAACACCTCACGGTGACTCCGTGCGGTTATCTGCCCTGTACCCTGAAGCGTAAGAAATAGATGTTTTAAATACTTGATCCTAGAGGTCTCTTCTTCAACTCAAGTGTAAGCTATCCAAACAGTTGAAAAGAGATTTATAGTTATGAAGAGGCCTCCACGTCAAGGAAAGTTTTATGATACATAGTATAATAAATTAGCAATAAATGGATACAGGTGACTGTGGAATTTATGAACTTTAATGCTTTAATACCACACTAAAGAAAAACTAATTATTAAGGTCCTAAAGGGTAATATAAAAATACCGTCTACAAATTGTCAAATTAAGCCATTAGTCCTAGCTATTTGAGGCAGTGTTTTTTCTTTCTTTTTTCCTTCTTTTTCTTCTTTTTGTGACTCAGCCAGAAAGACAGAAACAAATAAACTGGAAAAAAACCTCAATGTACCAGCTAGCAGAAAAGCAACTGTCAGGCCTCCCGCTGGAAACTGAAGATTTTAAACTTAAATTCTATAACCTTTTCCCCTTCTACTTAAACATAATCACTCTTTCAGCACACCAGTGAAGTGCTATTTATGTTGCAAAAAGGAAAGATTAATTTTATTTGATTCTCACACAGCATTTGTTGAATACATTCCTAAAGTGATCATGAAGACGTCTGTGTATTACAAGTCCCAGAAAAAAAAGTTATCCAAATTTAGGCACTGTGAAGGTTTTCGAATGCTCTTTTCTGCAAGAAATTCCAATCGAAGGCCTGGTTGTAGGACAGCATCTCCACTTTCATCTTTAGTTTGTCATCAGAAAAAAAGGATTCACCCTTTTATTCTTAATTTGAACGTCACCGGGAGGTATATGGGTTTAGTTCCTGGAGGGAAGATGCTATTGTAAGAGTCTGCCTCCCAAGTGACCCTCCAGTTTCCTGCCTCTTGCCCCTCTAAAATCTGTTTTCCACAGTGACACCAGGATGGTTTTATTTTTAGGGAGAAAGTAGTTATGCTTCCAACCCTTTGATGGTGAGCCTATTCCTTCTCTGCTTTCTTTTTATTCTAAAGATTTTACTTTATTTTTGCATACATATTGATATTATTATACATAAATAAAAATTACATATAGCAAGAAGAACCAAGAAACAATCAGGGATTATATGAATGTTACATTCATAGTGTTTTGGCTATTTATATTTGGCAACCTTGAAGTAAACATTTTTCCTAGCTTGGTGAGTCTAAAATTCTGATGGAAATCAATATCTATCATAGCTCATCTCTGTCAACTTAAAACATCTATCTAGACCTAAAAACATCTTAACCCCTAAACAACTAAGTTTAATTGTAAGACTAAACTATCTTGTCTTCAATCCCATCAGAAACTTGAGAAGGAAAAAACTCAATTACCTGAATGAACCAGAAGTGCAGGTTAGCAGCTTCAAAAAAAAAAAAAAAATCCCACGACAGAAACAGTTTGCTGCCTGAACAGTCACCCAAAACTCTCTATAATGTTGGAGCATCATCTTCAGCCTTCTGGCCCAATATATCTGAGAGACATATTTGTGAGGCAGGAACTATTGAGGACCTGCTTACCCTGTCTTGGCAGAGTTTGGCTGTTGACTCTGCCTGCATCCAAGCTTGCTCATTTTAAAGCAGAACTCTGTCTGTGGCAGAAATGAGGATATTTTGCCCAGTGACGTGTTTGCTACATTTGAAGCCATTTCCATAAGGAGGTTCTTTGATGCTCATCATCTTCTTGAAGTACACTGGGTATTTCTAGGAGCTAACTTGTCTTGTTGTCAAAGAATATTTAAAATATTAAAAGCATCTTTAAATGCCATATTCTGTAGGTCTCTGAGGCTTTTGAAGATTTGATCTATTTTATCTTATCCATCTATAGGATCATATCTATCTGTTAAACATAGGATGTATATTCTCATGATAAAAATAAATTAGTAATTGACATGGCCATGATTTGATCAACTAACAACTAGCTTGTATTACTTAATTATCCTAAACAGCCTGAAATAGCACTTCCAAGGTATTGGAAGTAAATTTTGTATTATAATTGAGTTGTATGGGTTCAATACCTCATATTAGAGTATATATAGATATACACACACATATATGTATATGTGTGTGTGTGTGTGTAGAATAATTTTAAATTTAAATTCTATACCAATGTATCAAAATTAAACTTATCTTGTATCAATATATACAATTCTATATCAATGAATTAAAAATAATCTTATTTGTTAGTAACAAATAAGGCCTTAGGTTGAGGTGTAGATTCAATAATCTACTTTTTATCCTATCATCCCTATATATTTCTATATCCTCTTCTTTATTTTCAACCCCATCTCCATATCTACAAAAGAAAGATAAAGGAAAAGAGAGACATTCCTGAGTCCAACCTTGTTTTCTCTCTGAATAAAACCAATAATAACTTATAACCAACTCCCAATGAAAATAAGCATCTGTAGCCCAAGAGAGCAATCAAAACCCTACCCAACCCCCTTTATGGGAAGTGGGGCGTCGCTCTCTTAAGATTTCTTCTGGCTGATTTGGGGCAAATAGTATCTTCATAGGAGCCTGAATAAAATAGAGGAACCTGGTTAATCAAGCCAGGAATAGCATTTGTGGTCCAGTTTCTAAACGTTGAGAAATTCCAGGCTTAATAGAAGTCCTGTGTGTGACAGTCTGAGCTGCTGGGCCAATTAGGATCAGAAGCTCTCTTTGAAGCTGTCTTAGGAACTGGGAACAGCAACTGAAACTCTTGGGGCTGGAACATGAAGGATGGAGGATCCAGCACGCTGAGAGGAATGAATTCTGTCAGGTCTGATCCATCTTCAGTGTCCAGTTCTTTTGTTCTGGAAACATATAAATTCCTCCAAGTGTTCACGGTTGGTCCTGCAGAGGGGTGACCGCCCATGCTGGGGGCTCTCTGTTTCTGCTAGTTCGTATCGTTTCCCGCTTTCTCCTGTCTTTTAAGATACGCTCTCAAGTCACTTTCAAGTGGACAAACTACCCTCTCAATTGCTTTCTGGGTGCTCCCGTGCCATTGGATCCTTTCCCTTAAATGTGGCTACCTGTACAAAGGTCAGTTTTGCTACAGTTGGAAGCTGGGAAGCAGGGACCTATTTTCCTATCTTTTTATTCCCACCACGTAAGCGTATAGTAGAAAAATTGTGACAACTAATGGTTTATTGGGCAAAATTCTGTAGAAAGGATATCAAAGGGAAAGAGGTGACTGGGGGAGGAGTTGGTACACCTTTCTTGCATACACCAAGCTAAGGCTAAAGGGAAGTCTTAAGGAGCCAAGGTGTTGTCAGTGGCAGGGGCTGGAGAGGTCTCAAAGATGCCAAATTTATCAGTGCTTCCAGGCTCCAATTCCCATGCAAGCAAGAACTCAAGAGAGAGCATAAAGTAAGAAAAATGAAGAAAGTTTAACCCAAAATGAAAGTACACACTCCAGGGATGAGTGAGGTTTTTCTTGAGAGAAAGGTGCATCACCTTGGAGACTGGATAACTCCTTAAGGACAAACGGACATTGAAGAAGGGAAGGACTGCCATGCCCTGAGGCAGGGAAGAATATCTCTCTAGATCCACTTAGAAGATAGAGGCCAGTCTCAAAGGCAGTCGGTCTATTTGTGTCTTCCTTCTCCCATAAGCTGTCACTTAATCACAGTACAGAAAAGAACACACAGGACCTCGGATGGAGAGGTCTTTATGCACAGGTAAAAGCTAGCTGGTAAACCATGATGACGTAAGTGAGGGCAACGTCATTGGGAAACACAGCTCTAACCTCAGAGGAAATGAGATAATTTACCCTGAGCCATGTGTGAGTGACCATCGTATGGAAACAGATTCAAATTGGCCCAAGTAATATATTTCAACATGAAAGTGGCTTTAGGAGATTTTTCTCACAGTCACAGAACAAAAGAAAGTCACAAACCAATATATTTTTCAGATATGTTGGTGAGATCATTAAGTAAATGAATTACAGCTCAGTGGGGAATATTGTGCCATTGGTTTTTCTGATATTAACTGATGATATTCATAGCTTTTGATACACAGAGCGGCCTGTTAATATATTGCAAAATTTTTCTTTTGTTTTGGTTTTCTGATAAATTCTTAATATCACTTTTAGAAATTAATATATAATTACACTACTTTCTCCTACCCTCTTCTCCTTTCGTTCCCTCAACCCCCTTGTTCCTTTTCAAATTCATGACATCTTTGCAACTTCTTTTTCTATAATCATGGTTGATATGAATACAACCTGCTGTGTTTAGTGTTGTTTGTATAAATGCGGTTTCAGGACTGATCACTTGGTGCTGGGGGCACAGTTAGGAGGCTTACCCTGGGGAAAACTGATTCTCCCTTCCTCAACTACCCTTAGTCCTCTTCCGTGTCTGCACCTCTGTTGGTGTTAGCACTGTTCCTGTCTTGTTTCCGCAGCTACCCCGGTGAAGTTTCGTGCGGGTAGCCTCTCTGCTATTACTAGAAGATGCACTCTCACAGAAAACCACTTTGTCCTCTCCTCCGCGCCCCCACCCACCATGTTCTAAGTCTTAGGTGTAGGAGTTGTGCGGTAAGTGTACCTATTGGTGCTGGGCGCCCTGTGATTATTTGTTCCCTACATTTTGAGCAGCTGTGGTTTTCTGTAAAGGTGTCTGTCTGCTTCACAGATAAGAATCTTTGATGAAGGATGAAGCATACTCTTATCTGTGGCTCAGTAAGGATAAGTATGTATGATGTGGTTAGGAAAGTGATGGGAGGAGGTTCTCCTCTTAGATCAACGACCTCACCAGCCCCGGGGCATGAGTTCCCTCATGTTTAGCGGGCCTTAAGCCCAATTAGGAAGCTGTTACTAACTGACAAGATACGAGGGTCACTATTGCACCCTTAGGAATATCGTGCGTGCTGGTCACTGTTTGGTTAACAGACATCACATCTGGGTAGGATTATTAGCTGTTCTCCTCCCTTGTCAGCTTGCAAAGCACCTCCTGGTATGGTTAAAGCTAGTCCTCGGGGTCAACTGCAGCTCAGACCTTTCAGAAGTGTGCCGCTTCTTCAGCAATAGGGATTTACCCTCAATTTCTAAGAGGCAGCCAAGGGTAGTGGCAATAGTTTCTACTGTTTTGGTGGTCTCTTGGACTTCCCTGACCGACAGCTCAGAAGGCAGTTTCTCACATCAGGAGTTTATACGGTAGAAGGATTCTGCACAGGACTGTGAGGGTAGTCACAGGGCTGCACAGAATGCAGGTCAAATCTGAAGAAGGCTAGGAGATATAGTTAATACTATTGTGTCAATGTCACTTCCATAAGATCCCATCATTTACAGGTTATTATCAATGAAGGAAGCTTTGAGAATGGTGAGCAACACACTAAATATTTGCAAGTTATTAGGACTCTTGAATTGTTTCTTAAAAAAGTGTGTGTGTGTATGAGAGAGAGAGAGAGAAAGAGAGAGAGAGACAGACAGACAGACAGACAGACAGACAGAGAGACAGAGACACAGAGAGACAGAGACAGAGAGAGACAGAGACAGAGACAGAGACAGACAGACAGAGAGAGAGAGAGAGACATGGAGAGAGACACGGGGGGGGGGCACACCTATGCCCACAGGTGCAAAGGCCAGAGGAAGCTGGCAGGTGTCCTGCTGTCTCATTCTTCACATTATTTCACTGAGATAGGCTTTCTCACTGAACCTGGAGCTAAGCTGGCAGCCACCAGGCCCTAGAAATCCTCCTGACTCTACTCTGCACACCACACGTGCACACATTCTCTCTCTCTCTCTCTCTCTCTCTCTCTCTCTCTCTCTCTCTCTCTCTCCTCCTCCTCCTCTTTAAAGTGACTATCCTCTTCCACAAACAGAAGCTGAAACAAGGAAAAGTGTGGTATAGTCCCAGCCTCCAACGGCAACTCATCTTAACACATCATGTGTATGTTGCCACTCCTATGTATACAGCAGAATAAAAATTCCCCTAAAATTCCACACGTTTCCTTTTTTCTACCTTTCACAAGAAGGATAGAAGACAGACTTTCAAAGGTGATATCCTGTTCCAGTCCTGTTTATGCCCTCATCTATTACTGATCCTATCCACAAGTCAGGGTGCTTCCCAAGGCTGGATGTGAAGTGGGCAGACCTTGCCTAGGGCATTTTTAAGGGGACACTGTCCTTAACTGGAAGGTCAGAGTAGCTCTGTGGTTCTAAGACATATGCGTGACGCTGGCCCAGTACGATGATGGCTGCTGGGGAGACAAGCAAAGATCATGAGCCATTTTAATATTGTCTATCCCCTTTGCAGAAAGGACAGATCTTTCCTTCTGATAGATTGTGAATTCTGTCTACATAGGCTAAACTTTATAAAGCCTGTTTTAACATTATTTTATTACGTGTTTTATTATATGTATATTTGCATATAATATGTGTACCCATGTCATAATATTGATAGATAACTGTCTAAGCTTCTTAGGCAGGTGAAAAACTAGCCATTTGGAACTACTCTTTTCAGTTTTCCTCCTGACTTCATCAATTCTAGAAGAGCCAGGTCACATGTCCTCAAGCCGTTCACGTCCGAACAACTGTCCACCAACTACTCATCTCCTGAAAACCCCCTGTTTTCAAAGCACCATCCTGGTATTCTGAATCCTAGGTACAGAAATAATAGTGTAGCATGGAAGGTGAAAAGTGCTCTGTGAAGCTGGGAAGATGAACTGGGAATTTATTCTGACACCTATAAACACGGGCAAGGCTGGAAAAGGTGAGAATTGAGATGACAAGTGGCTGGAAAGGCATCGCTGGGCTTTTCCATCAAAAAGGAGCTGTTTGTCAAGACTGACAAGAGTGAAAGCCTGAGAAAGCCGAAGTTGGCTAAGTTTGAAATAACCTGCCCTAGTCTTAATCAAGTGCACAGGGGCACGCCACGGAGCAGAACACTCGTCCGAGGGGCTCTTGCTAGCATACCAAAACCGGCATTTGTCTAGTCTTGAGCGCTTAATAAAGAAAGAGGTTTTTTTTTTTCAACTGAATCTGAATACAAAATATTTTGAGTTGAATACAGAATTTGATGATAATAGATTATTATAAGTTGTATCCTTAAGGCAAGGAGCTGGTAAAATAGCTTCATGGTTAACAGGGTTTGTTGCCAGAAGGCCTGAGTTTAGATCCTAGCACCACATTTGGTTGGTAGCTCCAGATCTGACCTCCACAGGTACCTTCACTCACTTGCACACACACACACACACACACACACACACACACACACACACACACACACACGCACACACACACACATACACACACATGCACAAACACATACGCTTATACACACACACACCTATACACATACTCATAAGTAAATAATAAAAATATATCATATTGATATATGGATAGATATCCATGTATAGGATATATAAATGATGCATACAGTTTTTAAAAGGATGAGAAGGTGAATGTAAGAGAAAAGATAAACACACAAGTCACTGCAAACCTAGGAGAGAATTGAGATGTAATATGAATAAATTAATAAAATATATTAAAGAAAAGCCTAAGAGAGAAAAGCAGAGAAGGTGCTGAAGAAGTTTCTTTTTTGTTGTTTTTGTTTTGTTTTGTTTTTGTTTTTGTTTTTTGAGACATGGTTTCTCCTGTAGTCCTGGCTGTTGTGGACTTACTTTGTAGACCAGGCTGGCCTCGAACTCACAGAGATCTTCCTGCCTCTGCCTCCTGAGTGCTAGGATTAAAGGTGTGTGCCATCACGTCTGGTGAAGTTGTGTTCTTTTGTGTTTGGTTGAAATGTTCTGTAGATATCTAATAGGTCCATTTGATCCATAACGTCAGTTAGTTTCATTATCTCTCTGTTTAGTTTCTGTCTTGATGACCTGTTTATCAGTGGGAACGGCGTGTTGAAGTCTCTTACTATTAATGTGTGGGGTTTGATGTGAGATTTAAGCTTTAGTAATATTTCTTATGTGAATGTGGGTGCCCTTGCATTTAGGGCATAGATGTTCAGAAGTGAGCTGTTATCTTGGTGGATTTTTCCCTTGATGAGTATGAAGTGTCTTTCCCCATATCTTTTGGTTAATTTTGGTTGAAAGTCTATTTTATTAGATAATAGAATGGTTATTCCAGCTTGATTCTTGAGTCTGTTTGCTTCAAAAATTCTGAAGTACTGTCTATCTTTGTTGCTGAAGTATGTTTCTTTTATGCATCAGAATGATGTGTCCTATTTTTACATCCATTCTGTTAGTCTGTTTCTTTTCATTGAGGAATTGAGTCCATTGATGTTGAGAGCTATTAATGGCCAATGATTGCTAATTCATGCTATTTTGATGTTGGCAGTGTGTGTGTGTGTGTGTGTGTGTGTGTGTGTGTGTGTGTGTGTGTGTGTTTCCTTTTCTTTTGCTGATCTGGAATTATCTCCTGTGCTTTCTTCGATGTAGTCAACCTTGTTGGGATGGAGTTTTCCTTCTAGTATTTTCTGTAGGGCTGTATTTGTGGATACATATTAAATTTGGATTGGCCATGGAATATCTTGTTTTCTCCACCTATGATGACTGAGAACTTTGCTGGTTTATAGCCTAGGTTGGCATCTGTGGTCTCTTAGAGATTAATAGAACAGATAGATTATGAATTGTTATGAACTGATGCAGAGAACTGGAACGGGGATGATCAGGATCGAGTGGGGAGGGGAAAGAAAGAGGGGGCAAGGGAGGGACACAGGGAGGGGCAGCTGTGACTAAGGGCCATTTGAGGGTTAACATGGACGCCTCACGCAGCCGGAGCTTCCTAAAGTGTATCATATGTGAAGGTGATCTAAATAAAGTCCTCAAACAGTGGGTGAGACACAGCCCCAGCTGGACCTCTCTTGTCGCCAGATGAAGCTTCCATTGTGGGATTAGGTTACACACAATTAAATTGCTCACTAAATGGTTCCCTTGGGAACCTCCAAACAACCCAGGCTGTTGCCATGACTATACATATGACAGTGAGTCCCCCTTGCTGAAGACAACACGAGAAATAAAGCCGGCGCCTACACAGAGCCTTCACATCTATGTTCTAGAGTCTTCCGTACTCTGCATGTTACCAAAGAAGGAATGTAAACACCAACCCAGACACAAACCCTTTCATCTACAATGGCCTCCCGCCCGTGAGATGTGCTAGGGCAGTGGTGGCACAGAGCTTGTGGGAGTAACCAACCAGCGTCTGATTTGACTCAAGGCTCACTCTGTGAGGTGGAACACATACCCAACACTGCTTGGATGACCAGGTACCTGAGACTAGGTAGCCCAGGGCCCTAGGGCAAAACCAGATACTACTTTCCTAAACAAACAAACAACAAACAGCCCAACAAAAACAGCAATAAAATGGCTCCTAATGGCTGTACTCATAGATCAGTGCCTTGCTCAGCCATCATCAGAGGAGCTTCGTCCAGAGATGCACAGTCAGAGAAGCATCCAGAAGGTGAGAAACCTGGAACACTCAGCAATAAATACGATATCTCCATCAAATCCCTCCCCTCAGAGCTCAGAGGGCCCTGTGGAGGAGTGTCACTATTCTTAATTTTTCTGATGCCATAACTACAACCAATCAATAAAGTCAAACTGTTCACAGGGAATAAAAATAATCTTGACTCTGGCTTGAGCCGAGGTGGGACAATTGCAGTGATGTCTTCTGAGTTCAACACAGCTGAAGATGAACAAATGTCCCAGGAACTAAGTAATCACCATAACTGTGATAAAAGGACCCATGGTCCTGTGTGGGGGAAAGAATATTTTCTTTTTGAGAAAATACAACTACCTCTAATTTTCCATGGTTTATATTTAAAAAAAAAACCTTTTATATTTGACCACGTCCCCTTGATGGGGAGGCCCGATGGCACTCAAAGGATAGCAGGCTACCAAGATGAGACTTGGTACCCTATGATCATATAGAGGGAGAGGAGGTCCCCACTTCAGTCACAGACATAGGGGAGGGGAATAGGGTGAAAGCAGAGGGAGGGAGGAGTGGGTGGATACAAGAGGTGGGATATCAATTGAGATGTAATTTGAATAAATTAATTAAATAAAAAGATAAATTCTACCTAGTTTAAAAAAACTTTTATATTAGAAAAAAAAAAAGAAAACAAAGCTTCATGGAAGTCCACTTCACAAAACCTAAAATGACTGTTAAATACTTACTGTTTGGCCCAGCAATTGCATTTCTAGGAACTGCCCGCCTCCCCGCTCCCCACAAAGTAGCATACAAGCAGAGAGTAGCATTTTTGTAGCAGTGTAGTGCTGAAAAGAAATGCTCCAGCGAACTAGAATGGAGAAGTTGGATATGACATGAAACTCTGTGGGCCAGTAGAACACACGGAGTTGTCTTGTGTGTACTTGCCTAAAAATCTTGGTGGCAAACTGAGTAGAAGATAAGCAGCAGATGAATTGTGATCTTTATGTAAATTAGGTCTGTGGAGACAGACACAGATCTGTGGAAAAGACGGACCTGAGACCGTCCGTTACTCAGCTTTGTCAACAGGAGAGGGAGAGGAGGAGGAGAAAGGGGAGGTGTGAGAGTTGGTCCTGCTATGTATCACGTGACAATCCGGCTCCCATACCTGGAAGATCCACAGGACACATAGGCATGGATGAAGTAGCATCGCTTTTTCTTGTTATTTGAACAACAACAACAACAACAACAGTAAAAACCAGGGGCAAAGAGAGATGGCTCAGTGCATAAAGGACCTCAGTTCCAATCCCCAGAATACACACGAAGCTGGATGTGGTAGCATGTCTGCAGTCCCAGCATTCCTATGGTGAGGTGGGCAGTAGACACAGGAGCATGCTGGGAAGCTGGACAGCCAGCCAGCCCAGCGTAAGCATCAGAGAGCCCGGGCTTAAACGAAGTGGGAAGAGGAAACGTCACCATTTGAAGCTCTGCCCTCTAATATCAGGAGGACCCAGATATTAGAGGGGACCCACAGCACGACCACATCTGCTACATATGTGCAGGGGGTCCAGGCCCAGGTCTAGGTTGGTGGTTCAGTCTCTGTGCTCCCCCGTGGGCCCAGGTTTGTTCACTCTGTAGGCCTCTTCTGGTGTCTTGGAGCCCTCAGGGTCGCTCGGTCCTTCCTCCCACTCTTCCACATGCTTCCCAAGCTCAGCCTCTTGTTTGGCTGGGGGTCTGTCCATCTGTTTCCATCAGCTGCTGGATGAATCCTCTCAAAAGACAGTTAATATTAGGCTCCTGTCTGTGCACACATACTTTTTTAAAAAGGATAATATTTTAAAAACCAAACACTGTAAATGTAATGTCTTTTCTTGCAAATTGCTTTCTGAGTCAGTTATCTGGCTGGTGATAAATGTAAATAAAATAGTCAAAAGTATCTATGGTCTTTCTTTCTTTAGCATTTCTCCATTTCTGCTAGCTATACTTTCTATCTGTCCTCAGGTGTTCGTACTATTTCTCATTCTGGACCTAACTCTCTACCTTTTTCCTCTCAGAGTGTTTCTTTTCGAAGTCTACTGTATAACAAGAAACGGGGGAACCACGTGAGATCGCGCTCGGGCCTTGGCAGCACATGGGAAGCTTGTCCTGCTCACGTGCAGTTTCCTTCTGGGAAAACTTGCAGTGGCTCTGTGTTCTTAGCGAAACGGTAAGCTGTAAGGAGTCTACCCTCCAGTCCTAACTTAGTTAATGCTGCCCCATGTCACTTTGTGTGCCAGGATTGATTGGTGTAACTGGTGTGTCTTACAGTGATACCAGCTTTGTGGGCAGGAACAAGCAACATTTTCTAAAAATGTAATTGTAGTTCTTTTATATTAAAAAAAAGCAACAGAAAAAACTTAAAAATTAAACTAAAAATTAAAAGCATATGGCTCAGTCCGGGCCTCACATTTGATTGGGAAAATGTGTATATAAATTATACCTTTGACTTGCAGGTACTGATCGCTCGTTTTTTAGTTTATGATTACCTCAAATCGGCACAGAGCCTTGTAAATGCATATCCGTGCAGCAGCCACTTATTCCACAGACTCTATGAAATAAGACCCATCTTCCAGGCTCAGTGAAACCCAGAAGAGCTGGGTCTTCCCTGCTATAAATGTATCACATTGCATTTACTGCCTAATAAAGTCTCAGAGAACAAGAGTTGCCCTTCTTTTCACAACTTGATCCTTCACAAATTTACAAATGTAATGCTTTAACCTACTTGAACTCCACATTGGCTCCCTGAGGGAAGATGCTAGCAGGAGAAGGTGTCTGTTCCCGGTTAGCTAGAACAGGCCAGCAGTAGTCTCCTGAATCAGGAGAGGCAGCCTCCTGCCTGAAGGTCTGTGTAGCCAATTAATACTTCAAGGTCATAGCAAGAAGACAGAGAGAGAGAGAGACAGAGAGAGAGAGACAGAGAGAGAGAGAGACAGAGAGAGAGAGACAGAGAGAGAGAGACAGAGAGAGAGAGACAGAGACAGACAGAGAGAGAGAGAAACAGAGAGAGAGAGAGACAGAGAGAGAGAGACAGAGAGAGAGAGAGGAGAGAGAGAGAGAGGAGAGAGAGAGACAGAGAGAGAGAGGGAACTGAGAAGGCATGCCCCAAGGGTGTGATACCAGGAGGCTGGGCACTAGGCAAGGGCAAAGACTCTTATCCAGCTGGAGTCCAAGCCTGCCTGAACACCAAACAGAGATAGACGCTGAGGGATGTGGGCATAGGTGGCATTGTTCCTTGTGTGGGTGGGTGGGGGGCAGGGGCGTTGCTTTCTCTGCAGAGCTTGAGCTTCTTGTTTTGGGCCCGTCTTACCTGGAGAGGGTTGTGACACTTCACACAGCCCCAGGACACATCACAGTAACAAGTTTGACAAGATTCTACTTCTCAAGACCCACCTAGGACTAATAAATTTAGTTCAGTGGTTTAAAAAAAAAGCATAGCTTGGAAACAAACTCCCAAAGAGTTAAACACCTAATGAAGAATCATAATCTTAAATGTAACAACTCGAAAGTGACTTTGGGTAAAAAAAAATATTGTTTTAGATCAATGATATATTCTGGCTGCATAGTTCAGGTCATTCTGAACTGGAGACAGCAATACAGGAAGCTCACATGGGAGGTACAGGGTAAGGAGAGAAAAGGAAAATCAGGCAATGGCCTTTAATATGACTCAGTGGATAACAATGCTTGCTTCACATGTTTCAGAACCTGCAGACAATTCCCAGAGCCCAGGTAAGGGTGGGAGGAAAGAACAGACTCTACAAAGCTGTTCCCTTGTGTGCCATGGCTCAGGTGCCCATACTCAGACATCATGTGCATGCATGTATACAACAATAATAAATGAAGAAAGAAAAAAAAAAAAAGAAGCCAAAGAGGGCCGGGTATGTGCCTAGTTGGCAGGGTGCTCAGTTTGTTCCCCAGCGTGAAGTGTAACATCTTGGTGCTCACCTGTAAATCCCAGCACTTGGAAGGCTCGAGAATCATCCTTAACTGCATATGGACTTCACAAATGAAGGAGGCATTGTCTCCAAACAGGGAGGGATGACAAGGAAGGGCAATGGGAGGTGGAGGGAGGGAGGAATCTGAAGCCTTCATCTCAGAAACAGGGTGGGACGGGGCACGTGCCTCACTCAGCAGGCACACAACTGACGACCTCTGTCTCTATCTCGGAGGTTTGCAGAGTATCCTGATATAAAGTGGGATATTTTCTAAATTATCCGGATATGGTATCCATTTAGTAAAAAAAATGATAAAATAATTAAAGCTGTTTGCTGAACAACTCAAGAGGTTTCTTGGGTTCTGATGATAAAATATGAACGGCTAGGGTCTAATCACATCAGCTTCTATGTCTCGAGGACACAGCTCACTAGCAGCCTTGCTGGCAGTCAGGGTCTATCTTCGTTTTTCCCATTTTCAAAAATAAGCCATGGGATTCACTCAGTAACTCCCAGTGACCTTAGGTTCATTTCTCCCATTTCCCAACAACTCGGCCGCTTATAGAGAGGAAGCCATGCTACTCAAAATGGTAGCAGTGGTATCTCAAAGTGAGTGTGACCCTCACAGACCACACGGCATAGGGACCCCATTACCAACATTTTAATCCAGGCGAAACATCGAGGATTGTGGTTCTTTGTAGACACCCTAAAGGTGTGAAGAAAATGAGTAAAAAAAAAAAAAGGTGGTCCATGGAAGGAAGGAGGGATGGGAGGTGGTCCATGGAGGGGAGGAGGGATGGGAGGTGGTCCATGGAGGGGAGGAGGGATGGGAGGTGGTCCATGGAGGGGAGGAGGGATGGGAGGTGGTCCATGGAGGGGAGGAGGGATGGGAGGTGGTCCATGGAGGGGAGGAGGGATGGGAGGTGGTCCATGGAGGGGAGGAGGGATGGGAGGTGGTCCATGGAGGGGAGGAGGGATGGGAAGTGGTCCATGGAGGGGAGGAGGGATGGGAGGTGGTCCATGGAGGGGAGGAGGGATGGGAGGTGGCCCATGGAGGGGAGGAGGGATGGGAGGCAAGGAAACGGTGACAGGCTGGGCTTAACGAGACTGTTCTCAAGCTACTCTCACCCAAATCTACTGCCTGTGAAATGAGATTGTATCTTTTAAATATATAGGTGAGCCACACCCACCACCCTATGATACCTCTTTAGTACCATGGGGCAAGGAGCTCAAACCATTAAGGGTCTTGATTAACAAGTGAACAAAAGACGTGTCCTAGGTTTGGGGATTGAAATGCTAGTTGGTCCTTGTTTTAATAACGGCTCCGGAGGCCTCTCTAGCTCCGATACAGATGAAAAACCATAATCCCCCCACCCCCCTTGGCGAAGACTTACACAGAAAAGCTTGCCAGTGAAGTGTGTTTGCAGTGGTAATGTGCTTGCGTGAACATTTTGGGAAATATTTGCTTATTCCTCACAACAAATATTTGGCACAGCCACTAAGTCTAAAATAGTAGCTAAAACCAGCATGGAGGTATCGGAGAGGCAGACTGTAAACAGCGCGTTTCAGTGCAGTGCAGCTTGAGCTTGGAACTGTACTGAAAGTGTAGGAAACACTTCCCCCACCCCCACCACCACCCCAGTGCTTCCGAGAGAAGAGATGGAAACATGCAATCATCTGCACGGTGTGTAATTAAACGCAACCACGCATCATGCCAATAGAAGCTCTTGCTTTAGGCTTTGCTAGAAAAGTCACTTTCCTTTAGCTTGTTTACAGTGTTCTTCGCTGCAGTGGGGGTAATAACTGCGCACCAACAAACCAGCAGTCAGAGGACTGCAAATACCTCGTCTTTACTCAGCCCTCTGTTTGAACCCCAGTTCCTCTACTCACTGATTTTGTGACCTTGGGATTAACCCATTCCACATGAAGACCAGGACAGGATGCAACTCACGTCCCTCAGAGCTTCCGTCAGCTGGGAATACGGACAGGGAATGGCTTTTGCTTTTGTCTGGTTGTTACTGCTAGAAATATTTAGAGGGAAAAACAGCTGAAGCCTTCATGATGTTTTGTCTCTGGGTGTGAAGAAGTCAGGGACTAGGAATACTGTTTTCCCTGTGTGTTCA
The DNA here is from genome assembly GCF_964271855.1 of Acomys minous. Taxonomy (NCBI): domain Eukaryota; kingdom Metazoa; phylum Chordata; class Mammalia; order Rodentia; family Muridae; genus Acomys; species Acomys minous. Next base: position 1,149,252 of record NC_140484.1, read on the forward strand.
AATACAGTGAGTCCAGAACAAGCCAAGTAACCGGGAAGTTTAGTTCAGAAAAGATTTGGCTTTTGAGATAACTAGAAAAGATTTGTTCCTAGAAGGTAAGCTGACCTACCAAACTACTAATGGATTGACTTGTGCTTGAAGACCTTGGCCTTGACTCATGCTCGTCCCACGCCATCACACTACAGCCTAGTCTCACTGACCCACTCCACCCCCACCCTGCCACCCCCACTCTGAAGTCACCAGCCTTGCACCGACTCCCTTTCCACTTTGAGACCCCGCTGAGACTCTGCTACGGCGGCTCTCTCTCTGGCCATAGTAGATCTAAGAGAAACCTCTTGGCTTAGACCAGTCCGATTCTGAGAGTGTGAAGAGAATTAACACCCAGTGCATCCCTCGGTCTTCAGCATGCGTGGTAGTATTCTGGACGCTGAAATTACAGCATGTATGTCTTTGTGACTGAAGTCTTTTAATAACCTGCTCAAAGCCCTCATCAACCGTAGCTCGTCATGGGCATGGGAGTTTTCTTAAATAGACCTGTTGTTTGAGACACCCCTATCTCTTTGGAAGACTTATTAGTGTTCAGTAGAGAAAAACAAAAGGATCCTCTTTGGTAACAGTGCGAGGGGTCTTTCATGCTGCTGTTGCTCTGGCTGGCTGTGTTCTTATCTCCTGCCCTGGTGGCTATAACTCTCAGCAGTCAGTGATGCCTGACTCCTAGAGACTCAGCTTCCCCATTAGTGTTTGAGTTCTAAACCCTTCCGTGGTGTAATAGCATCAATGTTCTCTTGTAAACTGCTTCCTCTTGTAAACTGCGCTCGCTTCCTCATGGAGCCTCGGGGACCACTGAGGAGGGTGTCACAGCTGCCAATATACAAACATGTGAAGGAACTGCTTATTTTCGTTCTTGCCCCTTAGTGTAATACGCTGTGTGGATAATAGACCTTTGTAATAAGAATGTTGTATAGTGCACTGTTTTTAAATGTATAAGATAAGCCCAGTTGGGTGGTGGTGGCGCACGCCTTTAATCCCAGATCTTGGGAGGCAGAGGCAGGCGGATCTCTGTGAGTTTGAGGCCAGCCTGGTACCTACAGAGTGAGTTCCAGGACAGCCAAGGCTACACAGAGCACCCTTGTCTCGAAAAACAAAAACATAAACAAAAAAGAAAAGAAAAAAGAAAGAAAGAAAGAAAGAAAGAAAAAGAAAAAAGCAAGCAAGCCCATCAAAGATATGCACTTTAAATCTTTATTTTTGCAGTGCTAGGGATCGAGCCCAGGATCGTATACATGGTAGGGAAATGCTTTACCTCAAAGTTACACCAAGCCTACATTTATAAGTCAAAACAGAGAACTAACCAATTGTAAACCTATTAACCAACAGACTAACATAATTTATCACCACGTTCCAGTCAGGACCATTAAGGAATAAAATGTTGCAACCAGACATCTCTGTGTGTTTTTTTTTTCTTGCTGTTGTCTCCAAATCATTTTTAGTCCAGTGCCTTAAAAGCAGATGTGTAGCCACCGATCTGGCTAGTGTGAGGTAAGGTGTGAAGCTTATATATGCCAGCACAAACAGGGTTATGTCTCCTAATATGTTCTATGACACATCTTAAAGACCATTGCCATATTGGGTGGGATCCAAAGAACAGAGTGAAAAATATTTATAGCATATGAGTGTAATGAAAAAAATGTAATCATGAACCAACAGCACACTAAACTGGTAGGACGCAGTTTACGTTAGATCATAAGAATAAATATCAAAAATATAGGCGATATTTTTGAAAAAAAAAACAACCAGCAGTAAAAAATTTATTTATAATACAAACCAGATACTCCAAAATAATTTGTGGTTTACTTAATTCTTACCGTTCATCCTATATTCTTTTGAATAAGCTGAAGGAAGGCACCCGAGTAACTACCTCAGCTGGTTTTGATTTTGATTCAGAGTTCCCAGCAAGATGAAAACTCTAGGCTATATAACAAAAAGAGATGGCATGTCCTTTTTAGAAATTTAGATTCCCCTTCAATATAGCTACATATTAAAAAGAAATGTATTACAATAAATTCCTATATTCCTGAATTATCTTATTATTTCTGGGCAAACAGTAATTGCATAGAAATTCCAAGTAGAGAATGATCACGCTGCCTCTTACATGTTCAACTGTGTGCACTCACAGAAAATCATTACAGTAACAAAGCCAGCTGCATGTAATAGAAAGTAAATGATTTACAAGGTTACTGTGAGAAACTACTTTATTTTGTATTATCATAAAAAGAACAGAACTGAATATTTGCATGACAAATGGAAGAATCCAGAAATTCCAAATGCAACTTGGCTTAAAAAAAAAATTAAATGGATACTAAGGCGGAAGGTGATCTAAAAAGCCCACTTCACTAGAGAACATTAGCATTTAGAATTTGCGAAGTTATCATTTGTCTGGCAGTTGAAAGAAGAACATCTACTAGAAGGAGTTTAAATACTCAGAGTAAAGCCTGTTCCTGTTGTAAACTTCAACGACGTTGAAAACGGTCCGTTAGGTGGAACTCTATTTCACTTAAGGAGAATGCATTTTTGTTCCTAAATGAAGCTTGACCCTGAAATTTGAACCACACCAGAAGCCTTAGATGTCTGTGTTTTAATGTGTTTTATATATTTATCAATCAAAGCATCTGCCTGCCAACAGTGCAGTGCAAAGGGACTGGCCTCTCATTCCATCCCAAGTAGGCTAGGGAAAGCAGTGCCTTTGCTAACTCAGAACCCCAGTTCTCCCCCTCTACCCAGACACAGCCACGGGTCACAGAATCAGAGCTATCAGGACGGCCCACCCCAGGAAAAAGAGCTGGGTTCATGAGACTCTCTCCCTCCCTCCCTCCCTCTCTCTCTCTTCCCCTCCCTCCTTCCTCCCCCCCCTCCCCCACCCCTTCCCCAGCCATCTCTCAGGCATGGGGAAAAGCTGAAAGCCCATAGTCACTGCTGCAGGGCTCCTGGCAGAGCTAAGGACTATCAAGAGGAGGCACAGGTCGGGAACACTGGAGTTCTGTGAGGCAAAGTGGAGGTTCCAGGCGACAGGAGGGAGAGGAGCCACATCGATGGTGGATCACCCACACCAGCCACAGGATCTTGCTGCTGAGATCACCACCCTCCAGCCCAGAACTCCAATTTGGCTTAAGCAACCATGAAATTTCTTGTGTCTGATTTTGCTCCACTTATATCAATATAATAAAACCATTCTAAACAAATTAGTTGCCATAATTATCTGGTTCCTGCAGCTAAAGAACTTCTAATTATATACATATGTGTTAATTATATGTAGCCTATACAAAACATAACAATAGATTATGTAATTATATATAATACGTTCATGAATTATAACATAGTAGCATACTATGGAATATTTATAGAATTGTAATGATATAGTAAACATGAAATTACAGATAGTATGTATGTTTTATATTATACACTGTGTTTATAAAAGTAGAGGTTCTTGGATAAGCCAGTAGATCAGAGAGAGGTCCCAGGACTCAAACTTTTCTGACTGCAAGGCACAATGAGCGTCTTTTGTAGAAGCTGTCGCTTTAGAGTTCTCTTTTGCCCTTGTGCTTCCTTAGAGATGTAACAAATTCTAGATGCCCGATAAGCTCGGCGGCGGGTGCGCTGGATGAATGTGGAACATATTTAAAGCGTAATTGAAAAAGTATAGAAATGAGTGGAGCGAAGCAGCTTTGGTTTCTGTCTTCATTAGTTTGCACCATCTGTCACAACAACACAGTAGAGCACCATGCCTGACACCACACCAGAGAAGACCGACACTGAACCTCCAGCTTCTTCTATGGTGTCATTGTGCTGCACAAGTAAACATCAATTTTGTTTGATGAAAAGTATCAAGTGGGGATGATTGGCTCAAATAAGATGAGGACTGAATGCTGGTGTTGGTGATGTATAGATGTAGGATGAAGACAAAAATCTGATTGGGGCATGTTTAAGAGAGAATGGAGGAATCAGCAAGCATGGGCAAGTCTGCCAAAAAGGTTTGCTCTTAAGAGAAGTAGCTACCAAGAATGCAGAAGGGACATGTGTGAGCAAGTGTATGTGTGTGTGTGTGTGTGCACGTGTGTGTGTCTGTTGTATGTGTGCATGTGCACGTGTGCATGTGTGTCTGTCTGTATGTGTGTATCTGTCTGTATATGTGTGTCTGCTGTATGTGTGCATGTGCACGTGTGCATGTGTGTCTGTCTGTATGTGTGTGCATGTGTTCGCATGTGTGTGTCTGTGCATGTGCACATATGAATAGGTCAGAAAACAAAGCTGAGTGTGGTTTTCCAACTGATGTTCCACACTCTCTTATCTTTTCACACTGTTCTGGAACTTGCCAAGGAAGACAGGCTGGCCAGCAGCAATCCCTGGGGACCCACCTGGGCCTGTCTCTGCCTCTGTAGTACCGGAAGGAAGGTGGCTGCCACCACGCCTTGCTTCTTTAGTTTCCTTAATGTGGGCTCTTGGATTGAAGTCAGATCTTCATGTTTGCAAGGCAAGCATTTTATTGACAAAGCACTCTCTGTGGCCTCTTTCTTAAATAAATAAAAAAACTTCTAAGTATTGGAGCTCTATTTGTATTGATGAGGTTGATACAGCAGAGAAGTAAACTCTGAAGATGTGGGAGAGAGAAGCGGTAACTGCAGTTGCCAACAGCTGGAGATGGAGGGGTGAGGCCGGCAGACTGTGTGCATAAACTGCCCTCAGATGGGAACAGACAGGTGGCCCAGCAGAACACAAAAGGAGAGACAAAGAGAGAGCTGGGTTCCTTCATGAAATATATTGCTGTGATTAGAACCCAGAAGTTGTATTAATTTTGTCAGAGTCCTCATCAAAACATGACTTCTCACTATGGTTGCAATCCAACAAGAGCCTAGATATCTTTCTGTTATGCTGTTAGAATTCCACTCAACTCTGTGCAGTTAGTTCCCAGGACAACGTTCACTAGTCACCACTGAAGAACAGACAGAACAGGAGACCACCTCATGACAAACAGAAAACCCCTCAAGTCCCTCAGCTCTGGCCAGCACTCCCCTTTGCTTATAATGCGATATCTCTTATGTCAGGGGTGTGAGCGCAGATGATGCATTCAGGGGCTAAGTTAGGAAATACGTAGCTGCTGCCCTACACACGTTCCAACATAATTTCTATCTTGGCTCCCTTGTGTCTTTTCTTATCAAAATCAGTCCAGAAAATGCTATTTTAGGAAGCATCCAATCCTTCAGGATTTAAAGCATAAATAATAATACAAATGTAGTTTCAGTTTCCTCCTTTTTAATCCTCTCTGGAACAAAAAACTAAGGCTGAAACTGAGGCCCAGATAAAAGTCCGAGCAGTATCTGTCGGTGTCCATCCCCACTGTTTATCCCAATAAAAGGAAGTGGTAGGTACAAGGAATCTGTCACAGTCAGTCTCTGATCCTGATTTGTATCTTGTAAATCTTTCTGATCCTACCTTGGAGGATCTTTTATGCCCACCCGTGGTGTCCCTGCAAGTGTTATGGCCAGCAGAGAAACAACCCACAAAAAGGCAAGAAGAAAAACTCAGTTCAGCCTGACTTAGTCAGTGCTAGGTCAAACTCTGGGAGTCTGATGCCAGAAGGTTGATTGCCAGCATGTTTAAATACAGTATAACCCACAAAAACGTGCCGTACACTCTCCGGTGCATAAAGAGGCATGATGACATTGAAACTCAAGTCAAAGTACACTTCGTTTTATCCAAGAAGATGGGTTCTAGAGACAGGCCACCAGGGACCTAAGGAAGGGATTTGCCATGGTCTTTGTCATGCAGTAGCAAAGAGGTCTTTTAGGCTATTGGCCACCTCTGGTCCTGGTTGTGAGAGGTTGGGGGAGGCCCTGGCTATATAGATAATGTAAGGGTCATTTAGAGTACTACTAGCCACCTACTGTCCTGGTTGTGGGAGCTGGGTATGTCCTGGCCATACAGATAACACAGATCACCTTGTTGCTAATTGCCTCCAATTCCCAGCCTTCTGAATGGAAAACAGATTATCCATCCTTTCCTCTGAAGGACAATATTGCATGCTTAATGCTCCTGGTTTTCCTCATCATCTCTGGGTACAAGGACCTTTGTGCTCCCAACTCCCGTCAGCTCTCCCTCTCCAACACCTTCACAGCTTTTGAGGGAGATGAACCATTCAGAGCATCTCTGGTGCTTTTTGGGTAGGAGGTTCAGCAGGATGCCTCAGACCTCTGCTCAGGACCCTCTTGCCTTTAACCACTCCATCACTTCTGTGGCTGCCTCAAGTAAATATGGTGCTTGGGATTGAAGAGTGCCAGATTAGACTCACTGTCAAGGTCCCATCTGAAAAGCAAGTTGCGACGTACACCTTCATTTTAACAAGTATATTCACCTGGAGTCTCATCATCAGTGTGCCCTTTCTGCAGGCTCACTTCATTCATCTAGCTGTGTTGATCTGCTTTGCCAGCCTGATCTTTGGCCTACAAGAGGGAATCTTTGTCCAACCTGCCTCCTTTATGGAATGCATTCTACGCTGCACTCCAGGATCCTACACTGAAGTCCAGACTGGCCTTGAACTCATCACCCTTAGTCTTCACATTAGTTACTTCATAGGCTTTGGCTGTTACATCTTGTCCTGTTGTCTACTCTGAAACGGGAGAGTGGGAACTGACTTTTTTGTCCACATTGGCTTTCCTTACCCCTTTCTTTTCTGAGGCTCTCTAAGTATAGCTCACCTCGCACTTGTCTGAAACTAGAAGGTCACGAGGAGACTGCCAATTACTCGGAATGGGAAAGGTATAAATGGCATAAGCTGTTATCAAGTCATTATCAACCTTATAAGCACAGGAGCTTGTTAAGGCGTGTGTTTCTAAGGCGGCACTGGGGTTGCCCTCCCAGAATAAGTTTAAATTTAGCCTCCATTTTATAGTGTTTTCTTTGGTTTTGCAACAGCCATCAGTTTTAGCTCTTCACAAGGGTTCATCTATATTGCTAATGAGTTATTTTTTTCTCCTGCAAGTGCCCTTCCTTATAATATTGAGTAGGCTCTGATATAGTTTGAATGATGGCAAACAAGAATTTTCTTGCTTTTAAATCTGTTCAACTCGTATCATTTTAAGCAAACACTGATGCTTGGGGAAAATGTGGGAATACTAATGCATATGTAGTTAATAGATACAAACCTGAACCATGGTAAATTTTCTTAGTTAATACATTTTTTTTGTTTATAAAAGACTCTCCCATCTGGAGTGTTCTCTGTCCTGTAACAAATGTCTAATGTTGATTGAGATGGTGGATCTGCTTTGATCTCCTGGATGACAACAGCGTTTTTCTACAACAGACAGTTGGTTAGCATCTCCTCTTCTTGTCACGGATGCAGAGATGGTTCATAGAGGCCAGGATGGCTCCTTCTCTGTGCATAATGTCCACTAATACCTTCCAGTCCCTCTGCCATTTATTGATCCTGAACAGCGCAGTACAGATTGCTGCTTTCTGGAGAATGCCGTGGGCTGCAAATAGGTCACTTAGCTTCGTCGCTGTGTTCACACTAAAGCAGAGTTAGGCCCTGGCATCTCCTTAAGGATGCTTAGGCAATGTTTATGGGCAATTGAAGTACAAGAGTTGTTGAAAGGACATGGAGAGCTTGCTCCAAGTGTCCCATGGTATCTTGAAAAGAATGACGCTGAAGACAATCTTGTGCTTAATCTTGTTTTGGCTTTTGAGACAGTCTAGGATCCTTGTGGCAGCTGCACAGTGGTTGTAGCTGTAGCTGTCAATGGTCCTTCTCTTAGGACAACCAGTAGGGACTCCAAAGACAACCTGACTCACAATGTGTAAGAAAAGATGCACTAGCTCCTAAGCCAAAATATGCTTCCCAAATACTCAGATGGACTAAGTAATTGTTCAGTTCAGTTGAAAATTACTTCAGGCAAGACAGTTTGAAATCAGACCTTGAGACAAGAAAAGCTTGACCTGTATCACTCAAAATAACATCTCTTCCCTACCCCAGCTTTACATAAAGTCATAAAATATAAGAAATAAGACAAAATTTAACAAATACCTTTAAAGATTCAGTTAGTAGAAATGCAGACAGGACCTGTAGGGTGAAGAACGACGTCATCATATTTTTTGAGAGTAGCTTGCCAGTTAGACAGTTATATACTCTTCAAATCAATCCACATTCTAGAAATCTATACATTCTATGCAGATCATTAAAACTCTTAAGAAATTCTTCTCCTCCTCCTGTTTTTGTTGTTTTGTCTTTTCAAAACAGGGTTTCTTTGTATAGCCTTCGCTATCCTGAGCTTGATTTGTAGACCAGGCTGGCCTCATACTCAGGAGATCTGCTTGCTTCTGCCTCCAGAGTGCTGGGATTACAGGTGTGCGCCACTACGCCTGGCTGCCGCCTCCTCCTTCTTGTTTTACAAAGTACAATGACAGTGAGCCAGTTTTTTCAATGTGTGTGTGTGTGTGTGTGTGTGTGTGTGTGTGTGTGTACATACACTTATTCAGGGTACATGTAGAGGTCAAAGTACAACTTTATGGAGTCTACTCTCTCCTGTAACCTTTAGTAGGTCCCAGGGAGTGAACTCAGGCCATCAGGTTTGCACAGAAACTGCTTCCACTCCCTGCGCCATCTTGCCAGCAAGGACAATGAGTGCAGTTACTCTGATAACAATTGGGCTCAGGAATTATCAAGCTTCCAAACGTCTCTCTAAATCATGTAAGTGGTGGCATTCCGAAGACTGAATTCTCAAGATGATTCATGATGGGACAGCTGACACTGGAGGAGAAATCACTGAGAGTCCTCTGTTCTTCAAGAACAAGCCTTAGTTTTCAGCAAGTGGTACTTTGAGAACCCTGCAATTAGAAGGTGCTCATGAGGCTCAGGCGGATGAAGAGTTAGCAGGTCTACAGCCTGTGGGTTCATAGAGCCAAGATAACAACTCTTCTGGTGTGTAGGCCTATGGGCTCTTTCCTCATTGTCACTCACAGAATTGTTATTACGAGAGAGGCGTTAGGGGAAAGTGACGGCACAGTAGAAAAGGTGTGTACCACCAAGACGGACGATCTGGCTCATTCCCTGGGACCCACATGGTAGAAGGAAATCAACACCTGCAAGCTGACCTCTGACCTCCACACATGTGTTGTGGCATGTTCCCTGCCCAATAACTAGCTAACTAAATATATTTTTATAAGAAGTATTATTTTAAAAAAAACTCTCTGTGCATGTTCATAAGGAGACAATTTGTTTATCTACAAACCGTTGTTTATGATAGCTGAAAATTGGAAACAATTTAAATGTTCTTTGGGAGGACAAAAGATCAAATGGGGTTTATTCATCTTATCCAATACCGTATAGCAGTTGTCATAAATGCATTCCTGTTCTGTGAATTCATATGCGTCTGTTTGGTTGAGGGAACAAAGGTTGTCCAACATAATATAATGAGACTATAAACAAGAAATGGAAAATTTTTACATGAAACATCCTTTTGTGTAAATGTGTACTCTGCTGCACAAATTTTAACCCCTACACCCAGAATGTCTTCACAGTTCAAAGTAGCTGCCAATAATAGAAGTTATGTTGATGACTACAAGAGAAAAGTTCAAGGCTTTTAAAGACTACTTTCCCTATATGTAATTTCTTCCAAATCTTGAGCTGTTAGTGTCAATTTCCTCATGCAGGGACAATTAATTAGTGCTACATTTGCTTCCTTTCTCTGATCATTAATTGCTTTCACTTGGGGGAAGAGAATGCACAGCACATCTTGAATGTATACATACATATACAGATATCTATCCCTTCTAAAGTAGGGGATCCATCATTAATAAATTACAGAAAACTAAAACCTGCTTCAGTTTATCTTCTGTACCCAATTAGGTAATTAAAACGCAATTAGCTTCTTTGTGCCACAGTCGGCCTACTTGGAATTATGACTGCAAGGGGATGCCCTGGTGTTTATGAGGACAGACTCTGATTTTACAGATGGCTCAAAGAAGGAGGTTTTCTTTCAAAACTTACATAGCCAGCAACAGGCAAGCATGGGATTTGACCCAGGCTTCTCTCTCTGTCTCTGTCTCTCTGTCTCTCTCCCTCTCCGTGTGTGTGTGTGTGTGTGTGTGTGTGTGTGTGTGTGTGTGTGTGTGAAGTCTGAAGGTTTTAATAATACCCTGGAAGAGATTTTTGCTTCTCTTTGGTTTCTCCATCTCTGTCTAGAAAACAATTAACACACCCATTGCAGCACACGCCAGAGCGTTAGCACGCTGGACTCAGTGGGCTGTTTAAATACTGAGGGCTCAAACCTGTCCTACAGGAGGTCCACAAGGTAGGTGGTGAGAGATGCTGATGCTCAATGGGAAAACCATCCATAGTGCTAGGAATGAACTCCCTTGTGGGACTGGCCTGGAAGGCGCAGGACTTGCTGTCTGTATCTGTGAAATCTTCCTCTGGTGGTGGTGGGGATGGTGTGTGTGTGTGTGTGTGTGTGTGTGTGTGTGTGTGTGTGTGTTGGATAATGGTGACCAATTTAAATTTCTGCTCATAATTTTCTCATGGCAGCAGGTACTTACAGTATAAAATTAGAGTTCTCAACATCTTTCTCCTATAAAATATGTCCTTTACCCCAAGCCCTTGTTTTAGGAGTTGTACTAAGGATTTCTGGACATATCTTTACTGACGACAACAACAACAACAACAAGTAGCTGTCTTCAATTTGAGGTTGCTCTTACTCACTCATATGATCTACCTTTAAACATAACTACACATACATCTTAAAAGCAGTAAAAAAAAAAATTAGAAATGTACACAACCCGAACACTTTAGTAGTGCACTTTGATCTCAGGTCTAATATAAATACTATATTTTTCCCATATGAGTCAACCATATACTTGGCTCAGCTGACATATTTTTATATTCTGAATGTAGTGATGCAATAAAAAAGAATCACTCTAGGAAATTACTTATCTTTTACAATGCAATTCTAGACTTTATTTGGCTCTTACAGTCTGTCTGTTTATTTGATCTCCCTGTGAGCAAAAAGATGTTATTTTCTTATTCTGACTTAAAACTATTATGTCATAATTTCTGGTCTTGCCACATAGTAATACTAAATAATTTTGGCTCTAGCTAGGTTTTGAGAAAACTCAAATTTAGCTGTGCTAGGAGAGAGGACAACAATCTCAGTGGTTCAGCTCTTCCTTTAGTGCACCCTCTGGGCTGGGCTGGAGTCTGTTACTGCGTTGTGTTGCTGTGAGCTGCTGCAGCCAACTTCCACCCTAGAAACGGCCGTAAGTGGAGGATGAATGACTTGATACATGTAAGCCAGTTTATAATCATTAAAATAAAACTTACCAAACAACGTTTAAGTGCTATAAAAACACACATCCATTATAATTAATTGGCTATTGCTTACTTAAGTACAACCTATAATAGAAATGCAAAGCCTTTAAAATGCAGTTTATAAAACTTCTATTCTTAAATTGGATTTCATAATGCTTATTTCATTTTTCTGCAAGTTTCAGGTGTCAAATTATTTCTCTCTAGAGATGCTGGTGAGATTCCACCACTGACTGCTGCAGTGTTGTACTCTTTACAGATCCCTGAAAGTATTTTCCTTTAAAGTTGACAACTGCCTACTCTGGGATCCAGATGCTATGTGCAGCGTGATGGCTTTGCTCTGCTTTGCACACATGGGCTTTGCAAACACTGTCTCGCAGGGATGAAACTCTGCCTGTATAATACAAGTTTTAAAACTTGCCTGAAAATAAGAAACACAATACTTTATAGTTTATGGCCATTTTAAGTTGGAAAAAGCACATTCCTATCTATTATATTTACTCTAAAAATTAGCCCCGTAAAGGGAGAAAAGGCATTTAGTCAGCCAACAGATTGGTTAGTATGTTGGTTACTGCTTAGTTCTCGGAAGTCCTTTAGGGCCGCTCAACCTCTTGACATTGCTGCAAGAGCTGTGGGCTGTCTACAAAGGTCTCCCTGGAGAACAGCACAGTGCAGTTAAACAAGTAACAGGTATGTTTATAATCATAGCTGTTGATGGCAGCAGGTTGGACATGCTGCCAGGTAGTCCGAAGAACTCAGAATTTTCCTAGGAAGACAGGATGGAAATGAAGTCATCGGAGGTAGTAAGTGTCTCCTGAAACTGGAAAAAAAAAAGCGTGGTAAAGGGAGCAGATGTCCTATTGATGAAATTGGGGCTTGGTCTACAGGAGCACTTGACTGTGAGTGCTCAAGAAATGCTTTTGGCTTGGACGCCATATTCACAACTTAGGTTGGAGACCTATTTCATCAGCAAACAAACTGGGACTTTTAGGAAGGGAAAATGACTAAATAGTTCCATCGAATGACGGGGGCCAGAATCAGGTCTCCTGACGCATCCCAAAGCGTCTACGATTTGTTTTGTGAAGCAATGGTAGCTTTGGGGTCTATCTGCTTGTCCTGTTTTGCTGTCCTTGGGTTTTTTGTTTGTTTGGGTGGGTTTTTTTTTTGTGTGTTTGTTTTGTGCTCAGGAGGAGGTCCCTTTAGTCAGCTGCCAACGAAGAAGAGCCAATGTGCTCCACCACCATTTAAGGACACCAGCGCCCAGCCAGGGCTGAACATACCCTGGGCTGGGACAGATTACCGCCTTCCGAGATGGAAACTGGTTCTCTCCCAAGCGCAGGCGGAGCACAGGGCCCAGCGCCGCCTCCCTCCCGGAGCCCTCCAAGCAGCTGCCAGGCTCGACCCTCAGCCCTGGTCCCACGCGCCCCGCGCGCACGCGTCCCGGGTTCCGCGTCCCGCCGGCCCCGCCACCGCGTCGTCACGGCAACCGGGAGGGCGGCGCTGACCCCCGACCCCGCCCGGCCCCGCCCCTCGCGCAGCGCCGCTCAACATGGAGGCGGCGGCCAACCCGGAAGTGGCGCGGCCGCCGCGCGCCGGGCGCTAGGGAGCCGCGCGTCCCCGGGCCAGGCCTCGCCCGCGCCTCCGTGCCGCCCGGGCCCCGTCCCCTCCGCCTCGTCTCCCTCCGGCGCCGGTCCGGGCACGGCCGCTCCCGCCGTTCTCGGGGGGCGGGGGAGGAGGAGCCGCGGAGGCCGGGCTGCGCGGGCGGAGGGAGAGCCGGGCGGGCCCCGCGGGCGGCCGACGGTTCGTTACAGCCGGGTCGGAGGAGGAGGAGGAGGAGGAGGAGGAGCCGGGCCGCGCGGGGCGGAGGCCGCTGGGCCCGGGACGGCGGCTGGAGGCTCCCGGCTGCGCGCGGAGGCCTGGACGGCGCGGCCAGGTGATGTGGGCCCCGGTGCTCCTGCGGAAGAAAGGGACCCCCGCCCGTCCCCGCCGGTCATTTTGACATCAGCCCCGCGTAGGGACCTGGGGCAGCAGCCCTGACTCCTCAGCTCGCTGGAGTCGCCCTTAAGGATGCTGTGATACCTGGGGGGTGGGGGGTGTCGGGGCTCTCCCTGCGGGAGGGGCACTGCCTGCGCGTCTGAGCTGCGCAGAGAGAAGGGGAAAAACAAAAACAAACACATACACAAAACAAAACAAAAGAAACAAAACAGAAAGCCCAGAATGATGCTGTCCGAGCAAGCCCAAAAGTGGTTTCCAACCCACGTGCAGGTCACAGTGCTTGAAGCCAAAGACCTGAAGCCCAAAGGCAAAAGTGGCACCAATGACACATACACCATAATTCAGTTGGGCAAAGAGAAGTACTCTACGTCTGTAGCGGAGAAGACCCTGGAGCCTGTCTGGAAGGAGGAGGCCTCCTTTGAGCTGCCTGGGTTGCTCATGCAGGGCAACCCGGAGAAATACATTCTTTTTCTTATAGTGATGCACAGGTCCCTGGTGGGACTGGATAAGTTTTTAGGGCAAGTGGCAATTAATCTCAATGACATCTTTGAGGACAAACAAAGAAGGAAAACAGAGTAAGTTATATAATTTATTTTGAATTTTGGGCGCTTAAATATATCGTATATGGATTTACTGTTCTTGAACATAGTATATTTGAGGCACTGGTCTTTGGGATTGAAATAGGACCCAATTTTAAGCACTTCTATTTGTATAATTTTGAAGTAAATATAGCCTTTGCTCTGAAATAATTTTTTTTTAAAGCAGAGTGGTTAGTGATCCTTTTATTTATTTTTCTTGATTTTTGTGTGAGGTAAACAGCTCTTAAACACTGGAATATCTTGCCCTGGGTTTTAATAAAATCAATACATTTTAATAAGACGCCTAGAGCATGAACTGGGAAACCAGAAAATTAAATCTATGCATGTAATGGTCTACGTCTGTTGAGCACTGTCAAAAGAGAAATTACTAATTTTAGAACTCTGTATTTCAGCATTGTAAACAGTTGGCCTTTATTTTTGCACCATCAGTTTTCAGGGTCAGTAATTCTTGATAGAGTAGAAAGTTGTTAAAAGGAAAAAAAAAAGTTTTGGAAGTCTGCACAAACATCCTCAGTCTTGAGCCCACTGACATTTTTCCCTTTGAATTTGCACTATAGTGGAGCTATTGTTTACTGAAGAATCAGTTCAGCAGAGCTGTTGTGTTTAGGCCGAATTAGCTGCTGCAAGATTGGAGACAGTGATTAAAGTCCTGTGAGGCTGTGGTTTAATGACTTCATCAATGAAAACATGGCTTTTGCAATAGAACTTTCAAGCCTGAGTTAGATATACTTAGTTTAAGAAATCAAGTGGAAACAATAGCGTGTTTGGAAAGGTAGGTCTCCTGCCCATCCTTTACCTGACATGCTCACATGCTTCCCCTTACATAGGTAGCTTACAGTGGGCCAGGGCTCTGACACAGCAGGGCTTCATGAGAGGCTGGTGAGTTGAGCTTATCAGAGGATTTCGCTTTTCCCAAGTAGCCCCCCCCCAACCATTCCTGATACAGGTCTATCTACCTGGCTTTCAGACTGCTTTAAAATGCTTTAAAAATATTAATGATAATTGTAAGTTCACATCAGTTTTTTTTAAAAAAAATAATCTTTTCTCATTTTTTTCTTGTAAAACTTGCCAGCAAACTTAATAGGCATTGGGTTTTTTGTTGTTGTTTTGAATAAAGTCTTTACCTAAGAATTAGTGTATGTAAGATAAAATACTAGCAATGCAGGAAGAAAAAGTAAATATTTAATGAGGAGAAAAAGTTTTAAGTTGTGTACTTAATGATTTTAAACTTCTTGAGGCTTAAATAGCATTCACTTTCTTTTTAAGTATTTTTCATCAGATTTAAAATGAAAGTGAATAATAACCAAATAATTTGTCCCAAATTGTCAGTTTGGGGTAATTTAGTATATACCCTTTAAAGTGTTTTGACTGTGAGCTTTTGAGTATCTACGGTTTCAATTTTCTTAGGTGCTTTAAACAGTACTTTTAATATTAATGATAATATACTTCAGACCTTTCAAATGTAAATTCCCAAGTTTAAGTAGGCCCAAGTGTGGATCCAAAGATCCTGAGAACGAAATAGCCTTTTAAAAATGTCTTGTTTTATTTCCGTCTTTGGCAGCTTGGCAGTTACAGTAAACTAGACCATGAACAATACTCTTAAATACTGTAGTCTGTCCCGCTTTTGGAGGGAGATGCTTTGAGACTCCATGCACAGGGTGTGTGATATTACTGCGTACAAAGGGATTTTCATATGTTATTAAACCCTGACTGTTTTGTGAGAGTGACTAAATGGGAACTGTGTATTTGATGAGGTATCTTTATTGCTAATATTTCTAGATTTTTAATATATTTAATAGCTTCCTTTTCCAGCCCAGCTGCACATGTGGCACAGTAAGAGACAGACTTGAGCCACCAGTGTATTAAAAGAAAGGTATTTAATATTCTGCACATTGCTAACCCTTGTCAGCATATTCCCAAGTGCTTTTTGGAAAAGTGGAATGAGTGATGAAGGCTACCAGCTGATTGAGACATCCCAAGGAACTGCTGGGTGTGACACTTTGTACTTTGTGACAGTGAAAATGACAAGTGTTTACATCTTGTCTTCCAATTGTGTCATGAGAGGCAAGAAATACCATGCTTAAAGCTGTGATTTTTAACATATTTTTCTACTTTGAATATATATATATATTATTTTATTTTATTATTTTTTTAAAGGAGGAGGGTTCAGGCCTGAGCCAAATCCTTTGAGCAGAAAGAGAACTTTCACATTTGCCTTCTTTAATAGATGTCTGGGTTGGCTCTGGCATGGGATTTAAGGAAATAACAGTGTTTAATCATAGAATGGGAAAATCATTGATGCTGTTATGTAATATCCATTGATTTTTTTAAAAAACAACCCAAGTAGGTGATGTTCTTTTTTTTTCCCCCAATGCTCTCAAAAATTAATAATAGAGTACCTAGAGTTAGGTGACACTTGCACATATGAAGATTTTAAGGTGTGTGTGTGTGTGTGTGTGTGTGTGTGTGTGTGTGTGTGTGTGTGTGTCTGCGTTGCACCTGCCTCCTGGCCTCTGGTCTCCTTAAAGCCAGTCTTGTCCCATTTCTGACCACACAACACTGGTTGCTTGGGAATCATTCCCACATGTGAGGTAGTTTTGGACATGGACCCATGCCCACTGAAAATTGAACAGAAGCCATATACCATTTCAGCCCAGCACTCCAGAGGTGGAAAAGAATCGGCATCAATCCAACAGCTCCCAAATGCTGTGTCTTCATTTGTCCCTTTGAAGCCTGGGAAAACAAACACTATGTCAGGACTCTTGAAGTGCTCATTAAGATCAGTTTCAAAACAGAACAGCTAAAGTTACTTGTCAGGCCTACCCTATACATCAGTGTGTGTTTCAGAGTTCTTTGCAGGACTTTGCTTTATTTGTTGTTTTGTTTTTGTAGGGGTAGAAAGGAAAATTCATAGTTGTTATATACTTGGATTCAAATGCATTGTTGCTTTATTTTTTAAAGCTTCCATAGGTGTTTAGAGTGTCCTACTAAAACCAAAATGGTACAAGACATTCACGTTTGGAATTAGATCTTGTTGATTTTACAAAGATGGTTTAGAAAAAAAAAAAAAGAATGGATTTTTCGTGTAAAGCAAACTGTCCTCAAGGAGCTTGCTTTCTCACAGAGAGGAGCACAGCGTGCTCCCCGCCCCACCCCACCTCCAGCTCTCTGGTTAAATACAGCGTTCTGTTCTGTAATGTGTGGCAGCCATGTGGCTAACCTTATTAGCACATGTGCTTCATCAAGTCAAGACGCTCTTGTGTTTTCCTGCAGATGTTTTTTATCAGCTTTAGATATTTTCCTTATTAGCTTCCATCTGACTTGGGGAGATGTCTTGCCATGCTCCTTGCCTCAGTTTCTTTATCACCAAAGTAAGGTTGTCAGTGTAGATCATTTATTTGCTGTTATTTCAAAAACTGAGTTTTGACCATCTTCACCCCCTTCCATTATAGGGACCATTGATGTATTTTCCTCAAGTCGGCTTTTAGCAAGGTTATAACCTCCATGTACACGGTTGTGGGTGCTGCTGTGGTTGCTTCTTGTGTGGTGCACATTCTTATAAAGAGCATTCCATCATTTTTAATAAAGTGTGAAGTTTTAGATTATTTCTCAGGTATCACCCATCAGAAGTATTTCTCAAGCCATTAAAAATGGCTTTGTTTGCTGAAGCCTCAGATGACTCTGGGGTCTGTAGCTGTGCATCGTTTGGGGCGTCCTGAGGGCCATGTTGGTGCTGTGTGGTGCCCTCCATCCCACACCTCATTGCTGCCATCGCTTATTCCCAATTCTGTTAGATGTTATCATTGTGTGACTGTTTCTTAGTTTAGGGTCTTAGAACAATGCATTCTATGATAAATTATCCTATTGTAAAAAAACAAACTGCTTGTTTTGGCATCGGTGTGATCTATCCTAATGGGCTGAATCATTTCAGTTTATTGAGGACACATGGTACCATCGTGGAGGGTGAAACCCATGTGTGTGCTCTCTGTCCTTCCTCTGCACCTGTCTTTGGCCTGATGAATAGTAAGTCCAGCCATCTTTTAGCTGTCCTGTTGCAAACAGCAAGAGAAGCAGTGATGTAAAGTCAGGTCGGAGTTGCTCTGTAGCGAAGGAAACTCACTGTGCTCCTAACGGGGCATAGACTCTATCGCCAAGTGATGGGAGGCATTGGGGAGTGACACTAGTGACACCAACAACTGGAGACTTACTTGTGGATAAAAATATGGTAAATAAAACCAAAACAAGCCCTGCTGCTTATGTACACGACTTAAAAATTGGCAGCATGATTCATGAAGTGCCTAAAAGCTGGGCTCTGGCTTTGTCAAGCCCTTTTTACTTCAGAGTCAAAAGCTTTCTGGCAGGAATCATTTGAGTGTTTTGTTCTTTGGAAACCTCACAAGATCTATTGTTTATCACTTCTTACATTTTGCATGTTTTATTCAAGAAAAGACTTAGATTCATTTTATGTGAATATGTAAGTAATGGTACTGGAGAGTTTAAGTGATTAGCAAGCTATGTACTATCACCATTATTAATAAAAATCTTTAACTAATGCCAATCATATTTTGGGATAGGACCTAAGTATTTTATTTAAATGTCACCATTATTTGTCATTTTATGGTACTCAGAAATAATTGGAAGTGTTGAATTATTTTCAAAGTTTCTGGCTCAATCTCTTTGAATGTTAAGCATATCCTTAGGCCATTAGTAACACTTGTCCCATATGGAAACATAATTATCTATTGTTGATAAGAATTTTTATCATGATTTTTGAATTATGAGGCGAAAGTTTATAAAAAAAAAAAAAACCCTTTACATACTCTCCAAAGATTCGTTGTGCTGTGTGTGACTCTAACGGAGACGAGACCAGTTTGTTTGCTTGATTTGTCTAAACGATGAGTAAAACTAGAAACCTGTGGTTGGCTGCTTCTCTTCAGTGTGTAGATGTGTGGCCACTTTACCTGAAAGCTGCTGCCTGCGTTTTACAAAGTTTGCTGCCATCGTCATATGTTACAACCAACTGTTTTTCTTCTCTTTAAGGTGGTTTAGATTAGAATCCAAGCAAGGAAAAAGAATAAAAAACAGGGGTGAGATAAAGGTCAATATTCAATTTATGAGAAACAATATGACAGCAAGTATGTTTGACTTGTCAATGAAGGATAAAACAAGATCGCCTTTTGCAAAATTAAAAGATAAGATGAAAGGGAGAAGAAATGACGGGACATTTTCTGACACATCTTCTGCAATCGTCCCAAGCACTCACGTACCTGATGCCAACACTGAGTTTTCAAGTGGTGAAATGCAGATGAAATCCAAACCAAAAAAGCCTTTTCTTTTGGGTCCTCAGCGACTCTCTTCTGCCCACTCAATGTCCGATTTAACTGGATCCCACTTATCTTCTGAAAAACTGAAGTCCAGCACTGTAGGTCCAACACATCTTCTAAGTCGCCAGGTAGATTCCTTTGGAGTTGTTCCAGAAATTGGTAAGTGGTACCTCGTTTCCTTTTATCTTCCCTCTTATTTCATGTAGTGTAACTTCTAAAGTTAGAAAATAAAAAGTCATGTTTTCTAAAACCAGTCATTTACTAAATATGGCTTGAGTACCTACCAAACTCTGATACTGGAGCAAGCTTGCTTTATTATATTTCTATTATAGGTGATGCTGCAATGAGTCCTAGTCTTCTTTCATGGGCTGGCCTCCTCTTTGCTGTCATCTCTCAGTTTCAAAAGGTTGCAACAGGGTTCGTTTGGCAAAGTGCTTGCCTTGAAAGCTTGAGGACTGAGTTTGATACCCCAAACCCACCTTCAAAAAGCAGGATAGGAGTTGGTGCAGGTTTATAATCCATGCTGAGGAGGTCGTGACAGGTGGATCCCTGGGACTTCCTGGCCGGCCAGCCAAGACTACTTGGCAAATTCCACACCAGTCAGGGATCCTGTCTCAAATAACAAGATGGGCAGTTAGTTCCTGAGAAATGACCTCCTCAAATATGGCCTCCACAAAAACACACGCACATACGCACGTGCGCACACATACACACGCACACACACACCAAACAAAACAAAACAAAAAAATCCCCCAAAAACCTGCAGCTCATTTTTCTGTTCCATCCAAGTATTCCTAGAAAAATGTCTATTATCAGAGAAAATTAAATTGGATTCCAATGATGGAAAAGTTTAAGACTTGTTGGCATGATTATGAGATCAGGTCCTTTGGATTAACTTTATACTTTTCTCATGTGATGATTTCTGACCTAAGTAAGATAGTGATTGTCTAACAATACAGTATTATTAGCCCATCTACTTCATAATATCCCCTACCTAATTTTAAGATTCTTTTGATTATTTTGAGGGTTAATATCTTTAATTGCTCTCACTCTGAAGCAGCAAAATGTGTCAGATAGTGTAATAGCATATGTTACCTGCCACTTACTAATGGAAAAAAAAATGTTTGTAGGAAGTCTCAAGTCTCCACACAGAAGAACACTAAGCTTTGATACTTCTAAATTGAGCCATCCTGGCAGCATTGTGGATGAAGGTGAGCACTCTTTCGGAAGGCAGAGTGACCCATTTACAAATGTGACTGCTTCATTACCCCAAAAATTCGCAACACTGCCAAGAAAGAAGAACCCATTTGAAGAAAGCAGTGAGTCATGGGACAGCAGCACAAGTCTATTTTCAAAACCAATTGATGTAAGGAAAGAAAATAAGAGAGAGAAAAGAGAGAAAGTGAGCCTCTTTGAAAGAGTGACGGGGAAGAAAGACATCAGAAGGTCTGACAGGCTCAACAGCGGGGCCCCTGACAGCCCGCGGGACTTGAAGTCACCTAGT
Organism: Acomys minous; assembly: GCF_964271855.1. Lineage (NCBI taxonomy): Eukaryota > Metazoa > Chordata > Mammalia > Rodentia > Muridae > Acomys > Acomys minous. The sequence continues at coordinate 1,170,024 of NC_140484.1, forward strand.
GCTTTTGGTGAAAATCGGCAGGACTATTTTGATTATGAGTCAACCAATCCGTTTACAGCAAAATTCAGGGCTTCGACTCTAATATCATCTTCAAGGTAAGGTCACCAAGGAGGAGTGCTATTGGGAAACCTTGTACTGGACAGTAATATATGTTCCTTTTAGATACATGAATATCTTGTGTTATTTTTATTTTTTACCTTTACTTTTCCTTTAACAATTCATCTAGACTTAAATGTTGCTGCTTATATTTGTCCTTGGAATTGAATGTTTTACCTTGAAAAGACAGTGGCTTCTTCATCTCTACCCTAGTTTGCTCTACCTACAAGAGCCAGAAAGCCTCCAGAGCTCTTGGAGAAAACAGCATGGTTTTTGATGAGACCTGGTGAGAGTGAATAAACCATGGGTATGAATTCAAGCCAGAAATGTGTTTCTAGGTACTTCTGAGGGATTAAATCCTGGGCTGTCTGGAGAGCATTAGTGAACCAATAGCAGGCAACATGCTGTTCTTGAGCAGATGCTGGCTGAAGTATTAAGGTTGTCATAATAGATGCTAACTATCCTTGCTAAAAGGCCGAGCAGAAGTAGATTTTTTTTCATGAATGCTCTCCAGAGCCCAGTGACCTTTGGGGGTATCGTGAGTACACTAACCAGAGCCCTGCGCTGAGAAGTAGCCATACACATTATTAGCTGATGAAGAACTCGCGTTTGACGTCCTGGGTCCTCTGTATGTACCACTGCTGACTCTATGACATCTGTAAGTCAGGACTTCTGCATATGTGAGTGATGGAGGACCTGTGAAAGGAGCCTCGAGCAAAGATGGCTGTGAAGCGTAAGGAATTGTGGAAGAACGCAGCAGAGGCAGAAGCTTCTCCTCCAGTTGTAATGTGTAATCTATAGACCTGGGTGGGAATCCTGGCTGTGCAGTACTGGGACCTCTGTAGACCTCAGCATCTGCATCTGTGTGGCAAAGAAGATAGTAGTTAGCTTGTAGGACTTAGAGTGAATAACACACTAAGCACATGGTACAAAGCGAGGCACCAAACAGGGAAACAGTAGATGGCCCTGCTTGGGCTGAGCCTCTTGATTTGAAGCCTGACCCACTTTTATGTAGAAATACGGTATCAGTATTAATGCTTTCATCATGGATGGAACTCTGAGTTTCAGCTTGGGAGCACATCAGATTTTGGGTTTTTGCTTGTAAAATTGATGCAGATACTCTAAAATCCCCCCAAACCAAATTCTGAAGCACGTTGGGTCCCAGAAGATCTGGGTAAGGGTGACCTCTCTCTTGCTGGGTGTGCTGCTGTGTGCTGCTCTCCTTAAAATCAGTGCTTTGTGTTCTGTCCCACTATAAACAAAAGATGGACCATCAACAGCCCGTGGGTAGGCCTTGGTCTTGTGCTTCTCTCTCATATATACAAGGCCTACCCATGTGTGTGTGTGTCTATGTGTGTGTGTGTGTGTGTGTGTGTGTGTGTGTGTGTGTGTGTGCATGTGTGTAATTTTACTATGTTAAAAAATGCCTAAAATTTCCAGAAGGAAGCACTCAATTTTTGTTTTCTTTTATTATTTAGATGGGGATTTGCTGTGATTTTCAGGGAAAACTTTCATTCAGTTTTATTTATAGAGCATACTTCAGAGAAACATTTTATTTGTGTTATCATCAGCAATTCATTGAGTTCACAGTTGTTGATGTGCTGCTTTGACATGCTGACCCTTCTTCATGTGGTGTCTATTTCATCACATTTTACATACAGGCATAAATGGGCATGCGCCCATCCCTTTCTGAACATTTTTATTATCTGCAGGAGAATATTGAAAACAGCTTTACAAGATAACATAGAAATTGAACAAACAAGCTGATTTTAGAGTCAGTGAAAAGCAAGAAAATGGGACTGGTTGAAAAATAATATTTTAAAATTATGAAAAAGTAAGTACCCTCAAGTCTTTAATGTCTTGGGCTGCTGTAGGCGTTAACAGAAAGATGGCCTCCAGTAGGCTTCAGCTTCGCTTTGTTCCTCTGTAACATTAACACTACCTTTGCCAAAATCAGGGCAGTATTACACATTCTGTGATTACAAGCATATATGAATAGATTTTTTTTTTTAGTTTAAGACTTTTGTGTGTGTGTTTATGAGGCTCCAGGTATGGAGACAGATGGAGGGAGCATTCTGGGAAGTGTCTGTGTCACAAGTCATCTTCCTGGTAAATTAGAACACTTGCAGTTAACGTACGAAACAGTGGGCTGTAAGAGCTGAATAGAAAGGCTGTGCTCCCTGGTGTCAGCCAGCAGCTTTAGCGTGGGTGTTCTCTCCTTGGGTCATCCTCAGCTGGGTCAGGTAGCATCCAGACCAGGGACTTTGAAGCTACAGATCATGTACTGTGAGTTATTTTTCCACTATATTAAGTAAAACCACTTAGAGGTTCCTTAACTCTGTGACATATGTTGGGGAGTACTGAGTCAATTTAAATCAGAGCACACAGGCGTTCCTCCAATTGCAGAAGCTTGCAGACTGCGTCAGTGTGCTCTAAGTGACTAAATGGTGACACCTTCAGTCACTGAGAACATGACTTTAGAAGTTAAAGTTTTTAGTTTTTGTGTATGTAACATCTGCCTGAGGAAAAGCCTCATTGGAAACCACAAAATGCACTTCACTTTCATCTTGGAGTTGCTCCTATAGCCTTGTGGGAAACTGATGAGGACGTGGTGAGTCTGCGGCAGCGTGCATGCCTCCTCCCTCATGTCCGCTTTCTCAGGGGTCTTCCTGGTGACTTGCTGTTTCCCTGATGCCTTTCCACTCTGCTAAAGAGAAATGGTGGTTTCCCGAGCCCAGTGCTGTCTGGTACAGTCTGATCTTCTGGAGGAGCACACGCTGTGCCCGAATAGCTCACTCACCTTTCTTCCCACTGTCACAAGTACTTGCAGGGCAGGACCTGAATTTCATTGTCTTTTCTGCCTTAGTCTCCAGTGTGCTTGGCAGTCCACATTAGAAAGTTTGAACATACACATGGCAGCAAAACAGGCTCCAGAAATGTTCCTTTTATTCTGCCCGTCTTCCACTTCCAGCCCAGTGTGAACGGTGGAGACCTTCCTAATAGATTGAAAACGCAACCAAGAAGGTTGATATGTACAATTTTACATAAATGCTGTGTAAAATCTAAGAGAGCAAACAGGTGTGTCAACATACACCTGTTAGCCTGGCACTCAGGAGGTTGTGGCAGCCTGGGCAACTTAATGAGATCCTGTTTCATAATTGAAAATTTAAATAAGTAAGCAAAGATGTAGTTCATTGGTAACAGTACTTGTCTGTTGTGTGCAAGGTCCTGGGTTAAGTCCCCAGTACTGATTTAAAGAGCTAAGTTTTACACTAATATTTAGGATTTATGACATAAGCAAACATTTCTAGTGTCTGTACGGTTGGTAGGCTAGGTTATCAACTGCAGTCACTCCAGATCGCAATGGCTTTGTACAGGGCGTTCTTAGAGAGGGGAGTGAGTAAGTAGGTGCTCCACGGGGTGTCTCACAGCTCTCTGGAGCCAGGCTTCTTCATTCTTATAATGCCACCGTTGTTATTTCCCTTCATACGGAGAGAGGTGGGGACCGTCCATCACAGTATGTTGTCACATGGTGCCAGGACTGGAGCCGTAAGCCTGCATATGTCCCTTTGGCCAGAGTTCAATCAGGTCCCGTTTTTACTGCAAACCATTAGAAAATTGGGTTTAGCTGTATGCCTAGAGGGACATGAGTCGGTTCCGTGTACAACATTGTGCAAAGTGAAAGATACCAGTTCCGTTTCTTCTGAGATTCCAGCTGCATCCAGCACGTGGATCTGCCAGTCTCCCTTTGCTCATGAGCATGAAAGTGTAGTTGCAAATCATGTCATTTATAGGAAGATGTCAGATTGAATTGTTCCTCTTGCCTCTTATTGACGAAAATAGCAGGGAAGTATTGATGCCTATTATCAACAAGCTCAAATACTAACTTGTGTTGTTACATCTTCTCCTTAATTGTAAAGCAGTGCTTTTCTGTACCAACAAAATATCATTTGCTAAAGCCACAGCTATGCCTTCAGGGTTAGGAATTCTAAAAGGGTTATTTAGAACAGTTGCTCTTTAAAAATAGACTATAAATGATCTAAACACCTAATCAGCGTTGTTTTACAGACAGTCTCACTGTGTGTTAACAAGGTAGGCTGGACTTGAGCTCCTCTTTCTTCAGTGGTGAAGCATTGAGATTGCACCTGAGCACTGCCGTAGCACCAGTGCTGTGTTTTCTGAGGTAGAGAGAGCATGGGCAGAGGTGGTCTGAGAACTGCACGGCACATGGCCTCCTTTTCTGCAGTCCCCTGCCTGACCTGATTGCCACCTCCTCCATGCTGAGACTAGGGATCTGCCAGTGAGGCCTAGGGGCCACCCCGGCTTGTTGACTGTTTCTGCAGATGACATTTTGTTGGATTATAATGTTCTCATCTTTGTGTGGATGTTTGGCTTTGGCATGAATGAGTTGAACACCTTTCAGAAACTTAGGACCTACAAAGCCACTTTATTCTCGGCCTTTTTCCTCTGTGCTCTCTCCATGGCCTCAACTCAAGGTCCTCTTGCCTCAGCCTCAGGCCCAGCCTCAGCCTCTCACTGTTGGTTACAGGCCTGCACTGCCACACGAGACTTTATTCCTGGCCTTTGTCCACCTCCATGCCAGCTGAGTGGAGAGCAGCCTGGATCCCAGAAGGCCAAGAGACCCGAAGCAACCAGTTGGACTTTGAAAAACGGATACTCCCAGAATTACATGGCTAAGGTGGTCCCACACACTTTTTATTTCATAAGTGAGCTGTGGGGTAAATGCCTTGTTTTAAGAAAGCTCAGGTCAGAAATGCTAAAGAAGTGTGGGTCCAAACAGCAACTCTAAACACTTTGCACATGTTAAGGTTTATTATAATTTAGCCTCTTCTTACTACCCAGCTTTTCTCTTTGCTGAGCCTCCTACACATCGTGGGAAGCTTATTTCCTTAGAGGGCTTCTCTGGGTGCTTCCCAAGGGTCCTGCAAGCCATAGGACATCTTCCTTCCCTGGCCTCAGGCAGCAGCAGTGGCACAGGGCTTCTTTGGGTTTACTCTGATAGAGAAGCTGGAATTGCCGTCAGATGCTTGTGTCTGGCTCTTAGGATGATCTCTTGAGCTCTACGCCAGTCTTGCTGAACTCCCCCGGACCTTTGCCTTTTCTAACCTGAGCCAGTGCTAACCAGCATTGGCTCCTGTTCTGTCTCGTTGGACCTCCCTTCAGATGAAGTATGGACCTTTTCATCAGCGTGCTTTGAAGGAAAATCAGTGTTTTCAAAACTCCTCACTGATGGCCAGTTAGGCTTAAAACTTGCAGATCTAAATTGTATCCCTTCTGTCATACATTCTCAGGAGTTAAGCAGATAACCTCCGCAGGGAAGGCAGCCGGCTAAGGCAGTCCACAGACTAGAGGAGATTCCTGGCTTGAAGTAGGTAAGAAGCACCGAGCTGCAGTGGATGTTGGTGACAAGGCTAGCCTGTGACTGGTATTTGTGATAAATGGGGTGAGTTGCTTGTCAGGGTACAGATGAAACCTGGCCTCGGTTGTGATGAGTGACTTGAAAAGCTTAGTCAATTGAAGAGGTGATGTGCACACTCCACAAAGTGTGTCCCTGAGGAGGGCTGAGACATGCCACACCTCCACCTAGTGGTGGGGTAATTACATGGAGAAAGTTACTGCCTGTCTTGTCTAAAAGAGGAAAAACAAGCAAACAAAAAACCTTTTGTACCTCACCTCCTAGGCAGGCGTCCGACCACTGAGCTGTATCACAGCCCTCTTTTCACTCTTTGTTTTGAGAGCGGGTCTCACTGGTGGCCTTGATCTTACTGCAGGCCAGGCTGACCTTGAACTTACGGCACCAGGATGGCAAACATTAGTGATAAAAACCTGCTTCACGTGAAGAACTGATAAAGTCAGTGAGCAAAGAAACAACGCAAGGCATTTTGTGGTCATTCTGGAGATGTGGGTGGGTCTGTCTGTGACTGGCACAGACACCTGCTTCCTCCTTCCCTTCCTCTCTGCTTTGCCGCAGCTCCACCATCAGGGAACCCTGCTCAGGGCTGCATAGCTACTGGGCAGTGGGCTTTTCTTTGATTTCTGGATCTTTTATTTTATGAGAGCAGATATTTCACTTGACTTTGGTCATCAAGAGTTTTCCCAGCCTTTCTGGTCCTGTTTATCACTGATATTTTGCAGCTTCACTGGCCATACACCTTTTCCTTTTGAGGTCACTTCCTGTTTGTAATTGGGTCACATTATTCTTAGGAACTACAAAAAACTAGTTACTTATAATGTGTAAGGTTACAGTTTTTATTTGAAAAAATAAACAAATGATCCTAAAGAAAAGATCTTATTCCTAGTTGTTACATCTTCCTTTATAGTGTCTTCTATGGATGTGTGTGTGTGTGTGTGTGTGTGTGTGTGTGTGTGTGTGTGTGTGTGTGTGTGTTTAAAGCAGCCTTTTGCATTGTAAACCTTACAATGCATAAGGTTTATTTTTGGTAGCAATATTTACTGCTTGTTGGTGTATAGCTGATGGTGGCTTACCTTAGTCCTTGTAGTCCTTACATCGTTTATGTAGCTGAAAACCTGCAGCTTCTTGGATGAGACTGAGACTGAGAATGTAAACTTTGAGTGGTTTTTTTTTTTTAAAGAGCTCTTAATCCGTTAGTGGCCCTGGGTTTGCAGGGTTTTCTGTGTCCCAGTGACTGGGAGTGAGAGGTATGGGCGTGATTAGTTCCCACAGCACTGACTAGAACTTGTGTGTGGCTCCCCAGAGATGACTGGAAACTTTTCTACCCTTTGTCATCTTAATACTCATTATAATGGGTCTCATTAATTGGCACATCTCCCATTGGGTTAATTTGCAGATACCAACCATGCCATCCTTTTGCTAAATCTCTAATGCAAATTGATATTTATGGTCTTAAAAATTGAAAACAGAACCAAAAAAAAAAGCTGTGTAACAAAAAGACAAACTTTGCTAACTTTTTACTTTTTTTTTTAAATGGGAGATTAAGATACAGAGAGATTATGTGTGAGAGAAAAGGAAGAAAACATGCCACAAAACTACTGTAGGCTAATAAACTGATGTGAAAATTTCTCAATTTACAGCACTTGACAGGTGCTAAAAGAAAAGCATCTTTAATTTTAATGTGTTGTTAGGACCTCTTTAGAGAGACTGTACAAGTTATTAACAAGGTCCTCTGAGACAGGAGACGGGTAATTAACAAGACCTATGGAGATATAGTTTAGGTAATTAACGAGCTCTTAGGCACTGGACACAGGCTAACACGTGGTGAGTCCAATAGTTAGAGAGAGCAGGTCGCTAAGATATGACCAAATGCAAGACAGAGCCTGTGAGACCTTTGGAGCTTTTCAACAGGGAAGAATTAAGGTTGCATCCCAGTGATCTCGCATACTGATTCTTATAATCAATACATGAGCTTTTGGGTTTAAGATAATATTTGAGAGAATTATTTCTTCATAAAACCAAGAAGCAGAAGAGTCTGCTAGACGTAGGCAGATGATCTTTGCTAATGATGGGTACTACACTGCACAGTGAGAGGAAATCCTCTAGAAGGGCAGAGATTGTGTGTTCCTCACTTGTTTTGAACACATTGGTTGAGTATGTTTTTCTTGTCTTGTCTAAAATGGTGTATTCTAGATTCTCTTGCTCCTCTGTTGATTTTAGAATGGTCAGGCTTTTGGTCACAGGGAGGCGACATGAGGGACGTTCTAGCCTGGCTCCCTCATTCAGCTATCCTCTGCCTTCACATTTGACTGATGTTCTCAGTTGTAAAAACTTGATCTGCTTATTTCCTGTGTAACTTTGACATTGCCATCTCTAGTTTTGATTCAGAAAACTCCCAGGCAAGTATTTTCTTACAAATGTGTTGCATTCTGGTAGGTGTGTCCAACCAGTGGCCACAGGCTACATTAGGCTGAGGACAGTAGTGAGTGTAGCCTGACACAAAACCATAGAGGCAACAGCTCTTGAGCTGTTTTTAACTGACCATGTGGTTCTTAAGCATGACTTTGGTAGATGACAATGTCAAAAATTCAAACGTACCTGCAAAGGTTAAAATCTAATGAGTTTCTAACTCTGCACGACCTGTCTCAGGATGGCTCCTACAGGCCATCAAGGTGTTTCTGAATGTATCCCATTGGCTAAGATACTTGAACACTTAGTCTTGTGTGGCGAGGCCTTATTGGAGAAAGTATATAACACAGTGGTGGGGGCAGGCTTGGAAAGCTTAATGCCTCTCCCTATAGTCCCACCCCACTTTCTCTGCTCTGTGCTAGTGGGTGAGATGTGAGCTCACAGCCTCCTGCTTCTGCTGCTGTGTGGCTTGTGCTGTCTCCGTGCATAAGGTGAATGTGCTTAGGCTTCCGGAGCATTTTAAGGTATGCTGTGATATAATGCAACTTGTGTCTTAGCCCAGAGCTAACATGAAGTACTGTGGGGGAGCAGTGAGTGACTGAGGCTGTGAGCATTGGGGTGCTTTGGTGGTAAGGGTGGAGAGAGGGGCATGCTTCTCAAGGAATACTTCTGTGGGTGCGTTCTTCAGCCTTTATGTGAGATGGTGCCAGAGGATTGGAAAAAGGAGAAAAGGAGCCAGTCTAATGCGTGCATGTGGGTGCGTGCGTGCGTGTGTGTATGTGTATGTGCACGCGCGTGCCAAAGACCAACACTGCGTGTTTTCCTCAATGCCTCTTCACCTTACTTTTTGAGACAGGGTCTCTCACTGGACCTAGGGCTTGGTTCAGTTGGTGAATTTGGCTAGACTGGCTGTCCATCAAGCTCCAGGGATCCATCTCTGCCTCCCTAGTGTTGGGGTTACAGGTACACATACTAGGACTGTGTTGATTTTTCATGGGTGTGCTAGAGATCAGAACTTAGGACCTCATGCTTGCATGGCAAGTGTTTTACCACCTGAACTGTCCCCCCAGGCAGCCTGTGTCTTAGCTTTGAGAAGATGCAGCTTTTCAAAACTGTTTTGTTTTGTAGAACAGTGTTAGGTCTGTGGCTTCTGAATCAGATATAGGGTGCAAGTCTTGATGGAGAGGTTTGAGGTTTTAGTTTTTGTTTACCATGAGGTGATGGTTCCTTGTCTGTTTAAGGTTTTTATTTCAAAAATAGGGACTATATGTTTTGAATTAAAATTAGCAAGCTAGTATGAAAACATTAACAGTTCTTGCAAGTTTATTTTCCAACACTTGAATAATCTTTGGCTTCTTTGAGGATAAGAATGCAAATTTCACTAAATTTAAATTTTAGTGCATTTACAATGTTTTCATCTTATTGTTATAATAACTATACACATAGAAATGTAGTTCTGGCTTTTACAAATCATGCACCGCCCCCTCCCCCTCTTTCTTTGAGATAGGGTTTCTCTCTGTTGCCCTGGCTGCCCTGGACTCCTTTTGTAGACCAGGCTGACCTCAAACTCACCAAGATCCACCTGCCTCTGCCTCCCGAGTGCTGGGATTACAGGTGAATGCCACTGCGCCCAGCTAAATCCTTAAGGAGCCCTTAAACTCCTGTGAGTCTGTGAGTCTGTCACTGTGGGAATAACCTTGCTTCTTATGCCTATAGCCCTCATTTCCTTTTGTGTACACCTCCTTTCCAGGCCTCTGGTTTTTGTACCTAGGGCGTTTTCAGCTGCTTTCACTTTACTGATGGTAAAACTTTACCCTTTGATATACAGGCAATGTATTTATGTATTGTGTATTTGTGGTAGTAACTACTGTAGCTAGATTGTATAAATATCCAATGGTGACATATAAAAGAAATTAAAAACTGCTACTATATTCATTTAATCCATTTCTCGAAACTTTAGGATCTGAACATTTGACATAGGCATCCTTGAACCTACTGTATCTTGATATGATGTTATTATATAATTATTAATAAATAGTGAGGTGTTTACTATATGTTGAATGATATTTTAATGTGTTTTATGTATTTGTTTTACACTTGGAAATTGTTCTGATGAAGGAACTAATACCATTTAGATGGCTATTGCTTGAACATGCTTGGTCTTCAAGTTGGTATCACTGGATTTTTTGGTACGGCATCTCAAGCATGTATAAAGCTTCACTAAGATCAGGAGTGGAGGCTTGAGGTAGGACTTACACAGTGCCAAGGGCCTAGCTCCCCAGCAGTGGGGAGGGATGTGAAAGAAATGGCTTGTTACCAACAGAATGGAGTGTGCCCTATAGAAAACTTGCTATGGAAAGGTAGAGAAAGGAGCAATTCAGTGTACTGAAAGCTGGGCAAAGATTTCCTCAAGGCAAGTGTCTCTGGCCTTGATCTTGACCACTGAACATGGACTTTGAAAGCTGGGAAATGAGTTCATAGACATCTTCATTTTAGCAAACGTTAAAAAGATCATATAGAAAGTGGCTCGAGAGCCATGTGTGGTAGTACACGCCTGTTTTCCCATACTCAAGAGTTCAAGGCCAGGTTGTGCTGCCGAATGAGACCCTGTCTCAAAACTAACAAAACAAGTAAAACACGTGGGGCAAAATGCTCTTTATTTTATTTTTATTTTTATTCACTTTAAATCCTGGTCACAGCCCCATCCTTCCTCTCCTCCCAGCCCCACCCTCTTCCCTCTCTCCCCTCCCCCATTCCCCAGAAAAAGGGAGCCCCCCCTTCCCATCCACCCCAGCTCCTCAGGTCACATCAGGACTGAGCGTGTCCTCCTCCCCTGTGGCCTGGCGAGGCCATCCTGCCAGGGAGCTATCAAAAGCTGTCATCAGAGTCCATGTCAGAGACAGTGCCTGCTCCCCTTACTAGAGGCTCCACATGAAGTCTGAGCCGCCCATTGTCTACTTCCGTGTAGGGCGCCTAGGTCCTTGGCTGGTGCTTCAGTCTCAGCCCCTCTAGGCCCTGGCTAAGCTGGCTCTGCTGGTCCTCTTATGGAGCTCCTGTCACTTCCAGGTCCTTTTAGCTCCACTTTTCCACTAGGCTCCCTATGCATCACCTAATGCTTAGCTGTGAGTCTCCCCATCTGTTTCGAACTGCTGCTGAGTGGAGCCCCTCAGAAGACAGCTCTGCTGGCTTCTGTCTGCAAGCATAGCACAGTATTGTTAATAGTGTCAGGGCTGGCTCTCTCCTATGAGCTGGGTCATGGGTTGGGCCAGGCAGTGGTTGGACACTCGCCTAGTGTCTGCTCTGTCTGCTCTATCTTTGTCTCTGCACGTCTTGTAGACAAGGGTAAATTTTGGGTTGAAGTTTTTGTGGGTGGGTTGGTGTTTCCCTCCCTTTACTAGGAGTCTTGTCTAGTTAGAGGGTGTCCTCTTTAGACACTATGGCCTCTGCTACTAGAAGTCTTTGCCAGAGTTCCCCTCATAGTCTCCCAGGAGCCTGACTCAGGGTCTCCAGCTTGTCAAAGTTGAATCAAGATCAGGTAAACAGTTTAAACAGTCTAGAGCCCCTATGGAAATAGAAGCAGTCATCAAAAGTCTCCCAACCTAAAAAAGCCCAGGACCAACATCAGCTAAATGGGGAGAAGGCGCTTTGAGTGATTTCATACTGTTAAAGTATTAGTTTATTTAAAACTGAGCAGTTCTATTTATATTTTAGCTAGAGTTAATAAGGGAGCTATATTCCATTCTGTCCTTCTCTGCCTGGTAGGTTCCTGAGGGTGTATGTCTGCTCCTGTAGGCTTCCAGGGACCCGGTTAATAGGTGCCCTGCAGCAGCTCAGCATTAGCCTTCGAGAACACTTTGTTAGGGAGCTCGGTATAGGAAAAAGGTGTCCAGCAAGTCATACATTTTGTTTATCGAGACATACAAACATGGGTTTTCATGTCATTTTTCATCTTCAAAGAAATGAATTGTCTAAAGGTATGAAAAATAAAAATAAAACTGAACATGATTTGTTTTGATTCAGGGTTATATTTGATTTTTCAGTGAAGGATTTCACAGTGTACTATGAAAGTAGAATATTTTGAAGGGAATATAGGACAGCTACAAGTTCAGAATTATGGTTTAGGTTTGGTTTTTTAAATATTTTTATTTACTTTTACTTTATGTGCATTGATGTGAGGGTGTCAGATCTTGGAGTTACAGACAGTTGTGAAATGCCATATGGTTGCTGGGAATTGAACCCAGGACCTTTGGAAGAGCAGACAGTGCTCTTAATCACTGAGCCAACTCCAGCCCTCTAGGTTTGGTTTTACATCTTTGGAGAAAAGCTGTTGGACCTTGTGCATTAGCCTTTCACTGTCAAATAGGGTGACCTGGTGGGGGCAGCATAACATGGTACACAAAGTGCAGTGATGGACACATGACCTGGAAGTGGTTGCTCTGGCTATGGTCTCACTACATGGAGTCTACGGAACCCCTAGCAAGTGTGCTAACCAGGTAGACAGAGGCACTCCGAGCAGAGCGTCCTCCCAGCTGCCATACAAAGGATAAAGGATGCTAACTGAGAAGGGCCCCTGCCTTAGAAGCCCACAGGAGCACCAGTGCATCCCCTCACCCAGATCTGAAGTGTGAGACACTTGATCTCAGAGGCAGATAGAGACCATGCACTGGTCCAGTGACTACCTTCTGCCCCTCAGCCACTGCCCACAGTGCGTATGTGGCACTAACAGTGATAGGCGAGGTCTTCTCAGAGTACAGAGATAAGCAATGCAGTTTCCCTGGTGACAGCCTTCTTAAGTCAAGAGAGGCATGATAGAATTATGGAGTGAAATGCCTGAGTTTTCAAGTTCATCTTGACATGTCAGGGAAGTTGTATGCGTGTTGCTGGGTTTATTCTTCCCGTGTATTGAGGATACTTAAGAGAGACATGTCTGAGACGCTTAACTTTAAAGGCATGGGATTTGGCATCCATAGGGCTTATATGTGGAAATCAGTGAATTGTTGTACTGTTTCTAAAAAAGCTCCTATTACTTTTCTTTAGGAGAAAGTAGTTAATAAACTTGATTGACTATTAAGTTCTCTAAGCATGCCTTTCTTTGGGAAGTCCTTGTGCTCTAGGTCTGTCTCCAGCAGCTCTAGGATTCATGATTGAAAACCTACAAGTCTACATTTACCATCTGTGGCCTTTGGTGTCACTGACCACAGTTTTTAATTGTCTTGCCTCTGAGGTCTCCTAAAAGATACCCATGAGAATATTAATAAGCAAGTTGATGTTACTCCCCACAGGCACTTATACATGAGTTCTGTTTTGTCACTCAGGGTTAGTGTGCCCAGTCCCAGGGGAGAGCATGTGCTGCCTGCTGCTGCCCGTCATTGATGTGACTAAGTCCTGTTACATGCTTTTTCCACAAAAAGAAAGAAAGAAAAACACTGAGTTCCATCTTGTCTTCTCGACTTTATTTTGCCTGTGTGGCACGCATAATTATAAATGAATTGTGTTTACTGAAGAAATCTCTTTGGCTACTTAAAGTAAAAATTCTGAGGTTTAGGAATAGGATGATTAACAACTTTTTAGAATTCCATAGTGTGCAATGTCTTTGGAACATGAAATAAGACACTTGGGAGTAACTGTTTTTAGGGTTTGCCAGAGGGCTCTTCAATTAATTTGTACTATGGTCAAATAACTAAAGTGGTGGCAGGTTGTATGCTTATAAACCAGTTGAGTTAATTTAATTGGAGCCCATTAATTTGAAACTTATTTCAATTCTTATTGTCAGTTTGTCTTAGTTTGCTTTTCTGTTGCTGTGATGGAGACCATAACCAAACAACTTGAGGAGGAAAGGGTTCATTTATTTTGTTTACAGCTTACAGTCCTTCATGGAGGGAAGGCTGGGCAGGAACTCACAACAGGAACCTGGAGGCAAGAACCGATAGAGAAGCCATGGAAAGACACTGCGGACTGACTTCTCAGCCTGCTTTCTTGTACACTCTAGACGTCCAATGGTCAGCACCACTTAGAGTGGGTGGGTCCTCCCAAGACAATCCTTAATCAAGGAGATGCCTTCCAGGCTTGCCTACAGGCCAGTCTGACAAGGGGGCATTTTCTCACTTGAGATTCTCAAGACTTTAGCTTGTATCAAGTTGACAAAAACCATCCAGGACATAGCTATAAATGTTGGAATATTTCTTTCCGTCTTCAAAGGAACTGAAACCAATCTAATGGTGTTTTCTCAGATATGAGCATAAGTAATGTTTGTTATTTAGGAAAGGGTTTTCTCTGCTCCCTGGGACTTGCTGTCTTGTTGGTGGAGCTTGTATTGATTTACCTTGGCTCTATTCAGTTAACCATCCTGGCTCTCACAAATCATTATGAAGCACTGAGTAGCAAGACTTCAGCATCCACACTTTATGCTCCCGCCGTGCGTAGAGCTGTGGCAGGGCTAAGGCTGGGAAGGTTAATGAGATAGAATTTCTTTAAATGGCTTCCAGCAAAGAGGCATGGGAAGCTCTGGACGGAGGTGAGATGCAGAGAAAGTGGCCGTTGAGTCACAATTTGCTGTACAAAATAGTATTTTCCTCATTTCTTTTAATGTTCTTCTAATGTTAATACTTTAAAAGTTAAAAATATGAAATTTTGAACAGATAGGGGGCTTGTACTTGGGCACTGAGTGGTAGGCCATCAGGCTGGAAAGACTGCTGAGCAAAATGGGGTGGGACTGAAAAGTTTTGAGAATTTTTAAGTGAATTTGCAAATAAAAATATACTTATCTTTTTACCTGAAAACTTGATTATGTTAAGATTAAGACATTTTATCCATTTAAAATGTTTTTAAGTATATGAGTTAAAATACTTTCTATTTGCTTAAAAATTATTTTAGGATCTTGTGGCTTCTTCAAACTTCCTCAGGTCTTTTTCTAAGATTAAACTTAAAATTCTGGAGTTCAGTTACACAGATGCCCTCTTCACTGTGAGCATATCCAGGGTTATTTTCTACCTGAGTGAAAACGCCATCCCCTAACTTGTCAGCAGCTGAGTTGAGCAGTCAAGCTGTATTATTCAATATCTTGTCTGACATGAGGACACCAGTCCAAAGAAAGAGATAGCACAAATTGGTGCCACACTTCAATAAATAGAGACATTTTATTTTGCACCACACTAATTCAACCCAGTTCAGTTAACTTTTCCCCCGTGTAAGGACAGATTTTTAGAAAGGCAGCTATGAGTGGCTGACTTGGTCATGTGTTTGATACGTCAGTGTGTGTACAAAGCCGACCACAATGGATTTCAGCCTTTGGATTTCAGACAATACCAGTGTGGAAGCCTCACTTAGCACGTGGCGCCTGGTAGGAACTTGTGGCCCAGGCTCACAGGCGAGCTCAAGCCTGCTCAGGTTCAGAGAGAAGGGGTGGGGCTCACCCTGAGTGCCCCGCCCTCCCCAGCCCTGCAGTGGAGGGGGGCCTAGGGGTGGGGCTCACCCTGAATGCCTTGGCCTCCCTAGCCCTGCAGTGGAGGGGGGCCTAGGGCTGGGGCTCACCCTGAATGCCCCGCCCTCCCCAGCCCTGCAGTGGAGGGAGGCCTAGGGGTGGGGCTCACCCTGAATGCCTTGGCCTCCCCAGCCCTGCAGTGGAGGGGGGCCTAGGGGTGGGGCTCACCCTGAATGCCCCGCCCTCCCCAGCCCTGCAGTGGAGGGAGGCCTAGGAATTGTCACTACCTTCTCAGATTCTCATTTTAGCTTTCTGAGCAAAAATTACCCGACACTACATAGGGCTTTGTGATTTTGATAAACATCTCTGACATAAATGTATTCCTTAGATATCTTCCTGATAACATAATACCCATGCTCCTGTTGTGTCTCAGCTCAGTGATTTTTACCTGAGATAGACAATTGAACGGACACAGTCATGACGCTCTGTTCTTGGGGATGAACAGAGTAGGTCAGACCCCCAGTTGTAGAGTGTGCATATCTTACTGAGAGGAGACCAACACTGTTGGAGAACATGCCTGTTGCCCCGTGGCTGTGGTCTAAAGTGCTCAAGTTTGGCCTTAGAGCCCTTTGGGGGCATCTTAGTTTGTGCTCCAAAGTCCTGTAGCGACACCACTGCCTGGTACTCACTGCTCTCCCCGTGTCCACAGAGCCTCCTTTACACAGCCAGCTTCTCCAGACCCTGCTCTCCCCATGAAACAGGCCTTCTTCAGTGAATTCTGTGAGGGAGCATGACTTTCTCACACTTGCTGTAAGAGTCTTGGGATGCCCTAAGCCTCCATCCATGATTTCATCCATAATGAAATGAAGTTGGTCAGTTAATCCAAAATGCCTGTGTTGGGCTTTCAGCATTACAGTCTGCACTCACAAAGATCTGTCGACAGGAAATAAGCATAAGGCTGGTGCCCCAGGTAGGACAGACCTCGGAGCCACATTCCACCAGCCAGCAGTGGGAGGACTTGGAACAGGTCAGTGATGTGGAAAATAGAGTGCGGTACCACATGACCCTCTTAACTGTCTTAAAAATAACAGTGAATTTTGAAAAGAGTTTAAGGTCCAGGTGAAGTACCTCAAATGATAGTGAGATCATGCATGGGACTTGGTCTTTCTGCTCTTTGCTTTCCACAATACTCCATTTGTGTTCTCTACCCATGCCAGTCTTGTTTGGGAGACACTTTTGCCATCATGGCTTTAAAGTGAAGGAATCAAGATACCATTACTTCCTCAACCCCTTCTCTGCTGTTGAACACTTTGGTGTTGTGACACCCCTGAGTGTAAATCATGCTACACATGGGACTCATGGGACTGTGCACCAGTGGAGGTGGGTGTAGTGCAGCGTGTTGGTTATCAGAAAACCTGCCGTGAGTTAACGGGGCAAGAGGACACTAGTCTCACTGGCCCAGTCATTCCACTTGCTTGGATTGAGAACTGGAGAACGCAGAGCTCATGAGCAACCGCTCCAATACTGAACAACACTGTAGGTACAGGGGAGCTCTAATGATAGCCTTTGGGACTTTGTTCTTAGGATTTCATTTCTTGTCAGGGGTTTCAGGCATGTCTGGTTATATGACACTAGCACAGGACCTTGCAGAACACCGTGCAGATGGTGACGTACAGGGATGGGGAGATGAGGCAGCCACAGAAGCCTGTCAGTGGTGTGCTGCAGGTACTCAGCATGCATTTCATGCTTGTCTGCGTAGTCACGCAGCCCTGCAGCAGTGGTAAAGTGCTTCCATGGGCTCTCTTCCTGGGAAAGGTCCGCAGCCAGTTCTTGTAATCTGGCTGTGAAAACCAGAGTCATAACAAATGTACCCTGGCTACCGAGGACACTCTTGATGTGGTCCTATATGTTCCATGGCTTTTAGAGTGGGCAGTGTGGGACAGGACATATGCCCGTAATTAGGGATGTGTTTCAGACAAGAGTTCTAGTGTTCACACTATCACAGTCAAGACTTTAAAAGTGGAATCCTTAAATCTTCAGAAGAGTCTGTTTTTTTTTTTATGGAAGCAGATAATGGAAAATATGTCTTATAGTTAAGTCTTCTTTTTAATGTGTGTATGTGGAATAAAAGGGCTCCCCGGACATTAATATGCTTTGTGTCTGTTCTGAGGACAAGTGCCTTAAATACTGGGGACAATTTAAAGTGGAAGAGTACTGATGAAACATTTACTCATCAGATGCCTTTGAAGTTGAGCTTCTCTGGGGTGTAGACTCCTTCCTAATGGACATATTTCAAAGGAGAAAGTGGCTGTGGCATTCTGCTGTGATGTCTCCAAATGGACAAAATCTCTTTTTGTTTTGGTCTGTTTCTGGCTAAATTTTGAAAGCTAGCTACTTAGAAATCATATTGATGACAGAAATTGTTTCTGCTACTGTGGACTCATTCTCATCAACAGGGTAAGGTTTGAAAGTTAACTTTTCCAATATGCTCCACATTTTAAACAAAGGTACTTGATCTCTGTTGTTCTAAAGCTTTTCCAAACCTAGATTGTCTCAGCTTTCCATAGTGATAGATCAAAAGGGTTACATCATGTATTTATAAGATGAAGGGTATATTATAAGAACTACTTTTATGAAATATCTTGTTGGTAAAGTCAGTATGCTTAAAAATATTTAGAACCTATGCATTCCTGATTCCGATAAGCAGAGGGTTTTCTTTCAGGCTTTAAACTCGCAGCTGCTGTAAGGATGCTGAGTAAATACTGTTTTGCTTTCTAAGTCTTGAGTTGAATCTCACTTATTTAAGCTAGAAATTTAACAGACATGTATGTTGCAGTGTGGCTTAAAATGTTTCTGTTTTTCTGTTTCTTACCATATTGACTGTGCCACATTTAATCTTTATTTTATGCTTTATTACTTAGTTTTCATATGAATCCAACAAGCAGTGAAGACCTCAGGAAAATCCCGGTAAGTTTCCAAGGGGTAGCGAGATCACCAGAGAGCACGCCTGGCTTCTGTCTAATATATTCCCTGTACACCTCTGTGTCCCCGAATGTCTCAGTGGCAGAAATGTCATGGTCAGTGTGGTGTTTGGGGGAGAAAGAAGAACGTAGAGACTTTGCCTCTACATCACAAGTGAATGTCGCTTTTGTTCGTGCTCAGAGATAGCTCAAGCTGATAGAGTTATAACTGATGTCTATCTAGGATATACATGTTTGTTTATAGCTTGTGACCTTAATGTGAAAGCTGTGTGTCTGAGTCAACATAGTTGTGAAAGTAGACTGACATTTGTTATTGGGACAGGGACTGACTGAAGAGCAGAGCTGCTTGCCAGTGTACAGCGGGAAGGCAGCATGGTGAGAGACCCGAGATACCTCAGGGTACTTATCTTCTGTGTCAGACCAGACCCAGGTCTGTCCCAAGATTGGCAGCAGTCAGTTAAATGGATGTGGGCAGTTTGCAGGGGCTGTTGAGATAGCTTAACTTTGTTTCAGTGTTGCCTGGTGGTCAGGATTGTATACAGTTCAGTTCCTTCTGAGGCTTCTAAACATGTTGACCTGGAGAATAAATCACTTTATAAAAATACAGGCAGAGACTCTTGGGAGAAAACTACATTTTCCCTGAGTAACAGAAAGAGGCCAGTGGCTGCTGCTTCAACCATCTGCCCTTAATATGTGTGATCCATATGTATTTAAATTTTCTCTAGCAATTGCACATCACAATTTCTAGTATATGGTTTGTCTAAAAGAAGTCAAGTTGGGGTTACAGTCTATTTTATAAACCTTTTTAAGTGCAGTGGTCTGTCTAAAGAATGGTAGAAGGCACTGTGGATGCGCAAGATTTTAGATAAGGCTTTTGCTGTTTTATGTAAATGATATTTAAGTTTTGATGTTTCATAAATACTTGTTCTTATAATATGGCAGTCTCGAAGCAATGTCAGACTATATGAAGTCAGCCTTTGATCAGATAGTGATATGAATTCTACCAGGCTGTTACTTCATCTCAAGCAAAATGCAACATCAAAAATTGATTTAATATGTAGCTATTGTTTATTAGGTAACCCTTAATTACAATTTCTGTGTGCTTGTAGATGTACTTTTCCAAATCTTATAATTTATTGCTGTTAAAACATCCTCAGAAATCTTTAAAGAAATAAAAAGTGAAAATTGTTTTAGTTCAAGGATTTAAAGGTGATAAAAGAATCCTTGATGTGTGATTATTTTTCTCTAGAATCTAACTATTCTAAATGACAGTTAAAGGATTACTAGGTGTTGCTAATGTACTGCAAGATACAATTAAGAAAGGAAAGCATCCTTACAGTTGAGTTTCCAGGAGAAGTATTTGAACAATTTTTATGTTGAAGATTATAAGATGTTTGAAGTAATTTACATGAAGTTCTCCAGTAATAGCCATCCACCAAGTTATTTTCTCTCCTCCTAGACGAAGTATTGTGTAATTAGGTTTGTATGTCGGCTATGCTGGTGCCAACACCTGTCTATGGAGGCGCGGTGTTTAGGCAGGAGCAGTAGCCAGTTGAAAGGGCAGTGTGAGCTCTTTAAGGCCTAATTAAGAACTGAAAGGGAGATGAAGAGAGGAGGACAAAAGATGTGAACGTAGCTGAGATGATGTTCCCAGAGCAGAGCTCCTCATTATACAGTAATGAGATGATCTGAGAACGCCAGGCTTCATCTCCTCCCTCTCCTTCCAGTTGCCTTGGATGTCAGTGAGGACCCCACCAATATTTGGTTACCAGGGCAACCTTTCTTTAAATCTTCAGTTATTTTGAGTCTTGATAATTTGCTTTTGTCTGAATTTAAATATTGTAGTGTGTGTGTGTGTGTGTGTGTGTGTGTGTGTGTGTGTGTGTGTGTGTGTGTCTATTTCCTACTTTAAAAGGCTAGATTGTATGTAAGGTAAAAATAGCTAATTCTGAGAATCTTCCACATGAGCCTTATTATCTAAAATTCTGGTAGCAAACTTCATAGAGGACTGCTCTTCTCTTCCCCAACCTCCATCTTAGTGTGTGTAAGGGAACTCACCTCAGCAGACGTGAGGTAGAAAAGGGAAGGGTTAGTTGTGGAAGAAAAGAGGCAAGGGCATTTATATTAAATTTCAAAACAGGAAAACATCTTTCAAGTTTGTGCTGTCCATGAAGTATAGGGGCAAAAAACTGCATTCGTAGCATCCCCATTGCAGGCTGCGTTTGCTCATTGAAGTTTTCAGTTTTTCCTGGATATTAGTAAATATACCTTTTGAAAAACAATTTTGTATTTGCTTGAGAGTTTCTATCTTCAAACAAACTAATTTGTTAAGATCAGAAAACGTTTTAACATTGTTAATATCAGTTAATATTAATCTTTGTTATTTCCTTTGACATTATAAACCTCTGTGTATAGTAATATGTCAGTTTAAGAGTTATATAACTAAAGTTAGAAAATTTTCATGGTTTATAAACATTAAGTGATATCTGTAGCCAAGCCTGAGCTGTATTAGTTATTTTTATTTTTTCCCCAGAGTGTAGCCTTTGATGCACGTGTCTCTAAGATGTTTTCCTGTTCAGAAACCTGATGTTGAACTTTAGGTGAAATTTCCACCTGCAAAAGAACACAGGAGGACTTCACTAAGAACAAAAGTATATTTCTAGGAATTAGGCTGCAGTGAGGGCGGGAAAGAATGTGTTTGTGTGTTGTTCATTTTGGCTGTGAAGTATTGAATAGTACTGTGAAATATCAGGTAACCTTGGGAGACTAAGGTGGTTCCCAACATGGCATTTAGACTTATTATGTCATAATGAAATTTGTGCCATTTCATTTATCTTCATTATTTTAAAATAAATGTTAATATTAGCTACATTAATTAGCATGATTGATACAATATTAAATGTAACCATGTGAGTGATTTTTAAATGTATGCCCTCACTTGTACTTTGAAAAATCATTGCAATTATTATATAATTTGATTATAATTAGAATCTTAACAGATGATAATATGTTAATTCTATTGAAAAAAAAAAACACCTCAAAACAAGTAACCTGTAAGTAACATAGCCCGTTTAGTTTAATTTCATGACTCGCATGATTCTCAGATTTTCCAGTGAATATTTTATTAGAAAATGAAATCACATTAGCTGGGCTTTATTATTTTTTAAAATGTAGTTCAGAAAAAGAATCACTGACTAGATAACAGAAATCTGGACCTGAAAGGGTTAGAGGAGCTGTCTCAGCAGCTGAGGAAAGTGAGGCACGGCCGCTTCAGCCTCGTCCCCATAAATATTACTTGTACAGAGGTTAGCTTTTCATGACAAATTAAAAGCTCTCTATAATTTATCTTGTCTTTACTATAGAAAATGCATAATACAATTTATGTTTTATGAGAATATAATTAATAAATTTATACCATAATTCTAAACAACGAGTGTCCAGTGCACCATGCTATAGGCTGAACTGACCCAGGAGGGAAGGTAGACGCCAACATTACCTTCAGAATTATCCATATGGTGCTTAAGAGCAACGTTTGAAAAGTTGGGACATAAATAATTTAATTCATAAAGCTTCAAATTTTCCTATTTACTAATGGAAAATAAAATGAGTTGTTTAAAGTATGTCTTACATAATTCAGACTCACTTTCCTTAAATACTGTGTTTGACTTATGATTAAAGTAAGCTTATAATAAACTTCAAAATCTAGTAAAGGATTTGATTTTCCTGTTTGTGGTCTTGGTAAGCATTATTTTTTAAATGGTACTATTTTAAATTAACATTTATTAAATGTTCAAAAATCCTTCACATATTTTTTATTGTGCCATTATAGAGCCTATGAAGGGTTTTTGAAGCATCTAAATCAATGTCTTCAGTATTTCAGTAGCTCTGGAAGTAACTTGCTCTCCCAGTGAGACCACCCAGAGCTGCCATGTCAGTCCCCTAGAGCATCGCCTCAAAGGTGTCTCTGCTCACGCTGATCCTAGCAGTTAAGAAGTGATCCTCTTTTCTAGGAAGTCTACAAAGCCTCAAAAGCGGCGATACCATGCTCGATGGTGCAGTGGGCATCTCCAGAGCCTCTCTTCTCTTGGGCATGCTTCCTGGACATGCCTCCCTGGCCTGGGACAGGCCGCTGGACCTTGAGCCCTGTTTGTTAATTGTCCATGCTGGTCCTGCTGCCCACGTGGAGCCTGTCGCAAGCTCTCACTACCCAAACTCTGAGGCCTGGCGTATGGCAGAGGGTTCTCAGCCTACAGTTTGTACACAGGAAGGAGGGACACATTGGAGTGACAGCTTCTGCCAACCTATGCCCTGGGGTCTTGGAGTGGGAGCATATGGTGAAAGTGCTGGCCTGGGCTTTAACAGAAAGCTCCAGATGCATGACACAGTCCAAGTAGGTGCTGAAGATGGGAGAGACATGATTTCTGTGGCAACAAGTCTTTCTGTGTTCCCTAGTCCTTGCCAGTCCTCTGCTGCCTTAGGAACAAGAGAACCGGCTTCCTTCATATGTTAGATGATGTCTTTTTAAAAAAACAAAAACAAAAACAAAATGCAAGTGTTTGGCCAGAAGTGGTGCAAATCATCCTAAATTGTTGGGTTTAGGAATAGAACTATGTTTTAAAGGCATAAAATGTGCTACTCTGTATCTAGACATTTGCACAGCAGAAATCTAAACCCCAGGGCATTGAATAGAGGATATATATTAAAGACATCCTCACAAATTTTTTTTTCTTTAGATTTTGGTGTCACAATACTTTAGAATAAAACAAGTTAGAGAAGACTCTCTCTAGGTTGTGTTTATGCTTTGGTTTGAATATCTTTAGCTAAGTAAATCAGCGAGATGAGAGGACATGCAGCGGTCCTGCCCAAGAGAAGCTGAGTTCTGAGCTTCCTGGTAACAGGGCCAAAAGGGGAAAACACCATCAAAGGAATGGATGTTGCTTATGGGAAATGAAAGCATCCACTAATCAGGAAGAAGCTCACCCTGCTGGTCAGCCTTGGGCAGTGCTCACTGGGTTACCTCCAGGTAACCAGAGAGGCAGACTGGTATTTCTGTTTCTCACAGTCATCATCAATTAAAAAGCCGGGGTGGAAGTGTGAATCTGAGTTTAGAGGTAGGATTCTGTGAGGACAGTATCTACGTGTGCAGTTTTCTATAGCTTCTTGGCAGTGCTTTGACTAGATTCTTACAGTTGTTTGGTTTTAACCTGTTTTCATTGCATTGGCTAAGTAGTTAGAATTACAAAGCATGTCCTGTCTGTTCCCTGTAGTGTGCTGGGGATGGAGCTGAGGGGCTTTTGCATGCTAGGCAAGGCTACTGAGCTGCGGTCTCAGCTCTTGTCCTCACAGATTCAGGCAGTCTCTGGCACTAGGACGTTGTTCCCAGTTTCAAGTGCTGAGGTCAAATCAAGCTTTCGGTCTGTCTGCCCTCCCTCCTGGCACCTGACTGTAGCTGTGGCTGGAGAGAACTGTATCAGCTTCAGCAGAAGCAGAAGGTGGAATTCGGACTAGCTCTTTATGTGTGTGTCCCTGTGTCCTCGTGCTGTAGCAGTTCTGTATTTCTTTCCAGGACAGCAACCCTTTCGACGCCACGGCTGGGTACCGGAGTCTGACCTATGAAGAGGTGCTGCAGGAGCTGGGGAAGCACCAAGAGCTGCTTCGGAGGAAGGACACGCACATCCGGGAGCTCGAGGACTACATTGACAACCTCCTTGTCAGGGTGATGGAAGAGACGCCCAGCATCCTGCGGGTGCCCTATGAGCCATCCAGGAAGGCTGGCAAGTTCACCAATAGCTAGTGGAGCCAACAGGACTGTATTTATAGTTGGGAAGAGAAGGGGGAATAAGAAGGAAGTAAGGAAGGGGGGAGGAAGGGAGGACAGGAGGGAGGGCATTACTGGAAGAGACCACACTTGGTTTTCACTTCCTACCCTCCACCATTGGGAAAAAAAGCCTTGTACATATTCACAGGTGTTGTCAAGAGTAACCTTTGAGGTGATAAAAACACTCTAAACTCTTAAACTGAAAATGAGCCATGCCTTGATGAGTGAGCAGTTCTGTGGCATCACTTGGGTGCTGGTGCCTGACCTCTGTCTGCCATAGGCCTGGAAATATATCCAACAGCCCACGAGTTGTTCCTCAGGAATAGATGCCATAAAGCAGAATCGATACTATTGTTGGAGTCTCAGAAGTCAGTCTGGAGACACACTCAGAGTCAGGAGCACTGCTCATTATAACACTACTGAGAAAGAGTTCCTCACACATGACCATGTATGTTTGTGTGTCTTTGTATATAAACTACATGCATATACCTCATA
The DNA here is from genome assembly GCF_964271855.1 of Acomys minous. Lineage (NCBI taxonomy): Eukaryota > Metazoa > Chordata > Mammalia > Rodentia > Muridae > Acomys > Acomys minous. The sequence goes on from NC_140484.1 coordinate 1,194,677, forward strand.
TACACGTGCGTTTTTATGACATTAAAAAACATTAAAGTGCGTGTTTGCCGTATACACCCAGGATGGCTTGTCACCAGGACCACCCCACTTCTGTAGAGAAGCTGGTTCAATCCAGTCCTGACTGTCTGAAGCCTGAGGTTGACGGTATTCACTGCATCTAGCTCCAGCTTCCAACTTTGCCCCAGCCCCGTGGTGGGCTCACGTCGGCTTTCAAGGGCTGACAAGCGTTAGCGTGACGTCTCCAGCCGGGCTCTGCTGCTCGCCGGGCTTACGGGACGTGTGCGAGGAGACAGGCAGGTGCTGCTCGTGCTGTGGTGGGTCGTGAGCAAAGACAGCTGTGCAAAGTCATGTCTGAAAATGAGCAGGGGGTGGGGTGACCGTCTGTTACCTGATAACCCAAGGCAGCAGCAAGTTCTAGCAGTGAGGGCTGGGCATGGTTTCAGTCTCATCAGTAAAAGAACACTCAGTTGCCTTTGAGGCCTGAGCCAAAGCCCATTGCAGCAGTGAGTGCCGAGAGCAGGTCTTCACCAGCATCACAGTGTGCAGCGACCCACGTGCACCCTGGAGGAACTGACATCACAAACTATGGGGTCTTTGTTTAAGCCTGCCTCCCTAGAGTGGTAGTTCCTCTGTGGATTAACTTTGTGTGTGTGTATAAAATTATCCTAAAATTTAAAGTGAAAAGCAGTGAAATAAGAATATTGCAGATCTTCTGCTTGTATTTTCAGGTCTCAACACTCTGAATTGAGGGTGAAAGGACTGCCACATGCAGAGAGTGGTGCCAAGTGGCTTCATAGCCCTTAGTGAGTGCATTTTACCGATGTTTATCTCTAGTAAGACTTCACTGAGAGTTAAATGAATGCAAAGATTGTAGTTTTACTGATTTTCATATTTCTTAGTCACAAATCCCTTGTTATCTGTATTTTCTGAGTTTCTATGGTTTTCTAGAAAACATGGGTTTTGAAGTCAATTTTTTCCCAAGTACAAACTTAAATACTTTTCTAAAATTAAAAGAGAAGGAAAAATGGCTTTTTACAATCAGTTGTCCTTCCACTTAATTAATAACCAAAGTGATTCCAAATAAACTTCAAAGTATAAGGTAGATTTGATTTTCCCATGTGAGGTCTTGGTAAATGTAATTTTTTAAATGGTGCAATTTAAAGTTAACATTTATTAGATGTTACCAAATCCTTACGTATTTTCATCATGCCATTGCTGAGACCTTACAACTTTTAAAGCACCTAAATCCATGTGTTCAGTATTATAACAGATATCTGCAGGTACAACACATGCGCTGGCCAAATATGTCCTTTCTAGAGTGAACCCGAGCTGTCCATTTTGTCCTGGGAATAAGTTTCCCATAAATCTCATCTAAATGCCGTCGTTTCTTTTATGAGAAGTCAGTCATAGGCAGCTTTTGCCTCCATGAGAGCCTATGTGCGTGGGCTCCTCTGCCTGCCTGAGTGACTGGCTGAATGCGTGCTTGCTTACCTTTTCAGAGTCTACAATGAAGCTTTGTCCATTGGCGGTCTTGTAGGCACTGAGGTTTGTCTGAGGCACAGTCATTGTTGCTAAATTAAAAAAAAAAAAGTCTGAGACAAATCAAACATCTACGTTTACACTCCAGGAAGTGTTGTATCTAGTGGTAAGAGTTTCACTTGTGAACTTAATGTTTGTGTCATCAGTCAGCATGACAAACTTACAAAGTAATACGTGCTCCCAAGTGAGCACAGCACATAGCAGTGTCTGCGTGCGTGTGGGAGCCGGGTACTGTAGAAAGAAGGCCAAGAGGTCAACTCGTCTATTTTCCAAATGTAACATGGAATATTCTCATTTATTTTTGTATTAACTTAGAAGTGGAAAATGTATGTTGCAGTAAACAGTGCATGCACAATAGATTTTTAAAGATATTTTATTTCTGCTTTTAGCCTAAAAATATGTGCTCAAAAACACTTCCACTAAGACTTTTTTTTTTAATCACAGAGTCAACACTTATCTCAAGCCTGATTTAAGCTAACACACTTCTGTTACATAATTAAACTGTTTCTTAAAACAACAACAGTGTTTTACAACCAGTCTCTTCCCAGTTCTAAACTCAGCCTGACAGTATTGCTACACCACCCTGCCACTGGGACTTCAAGTGTCATTCCTTGAACACCAAGGTCATGGCTTAGAGTTGTATATAAGACACCGTGTAACTCACTTAGAGTAAGTACTGGAGGCATCGCCTTCTGCTGCTGTGCGCTGCACCCAGCCCTGCTTTTGCCCTCCTCCCATGGATGTAGTGCCCTTCATAGATTATGCATAACTACATGTGTTGCTTTGGCGGTAAGTCCAGTTCTAGTTGCTCTTTTCAAACTGTGAAAACGTTGCCTTGTATTTACAAGGGTTTCAGGAGTGGAAACCCAAGTGAGTCAGGTTAGTGACAGACCTGCTCTCTCATGCCCCCCTCTCCCCCCTCCCACCCCGTGCGAGTGACTGTTCCGTAACAAGGAGAACCTTAAACATGAAAAATGAAAAGGAAGACCTGCTGTCTCTAAGTATCTATAGTGACTGTTACACTGAAGCTTTGGTTTTCCTGGGTAGCCTTGTTTTCCCTGAAAAAATAAAAGCAGCTTACTTTGGATTGGAAAAGCAGGCTAAAACCCCTTGCTGTCTGTGTATCTGTTGTCAGTCCTATAGGTGTGATGGGTGTCGCTGGGTTGGGTGGGCGAAGTGTGAGCATGCCCAGTCACTTGATCTCTCTTCAGCAGAGGGAAGGACTGCACTGTAAGCTCATGGTGGTATTGGAGAGGGTCTGTCAGCACATACCGAAAGCCCCCATTTTCACAGATTTCTAACTTTAATAATCCAGATGCTGTCCTTGGAGGTATTTAATATGCAATAGGTAGCACCTTCACTAATTAATCTGCATATGAAGGGCTTCCTGATGTATTTAATAAGATGTGTAGAAGCTCTTCAAGCATTAAACTAAAGTTGACATTTTATTTCGTTTACTTCTCTCTGTCAAAAAAATATCAACCCTTACAATGGAATTGAAGTCTGTTACCTAATGGTACATTTGGGCCTTTTAATTTCTGAAGCTTCTAGATTGTTTTGTGAGGTACAAGAAATGCTGCAGATCTAGAAATGTATGTTGTTAGCAAGTGTTTGAATGATGTAAGCATTATTTATATTGGAAAGTATTACCCCTACCTTCTTAAATAAATGCTTAGTAGCTCATATACATTTTTGCAGGTACAAAAGTATATAAACATTGTATAATGTGACAGTTGTATAATTTATGTAATCTGATGCATGAGTCAGAATTTTTATATATGGTAATTGATTTGTTATAGTTGATTAAAGTGTTTAAACTTAATCCAGTCATCAGAATTTCTTATTGTAGATAAAGCTGTTCCTACCATGCATTTCCATAGGTGTCTTTATTGTCTCTTGATCAAGAGATAGGCTGTGTTGGGACACATGTTCAATAAGGTCATAAGGCCTCTAGACCTGCCTTGTAGAGAGTGTGGTTCTGTAAAGTCAGTCTGTCTGTCTCTCTCTCTCTCTCTCTCTCTCTCTCTCTCTCTCTCTCTCTCTCTCTCTCTCTCTCTCTCTGTGTGTGTGTGTGTGTGTGTACCTATGTTTATGTGTGGTGAGAAAGAGCACATGCGCATGTGCACAGGTCCTTCCCTTCTCACGGGCCATGTTCAGATTACAGACACTTGCACTGCTGTATTTAGCTTTTAATGGAAGCTAGGGATCAAACTCAGGCGTCAGACTTCCTTAGCAATCCCACTTATCCCTGAGCTATCTCCCCCGCCCCAGAGAAGTTTCTAAGAACTTAAAGGTAACAGCACATGTGGAGATACATGCGTTCTACCATGAGACTTGCTCCCAGGGGGATGAGGTTTAACATGGAAACTGCCTCATGAATGCTGTCATTCAGGCTGAGGCCTGTGGTAAGAGCTTTCTTCTGTGTCGCTTCATTTCTCACGACTCAGGCAAAGAGGACACAGGTTCTGGAGGAAATTATAGTCAAGGAAGAGTAAGATGGGGTTGGCAAGATGGCCGTGTGCCCAGCATTGCTGATGCTGCTGTGGAATCTGGAGTCTCGATTCTGAGATGCAGTTCATGTGTGTTCCTAGGTGTCAGTCAGGCCCCTTTAGAGCAAGAGCTTGCTCTGCACAGTGGCTTATCTTCCTGCTCTGTAGTGGTTGTTGGTTTTGCAGGGTCTTTAACCTGCCCCCTCTCTTCCTGCTAGCTAGCCATAGTCTAGACTTACTCTCAGTCTGCAGAGATAAAGGCATTTAAGGGCAATTGGGGAGCCGAAAGTCAGTGGCATCAAGAAGTTGTCACTTTTCAGGGTAGTTCCTGTCCCACAAATGTATTTGTTCAGATGGGCTTATGATCCAAATGCCTCACATTTTATACTTTCCTTAAACAATCTTGCATGACAAATTTTCACACGTCTACCTTTTTGTAGCTATGCAGTTACTTAAGATTATTTGAACCCCCAAAATGCTTTTTTTTTTCATGCTTTTCACACACTAAAGTTTCATGCCTAAATGTCCAGTGGGTTTTATTTTTTTTATCTGTTGGTAGTCCTACCACATGCTAGGATTCATGGGAGAAAATAAGATTGCAGATTTCTTAGGGGTTTTCAACTCTGCTGTGTGATGGTCAAACTCAGGATGATGTCTGGTTAGTACTATTGATACCGAAGTTGGTGAGTTCTTGTTCTGTGCTTTAAGAAATGAGCATAGTAAAGCTTCTGGCTGCTCTAATATTTCTCATAGTCTTCCTCACTCTTGCTGCAGTAGCTGAGCAAGAGGTTGACTCATGCTCACCCAGTGCGCTCACTGAAGCATGTGACTAGCTCCACACACCTCAGGGCCATGCAGTTATGACAAGGGTAAGAATATAAAGATCCCAAGGACAGGGACTTGAAACCGGTCAGCTCCAGAGCACAGGCGCCCGCCCACAGAGGCCAGAGGGGTTAGATCTCTCTGGAGTTAGCACCTAGACCTCCTGCTTAGGTGCTGCAACTCGGGACCTTCACTAAGAGCTGAGCCACCCGGCTATTTTGAAGCATGTTTAGATTTTACACATCAGTTGTTTAAAATTCTACTCGGATGAGCTGAGATGGCTGGACTGTGTCATTGGTGCTCACGGCTTGTCCCTGGAGCAGCGTCTAGGCACCGGTAGCATGAGTTCTCGGGCCCTTCCCTAGCCTTAAAAAAGTCACAAGTGAAGTCAGAGACAACAGCATGGGAGAGAGCAGGGTGCAGTCCACATGCTGTGCGGTGGGAAGCTGTGTTGCGTGTGTACCTAAATCAAAGATGCACTAAGATGAACGATGAGGCCAGCTGACAAGTTCAGGTGAGAGTTTTGCTTAATGGCCACTTCCTGACTTTGTGATGGTCACTATCATTTTGTCAAAAAAACCATTCATTTAAAAAAAAAATCTATCCTTTTCATAACCAAAACGGAGTTGAGGGCCAGAGGGATGGCTTAGCAGGTAAAAGCACTTGCCACAAATGGGTTCAGTCTCCAGAATACACAAGTGGAAGGAGAGAGCTGGCTGCTGCAGGTTGTCCTCCGGCCCTCATAGACGTGTTGTGTGCATGCCCACACCCATACAGATGAATGAGTAGGAAAAGTTAAAGCTCAGCTTAAATCTCTTTCAGTAGAAATACAGAATGGCATTCTAAGTCTTGTCAGAAGAAAAGGTTGTTATGCTTTGTCTTCAGTCAGGGTAGTGTGATGTGTGAAGCCACCTCTGAGTGTCTTTGTGGTTTTCATTCATCGCAATGCCGATGGCACCGAGACCTCCCAAGTCCACCCTTAGGTGACAACTGTGGTGTCCTCATTCACTTCATCTCTCATGGAAACCTAATATTAGGAGGCTAGAGGAGAAAGTGCGAGTAATTCAGAAAGTGCCATTTGGACCTGTAGCTGCAGCCCCTTTCAGAAAATTCTGCTCAAGATGATATTAAGGGAACGCAATGGGTTGTGTCCAGTTTATTGCCTTCCCAGTGAGGAAGGAGGCCTTCTGGAAAAGGCAGATAATGTCCTAGGACTGGAATGGAGAGACAGTGGGCCCAACTCAAGGTAAAATTTGTCAGCTCTGGGTTAATAAAGGTGAATTCTGCGGAACTTTGCTGGAAAGCAGTACTTTTAAAGAGCTAATTCATTAGCACTTAGCTAACCGTATAGTAGCATTTAGTGTCTATGTTTACATTTAAATTTTTATTGATATACTGCTATTGAACATCTTTCATGATTTAAAAGCCGTAAAATATTTTAATCTGTGATGCATATGTTACAAAGCCATCCACTTGTTGCTATATAATATGTAGCCTTTGAAACCATCTGTTAGGAATGTCTGAATGCCATGATGCACCTCACGAAGCTGTGTACAGCAAACGAGGCACAAAACATGAACTATTCAGGCCATGTGTTTAATGGAGACAGTGTAAGTCTGAAACTCAGCAGTGAGGCTCTCCACACTGAGGAGCTTCTCTAACTCCGTGCAAGGGTCAAGGTGACCTGTAGGAGCCACGGAGAACACTGAGTGGGTAAATGTTCTTGATGAAGACCTGAATTCAAATCCCCAGTGCTGATGTAAGTGTGGCCGTGCACATGCCTGTGCCGTGGGCACTGGAGACAGTAGAACCCAGCATCCTCTGGCCCCTTGCACACGCATGGGATAGGTGTGTACTGGAGTGTGCAAATGCCATGTATTTTAGCTTATTTGAAATAAAAATGTTGGCAACAATATGAACTAGAATTATGCTTCTAAGATTTGTGCTTCTGTGAGAAATTCCAGGACCATGAGAAGTCAATGTGCTGTGAAGCCAAGAGGAGGGTTGGGTGGAGGGGTTACCTTCAATGTCCTGGGGTCATCCTTGGGACAAAGCACCAAGTGTCCTTCTGGTCCTGCAAATGCTGATCTGAGTAGCCTGGCTCACTCTGGGATTATGGGCCTCAGAGTGTACATTAATCCTGTTGCATATAAACACCACGAGCTGTGTCTTTCCTTGGGATTAAGAGAAGATGGAACAGTTAACACGGGATGTGTCTACAGAGTGACCTGGTGAAAACTGATCTCCTCCCTCCCCTCCATCTGTCTTTCTCTCCTCTCTCCCTCCCCCCACTCCTCTCTCTCTCTCTCTCTCTCTCTCTCTCTCTCTCTCTCTCTCTCTCTCTCTCTCCTTTCCCGTTCTCCCTTATCCTCCTCCTTCCCCTTCCTCTCTCTGTGCCCATGTGTCTGTCCATAGGTGTGTGGGTTGAGGCCAGAGGCTGACATGAGGAGTCTTTGCAAATTCCCTCCTGCCTTATATTTTGAGACAGGATCGTTCAGCGACCATGGAGTTCACCAGTTCAGCTGTCCTGGCTGGGCGTGGCTCAGAGGCCTTCTTGTCCCAGCTGCCCCAGTGCTGGGATTACAGACACGGGCCATGCACCCAGCTCTTTTTACATGACTAGCGGGGACTGAATTCATGCTTGTATGGCAAGCACATTACCAACTTATTTTTCTACCCAACCCTGAAAACTGAAGTTTCCTAAGCCACGGAGTAACACCTGGGTTCACCCCTTCCAGCCAGAAGTAGTTCTAAGAAGCCCTGCCCCACCCACATGGCCTCAGTCCTGCAACATGATGAGCTGTAACCTCTCAGGACAACTTCTCAAGGAATATTCAAGGAGTATGCTTGGTCTCCACCAATCCATGAGAACTAGAGGACTGCAGTTTTCTATCACAGAATCACCTTTAGCACTGCCTTCCTGAATTCCTTTGTAAATGTTTCAAATTATTTTATGTATGTGAGTGGTTTGCCTACATGCATGTGTGTGTGCCTACGTGCATGTGTGTGCCACAAGCATGCGATACGATGGAGGCCAGCAGCAGAATGCACAGAATCGGGGACTGGAATTGTGGGTGACTGTGAGCCACCATATGGATGCTGTGAACAGAATTCAGGGCCTCTGCAAGAGCAACAGGTGCTCTTAACCCCTGAGCCAGCTCTCTGAGCTGCTTTCAATCCTTGTGTTTTGGTGCCCAAACCGGACTCCCTTTTTGTTTTTGTTTGCTTTTTACAGTGTCTAATACCCACTAGTCTCATAGTAGCACTGTGACCTACTTGTGGGTGTTCCACAAAGTACATTTCCTTGTCAAAAAACTACAGTAGTTGAGCCAGGCGTGGTGGTGCCCGCCTTTAATCCCAGCACTCAGGAGGCAGAGGCAGGCGGATCGCTGTGAGTTCGAGGCCAGCCTGGTCTACAAAGTGAGTCGAGGATAGCCAAGGCTACCCAGAGAAACCCTGTCTCGAAAAACCAAAAACAAAAACAAAAACTACAGTAGTTCACCATATACCATATAGTGACTTGCACTGGCTATTCCAGACCTATCATTACTCAAATTACTTTACCCTTCCCTCCAATTCTTTTATCAATATTATCAAAGACCGTACATGCTTCTTATTTTCTACCCAAGTTAATTTGTAGTTCTCCCTTCCCCTGACTCCATTTGATTGATCATTTGGTCATTGAATCAACCATACCCTAAAGTCATCCTGCTTGTTGAGGTACATGAATAATCAAAGTCAAAAGTTGTCGCTCAGGTTTTAAGTTTTCATTTCCTAGGGACTGAACGAGCTCCCCTCTCTGCGCATGTCTAAGTGGCACATTTACCACCTTTTAGTCTTTTCACATCCATATGTCACTTATTTCATCATTTAAAATTGTGTGTAGTTTTGAGTCTTTGGCTTCCTGGGACTTTCATTTAGAACCCTACACTTTGTTCATCTCCAGCAAAGTCAAATCTTATGTGCTTATTTGGGTTTAATATAATTCTTTTGAAACTAAGAATCCCAGGCAAGAGGCGGGGGTTGAGTTCAGTCCTTGGATTTCTAGCATTTGCTACTTTGTGGGTTCCTTTTTTCTTCCACCCTTTCAAACCTCTAACACTAGATGGGAGAGAAAGGATAGAGCGGGAAGGGGACATCGACACTGTTAGACTGCTTCCTGCTGACTGGGGGGGTTGAGTTCACTGGCAGGGTATCTAATTAATTTCTTGTCTTCCTTCTGCTCTTCTTCCTCTTTCCTTCTCCTCCTCCTCCTCCTCCTCCTCTTCTTTCTTCTTTGCGCATGGCTACTGAACAAACCACAACCAACAGCAACCCAGCCACCAACCAGCAACCCACCCTTCAGGGTGCTAGCATTTATGTATCTTCTGAAGACTTCCCAGAATTCCATGTGCCACACACCACACAGATCTGCAGCTGGAAAACCACGCCTCTGCTAGACCACAAGGCAAATCATGGTCAGCTGCGAAGCAGCCCCATATCCCCACACCTGGGATTAAAATGAAAACATATCCTTTATAGTATTTCTGTGTGTGTTTTTCTTTAAGAAGCCAAAATTACAAAATCCTCACTGCAAGCCCCTAGTGGGAGGTGCATATTTAAGCACTTGTTTGCATGAGTGACAATGATTAAGATCCCTATGGTTGCTATGAGTATTTTAAAATAGTGTTATAATGGAAGATCCTCTGAAATGAGTAAAAATAAGAGGCTGTGGGGATTCACACAAGAAGACAAGTGGTTGGTGTGAAAACATGGCCACAATGGACTGCAAACAGAACTAACCAGACTCCTGTCCCGGGGCACCAGGCCTTGATAGGCATGTGCACCCTTTTTCTTAGTGGTTTCCTCGTTTTGGTGAGGGGCCCACAGTAGAGTGTATGTGTCTGTGTATCTGTGTGTCTGTGTGTCCGTGCCCCCTGCCATCCTGAGCAGGAGATACCTGCCCACCTTTGCCGCAGTGCTCAAAGTCTGAATGTTGCCTCCCTGATACTCAGCCATTGCTTGAGAGGGGAGGGGGTTGGAGGGAGGGGTGGGGGTGGGTGGAGGGTGGGGGTGGGGACGGCGCGGAAGGTAGAGTGGCCACTCCATGTAAAGTGTTTGTGTTTTGTATGTGATTTGGGATGGCGGCATGCTGGATTCTCATTATCTGCTCTTTAAAATGCTGCAGCCATGGTTATAAGCATTCTTCATTGTCCTTGATGAAAGGAGGAGCCCCCACTCTAGTTTGGTTCATATTTGTAATGAAGGAGAAAGAAAAAAAAACCTTGGGGTCCTTGATTGAAATAGGAAGAGCATAGATGCATGTTTTGACGAGTCCTCACAGAAACACTTAAGTTAAAGTTTTAAAATTACATCATGATACAAAGTAAACCTGTCATTTTGATGAGAACTCCAAGCAGCCTAGACTTTCTGATTTAAGTGTTTTATTTATTTAACATGTGTCTTTTATTGACAAGGCAGGAAGAATGTGCTCAGATAAAACTCAGCTTGATATGGCAAATATATTGTGTTCTAAGTGCAAATGATCAATCAACAAGAGTTCCTGTTGTGTCATGAAAGGTGGTCAGCGTTCAGTTAGCTCTTCTCAGTGCATCATTCCTTTGCAGTGTCCATCTGTCCTTCCTTTTTCCATCTTTCCCACCACTCAATTTGTACTGAGAAGTTGCTTTGTGCAAGGCACTTTTTCTAATACTTACCAATGAAGAATGGAATGAGGGAATAAAAGGACCTGTGCCAATACCATCTCTCCTCTGTGTGTGTGAGTGTGAAGTCCCATGCAGAGCTCACTGGACACCCTGAGTGTCGCTCTTTGCATCCCACCTTGCTTGAGAGGGAGACATTAACTTCCCAACACCTGTTTTATTTGTTTCAAGTTTTTTTTCATATGCAGACACTAGTTTCAGAATTAAAGTACATCTTTTGACCAATTTCAATATTATCTGAATATATATAAAATATATATATATCATATATCCATATTATATATATAATGTAGAGCCTATATTATCTGGCTCTAGATGCATGTATGTTCTGTATATAATAAAGAGTCTATATTTGCTTGAGAGGGAGTATCTTGGTTTTGTACTATATCCACCAGGTTAGCTGTTGTGCTGGGAGTTTCGGTGTACACTGCTGCATCGGGCTTCCCGTGGGTTCTGGGAATCTGGACCTGTGCTCTAATTCTCTCATGGCAAACACTTTACCTATTGAACCATCCCCCCGGGACAGATTCTACTCTTTTAAGTGTGGTTTCATTGAAAACAACCAGATGGCATTTGCTTCCAGCAGCACCAGCCCATGGAGATTGTTCCTTCAAGAGAGGCTGAGACTCCTCTACAATGCTGATCCTAGGCAGTGGGTTACTCCATGCTCCCTCTACAGTGCTGATCCTAGGCAGTGGGTTACTCCATGCTCCCTCTACAGGGCTGATCCTAGCCCATGGGTTACTCCATGCTCCCTCTACAGTGCTGATCCTAGACAGTGGGTTACTCCATGCTCCCTCTACAGTGCTGATCCTAGCCCATGGGTTACTCCATGCTCCCTCTACAGTGCTGATCCTAGCCCATGGGTTACTCCATGCTCCCTCTACAGTGCTGATCCTAGGCAGTGGGTTACTCCATGCTCCCTCTACAGTGCTGATCCTAGACAGTGGGTTACTCCATGCTCCCTCTACAGTGCTGATCCTAGACAGTGGGTTACTCCATGCTCCCTCTACAGGGCTGATCCTAGCCCATGGGTTACTCCATGCTCCCTCTACAGGGCTGATCCTAGACCGTGGGTTCATGGTGGACACACCCACAGCACGCTGAGCTCACTTGCAGTTTTTCCAGGACTCTTAATTATCCATGTCTATATTTTTTAATAAAAAGGTACAATTGAACCCTAGAAGGTATTTCTAGACAAGACTTAAAGGCACAAAATTATCTTCATTGTAAGAACTTTTAATTCAGTGATGTTTATTGGTTTGTGATTTTTTTTTCTTTGTAGGGCAGAGAACTCACTATGGTTAGAATTGTATACAGATCTTTCTGAAAGAAATATGAAAGAAAAAATAGTTTGTGTAAGAAAATAGCAACCTTTGTGACATAGGAGTTCTTTGGTTTTGACCAAAAAAAAAAAAAAAAAAAAAAAAAAAAAAAAAAAAAAAAGAGAGAGACAAAAACCAAATCATTGAGAAGATAAGTGATATAATAGAAAAAGGAGTTCTTTAAATGTTGTTTCCAAATTCAATAGCACTAATGGGAAAATTTAATAAACATGAACTAACAAGGCCTTAGTCTACTATTTTATTGACAGTAAAATATCTATCTTCCTGCAACAAGCCCATTTACCTTTGGAAAATGAAAAACTGACACCAAATTAGTGTAAAAAGATGGATTCAATAAGAATCTTGAGGCCCATGAATGTAAGTACACAAATTCAAATTCCCACCTCACTCCTTGTCCCAGAGTAGTTCTATATACATTCAAATTTTAAGTAAAATACATAGAACATCAAACAAAAAGTGGGCTCTTATGCTCTGTTTTGTCTCTTAATAGACTCAGAACAGACAAGACCTGCCAAGTCAAACATTTTTTTAAAGGTTTTGAACCTTAAAAAAGTAGTAATAATAATGTCAGCAGGCAAACGAAGCATGTGTGGAGGATTGCAACACATGTTAGACAGTGACTGGTTTTTCTTTTACATAAAGTGTTCATACATATATCGAGACAAACCATGGTTGAAGTATTCATAAAAGAAGCCCAAAAAGAAAAACTACAAATTGTCTTAGGGAACATCTGCTCATCAGCATAAGCAACGTGTTCACCAGTTAGCCACAGGAGTGCACTTCCTTGTCCTGATTAAGGAACATACACTTTGATCTGGAGAATAAGTCAAAATAAACTTTTTGGAGGACAATTTCACCATATCTAGTAATACGTGTGTGTGTGTGTGTGTGTGTGTGTGTGTGTGTGTGTGTGTGTGTGTGTGTGTGTTTACCATGTTTGGACCCGTTAACTAAAATCTAGTAATTTCTCTTTTAAAATTTTCCTGGAACTGGAACTAGGTTCCTTACACAGATCCTGTGAGTCCCCTAGTGAGGGGAGCGGGGGCTGTCTCTGATGTGGAAGCTGCTGCCTGCTTCTACCTGATGGCATTGTTCGCCAGGCCTCCAGGGAAGAGGATGAACTCAGTCCTAATACTGCTTGATGAGCTGAGGGGGGCGCTCCCCTTTTCTGAGGAGTTGGGGAGAGGGAGGGTGGGATTGAGAGGAGAGAAGGGAGGGAGCAAAGACTAGGATGTAAAGGTAATAAATAAATAAATCAGTAAAAAAAATTCCCTGGAATATTTATCTTTAAAATGTTGACAGTAGCCAGGTGTGATGGAGCATGCCTTTAATCCCAGCACTCGGGAGGCAGAGGCAGGCGGATCCCTGTGAGTTTGATGCCAGCCTGGTCTACAAAGTGAGTCCAGGACAGCCAGTGCTATGCACAGAGAAACCTTGTCTTGAAAAACAAAAACAAAAACAAAAACAAAAGTTGACAGTAATGAAATAACAGGAAAACAACAACTAGTCAAGTGCTATCCAATTCAATATATTGTAACAACAAAAAAACCACTATGAGATTACTTAAATCTTTAGCCTACTTTGATGCGGGAAGGGAAAAGGCCACAGAAAAGTGTCTTGACAGCCTATGACATATATTGATTTGCAAAGATATACCAGCTAGAACATGCCTAAAAGCAGACACGACATGGGTGGAGGTTATTTCTGAAGAAAGCTAGCCCTTTGCATGAGAGACATTAACTTCCCAACACCTGTTTCATTTGTTTCAAGTTTTTTTCATATGCAGACACTAGTTTCAGAATTAAATAAAGTAGATCTTTTGACTAATTTCAATATTATCTGAATATATATGGAAATATATATCATATATCCATATTATGTATATAATGTGGAGCCTATATTATCTGGCTCTAGATGCATGTATGTTCTATATATAATAAAGAGTCTATATTTGGAAAATAATATGTAGAAACCACTGTCCCACAGAGGAGACTCACATATAGTCAAGAATCTGGAGCAAGGTCTCATGGCACTGGGTCACCTTCCCCATACTTGGGAGGTAGAGGACCTCAACTTTGAGGGCATCCTGGGATACATAAGACCCAATCTCAGTATAAACAAACAGGAAATAGGACAACAAAAACAAGGGGTGGGCTTCTCTGCAGTCATGTGACATCCTGAACTTAGATCCTCTGGCTAAGGCATGGGATGCTCTATGCCAGGCTCTTAGTAAAGACTCATGCGGATGTCCTCCCTGGGAGGACTACAGATGCGAATGTCCTCTCTGGGAGGACTACAGATGCGAATGTCCTCTCTGGAGGGCCACGGATGCGGATGTCTGCCTTGGAGGGCCACGGATGTGGATGTCCTCCCTGGAGGGCCACAGACAGAGTGCTGTTCCCCTAGGATTTTCAGACAAACATCACACGGAATCCAGGCTAGGTACTTATCCTCTGACTTTCTTTATGACTTGGGCAGTAGCATCCTAGAATTTAGTTTCTTTCCCAGATTGTCTGCCTTGCCTTGAATCTTATAGCATCTAATTCAATGACCAGTATGTTACTGAGTGTCTACTAACTATTTTAACTTACCTGTTTGCAACCAAAATAATTTGGAAATTTAAACCAAGGCATCACTATAAATTGTAAAAAACAAACAAAAAGATTGATGCACTCAAAAGGGAGCAGTGCCCTGAGGTGCACCACACTCTAAAAAGACAGCATCTCCTAGGTTTTTGTTTTTGTTTTCCCCAAAGATATTTCATTTTAATCTAATCATGAGAAAAAATTTAAATTACAACCAAACCAGAATGAGGTGGAACGTGTGAGGGGAGGTGAACAATACATGCTTAATAAAGTGTTCCAAATTAAGACAGGCCGCAGAGACATACATAAATGGGTTGCACAAATATATCTGGATTTTTTTGGATAAAATTATATCTCATGTGCACTGCTATGAGGGTGTCAGATCCTCTGGAACTAGAGTTACAGACAGGTGTGAGCTGCCCTGCAGGCTCCGGGGATTGAACCCGGCTCCTCTGGAAGAACAGTCAGTGTTCTTAGCCCTTGAGCCATCTCTCCAGCCCTATATCTGGATTTTTAATTCGAAGGGGTAATAACCTTGGTAGACAGCTGAAAATTGAATATGAACTACTAAATAAATGGAATGGATGAACGTTTCCTTCCGTATGTTGCTATGTATGTAATGTAATGGCCTTGTTCCTAGAAACAGGATGTATCAGAGTATCCGTCAGTGAAAACCGTTAGCATGTATGTTTGATAGTCAAAGGATCAAAACAAGAGTGTGGAGCTAAAACACAAAATCAAAACGCACCCCCCCCCCCGGGTTTTGCAGTCATAGTGAAGAGAATTCATGCGTATAGAGGGTGGTTTTTGTTTTTGTTCTGTAATTTTAACATTTTCAAAATAAAGAAATGAGAAAATTGAAAATCTGATTTGGTCTTCAGAGAGTCACAAGGTTATCCAGTGGATACTTAAGGCAAAACAAACTAAAACAGTGGTTCTTAACCTGTGGGTCTCGACCCCCTTTTGGGGGTCAAAGGACACTTTCACAGGGGTTACATGTCAGCTATCTAAATTACAATTCATAACCATAGCAAAATTCCAGTTATGAAGTAGTAAGGAAAATAACTTTATGCTTGGGGTCACCACAACATGAGGAGCTGTCTTAAAGGGCCTGAGCATTGGGAAGGCTGAGGACCCCTGCCCTAAGAGGAGACGGACTCGCTAGGCTGCGCGCCAGGCCCTTCCTACCATCCCACCTGGCTTGGCGTTTACCCCCATATTGTATCTGGCCAGCTTGCTCATCCCTTCCGTGTTTCCTAGGCCTTGACACTTCTGTCAGCTTCTGCACCTCCCTCCCTCACAATTTCCATTTCTACCCCTCATTTGCCATACACTCCACCCTGCCCCCTCCACACACACCATCATGTCTCTTCACAGCTTCCCCCAGGGATTGCGCCCACCAGGGGTCCCAGGTGCCTTGTTTTGCTCACCCTTTGCCCCTGGTCTACAGCTTTCACTCCCCAGGTGTCTCCGCTCTTGGGCTTCCCGCCTCCCTCCTCCTCCATCTAATTAAGCCCAAGCGGTGCCACCTGGCCTTTTCCTTCCGTCTTCGGCCTCTGGGTCTCCTTTCATAGGTGTCAGTCAATATCTCCGCCTTTGCCCGCCCTCCCTTTTCTGAGGGTGCCTGTGGGTCTCCAGGTGTGTCCGGTCCTCGCCTGTCACTGGAGTGGCTTGATGCCCTTTGTAGCAAACAGGAAGGTCTGCTCCTCCAGGCGCTGGCTCTGCACAGACGCCCTGACAGGTCTGGGGATCCTCTGTGCCCCACTCTGCTGAGGCTGCTGTCTTCTACAGCCTTAAAGCCAAGGACGGGTGCACTTGCCACCCGACCCATCCCAGGGCCTGCCACACAACCCACACAGACTTAACTATGGAGCATGTGATTTGTGTTCTCTGTTTAATCAAGTAGGAAACAAAAACAACAACAAAAACAATAAAACAACAAAACAAGACACAGGGTTGGCTCTTGCTTGGCTTTCTCAGATAGAAACCCTGACTTGCCCACTGATGTTGAACAGGACTCTGGTGACTTTAGCCTCAGATATATACGAAAGAAAGCCGTAAGGCATAGGGACAGTGTCCCGACAGTCTAGTTTTGCTCTGCAGTGTGCTATCGTTGCCCCGTGATGTGATGTCTCTAGGAAGTCAGTGCCAGGATTTCCCAGTGTAACAAACTGTGCAGATGCTTATGGTAACCAGCACTGCAGCAATTGGCATGCGCGACCTACAGACACTGCCAGCTCAGATCACCTGTCACGTCGGCTGCAGCTGTTGCGATTATTGTCCTACATTGCGTAGGAAGTAATGACAAAACAAACAAACAAACAAACAAAACATTCAGACCTGCCTAATACAGATGAAGAAAATTTCCTGTCCAAGGCTGGCTGAATTCATGATGCAGAAGTGGCCCAGGAGGGACTGTCTACAGCTGGTTACAGAACATGGTCCCTTTTCTGCAGTGTGCAAAGGGCAAGTCACTAGGTGACATCCTCACTACCCTCACTTTTTAATCTCAAGGGTTCTCTATACTTTTCCAGAGTTTGAGAAGTAGAGAGGACTACATATATTAAGTTTGATTCAGTTACTAAAAAATTTTTTGGTATCTCTTTCCTCATTTGATAGAAGAAGTCAGTTCGGGGGGATGTTAGATTTGGTGTGCTAAGTCTCCCATAGTCCTAAAACACTACACTACAAAGTGCAGTGGTCTAGAGTTTTACAGCGTTCACCTGCGTTTGGACAAACAAACAAAAGACGCCCCAGGGGCTGAGCGTGTAGCTCTGTTGGCGGAGGGTTTGCCCTAGGGTTCAACCCCCAGCATTGCGTATTCCCATCATGGTGGTGAATGTTGGTCCTTGAGAGGTAGAGGCAAGAGTACCGGAAGCTCAAGATCACTTTCAACTACATTAACGAGACAGAAGCCGTCCTAGGATGGTGATACCCTGCCTCAGCATAAAACCAGCAATTTTAAAAACAGGTGTTTCCATGCTTTGCGATCTAGTAGTTCAGTTTTGAGCTGTGGAAACTGATCTGAACCCAAGAGTCCACTAGTATCAAAAGAGAGGCAGCTGGCAGGCCACCTGCAGTGCAGCAGCACCCAGCTCTCTTCCACGATCGAGTCTCTGAGGAGCCTTGTGCAGACAGGACACAAGGCCTGCTGCCTGCCTTCTGTGCTACAGAGCCACAGTGGGTTTCATCACCTCTGCTAAGTGTTTGATGATGGTACCTTTGATGTGAGCCCGGATCGCCAAATCAAAGTGATGGTTTGTTTAATGTTTGTCACACGGTCGGGGTGATTCTGAAGCCAACACAGAAGAGGAGGCACATCACAACAGAGATTTCTCTCTCCAGCCAATTAAGGTCATTCAAGAAGTTTCCCAATTTAAATAGTTGCCCAAGTAGAGAATGACTGAGTCTCCCCAGCAACAATTTCCTAAGAAGGCACCTCGGATCGCTGTGAAAAGACCGAAAGCGCTTACATATAAAGTATGAGCCAGCAATGACTTGGACAATAACAGTTTACATAGAAGGCACACTTGAGGCCTGGCGCTAAGCTGTGTGATGAATACTAATGTTAGTTAGAGGCGTCCTTACCCTCAGCTTTTACTCTGGTTACCGCATCATGAATAAATTTGTGAGGCACAAAAACAGTAGTGAGACGTGATTTTGAAATCACAGCCTTCTCCTCTGACATTTTAACTCCACGGCTGTGTATTATCATAGAAGGCCATCAGTTCCCTCTTTGTTTTCCAGGAGAGGAGAAAGGTCTGGGGACACCTCAAGGGATGTGGCCCACCGAGTGTCCCTCTGAAGCACCTGGTCCTCCTGGAGAGGAGTTTCTGCATTCCGCACTATTCCAGGATGTCTTAGTGGCACTGTGAGGGACCCTTGTGTGATGGCTTCACTGGTTGGCTACAGCTTTGCATTGTAGCACTCTTTCTTTTAAACTCTACTTTATTTGGGGTGCTTAGGCCTCAAGCTCCCTCCTAATTTCCCAACTCTACGTAGGAGAGAGAAAGTTAGTGGGGAGAGGAGGCCCCTTTGCTTCTCCCAGCTGTTTAGGGTCAGCTGGGTTCTTCTGGGCTATGCTAGTCTGCCTCAACAGCAGACACAGCCAGCAGTCTCCTCCAAGCCGCTGTATCCCAAAGGGTTCCTCTCCATCTGTCTGCTCTCAAGCATCACACCGTCCATCTCTAGTCCCTTCAAACTGCTACAGGCCACACGCCAACACCGCAGGCCACCCCCACTTGCTCTCTGTGCTCCTATTTATATCCTCAGAGCCCCAGCCCACGCCCCTCTCCGTGCTGCAGGAGGAAGGCCATTACAAGCTGGCAGTGCCCCTCAAGTGAAACGATTAACAGCTGTGGACAAGCTGACGCTTAAACTAAAATCCCCAGACTTGGGATTAGAACAAAAACGTATTTACGTAACACCACCGAGTTTACAAGGAAACCAAAACTTGCATTACATTGGATGATTGTGGAGACCAACTGCGCGGTGCCATCTGAGTCACTGGGAAGGACGGAGAAGCCCACTTCCAGGGCAGGAGGCACCAACACCTATTAATTCAGTTTTACCTTTCAATAACGTAGATAGTTTTTGCTTCAAGCTAGTTAATCTACATGCCTCCCAGGATAGAGAAAAATGGGATGGTATTCAATGTCGCTGCAAAAATTTCATAATAATAAGCAATCAATACTGACCTCCAGGAAGCCCTGCCTGTTCCACTCCTTCGGAAGGAGACCACCTGCGGAGAAGGGTCCCGCTAGGTCTCTGTCCTGGGAACGTGCAGTGTAGGCATCTGTAATTAATGTTATTAATTTTAATTATGCACAGGATCCTTTGATGTCTTCAGTGCCATTATTCTGCCTTACATATAAATAGCACTACCTCTCTGGTATAAGTTTGGGGAAAGCTATTTTAGTCCACTTTCTATTATTGTCAAGCAATGGGCTTTACCAGCTCACACAGAACAAATTTGATTGTGTTTATATTTAAGCTTAACAAGGGAAAACAGGAGGATTAGCTTCAATAAAAACAGGAGCAGCATTCTGGATGTGTTTAAACTTGTTTTCCCCACAAAAAATAGACCTATAGCATATCATTTTTAACTATGCTGGCAAAAAAAAAAAAAAAAGAAAAAGAAAAAGAAAAAGGGCCAAAGGCTCCCCTAAAGAATTTGGACCACGCTCAAGGCAAGTTACAGCTGGATCTTATTATAAAAGTCAATCTTTTCTCACCAATGAGTCGTAAGACCATTTACATCTATGAAGATTTTCAGTAAATTCATTCTATCAAAAGCAGTTTTTGATGCTTGGCAAATATTAGATTACACATAATATACTTGTAATGTTAGCAGGGAAAAGAGGATGACACCCACCCAGGCCACTCTTCAGAGCTGCGGCTGTGGCCTCCCAGCCCGAGGCATGTCTCTGTGTAGATTGATGGGACTTACTTTAGTGCACTAATGCTGACAAATTTACTTATCATTCATGATAATCACTCCTGCTGCTTCAGGGAGACTTTTTTCTAAGTACCTAAGTATTCGAGGATTAATTATGGTGTGCTGAAAGGGAAAACTTTTGGGGTGACATGGCAACGTTTGTCAAGACTCTTGTCCAGGTAGTCTTGTTTATTCTCTTGTTAAATTAGAGTAACTTGTCTGTGTCTTTGGTGTTTTTTGGTCTCAAATTGGAGCAGTGACGTTTTCCTTTTAAAGAATCTTGGTTGGAGAGATGGCTCAGTAGGTGACGTGCTTGAGTACAGATCCCGGATACCCATATAGAAAGCCGTGTATGGCTTTGAGTACCTCGAAACCCAGCATTGAGGACTCAGAGACAGGATCCTTTCTAAAACTCAATGGCTAGTCAGCTTAACCAAAATGGGAAGTGGCTAGGTCAGTGAAGAGACACTATCTCAAAAAATAAGGTACGGGGGAAATTGAAGAAGACAAACCAAAGGCAGCCTATGACTTCCATAGCTACCCCCTCAACATAAGCACACACATATGCTTACACAAAATACAAAATGCACACAGATCACACATACACATGTGTGTGCACACATACATGTGAGAGAGACTGAGAGACAGAGAGAGAAGTCATTTGGAAATGTTCACTCTATAAACTGTGCTTTACATTTCTCCTTATGTAGCTTCCATTTTTGCACTTGACAAAACACTCAGATAAAAAGCATGTCTTCCTATCACCCCTCAGGAAGTGTATTCTAATCATTAGAACAGTGGGTTGAATCCATAAAGGAATACAGTGAAAAGAAAAACAGGTTCCCCCCCCCCCACCCTTCACCAGCCCATCGTGGAAGCCATTTGCATCCAAGACTTGATCTCCCAGGCACCCCTGAGAAGGATCAGATGTTGGCCCCGCCTGTTGGTGTAAGGAGTCATGTGTGCAGTGAGAGGACACGGCAAGTGCTTTGTAGATCTGGGGATAAACATAACACATTCTTGAAGTCTGAGGTTTCTAACAAAAGCTATTGTGATATTCCACCAGGTACTAGATTACATCTGTAGAGTGAAAGCCAGGTGATGCCCAGTGTTGTGGGATGTAACAGTCTAGGCACCGTCTTCAGCCTGGGCGTGGTGAACACGGTGGTGATCAGCATAGTGAGAGTACCTTTCAAGAGGTATCCTTGGGGATTAGACTGCCACAGCAGAGTCCACTGCAGCAGGGGCAGGGGAGACAGAGAATGTGGGTACCATAAATACTTTACTCCACTTGAGAGTCACAGGACAGGCACACGTACAGTAAGGTGGGCTGGTGGGAAAACATAAGCATGACTCTTCCCCAGCATGGAACAGGACAACATCTGTATAACAGCACTGGATATGTAAATGAGCAATATCATTGAACAAAACTCGGTATTTTCCTAGAGCGCAAACAGATTGAAAGATTAGCCAGACTAGCCGCAGCAATTGCATAGGATGGGGGTGAGCAACAGTGTGCAGAAATGAGGGTGTCAGGGAGTAAATATACCTGTAATTTAAGAATATGAGGAGGGGCCACAAACGGAACCAAAACAGTATGTCAAGAGCTAGACAGAGTAAACACACACACACACACACACACACACACACACACACACACACACACTTGCGAATGTTTTTCTCTTGATGCTAATATTTGATGAAAACTCATAAATGAGCACGTTGAAGGTGAGGAGATGACACCCCAAAGTTTCTGCTCAACAGATCAGGTGGGTACTTAGGCGCCTACCAAACAAATGAAATGGGTGAGCTGCATTCCCTCTGCCTCCCCCCCCACCCCTCCTCTTCCTTGGATTTGCCTTTGTCATTCAAAATCCTGTCTGATCTTCATCCTAACCAGCTGGGAGGTGGACAGCCCCAGGAAGCAAGAGCGGACAGGTGTGGGTTGCACTAATCTGGCCCTACACCTTCTTAGGGAACACAGTGCTTTGAGAAGACAACCTTCCCTCTTCAGACAATACCACAGCACTGTTTCCTGCTTTTAGTGAAGAAAAAAAAAAAAGATTTATGGTTTCAAAATCCTCAGGGAAGGCAGAAGGACAGAAGGACGAGACAGCCTTGTGTTGTGCAAAAACCAATCCAGAAGAGTTCTGGAGAATTCTTTCTTAGAGATGAGCAGGCACGAATAGACATTGGCTATATTATGCAGTTTTCAACAAATCATCTCACTATCCCAGAAACAACTCCCACTCACCAGCAAGTTCTAAGAATCTAAGAATAACATTTCCAAAATGCATCACAGAAGATTTGCCACAAAAACTGTAGCCTCCCTGAGTCTTTGAGGTTTGTTTGCCCTGCCTTAAAGGCCATAATAAATCTTAATTCTCTCTCTCTCTCTCTCTCTCTCTCTCTCTCTCTCTCTCTCTCTCTCTCTCTCTCTCTCTCCTCTTCCCTCTCCATTTTGTGATTGAGTGTGTGTGTGTGTGTGTGTGTGTGTGTGTGTGTGTGTGTGTGAGACACACAATGCAGTGTGGTATTCAGAGGGCCATTTGTGAGAACCAGTTCTCTCCTTTGACCCTGTGGGTTCCATGGACCAAGCTTGGATCCTCAGGTTGGGCAGCAAGTGCCTTTACCTGCTGAGCCATCTCACTGGCCTATTTTTCCTCCTTACTTGTTGGCTATGCTCACTGGCACCGTGAGACATTGAGGGCATTGACTCTCTGAGCTAATGTTGTTGCTATGATGCACAAAGTGAATCAGGTCCTGAAAACAAAATATCTCTCTTTGAACTTTCTCGATGGCATCTTGACAGGTGCATTTACGAGGACATCAGTTACCTTCATTCTTCCTCTCTGCTTTCTTAGTCACCTTGGCTTTTCCAAAGCACCTGTCTAATCTGTTCTGACTTCTGTGTTTGAGGCCTCTTTTTGGACATGCCTCCACTAGATCCCTCTGACTCTGTTTTACTGACTTCAGAATTCTCTGTGTTCTGAACCACTAACCTGAACTTCCCTCCCTGGAGTATCCATGTATTTGTTTTTCCTCCTATCTTCATTTTCCACTGGTTCTCTCATTGGAAAAGACATCAAAGTATTGTTAATGTTGCTCAACGCCTGCTCTCCACAGTGTACCATCTGCTGAATTCAGCTACATTAAGGTCTAACTACACCTAAATGGACTATGATTATATATGCAACTGCTTTGGCCTTGTGAAGTGTCTTTTCAGTAAGTTGAAAACATGCCACATTACCTAGGAACAAATCGGGACAAGGAAAGGGGTTGCTGTCTCTTTGGATAAAAAAAAAAACATACTATTTATTCATTCATTCAGTGTTTATTGAACTCCTAGAATATACTAGGCATTTACTGAGCTCTCATCATATGCTAATAGGTTGATATATAAGTGACCCATGAGGGCATCATTGAGTGGGGAAGCTGGGAACCTGTGGAAGAGACTGGGGAAAAGGGTTCTGCCAGGTCTGCAGGGTCAGGCAGAGAGAAGAGCACATACAGGACTCTCTGAATTGAGAAAGGGACATAGAGATTTTGACACAGAGGTTCTCCTTGACTTGGGATAGAATTCTGTCCTGAAACACCTCTAATCTTGAAAATGTGCCCTATCACCAGTGACTAGATAAAAAAAATCGGTACACATATACAACGGAACGTTATTTAGTCATTTTAAAGAAAAGAGCTATCAAGCAATAAAGAGATTCAGGGAACATTGGATGCTGATGAGCAGCAGAAGCCAATCTGGAAAGACTAGTGCTGTAGGATTCCACTCCTTCACATGCTGGAAAAGACGAACTTAAGTTAGTAAAAAGATGAGCACTTGCCACAGGGTTGAGGGAGAGGGAAAAGAAGGCATTATGGGGTACACGGGGCCATTCAGGGCATCGGAACTGGTCAATTCCCAATGGCACCATTATCCTTGAGTCCAACAAACATTTTTCTTCCCATCTTGCTTGGACCTCAATAATTTGTACTGGAGTGGAGATTGACACCTGGTCTTGAAAGTGGTTAAAGTATAATACTTATATGAACTTATATGCCACCCACGTACCAGAATTCTAAAGAAACTATGTATTTGATGTATTAGTTTAGGGACATGTTGGACAACCAGGGGACTTTTACCATGGTGCAACAAATAGATTATACATGAGAGGCCATGACCTCCTGTTGACCTAGATGCCTGGCCAAGAGTCTGAATGGCAGCCTTTCCTCAACTCAGTGGCTAAAGTTATGGGATTTGGCATCAGAAGATCAAGGTTAAAAGCCAGGATTCTACACTGACTCCTTCTGTGTTTTCAAATGATCTGCTTGGCTCTCTGAGCCCCCATTTCTGCCCCCTCCACAGTATGGTAGTATTCCATGGCATTTCCTGGCGCCCCACATTTCTTTTGGGGCTTCTTGGATTTCAGAGCAGCTGGTTCTAGCTTCCAGCCCTAGGTAGAGCTGCAATTTAGAGACACTTCAACATTTCACATCCATCTCTGGTCTTCCAACGGGGCTCCATTCTGAAGTAACCATGTAAGCCAAGATGGCTCAAGGAGTTAGCCTCAAGTCTTTGCTTTGGGGTTCTGGAATAAGATGTTCTCTTTTCTTCTAGAGCACTGGTAGAGGTAGGCATTTGCTATCCCAGGAGAAGCCAGGTTGAAGGAAATTGTCCTGCCCAGGAGAGCAGAGGTAGAGATCTTTGAAAACATATAGTTCACTCTTAGAGAACATCATGAACTTGACTTGACTGAACTACTTCAGTTATTGGGAATGATAAATCCCTTTATTATTTTAACCAATTTAAGTCAGTTGTTTTATTCATTTTTTTCTTCCTTTATCTAGCTTCTTCTAGATTTAGAGGTTTAATGTTTAGACTCCTGAGAGCAAATCTATCCCATCCTCGACAGCCTCAGAAGCCCTGACAAGTTTGTATGTGGTGTTGAAGAGAGGGTGACATGCAGTAAGCTTCTGTCAGTGCTCACCACTACTGCATGAGGGATGCAGTTACTAGGCAGGAAGATGGAAATAATTAAGTTGGAATCACAGAATGCTAGTGAACTTGATGCATCTAAGATCAGAGCCATGGAGTTATTTGTATGAGTTGGATGTTCAATGGAGTTTAGATATTTATCTAAATTCTTTTACTCTTTTTAAGCAAGTGCGTGCACAGGTGCTCATGGAGCCTACAAGAGGACTGTACATTCTTTGGAGCTAGAGTTACAGGCACTTGCGAAACACCCAAAGTGAGTGTCAGGAACTCTGGTCCCCTAAAAGATCTGCAAGGACTCTTAACCACTGAGCCATTTTCCAGTGTCCTCACTTAGCCGAATAGAATCCTAAGCACAGATGAAGTCCTCAAGCTGGAGAGCTCTGCCCTAGGGAGACGGGTGCTGTATCTGTGCATTACTTCTGTAATGATGATTCCCCTGGCTCTCAGGAGCTTGAAATATCAAAGTCTTACTGATTTCTCAAGCTGCATGTTGACTGCAGCTTGGCTTGGGGCTCTTCTCCGAGACCTAGGGAATAACAGCGGGGACTCCTAGGAATCTTCCTGGTACTAAGAAAGAGACCTTTGAGGAGAACCTGGTTAAATCCTCCACTGAGAAATGGCAAGTTACCTCTGATCACAAATTACTGACTAGTGCTAATAAAACAGCTCTATCACAAAGGAAGAGGGCTAGGAAAATGCAACGTTGCCATGTGCCTGAAAGGAGAAAGCTAGAACCATTTGACGAAGACCTACCATCTTTTACCTTGGTCATTGACCCATCCACTCATGGCTCCCAATTTCATCTTGATTGACTAGTAATAATCCACGAGCATCAGTAGATGGCCTTGTTGGAGGACATTCATGTGTTCTGGCTCATTACACATACAATAGAATCTTCCAGATTCTTGGAGCATGAGGGTATGATCAATTACATCATCTGGCCCTTTGCCTGTCTAAATCTGTGATAGCAGATTTTTTTTTACCACTACCGCTCCCTCTTTCTTCTAAATAGTTGAAAAATTATTCCTCTGAAGTGCAATTATGTTAGCTTGACCAGTTGTTTTTTAATGATTTTGCACACATTCCAAAATGAAGAATTGTGGAAAGATCACACGTTCTCACATAAAATTTACTGGTGACTGAGCACGATAAACAGTCACTGATGTTATGTAACCCGAATCTGGTTTGTGACTTTGGAGGTTCTATGTAATCATTCTCCACTTTACTCTTTGAGATAGGGTTTCCCACGGAACCTGGAGAAGCTGGCTAATGGGTTCCGTAGATTGACGAGTCTCTACCTTCCCAGTGCTTCAATCCCAAGCTCTTACTACCGTGCCTAACTCCTTACTTGCCTGTTGGAGATCAAAACCATCTCCCTGGCCCTTTTTTTTTTTTTTGTCATTTTTAAATGGCTACTTAAAATTTTTAAAAAATTTAATTTGTTCACTTTTACTTCCCAATTGTAGCTCCCTCCCTCGTCTCCTCCTGGTCCCACCCTCCCTCATTTCCCCTCCCAGTCCCCTAGCCTTGAGAAAAGGGGAGCCCTCCTCCCCTATCATCTGACCCTAGCCTATCAAGTCTCATCTGGACAGCTTGCACCCTCTTTCTCTGTGACCTTGCAAGGGTAACCCACCAGGGGGAAATGATCAACAAGTGCCCATGACAGAGGGAACCCCTACTCCTCATGTTATGGGACCAACAAGGAGACTGTGCTGCCTATCTACTACACCTGAGCAAAGGGTCTAGGCCCTCACTCTGCATGGTCCTTGCAGGCAAATGGATGGAACTAGAAACGATCATCCTGAGTGAGGTAACCTGCACCCACAAAGACACGCATGGTATATATGTATAAGCAGATATTAGCCTCACGATACAGGATAACCACTCTACAATACACAGACTTACAGAAGCTAAATAACAAGGAGGCCCCTAGGGAGGATGCTTAATTCTCATTCAGAAGGGCAAACAGGCACCAGAAGCAGTTGAAGGGAAGGAACAGGACGGAGCCTGCCATGGAGGTCTTCTGGAAGACTCCACCCGGCAGATGCTGAGACACAGCCAAACTTCAGGGTGGAGCACAGGGAATCTTATGGAAGAGCTGGGGGATGGAAGGACCTGGAGGGGTCAGGAGCTCCACAAGGAGACCAACGGAGCCAACAACTCCAGGCTGAGGGGTGTGGTGGTGCTGGTGATTGTGGTGCTGGTGGTGGTGTGTGTGTGTGCGCGCGCATGCGTGCACGCACGTGCTGCAGAAGCCCATGCAGCTACTTTTTAATTAAGGTGTTAACTTTCTTACTGGTGAGTTTTAAAAGTGTTTTGCATAATTGGGGGGGGTGCATCTTTATTTACAAGATGTATCTTTGGTAAACTTTTTCCTTAAACTTATTCTTTGAAAATTACAACCTGTGTATGCAGTGAAATACAATCAAATCCACTCCACAGTTTCCAATTCTCCCCAGATCCCCCCAACTTCATGTCTTCATTGCTTTTGCTTTGATAACACACAATATCCTGTGTATAGTGTCTTTTGGAAAGCATAAAAATTTAATTTTAGTGAAATTCAGCATATCAGTTATTTCTCTCATAAACAGCACTTTTGCTAAGATTTGTAAGTCATCAGCATAGCCATGCCATCTAATTATTCCTCTTTTATGTTTGAGAAGTTAATAGTTTTATGTTGCAAATTTCAATTTATGATCCATTTAAGTTAATTTTATGAAAAGTGTAGGTCTCAGTTAAGTACGTTTTTTTAACTTTTACATATATATTTATATTATTGCACATATATACAATAAACAACATATAGCAAGAAGGACCACAAAACAACTAGGAATTACATAAATGTAACATTCATAGTGTTTTGTCTATTTGTATCTGGCAACTTTGAAGAGACCATCTTTTCTATCTTGGTGAGTCCATCATATCTCATCTCAACCAACGTAAAACCTCTATCTAGGGTCGAAAGCCAGCCCTGAACAAATAAGCTTAATTGTAAGACTAAACTCTTTGGTCTTCAATCCCATCAGAGACTTGAGAAGGGATAAAATTAGACTCAGAGATTCCTCTTGTTTCTTTTATCTTTCTTCCTTAGGTACGGAGACAGGGGTCGAAAAGAATGAAGGGGAAATCTAGAAATATATAGGGATGACAGGACAAAAAGTAGATTATTGAATCTACTCATTAACTTAAGGCCTTAACTGTTACTCACAAACAAGGTTATTTTTAATTCACTGGTATAGAATTTTGTATATTAATGCAAAATAAGTTTAATTTTGACTCATAAGTACATTGTTTTAAACACATGGGTGTCTAGTAACTTCGGCAACTTGTCCACAAGCACTTACCTTTGCTCCACTCCCTGAGCAGATGTGTCGAGCCCTTCTCTCAGATCCTAGACAAACACATCCACATAGTAGACAATTGGTGTGCCGCTCGCTAATACCATTGAACCTACGCCACTGTCTTTACGTGTTGGCCAAACTACAGTCAGAACCCATTAAACTCAGAACCACGTTCAACGGCCCCACAGCAACCCCACTGTCTAAATCAGTGTACAGAACCTCAATGGTTTAGTGTCAGCACCTCAGAATTCTAATATTCCCATTCACTGTAAGCCAGCCGAATTGCCAAACACTGTATACCCAGAGCATCGGGTCCTTCCAAGATGAAGTCCAGATGTGCCCACTAAAGGCTTGTTGTACCATGGATGCTCTCTCTAAGGTCAGTTGTGATGGCAGCTTCAGCTGAAATCAACTCTGCCCGGAACTCGTGTCCACCACAAACTTCAAAATGAAAACCAAGAGAAAGCAGTGTTATACTAAACAACCAAGTTCTACTGCACTTGACAGGCAGCTCCTTGCCGATTTTGTGGCTGAGGTTGAATCTCATTGAGGAAGCGTTTTACTGGTGGAAGGCACGCTGATTGCAGTTGGGACTTGGATCCTTTCGGTGACAAACCTGGAGGAAAATTACCAGCTCATAATATTGAATTTTACCTATATAATTCTTCAACAAGCTCTTTGAGCTTGCCTGATGTTTTTCATGCTTCTTAATTTCACAAAGCCAGGATTGGGGCTGAAGTAGGTGATGTTTCTGGAAGGAACAGACCACTTATTGGTCCCAGGTGGCACCAGAGCTTTTGATCCTAATACAACCATTTTTAAGCAATGCCCGAGACTTGTAAAATTGGCCATTTTATTAGAGAAATACATTGGACTTGCAGTCAGAAAATGCCCTCATCGGGAGCGTCCACCCTGATTGGCTGATGATGCAGTCAGGGTTTGCAGTCATGTTCTAGCCAAATATTAGATTTTAGAAATATCTCTGAATATGTATTTTAGGGGGAGAGAAGGTCATTCTTTCCACAGAGCAAGATACATCCTAGCACATTTGGGAAAGCCATGGTTTGCATGAAATAACATTGAAACAGCAATTGCTAGTTCACAGGTGACAATGAACATCCTTCTCAATGCCTTTCTGTGATAACTTGTTTATTATCTCAGTGTCCTGTCTGAGTCTCGTGACAGCCGGACATGACAGGGCGACCCAGCATCATCAGGACTGGATTTCAGCCATGAAAGAAGACAAGGTTTATGAATCGACATGATTAATTTCCTACAGCTAGAGTAAGAACCTGGTTGACCAGATAGTTTGTTCTGGGCTTTCCCTATGCCAACAAGTTGAGCTTCCAGAAGTCCCCTGATAAGAATCCCCCAGTGCCATGGGCTTAACTGGTCTCTTTAGGGACAGTTAGGGGACAATAAGGATACAGGCAAGAAAGGGGAAATTGGAAAGTGAGAGTCCTTCTTGTTTCTTCTTTGCTTTGCAAGCTGATGAGAAAGTGACAAGACTTGAAGACCGTCAGCGACAAACACAGCCTCTCCTCTGTTATTTTGCTTATAAAGAACCAACCTTTTTAGTGGCCAAATCCACCCAGTCACCATCTTTTCCAGTGGAAATAGTTCTGTTAAGAGCCATCCTACCCCATGAATGTACCTTTATGGAGCAGACCAGAGGGAAAAGTAATTGAATTTAATAAAATCTGTAACCAATATAAAGCCACAGGGAAATCCATTTCACTTCAAAGCCGAGATGCATGGTTCCTAAATAGAATTAATTGCCTGGCTGTTTCTTCCATCAAATCTCAACCCAACAGCAAAGAATTAAATTCCTTGGCATTTCTTATTTCATAGTCACATGAATTCTCCATTGATGGTGATGGCTGGATTGATAAAAGTCATTCTCAGAAATGGCATTCTTCAGATTGGTCAGTAACCACGGCTGGAAAGTCTTAGGGCGTTGTGCTTAGCAGAGCTAGAAAATGTTAGAGGCGAACTTAATGAAACGTTGTCAAAGGGGAGACTCTTAGGGGTGGTACTTTTCTCCCTTTAACCACGATCTCATCCCCTTCCTAAAAAGTTTCTTTCAAATGAAAACAAAAAAGAGGGAAGATTCTCCTTGAATTCTTCTCATCTGGATCCCCCGAAGAGATTCTTTGACGTCCTTGTTGGCTCATACTAAGGTTAGTTAAAGGAAGATTTATGTTTCCTTCATAGATGGCTTCATTAGTGTCTAAAAAAGAGGTCTCATGGGTTTCCTTGTCCCTCCACTATATGAAGACACAGCAAGAAGCTACCAGTTATGAGCCTCCAAACTGTAAGAAGCAAATGTCTCTTGTTTATAAGCCATCCAGTTAATGGTATTTTGTTATACCCACCCAAATGGGACTGAGACACAAGACTACACAAGACTTGCTGGAGGGACTTATAGCCTGTATATGTCAAAACCGCTCCTCACTGCGCCCTGCCTAGATGTCAGAGCACTGTTTAAGGAAAGACCTCTTCCTCCAAAGAGTGCTGACTCATGTTTTCCTTCTCCAAGACTTCATATGCAAAAGAAGTAGGACACACACACACACACACACACACACACACACACACACACACACACAAACATACACACATATACACATACACATATACGCACATATACACGAACACGTATATACACATGCACACATAGACATACATACACATATACACACATGTACACACACATACACACATACATACAAACATATATACACATACACGGCAGGGAGGGAGAAGGAGGGAAAGATTGTTGCAAGAACTGAGCCTGGGTAGGACCTTTGCCATAGGGCGTTGTCTCTGAACGCTCAGGGCGTCCCTGACACTCAGAAGTGACTTGAAGAACAGTACAGATACATGAGCAGGGCAAATGAAGTCATCGCCATGAGAAAGTGTGTTAAAATGGCTGAGTTGGTTGATTTCCACTATTGAGTGGCTGCCTTTAGGATCACCCAGGAGGCGCGTGTCTGGCTATGCATATAGAGAGTAACCAGGATTCTCTAACCCATTAGGAAAGACACTCCCTGAATGTGGGGTGCTATCCCACGGGCTGGGGCCACAGACTAAATAGAAGAGGCTGTGCTGAGCATTCAGCTCTCTGCTCCCTGGTAGTGGGTGTCACATGGCGTCACCTTCACTCCCAGCGTGCCTTCTGGTAGTGGGCGTCACATGGTGTCTGTCTTCACTCCCAGAATTCCTTCTGGTAGTGGGTGTCACATGACATCTGCCTTTACTCCCAGAATTCCTTCCATGGTGTACTGCACCCCTCAAGGGCAGTTAGAACAAACCTTTCCTTCCTGCCACAGCAATGAGATTGCTAACAAATACAGTGACTAATACCAAACCACGAGGAAACATGAAGGGAACAAAGGAAAGGGCATGTGTAACATCATCAATGCCAGGTTTCTCCACAGTAGTAAAAAAACCGCCTAGATAAATTACAGCATGCTAGGTTGCTGGTATAATAATATCAAGATTAAAGCATTGGGCTATGTAGACTAGGAAGAATAAGGAAAGGCGTGCACAGTATAAAATTTAAAAAGACAAGTGACTATGCACATACATAATAAGAATTATGTAAAATCACAGGTGAAATCTAGAGGTAACTATACACACAAGAAATATTTATGCTGGGGTAGTGAGTTACAGCTGGTTTAAGTTTCTCCTGCGTTTTATTTCACAGCATGATTTTATACGTGTGCATATGAAATGGAAATGACATTTATGTGCATCTCGTCGTCAGAAATACCAGCTTGCGCCTCAAGTCACCACAGGTGCCTGCTGGACCTGAGCAGTCTGAGTGCGACTGCAAAACCACTACTTTCTCCATCTTCCCCAAGGGCCAGACAGATCGTTCATTTACCTCTGCGCACAGCTCAGCTTTCCTGGAGTTATCTGATCCCCGGCTGAAGAGAAGGATTCAGACACAGTCTGGCCTCTAATGGGCTGTGTGTGTGTATGCATGCACGTGAGGCTTACAAGTGCAGGTGTGTGTGCAGGTGTGCCCACGGGAATGTGGAGGCTACAGGACAGCCCTGGGCAGGGTTCCTCTGGTAGGGTCCACCTTTTCCTTTGGAGATAGGATCTGTCACTGGCTTGGAATTTGCAAATAGTTTTTTTTTCCTGGCTGGCCGGGGAGCCCCAGGGATCCTCCTGTTTCTGCCTCCACAGTGCTGGGGTAGAGGAAAGGAGCCTACCCTTCACAGATGTGGTCCTTCTGTATTGCTTGCCCTTTTCCCCGCCTACAAATGGCGTTGCTGGGCACACCCTATATATATCATCCTCCCAGGACATTCCGCTTCCGGAACTCAGACATAATGGAAAACATTAAAATGTTTTATATAAGATATAGCGTGTTCATGCTTACAAGTTATCTGTGTGGATAAAGAGTGGGTGTGAGGTTGGCACTTGTCAACCCACTGCCGGTCAGCTCTTGTAGAGCACTCCTGCCTTTTCTTGACCTTCCTGACTTGACCTTGGATTTTGTGCCTGGCATCCCTTCGCTTACATTTTAACCACTTATAAATACGTGCACGTCATTCATCTTCCTTGCTGTATAGTTTTCTGCTCAGATTCCATTGTTTATGATTTTTAGTCTCAAGTACTACCATTGTGAACATCCTTTTTTTTGTGCTCCTAGTATCCGCATGCAGTGTGTCTCTAGGAGTTAAGCTAGGCTTGCTTCTGCCACATATGTTCAAATGTGGAAATCCTTTATGTTTACATGTCTGTGAGGGGCAATCTGGGAGTCTTTTAAGTGGCCAAGGGAGACTTTCTTGGGTTTCCTGGTATCTGTGTTAGGGGGACAGTGGGTTGGCATATGGACACTCAGCATTCCTGGTTCCTCCTCTGTGACACCAGCTGCATCCTCACATACAAGAGAGGAGCTCCCTCTGGTCCATGTTGGAGCCAAGGACAGCCCAGTCTGCCAGAGTTGGAGAGTGGGATGTGTCCCCTTTTTTTTGAGCCACAATGCTTTGACTAACTTTTGTTAATGAGACAAACAGAGCACATGATAAATGTCGCATGTCATTCCGCAGAGCTCAACATGTAGCCTCCACAGCAATTAGAAAATTAAATAAAACAAATAGGCCAGGACAGCAGGGCGTAATCCATTGGTGGAAAGCAGGGTGACATCATTGGAAAGATGACTCATCTTAGCATATGAGTCTTTGGCAAAGCTCCCTAGCCAGACTCTTGTGCCACTTAAAAGAATATTAACATTTAATCACAATGCAGGTGTGGAGTGTGTATGTGTGTGTGTGTGCGTGTGTGTGTGTGTGTGTGTGTGTGTGTGAGAGAGAGAGAGAGAGACAGAGAGACAGAGAGACAGAGAGAGAGACAGAGAGAGAGACAGAGAGACAGAGAGACAGACAGACAGAGAGAGAGACAGAAAGAGACAGAGAGACAGAGACGGAGAGACAGACTTTCTGTCTTCATTCTTTTTTGTTTTAGTTTTTGATCCTATGCTGGCCTTGAATTCACCCCTAGGAATACTGGGATTACAGCATATGTCAGGTGTAATTCTTTATTCTTGACAGAGGTAAATTCTAGATGGTATGTGTAGCCCTTTGGGTCATGGTTCATTGTTCTTTGTCAATTTTTGTGTTGTTATTATAATATATCTTTAAATACTATATTTTATATAGCTCTATAGTTCTGTAATTGCTCATAGATTTTTGCATACAAGTATATTATATACTTACACATAAATTATTATATATAATCCTATACATTTTATGAGCATATACAGAAATGAATACACTTAAAATATAATTTAAATGCATTATTAAAATTTTAATATCTTTAAACTCATTTAAAATATTTTCACATATAAGTGTGTAGTTAAATATATGATGTAAATTATACCGTATAAATGGCACTGGGAGTGTAGCCGTTACTGAGGCGGCTGAGATAGAAACAAAGGGGATGATTATAAAGTAGTTGGGAGCTTTCCCTTCTCACTGCCTCGCCCTCTCTCCAGGCAGGTACACCGGGAGCGTGCGCAACTGCGCATGTCTGCCTCGCTGGCTGTAAAGCCGCGGGCTCGTTAATCTAGATGCAGTTGGGCTAACTGAAGCTCCAGCCATTATACTTAATTGGGCGAGTGGCCCTCTGAGCTGTCTATAAACTGTGTGTTCACAATGAGGTAATTAATAACGCCACTTCCTTTCGGGAGACGTATCATTAGCCATTATTTCTAGAAACATGACATTGATCTCTTTATTCAGAGAGGTAATTGCAGGTTTCTGAAAAGAGTGTATGGTTTACCCAACAATTCCCCGCAAATGACATCATCGTTGAGAAGTGAAACCCACAAAAATCTGTCATTTTGAATCCATAGCTGGGATTTAATTCCCTAGGTGGGAAAAAAAAAAGACCCTGAAAAGGGGGCGGGGGCTATTTTGGCATGGAAATGAGAGGGAAAGATAAGATAGCTTTACATTTTAATTTATTAGTAAATTCTTTAAGAGCGGCCGGAGGCGGAAAATTTGTGCATGTTTTGGAGTATAGGGAAGAGAGACAAAAGATGGAGGCCATGTTAGGAAAGGTTTTGTGGCAGCCTTTTGATGATGGTTTTTCTGTCTTGTCTTGAACTCCACTCGCAGATGAATTTGGTTTCAATATTAATGTGTGAAAGCCCATGCATTAAATCCAGTTCTTGACCTTAAATCATAAGCAGGAAAAATAAGCCACCCAGGACTTGACATTTCACATGACTGGGATCCATCCTTTGGAGCAAGAAATAAGCCAAGATTTCAGAGTGATTTCCAGGTAAATGCGGGGCCACTCAGGTCGGCTCCACCTCAGCGCTCAGTCCACCTGCTGTGTTTCATCTTCTCTAGTGGACTTCCTAAGGAAGTAGCAGGGCTAAGAAAGCAAGACAAGGCAGACCTTTATTGATTTGGATTGTTTTCTTTCCAGTTTCAAGTTCACCTGGCTTTCGGAGCCGCCCCTGTGCATCGCTTGAGGATGGTAAGACTGCTGCAAGAAAACGCCTCCAGACACGGTGCGTTTTACGCTGTGAGCCTTTCATGGACTGATCACTCTGGAAATCATGATTCTTTTATTCAGAACATCTTTCTTGTTTGGTCCAGATGAGGACCAGAATTCACATAGAAATGAGATTCTCTAAGCTTGTAATAAATATGTCCAGGGGACCCCCAAAATGAATAACACGAATTAGTTTGAGGTAGGGTGCATTTTCTATTTTCTTAGACAAACAGGGCAGGTTGACATATGAAAAAGTCTGTAGCATAGAAAACTGCACAGCTTTATTAACCTGGAAGTAAGTCAGTTTGTTGAAAACTGTTTACTCTTTCAGTTATAGTATATGATTCTTAAATGTTTATAATAATGGTCTAAAGCCAACAGTCTTGCCATTTTTGTCATAATCCCTGTTAATGTATTATAGAGTTAGTATGTTTCAGAACACCAAAGGAAACAGCACCTGAAGTGACCCCACTTAACCATCGACTCTGCTTTCCTTCTCTTCAGATAAACAAGAGAGTCATTTGAAGATGGACTTTCTTCTGAAATCTAATAACTTTCCATCTGGAAACAAGGAGCTATCCCAGGTGCGAATTCAAGTTTCAGACATAAAATGATATTCACGATTATTTGGAATTGTGAGATGGCATTGACCATACCTGATCAACCTGCAGAGAGAAGGAAAAAAATGTATTTTGCACGAAAGTTTAAAGCAACAACACTTTAAGATCATAAACATAAATTTAAAAAATTAAGGAGAACTTGCTGAAAGAAAGTAGATCATCTAAATTTTAGTTTCTAATAAACAATAATGTTTCCACGGTGTGGTGTTCAACTGCTGGATAATTGTTTTGATGGTATGACTAAGATGCCATTTAATATCTCTGTACCAAATAAGAAGATATTGCATACAATGGTTTGGATGTTAAGGTTTCAAGTCTTGGCGGTGGTATTTATGTATGGCTTATGAGTTTTAAAACCATAATCTCAGGATGAATTTGGTTACCATTATTAAAAGTCACATCTTAAATATCTATGCTTTGTTAAATATATTAAATTTGTTAGTACGGCCATCCTTCGGCTTTATTTTTTTAACATGGCAGGGGCACATGCATTTTAATTTAAATTTGCTCTAAATGCTCAAATTTCCCTCCAAATGCTTTACCTAGTTAATTATACCTAGGTGCTATTTTGCTCATGCAGAGAGCAACTCTATCTGAGATATACTTGGGGACTATGAGAGTGAAAAAAAAACCCTTTACTTAAATGAATAATCATTCCTGTTAAAAATCCAAAACTCCATTTTCTCTTTCTCACCCAGCCCCAGGTTTCTCAACAGCCTCCTTCATTTCCAAGGGGGCTGAGGGGGGAGGGGCTGAGATAAGGACACCCTAGGAGAGCCCCGAGGTTCAGGATACTGCAGCGGGTTTTTTTTTCTCTGAAGGACAGGTTCCTGGGGTTTCTTGGCTTTAGGGATTGGGAAGTCTATTGGTGTCTCTAATGCTCTCCTGACATCTGTTCTATGTGTGGCAGGTGAACAATGGAAGTCTTCCGAGAGCATTTAAGTCAAACAAATAAGTTCTGGCTATGTCAAGTGAGCGCACGGCGTTGGTTTTTTGTCTTCCCTTTCCTGCCTTGGCGGATCTGATAAAAATCAGAAACTTCTCTACCCTTTGGGTTTTTGATTAGGAAATAAAGACCAGATTAAGGCCTGGTGCCTGTCCCTGGGCCCACTGAACCTGAACCAAGCGGCCCCGTGGGCCGAGCGAACAGGAGGGCCCATTGTCTCCACCGATTAAACCCACCAAGCCTGGTGAACGGGAAGCACTTTAAAAGTAAAATAATTCGCTCGAATTTGGATGCGTTTCTCTTTAATTAGTTTGATGAGCCCTGAGTCTGAGGACTTGTCAAACACCTGGCATTAGCCCTGTGCTGCTGACCTTCAGTAAGGGAAAAGCCGCGGAGGATGCTGAGAGGAGGGGGGAGGGGAGGGGGGAGGGGAGGAGGGAGGTGGATTAGCTGAATGAGAGCCCCCTTTTGTGAGCCTGTGTTTCAAATGAAAAGAATCATTACCACAACGAAACTCCTAATTATATGCCATTAGGATGTGTCCTGGGTTAGCAGTGGTGCAAGGAGCCTCGCTCTTCACCGCTGACATGACCCAGGATGGGAAGGAAGGGAGGCCTGGGAAATGAGTTAACCCTTTCATCAGATTCAGCCCAACCTAAGCGCCCAGAGTTTAACTCAAGCACCATGCTACTGGCAAGCAGTTGGGACACCCTCCATCACCCAGAAGAACCACTTATAGCTTTCCTGTTTAGAGCTGGGTACCAGTTCAGCACCAATAGGCATGCTGTTCCTTGGGGTACGTCAGCCCCTAGGACACCTGTGAGCAACCAGCAGGACTTCAGCATCCCTAACTCCAGTGTGAGCCTCTAAGAGTAATATTGGGATCTCTAAGGCATTGGGTATAGGGCAACGTGTTCACAAAACAGTGTAGCCTCCTGACCAGAGCCTGGCTTGGCTGTCTGAGGGACTGGATTTGAATCCTAGCCTTGTA
The DNA here is from genome assembly GCF_964271855.1 of Acomys minous. Lineage (NCBI taxonomy): Eukaryota > Metazoa > Chordata > Mammalia > Rodentia > Muridae > Acomys > Acomys minous. The sequence goes on from NC_140484.1 coordinate 1,232,502, forward strand.
ACTCGTACGTGTGGCTTTGGGCGAACATTTCTAAGCCTTGGTTGGATTCTTGATCTGTTAAATGGAAGAAATGATTGTCAGCATGTGGTGGCACAGGCCCTACGGCTGGGCATGGTGGCACAGGCCTTTGATCCCAGCACGTGGGAGGCAGAAGTAGGTGGCTTTATCTGAGTTTGAGGCCGTCCTGGTCTACATGGTGAGTTCCAGGACAGCCAGGATGCTGTCCTCAAACAAACAATTGCTCTCCCACCACCAATAAAGGAGAAAAAAAAAAAGATTTGTGTCTGTGTTCATGCAGATGTTATTGAGACAAAGCAGGTATTTGCTGATTCATTCTTAATGTTTAAAATCACAGAGTACGCAGCAAGCTTTGGGAAGCAGCTGATTTGACGGTGCAGTTGCTAAGTCCTTTGTGTGCACATGCATATTACACATATGTGGGCATTTGCATATGGAGGCCTGAGGTCTGACACTGAGAATCTCACTCTTCCACAGCCCACCTTATACATTGGAACAAGGTCTCTCATTACAATTCAGAGCTGGGTGACTCAAGTAGTCTAGCTAGCCAGCTTGTCCTAAGGACCCTGTCGCCACTTCTGAGCCCCTGTATAACCAGATTGCCGTGTCTGCCGGGCCTTTGCGTGGGTGTAGGAGGTTCCTAACTGAATTCCTCAAGCTTGCATTGTAAGCGATCTGCCCACTGAACCATCTCTCCAACTCCCAGGCTGAAGTCTTATTAAGGTGAGTGTACGTACATATTCCTGAAATCACTAGACCCTCAACAATTCCTGCCTATGCTATGGAGAACCTCCTGACCAAGGCCATATGTCTGGGGCTAGATATCCATAATGTCTGTGAACTCTACATAAAGTGTATCTGAAGAAGGCTGGCTATCAAAAGAATTCTTTATCCTCCAACCCTGCCTCTTTGCCTCTGAGTACGAGCTCCTCGAAGCCGTTTTGGTATAAATGCCCAATAAGACACATTTTTCTAATAAGAGTGGTATGTTTTGTGCTGGTGACATTTGGGGAGCGAGAATGATAATGTTACTAAAAAAAATCTCTGAATATTTTCGGGACTTTATTCTTCAGAACAATGAACCATGATGCCTCAAATGGGGTCATGGATTTCAGTGAGAATAAATCTAATCCTGTTGACATCTTTTAAAAACTGTATCTGCCCCAGATTTCAGCTGGCACTGAGATTTCAAAAAAAATTTTATTTCACATATTCTTCATACATATAAGTGGATTTACATGTAAGAGAAGAATGTGAACTATTTGAAAGAATAGCACTATTTATATTTAAACTATTCTTATACTTTATGGTGATTCAGGGTTTTTTTGTCTGTGCTGAACAATAGCCTAGAGGAACCACAATTTCAACTATTGTAAAATAAATCGGGCTTGGATTTCACACTTCCAGGATGTGGATTTTCCAAGAAGCATAATGAAAGGTTGTACTGAGGGGATTGATATTGCTGACAAATAGGGATGGAGACCCACGGTGGCTGTGGGTGGCTGTGTGATGACTCAAGTACAGGGCAAGCACAGCAGGAGCGCTGTCTGCACTCTGGCCCCAACCAACCAGTGCCCCTGTCTCTCTCTGTGTCTCCCTCTCTCCAAAATACACACATGCCCACATCTTAGACAAAGATAGGTCTATACATCGCCCCACAATAAAACCGATAGGCAACATTTCTAATCAACTAATAGACATTCTTATTAAGTAGAGTAATTATTTTTATTTTTAAACCCATCCTATGATTAATTTACAATCCACACATGGGGGGGGGCCGTGGTGGTGGTGAATCATGCTAAAGTCACTTAGCTCTAAACTCTGAAGGTAGCTAAATCCAGAAGCTGGTTAATTTCTGTGACCATTGCAAAGATGACATTGTATTGCTATGAATTTTAATTAAAATAGCAGACTTTGCTTAATCCCTTTATTAAAAAAAAACTCCCTACGATGCAAGTTAAAAAGTTTATGTAAAAAAGCAGTTCATTTTTGAGATGGTTGAATATCTTGTGTTCTGTTCAAGTCTCATAAACTAAGCCTCACAGAATCATTTATTCGACAAGAAGGCACTTTCCCTCCTACTTTGTGTTTAAAAAAAAAAGTAGAGGTCGGAATTTGTTTTTCAGTATAATTAGGGTCCTAAAATGTGTGTTTGTTCTCTGAAAACTCTATCTCTGAGCTTTTTTGCAATACAAGTTAATTAACTGGATTTAGATATTTGCAAGACGATATATTTAATGGGATTACTGCTCATATAATGTTCTCAGTGACTGATTTAGAGTCTAAGCTCACAGGACCGGGGCTGAATTTCCAGCTCTTTGAGAGTTAATGTTGTGTTAAGGAAAAGTACAATCTGGCACTCGTTGTTCATGAATAGGTGAGTTATTCCCCTGAAATGGAGCTGGGTCCTACAAGGGCTGTGGCCTAGCAGATGCGTGATCAGGAGGGCACAGACCATCGCATTCCAGCCACTGCCCCAGGTAGCTGGATCCCCACACCTGAACTCCTCACAAGTTCAAGGCAATTGTGCCTTAGTCAAAACAGAATGGCCCATTATTCACAGTCTGTCTCCCTTGTGGGATCAATCAGACGCTCCAGTCTTTGAGGCTTAAAGATAAACACTCACGATTTGGTTGGTTGAGAGTTAAAAATGGAAGCATGCAACAGCGTCCTCCACTTCTGGACCCATCGTGAGCATGGCATGCTCTAAGCTCATCTCTCAATGCCAGCACTCAAAGCACTTGTGATTATTTTATTACACAGGATGAAAAGGTAAAAGATAGTGATGGCCTTGGAAGGAAGGTCAGTGTAGGAATGAGAGCCTTAAGAAAGAAAAAGGGAAAGAGGAAGATAAGGAAAAGAAAAAGAAACAGAAAGGGGCAGGGAAGGGGGGCGTGGGGAGAGGACGCCTCTCTAGTCTTGTCTGCATCTGTTTCCGTGATCTTTTTAAGCAAATATATTTTTGGCCCATCAATTGCATATGCGCTAGTATCCCCCACTTGGTGAATGCATTGTTAATAACTATAATTTCAATCTTTCTCATCAGAGAACTATTGTAAAAAGAAAATTTTAACTAAAATGTGGACATTTGCATTAATGTATAAATATTAGCTCAGTCAAGCCACGGTTAAGAGAAAATTAACGTTCTCACTCAGCTGGAAGGCTAGATGTTGGCATATAATTCTTCATTTTCATTGCAAGTTAGTGAGTGAAACCGCATTTTGTACTCGACTTAACAAGGTCATTTTGGGTGTATGCCTTACAACATACTTCCAGATCATAACTGAAGATGATCGAGCGCACGGTGGCATTAAAGCGGGGATCTTCAACTTTCCTAATGCTGTGACACTTTAATGCAGCTCCTCCTGTTGTGGTGAGATGGGCTGGCGGGTAAAGGTGCTCGTCACACAAGCCTAGCAAGTTCCATTCCTGGACATCACGCAGTGGTGGAAGGAGAGAACCAATTCTACAACACTGTTCTCAGACTCTCTGCCCACATCCTGCCCCAGCCCCCAACACACACACACACACACACACACACACACACACACACACACACACACAGATACACACACAGACACACACACAGACACACACAGACACACATACATACACACACATACACACAAACACACACAGACACATACACTCATTCACACACACACATACATGCACACACACACACACAAACACACACATACACACACAGTAACTGGGTAGAAAAGCATTGCTAGGTTTCTAACTGGGCTGTCTTCGTAGATGAAATGTTCTTGAGGGTCTGAATACAAGTCTTCTGACATCTTGCCCCATATATGGTATTTGTATTCCATTGCGGGATCACTGAAGAGATAAAATGGAGAGTGGGGGCATCTATCTGAAGAGCTGGCAAGTTTTTAAGGACTAGTGGGTTAGATATGATAGCTAGGAGGGTTCTAGAAAACAAAAGAGAGACCCAGAGAGGAGACCTTCTTAAAAGACATTTGTCCAAAGTCCTTATCCACACAAGGCTTTGGAGCATGGAAAAATGTGCATAAAATTAATGGCATTATTGCATGTTTAGAAAAATTATAAATAAACGTAAAAGTTCAAAGATCTTACAGTTGATGCAGTAATGTAGCCATCTCTTGAGCTCCAGCTCGATTCCATAGCCCCAACAGGTAGGCTCAGCCACTCATCCCAATATGCCGATTAAATCGTTGGATAAGGATGACAAGCAGAGAGGGACGATGTGATTAAAACCTCAGGAAAAAGGGGAGGTGAAGGGGTCCAGTAGCTTCACGTTTGCCATCAGGGGACTGATGTGAGTTTTGGGTTTCAACAGAAAAGTAATCAGGAGAAGGGAAGAGGTTACACTGCTAGCCCTGGTCTGTGCTGGTTGTATAAGCTGCTCAGAAGTCCTTACTGATTGAAGGCAAGCTGCGTCTGAAGAGATGGCTACTTCTGATCTGCATGCTATCTTGCAGTCGTGGACAATTGCCCATACCTGGGAGGTGTTCTCACCTACAAGGCTTCACTATTCCCAGAATTCTGCAGGCTTAGAACAAAGGTTGGGAGCCTTTAGGTGCCTATGGGGTGGGAGCACTGTAAAAAGCTGTCCATAAGATGCCTAAATTGCTCTTGTCTTTGCGGCTTCAGCATCAGCGATGGGTAAGTCAGGTAGACGGACACTTAATGAGGAAACATGCCTCAAGCAGTAGTCTGAGCTGAAAATGCTGACACAGAACGAAGGTGGCAGGCTTTCATCCTGTGTACGCGAACGTCTCGGCCCAAGCAAAGGAGCAGTGCTTTGTTAGACGGAGTCGTTTCCAGCAATGAAGAAAACACTCAGTCAATACAGCACTGCCAAGTGTGAGGCCCCGAGTTTGGTTCCCCAGCACCTAAATAAAAAACCAGGTATGGCGGCACATGCTTGAAATCCTAGCCATGGCGAGGGTGTGAGAAGTAGGGACGGGCAGATTGCTGAAAGCCTCCTGGCCAGCTAGACTAGCATAGGCTGTGTGGCAGCAGCAGCAGCAGTATTCCAGGTCAATGGAGGATGCTGTATCAAATGGGAAGTGGGAGGCTGCAGGGGAATGGTACTTGAGGTTGCCCTTTGACCTTTGATCTCTATATGCACACATACATGTACCCACTCAACCCCTCCCCCTCTGTCTCTCTCCGTCTCTCCGTCTCTCCGTCTCTTTGTCTCTGTGTCTCTGTGTCTGTGTCCGTGTCTGTCTGTCTGTCTGTCTGTCTGTCTGTCTCTCTCTCTTTCTCTCTCTCTCTCTCTCTCTCTCTCTCTCTCTCTCTCTCTCTCTCTCTCTCTCTCTCTCTCTCTCTCTCTCACCTAGAAGCTAGGAATAGGAATTTTCCTTTCCTTTTTGTAGTTTCTTGGGTTATAATGCAATCACAACGGTTCTCCCTTTCGTTTCCCCCCAACCCTTTCATATGCCCCTCCCCACTTTCCGGGTTCACAGGCTTTCCCAGTAATTGTCATTGTTTCCTGTTCATAAGTTGATGATGTGATGTCTCAGCTTCCCTCTGCTGTCACCTGCTGCCATGTCACCCCTGCCCTTATGGACGTTGCCTCGTGTATCATAACCCGAACGCACTCTTTCTCCCATGAGTTCCTCTTGGTCGCAGTGCTATCACAGCAAAAGAAAAGGGAGGAGCCCACCGTTCTCCCATGACGTGGGCCCAACAGAAGCCCATAGCACGATAGCTGCCAGCTACGACAAAACCTCAGAGAGGTGCGAGTGAGGAGTTAATTCTGCTGCTTCCGGCTTCCCAAGCCAGACTCACCGCACCCTCTAAAACCTACAAAGTCTATTTCTGAGACAAGACTAGTTTCCGTGGAGAGGAAGGGTGTGCTGTGTGCTATAGACATCACTGTCCCTTCCTGGAGTAAGGAGACAGCAGGGCACTGGACATGGGCGCACTGCCATGCTCAAAGGAAGTTCTGTCTCAGCCAAGGCCACCAAATACAGAATCTTTCTCATGACACAAAATATAAGTAATTACTGAAATGTAGAGCCAGATGTGTATATTCATCTTATTAGAAAGATGCCATTGAAGGAAGAGGAGAAAAGGGGACAGAGAGGAGACAGAGGAAAAGGAAAGGATAAGAAGGATGGGACGCAGAGGGAAGGAAGGAGGGAGAGAGGGGGAAACAACAAGAAACGAGGGGAGGAGTGGAGGGATGGGGGTGGGGGGAGGGAGGGAGGCAGGGAGGGAGGGACGGAGGGGGCACCTCTGGCTCCTGCATGTCTATAAGCCCTATCTACCTTCCATCCTCCTCAAGCTCGGAGGCTGCTTTAATTAGAAGCACCCGATGGTTCTTTTCCATCCTCCTAACTTAAGTAAACTCCAGATCAAAACCTCAAAGAACCCAAAGTACCGGACTGCAATATGATTTTAGCCCTCCCTAGCTGTGGAGAAGATACTGGCTCACACCATCAGCAAAGAGGAAGGTTCCTGCTCTTATATTTTAAAGGAGCAGAGGAGAGAGGGAGAGAGGGGAGCCACCATGGGGCTTTTAGAAACCAGCACACGAGAGACAAAATAAGCCATTAAAATTCAACACAATACCCCGAATTCCTGTTAAGTCGTTTCTGAAAAGAGAAACAGGCATTGGTTACATGAAGATAAGGCCAAGATGCTTAACAGGAGGTAATTGAGATGCCCTGCGGCCAGGCGAGGAGGAAATGGGCTCTGTCAACGTGACTTGGACTTGGCCCGGGGAAGCATGTAAGGTCCACCCAGCATGCATCCTGGGTTGTCCCTCTGTCGCCACTGACTTAAACAAACCCTTTAGTGTGCCTGCGAGCGTGCATCGTGAGATGGTAGAAAGAACAAGCCTTCAGTGTATTCATGAGCAAGTGGCCAGGTCACCCCTGCAAGGGAATACTTCACAAAGTAATGCCACCACTGGCTCTGAGGCTGCCCCAGCAGGCACACGTTAACTCCTTCAGGGCAGGCCTGAAAAGCTTCCATTCAGGCTGCATTAATCTAGAAACAAGTGTACTTTTGTGTCTGCGGAGGATCCTTCTCATTGGCATCGATTTAGTACATCGATAGACTGAGGTCCTAGTTTCGGGATCAGGTTGCCCCTGCCCCCCCCCCAAGCTCAGACCCCTCCTCAGGCCAGGCTACCTAAATGAGATTAATCCGAAGTGAAGTGCAGCATGTCTACCCTGCTGTTCACCCCATCATCTCGATGGTTCTTGCTGCCCTCCTCTCAGTCGCCACACCAAGTTTCTTGGGATGGAAAAATAAGTGCCAGGCAGAATGAACTCAACTCTGCTCATAATATGTTAGTGGAAGACAAGACAAACATCCAGGCACATGTGTGCGTGCACATACACACACACACACACACACACACACACACACACACACACGCACGCACGCACGCACGCACGCGCACGCACGCACGCACGCACGCACGCACACAGACACACACAGGGACATGTCTGCCTGAGCACATATACACATGTGCAGATGTCCAAGACAGCCAAACTCATGTGTCCTCCTCTGCTCATCCTCATAAGGAAAACCACAGAGCAGTTCCTTGAGAGATTCTCTTCCCAAGCTGGGAGAGATGACTTTGAACAACGCGCACTCTCTGCTTGCTTAGAGCCCTGCACAGACGCGTGCTTTGTAACCGTATCTTGTTTGGCTTCAGTGTTGCGTTCTTGGTAAATAAAAATATCTACAACAAAAATTTATGGAGTTAACCTCCTAATCCATGATTTGAACAAGGGGCCCAAGTTTGCAGGTTGATTCTTTATTTTATTCTAAATAAAAAGAAAAGGCTAGAGTGGTTGGGCTGCTCGGTGGCAATGAGCACTTGCTGCTGCTCTTGCACAGGACCAGAACTTGTTTCCCAGCACCCATGTTAGGCAGCTCACAAGCGATCTGACACTCTCTTCTGGTTTCCTTGAGCACCCACATGCACATGTGCACAAACATTCTGATCACACACACACACACATACACACACACACACACACACACACACACACACACACACACACACACTGTTTAACTTTTTAGAAAGAGGCAGAGAATGTGAAGCCCTTTGGGTAGTTAGTTTCCTATCTTTGGTTTACCTGTTTCAAAAAAAAGTTCTTAAGATGGGGCAGAAAGACTGTAGGAGGTGAAGGAATAGGGCTTTGGCTGTGAAGTGTGCCTCTTGGTAAAAACAGAAGCCGTGCCTGTCATGTATCACACCGTGGCTGCCCAAACGTAAGCCGAGCAAGGATGACACCAGTGGACACACCAATGTGGACAGCGAAAACCCACGAGGCCTCCACCCCACACAAGGAACTACCGGCAACCGAGGCAGCTGAGAGCAGGAGAGGTGGTCTTCCCCAGGTAGGATGTCTGGTTATCAAACGTTCAGCTCCAAGACTCATACACACGCATGACATTATATGGACAGGTAAGTTACATTTATGAATATGTGTGCATATACATGTATATGCACAGATGTAACAGTGGGAAAAAGATGCTGTGAATTTGAAGGGGGGTTGGGAGAGGTGTATGAGAGGGATTTGGCGGGAGGACAGGGAAGACAGAGCTGTTGTAATTACATTAAAATCTCAAAAAGAAAAAGAAAAGAAAATTCCTATTCCTAGCTTCTAGTTTCTAGAAAACTTGGCGTATCTAACCGAGGAAGGGATTATCAACTGAGATTGTGGTGTGTCTCCTCTTTCACTTTGGAAGATGTCAGTAAACCTGGAAGGCTTCACCCGGTCTGATCCAACCGCATCATTTCCCCAGGTAGGCTGAGGTTAAAGGTCACCGCTTGAGTAAGAGTCAAGGTTAGGATTGGACTCAATCTCAGTTCCTCCTCCTCACCATCACAGGAGTATCTTACGAACACTGAAAATAAGGTCGTCATCACCTCCTGTGTCTCCCCGTCCTCCCCTGCTTTAATTTCTGATGCCCTCTCACCTTCCTTGCCTCCCTCTGCCTGGACACTGAACCGGTACTCTAAGATTTCCTGATCGACCATGTTTTCCCCTGCAGAGTCACGGGCCTAAACAGTGAACTGTAAAAGCTGTAGCCCAGCTTGTTTAGCTTAACCCAGTCATGGTTGGAAACAGCTTCACTGTAATTCCGTATTTTATTCCTTGAGTGAGTTGGGCAGGAAGCTGAAAGATCCAGGGATCTCCTGGGATCCCTGGCTCATGAACATGAGGTAAGCATGTCCTTTATTCTGGGTCTGAAGGGAGGTTCACACCACAGAGGCCAGAGAGGAACATGGGCCCGACTCTCTGCTCTTCGTACTGGACCTCACTGGCCCACCTCTCTCTGTGGGTCTGCGTCCTCCACCATGTGCTGGTGCCTCTTCCCATGGCAGATGAGGAATAAGTTCCTTCCTGTTACTGCTCAGGAAAACTTCTAGGACTTTTATTCTTTCGCCCGTGTAATGACCAGTTGCAGTGCACAGGCATTGTGGAGAAGGGTAAGGTGGCAACAAGAGAACCAGCAAACATGCTCATAACCTCCATGGCTCCTATAAAGTGCCCCCACCCTGCTGCCTTATGCTCTATGACTTCACTGATCCAGTCTTGTGGTTTACTCTGCATACGCGTCATAGGTGCCTAGCCTGTGATGTCAAAGACTGGCATGCATATACATATATTGTGCATTAGGGGGAGACTCTCTCTGGGGCCTCCCCTCCCATTTTTTCTGCCTTCTGACCTTGATAATTATCCACGTAAAATGTCGGTGTTTACAGTCTTCAGCAGGCTCCACCATGCACTTGTTGCCTACCTGGGAATGTTCTTGTCCTTTTAGCAAAGGACAAGCAAAGCATCTGTCTGTAGCAAAGCATCAGAGTGTTTTTGTTTGTTTGTTTTGTTGTTGTTGTTTGTTTGGTTGGTTGATTCTTTGGTTCTGGCTTTGGGTTTTTCGAGACAGGGTTTCTCTGTGTAGCCTTGGCTGTCCTGGACTCACTCTTGTAGACCAGGCTGGCCTCGAAGTCACAGAGATGCACCTGCCTCTGCCTCCCTGAGTTCTGGGATTAAAGGCGTGTGCCACAGCACCCAGAGCACCAGAGTCTTGATGGCTTACAACAGAAACTTCTCACATATCTTTAGACCAAAAGCCTGACACTATGGTCTGGAGTAGATAGATATTGTGAGGGCTCTCTTCTAGGTGGCCAGTATGGCTGAAAGAGATGAGAGAACTCCCTGTGGTTTCTCTGTCTGTCTGTCTGTCTGTCTGTCTGTCTGTCTGTCTCTCCCCCCCTTTCCTCCCTCCCTCTGAGTGTGTGTCAGTGTGTGTGAAGGGTATGGTTGTTTATGTTACACATACATGTGGGTATCAGGACACTCCCATGTGGGTCCCTGAAATCAATGTTTTGTTGTCAGATCTAACAGCAAATGCGTTTGCCACCTCACCTGCCACCTGGGCGCTAATCCTTTCCATGACGGTGCCACCCTGTGACATAATCACTTCCTCGTTATCCTCTGCTTTGTGTGTTTGCATGGGCTGTTTGCACACATGTGCATGTGGGTACCCAAGAGTAAGCAAACACGTCCGGTAGCTCCTTTAGAACCATGATCTGCCAGTGTGGTGGCACATTGCTTTGCTGAAGTTTTCAAAGTCACTTCTGAATGATGGACGTTGATGGGGAGCACGTGGCCTTGGAGTATGTCATGGCCGCTGATGAACTGTGTCACCCTGAGCAGATCACCAGACATTCCTGCCTCTTCCTTCCTTCCTTCCTTCCTTCCTTCCTTCCTTCCTTCTTTCCCTTTCTGACAAGTCACTTGGTGGGAGGTGGCTCATGTAGTCAAAGGGCTCTGATTGGCTATGTTCATGAAAACGATTGTTTTAGGATTGTTATAGACAATAACAAAACAGCAGTAAGGTGTTAGAAGAGACAGTTGTGCAAAAGTACTTGACACCATCACTGCCATTTCTTGGTCTGAGAGAAGAAGGATTTAGCTGACACCTTCAATTAGGCATGAGGTGTCATCACAAAGAAGCTCAGGGTCCTGACCCAGGCCATTCGACCTGCAGGCTGGCCTGCCGCCGCGGCTCAGGAGATGTCAGGACACCATGCTTCCAGTCTCTCAAGTCCCTTTTCCCTCGTGGGTACCCTATGCAGTGGCTAATACAAAGGTTGCTCAACTTCAAGCTTGTGGTGAGTCCACTCGGGTTTACTCACTGACTCACCTCGTGTAAGTTACGACGGCCTTAACATTAATTATGATCTGCAAGAGAGCATTAGAAGTTGGCAGCATGGAACTGGCCAGTGCTTGAGAAGGCAGCTCACTAGATGTCTGTAGTAAGTCTGTTTTCAACACGTCTAATTGGGGATGTGTATTACACAGTGTCGCATTTAAATAGTGACTTCCGCTCCATATAAACACTTCATTGTTTTCTCTGGTTGTTAGGGTTCTCTTTCCAAGCGCAACTTAATAGCCGGTGTGACTTCAATGAAGTTCATATTAGAAACCAACTCTTCGACTCTATATGCACGAGGGCTCTCAGAAACCCAGTGCCACTGAGCTTCGAGGCCTTCCATGGTTTCATTGGTAGAGACATGGGGCCTCAGCGTCCCTACTTCAGTCAACTTCAATTTATGAACAGACCCGGTGCCCATAGCGGGGTTGGGGCAGTAAAGAAATTAGGGAAGCTGTCCTGGGGGGAACCCAAAGGAGGACCGTGATAGATGGCCTACTATGCAAAGCCGTAAGCTACCGCAAGGGCTGAGGAGGAAGGCATTGCTTGGACCAGCATTGAGGGTAACGCCACATGATGGTTACATTCATGCTTGATCTCAGTCTGACAAGCACAGTCACACACAAGCTGTGTGACTGCGGCAAGCCCATACTCTGTGCTGTACCTCGTTCTTAATTTTAGGAGTTTAGATGTTATCACAGAGGCTGTTTGGAAAACATATTTTAAGCTGACTGTAGCTCCTGAGGCCTGGAGAAGACTCGGGTGGCAGCATGAAGGTTGGACTTAAAGGAAACTGAAGCTGCCAGTCAAGAAGACCAGGGAGGAGGTTGGAGAGGGAAACACTGTCACGTTCTGGAGCAAAAGCTACTGTTGACCAGTTGATTGATCAGACTGAGCACATTGTACTTTTGATCTAGTGATGGATAGATGGGAAGAGGGGTCAACTGTGAATAGATGCCGAGTGGGTCATCGCCAAGGTGCCCAGGTGATCACCCGAGGAAAGAAAATCAGGTGGCTCTTAGCCTTATTGCTTCCCCATATTCCAAAGGATTACCCAAATCTCACATTTATGAAGTAGGATCTGTAATATTGAAGGAGTAGCTTTTATGGCCCCGTGCTCTTGGCAATAGGCAAACATCTCAGATTCCCAAGAAGAAAGTGGTGGTTCTATTATGAAATTAATTTTCCGCTGATCCAGACCCAGAAGGCTCTTTGAAAGATAAGTGTTGATGGATGTATGAAGATTTCCATCCAGCCCTATAAAACATGAGCTCTGCAACTCTGCAAGCAGAAATAGAGCCTTTCTGGCAGAAATGTTAACACGGTACCTTGGTATTATTGGGTGATCGTTTTTCAACACCTAGGACGGCTTTTAAATGAACAATTCCTGTTTATATCTTCCCCTTGGATATCATGAAACTCCCAGGCATCTTATAAACTTTGGAACAGGTCTGTGTAGCTGAGGTCATATGCAGAAAGCAAAAGCCCAGGCACATCACACTTATAGAGGGATCGTGTCGCCAGTGATCCAGGCATGAGCTGAGGAGCAGTTTGAATCCCAGGAAGGGTTCTGCAAACAAACAAACAAAAAATGCAAGGAATGAATCCTGAAGCTGATACCAAAGCTATGCTACAGCAAGTCCATGAGACTGAAAAGGCCCTTGGGAGTGGAAGATGAGAAGAGGCTGATGGGGAAAGACGTAGCCCCAAGTTTCTGTCTCCATTGTGTCAGGCAAGTAGGAGAAGCAGTATAGAGAATGGAGGATGTGCACGTAGCCGACCTACGCTTGATACTCTCTATGCCTATGTTGTGTGTGTGTGTGTGTGTGTGTGTGTGTGTGTGTGTGTGTGTGTGTCCACAATCCCTAAGATGGAGTGAGACTGGAAAGTCTATGGAACATGAAGGCATAAGCATCAATTCAAGAGACACATGCAGGGATTCAGGAGTTCCTTTGGTCTTCAAAACTGGCTTAAGAAGGTATATGACAAGTGTAGTCTCACTGTGATGGCAGTCTTATAGGTGTGCTCCAAAGATCCTCAGAACTGTAGACACATAGCAACCTTGTACAACAAAAGGTAGAACTGGGGGACTGGTGAACTGTGGCCTGCCCTTCATGTGTCACGTCAGTGAGCACTTTACAGTTGTGGAGATGCCTGGTTGGGGAAACCGAGCCTTGTGTGCTTTGCAAAAGAATAGATATTCTCAGAGTAAATCCTTCAGTCAAGCTAATAGTGTGATTAGACTTCTCCACTCTTGTCATCTGCATGCTCTTTATACATACTAACTTGGCTTTGTCATTTGTAAAATGTTGGTATCAATATAATATAATAAACATTAATATTGTATTAACATAATTAATTATCCTGCCCTTGACCTTAATTACCACAATTTAAAGTCCTTAGTTCCACACATGACACATATTAGATGCTTGAAAAATGGAAGCTATTGAGTTCACTGTAGAAAACTACATATTATTCAGAGAAACACAGTCTCTGAAACTAGAGTCCTTGTTGAAAAACAGACTAGGGGGCTGGAGAGATGGCTCAGAAGTTAAGAGCACTGACTGCTCTTCCAGAGGTCCTGAGTTCAATTCCCAACAACTACACTGTAGTTCACAACCATCTGTAATGAGATCTGGTGCCCTCTTCTGGCCCGCAGGTGAACATGCAGTCGGAGCGCTGTAAACATAATAAATAAATAAATAAATAAACAAACAGACTAGATGAAAATAAAGGAATCTCCCCATTGAATGAAGTCTACTCTACTTTTGTAATTTCAGCAGAGCGACCGGACCCTGTATGAGATGAAAATAACTTCAAAAAGGAGCAGGAAGACAAAAAAACAAACAAACAAACAAACAAAAAAAAAACAAAAACAAAGACAAAAAAACCTCAGAAAGGAGGCCACAGAGGTCTGTGGTTCTTTCTGAATCACAAATCCTCTAGTGGCTGGGAGGTAGCTCATTGAGTAAAGTACTTGCCCTTATAAGAGTGGGGACTCTACTAGCCAGACCAGACCTATAATAGTTGGAGGGGAACACCAATCCACCTACAAAACTCTTGAACCAAAATTTACCCTGTCTACAGATGTGCAGAGATAAAGATAGCATAGAGACTGAGGGAATGACCAACCAATGCCTGGCCCAACCTGAGACCCTTTCCATGGAAGGGAGCCAAACCCTGGCACCATTAAGGATATTCTTCTATGTTTACAGACAGGTGCCCAACTTGATTATTCTCTGAGAGGCCTCATGCAGCACTCGATTGAATTAGGTGCTGAGACATACAACCAAACATTAGGCGAAACTTGGGGAGTCATGAGGAAGAGTGAGAGGGAAGGATAGAAGGTCCGGAAGCTACAAGAAGACCAAGAGTCAACTAACCTAGACCCATGGGGCTCACAGAGATGAAAGCACCAATCAAAGAGCACGCATGGACTGGACCTAGGCTCCTTCCACATATGTAAACAATGTGCAGTGTGATCTTCATGTGGGCCCTTTAGTAAGTTGAGTAGATGCTCACTATGGCATGGACTCTGTTGCCTGCTTTTGATCACTTCACCCTAACCAGGCTACCTTGCCTGGTCTCAGTGGTTGAGGATGTGCTCAGTCTTGATGAACCTTGATGAGCTTGGGTGAGTTGGGGGGGTCCTCTTTTCTAAGGACAAAGGGAGAAGATGGTGAGAGGGAGGGACTTGGCGGAGAGGAGGAAGGGGGCTATAATCAGGATGTAAACTGAATATGTAAATTAAAAATAAATTTAAGAAGGAGTGAGGACCTCAGCTTGAGCCCAGAAACCCACATACAGAGTTGGGAGCAGTGGTGAACACTTGCAATTCCAGAGATAGTGAGATGGAGGCGGAGACAGGTGGATCTCTAGAGCCCGCTATCCAGAGAGTACAGCCTACTTGGTGAAGTTTCAGGCAAACGAAAGACCCTGCCTCAAACAAAAAGTAGAAAGTTCCTGAAGAACACCTGAGGTTGACCTCTGATCTCTCACAATGCACAGATGCATCCATACAAATGTGAACATGTACACACACACTCACACAACACACACACACACACACACACACACACACACACACACACACACACACACACTGAATCCTATCAATCCAAATTCAGGCATTTTATCCAGCTAGAGGCAGGCACCACTGCTCTCCTGGGTTCAGTTGTTTGTGGCCTTTGTTATACCAATCTGAAGAAGAATCTGTGAGCCTGAGTGTGTGTTAGCCAGTCCCATGAAGAGGGGTTGGGAAGTCAGGCCACAGAGAGAAGCTGCCCAGAATGTTCTGATGCCTGATTGTTGTTCATGGGCTATGTGGTGACTGGGCCAGTGGTGGATGTGGAGGGAGGGAAGAGGACACAGCCTCTGAGCACAGAAGCCACTCAGCAGGCAGCCACTGTTTTGGCATTCCTGCCTTTGCTTACCCTTGCCCAAGCCACAAGGCCTTCCATCTTGCTGCCTCTCACCTAAAGACTCACAGTATCGGGGTGGAAACGCTGGCACGGGCTGCTTCCATGTGCTCCATGCTAGTCTGGGCCTGATTACACTCAAGCAGCCATGCCTTGTGAATGCCTCTGGGATCACATAACTCTTATGAAATCATGTTCTTACAGGGCAAAGTCAGTGGCTATCGCCAGCCTAGACCTAAATGGCCACAGTTTACTGAGCAAGGCTGCTTTGAGAAGTCTTAAATAACCTCATTTGTAACAGGGAAGAAGAGGAGGAGGAGAAGGACAGAAGAGGGCAAGAGGGTGGGAAGGAAGAGGAGGAGAGGGAAGGGCAAAGAGGAAGAGAAGGAAGAGAAAGGGAGGGAGGGAGGGATAGACCAGAGAAGTAGGGGACCAGGCTTGGGGCTTAGCATAGTCACCCACATTGGTACCTTGCTATTGACCCAGATGTCAGCCTCCATCTTTTTTCCCAGAGTCCCCACTTCAGTCATCGGCTTTGCTTCCTCAAGGGTGGATTTCTCCTTGTGATTTTATTCCTCCTGGTGATCTTATCTGGAGTTATACTTTTCAGTCTTGGTACAAGCAGGAGGGCGGTCAATAAAGTCAGACAGAGTTAGTTACCTGGCTGCTGAATGGAGGACACAGTATCACACAGTTAATACACTATGGGTGTTTCATCACCGACAGGGGTGGGCTGTTTTTACCCTCGTTATTTAAATAATTAAACAGAGGAGTCTAAATCAGTTATTCAAAACCACACAGTCTGTACATGGCAAAATCAAATTTAACACTGTTGAGGGGACATCGGATTGGTGACACAGTTGGTAAAACACTTGGGAGCCACGTGGGAGAGTCTGATTTCCCATATGAACAACACAAAGTTCATTTGAACTGGGAGGCCCTTCGTTTAGGACCAGCCTATTGTGGTGAGTTGACAGAGAAACAAGGATGTGTGGATCGCTGTAGTGTCTGCACAGGTGGTCCTGGATCAGTTTGCAGCCTCATCCTGAATCCTGAGTTGTGACAAGATAAACAGCCTCTCAAGTTTTACACTCCCTCCAAACCTAGATGAAGGTCACACACATAACAGGGGGCCAATTGTTCTTTCCTTTTAAATTAAACCTAAACTGTTGCCATATGCATGACTTACATATAGATCTTGAGAGGAAATTGTTGGCATGAGGTTACTGTGTAATTCAAATGCTGGTTTCTGTATCGCCCATATCTAGTTGCAAGCTTTGTTCTGAGAGTCTCCTGTCTCGATGTTGTATAAGTGCTGCTCCCCAATTGCTCCCTTGTATGTCAATAAAACAGCTTACAGCCAATCGCTGAGCAGGGGAGAGAATAGGGCTGGACTTGCTGCCAGGTAAGGGAGGAAGAGTTAGAAGAGAAAGCAGGGGATTCTGCCTCAGGCAGAAGTGCAGGAAGATGAAGAAGATTCAGCTGGAGCAAAGAAAGAACTAGAAAGCAAGTAACTTGGGCATTCTGGCAAATACGGACTCAGGATAACATGGAGAGTTAAGAACCGGCTTAAACTGCTCAAGATTGTGTTGTAAAACCTTATGGACAATTATAAAAGAGTCTCCGTTATTTGTGTGATAGCTGGGTTAAGAGAGAAACTACGAGAAAGAAATATGGTTTTATAAAAATAACTCTTAACAGAAAATGCCCTTACAAAGCTCTTTATAAGGATGGCTCCCCGTTTTCATTTACCAGTGTAAATCCTTTAGCAAATGTGTCCTAAGGGTGGCTTGGAAATTCCCCAGTCCTTGCAAATAAGAAATAAGATTTTCTAAAAAATCACATTTTCCATTTTCAGTTATTGTATTTTTCTGCTTAGTATTACGCACACACACAAAACCTTCAATAAATGCCATGAAGACTCTGTGAGATTTTTGGCTACCTCCCCAATTTCATTGGTTTCACTGAAACTTTAAAACAAACACCAGTAAATTCATGCCTATATGTTAAACATAGGAACCTCATCACTGTGCCTCATGGGGGTACGCCAGCATTCTGACGGCCCTACCATATGCTAGCTGCTGTTCTAGGCGAACTGTCATCTAGATCTGACCAGCACCCCATAGCCAGGTGGACTGCACACTGCATTGATGCTTAGACTATGGGATTAAATTTCTGGACATCTATGGTAAAGTACAAGTGCTCATGGTGCAGCTCAGTTAGTAGAGTTCTCCCTTCCCTATAAGCAGGAGAGCCAGATTTGATCCCCAGAACCCACATAAAAGCACAGGTGAGGTGATGCTCATTCACAGTTCCGGAGCTGGGCATGAAAAACCATTTAGCCTAGCCTAATTATTCAGCTCCAGGCAAAAGGAGAGAGACCTATCTCAAGGGGGGTAGGTGATGTTCCTGAAGATGACACCTGAGGTTGTCCTCTGGCCTTCATATGCATGTGCAGATATGTGCAATACACCTGCAAACACACGCACACACAAATATATATAATGAAGTGGTAATTACATTTTTCTTAAAGAAATCAGTGAAAACGTCAAAATTAAAACAGGAATTCAAACCCAGGACAAATATTGAGTGGTCATAGCTGAGAGCCAGTCTAGAACTATATAATGGAAGCTGTCTGGATGAACCCAGCAAATGTTATAGCTAAGAAGTGCTTGAAGCTGCTTCGTGAATCAATGTTTAAGGCAACAAAACACTTTGAGAACCACAGTTACCAACATAGGGGCTCTGCTTTGTTCAAACCTTAGAGCCCACTTTAGCCTACATTTGGAAAATTTAAACATGGATTATATTAATTATATTAAGTGTTAAATGATAGCATGATATTATTAAATATTATAAGGGCATGTGCATGTATAAGTGAAACCACAAGAGGTTTACTTTAAGATAAATGAGGAAAAAGCAAAGTGTAATCCATTATTAAGATTAGCAAAACACTGATAGTTTTTATATCTGAGGTGCATTACACCTCTTTATATTTAAGTGCATGCCAAAATTTCCAGGATGGACACATTTTTAAAAGCTAGATGAATGAATTATGTGTTTTCTAGTTTTAAAGAAACTATACTTCCCACCTGTCCAACCTTCTTTATTCCAACCCTTGTGCCATTTAATTATCTGGCTGCCATTGTTACACTAATTAGTTTTTCCAAAGTCAAATAGAAATGGCTGATATGATCAGTGTTGGGGACGGAACAGACAGTTCAGTTCCTGAGCTGAGAAGGACTTGATAGAATTTTGCCCCAGGAGCTCCATCCACGGGGATGGGAGTAAGGTGCACAGGACACTTGTGTCACATTTCTCCACCAGCTTTTTGGAGGAGATGACCTCTCACATCTATCTATCCTTGGGGAAGTTTAAACACAGCCATCCATGTGTGAATTACACAATTGAGTGATACCCCTGTACATCAGGGTCCTTGGCAAGGGTTGATAAAAACTGACCAGGCGTATCTCACGAAAGCGTTCTAGGTGGAACAGAATCTATAAGATCTGGGAGATTTCTTATGGTCTGGCTGCATTTAAAAATACATAACAGAGCACTGGAAACTTCAGAAGGAAGGGCCATATCCCTGGTCAAAAGCTTGACCTTGTTTGTGCTGTGGAATTGCCCAGATGAGTAACTTTACCTCAGTTTGGGAGGGCAGCAGAGGGAGTCTGAGTTTTTCCTCTTGGTCTGGCTGTTTGAGTTGAGTTGGCTTGGCACTTAAGAGTATGAGTGTCCTCAAATCCTGAAGGGACCTCCAGTCTCACACCTGACCCTACTCCTCTGTCCAGGAACTTCACTTTTGTCTTTGTACTGCCCAGCCTCTGAAAGGACCATGTGAGTGAATTTCTAACAATAAATTCCTGCGTGTGCCTGTCACATTAGTTCTGTTTCTCTAGAGGATTCTGACCAATACAAGATCATAGTGGATTGAGGTGGACCCTTACCTCTGGCTGGCTGGGCCCCGACACATGCAAACAGGAAGGTTGCACTGGGAATGCTAATCTGAAGAGCAGAGACAGGAGTGGAGACTATAAAATTAAAAAGAAAAGAAAAGCAAACAGTCAGCAGCTACGAGTAACCAGGAAAGAGACGTTGGGGCTAAGAGCCCATCAGGAGGAGCCAGACTTGCCAACCTTGTTTTTGGACATCTTGTCTTAAGAGCCATGAGAGAATAACGTCTGATGTTTATAGCCACCCAGATTGTCTTCATTATTATGGCAGCCCCAGAAAACAAATACATTCACATTAATCTGCTTCGGGGCATGCTGGAACTTGCGTGTTTCTAGAACACAAGTGCTCTCTATTCATTTGCCATAGGGGAGCCCGTTGACGGATCTGTGGATGACGCAGTGAAAGTGCCGCATCCTGGCCATCTTAGTGAGCAGTCTTCTGCAGGCACTAGCTTTGTTTCTGAGGCAGGGATGAGGAGCCCACAGGTAGAATGGAAAGATGCTGATGAGCAGTGAGAGAACTGGTCCCACCCTGACTGTTGCCTCCAGGTGGAATTTACAGTTCAGATTCCAGAGGCTCTCTCTGTAGAGGCCTGGGCTGGGCAGTCAAGAGTCTACAGGTTTCCAAAAGTGTCAGGTGCCTATGGTGGCTGAAGGACATAGTGCATTGGTGGAGACTACACGTACTGGACCCAGAACAGACACGTTGGCATCACCTTTTAAAGACCAGACTCCCTATCTCTGCTTCTTTGTTATTGTGGGTTTTGTTGTTGTTGTTTTTTAACGGCTGGATTGAGTATAATGAAAAGTACAAGATGAAAGTGATTATAATTTAATTCTGTGAGATCTTGCGCAGTTTTACTTTTTAAAGTAAAAAAAAGAAAAAAAAGAAAAGAAAAAGAAAGAAAAAAGAATTTCAAGAAAGAAAGAAAGAAAAAAGAAGTTGAGGGTACACGCTGAGGAAACAGGCAGTCGCCAAAAGGTTGAGTGTCTCTCTAATCTGTCAGCGACAACATATGTATGGCTGACAGTTGGAGTCATCTCAGAGTTGGCAACGCGGCACTGTTAGGAAGTTTAAATTTGTGTTTAATCATTGTTAGCGGTGTTTTAGCAAATCGTGTAAGGGACAATATGTGCTTCTCTGCTGCTTGGAAAGGAGACGTTTATAGTAAGAAATATTTGACTGTAAACATATTTTCTACTGAACTCTATTTTCTGTCTACATAGAAGGGAAGCCGAACCTCACCTAAGCTCGGTGAGGGACCCAGCTAATCTCTGCTCTAGGATTATGGGGGATACATTCTTCAAAAATAGTTTATGAAAGTTTTAATTACACACATAATCATCAAATGTTCAGTAATTGCTGCATATTGATTCTGCTTTTTTTCTGGAAATGCTAAAACTATTTCAATATACACAGAATCAATAAACATAATTAAAAAATGAGCTCATCAAAACAGTAATTAAATGTACTTAGCAGCTTTTGTGGCGTTTCCCCATATGGTTACTGTGGGAGTGTGAATCTGGCATGCAAGATAAATGTAACAAATAAAGTAAAAGCCTCAGAAAAGATTACTGTTGAATTGTAATACAGTAAAGCCTAGCTCCACAGCAAGTCTCACTAAATCAAAAAGTCGACAAAAGGAGTTAGCATGTGCAATTATTGTACAGTTTGGGGCTGTTTTCTATTTATATGAGATTAACACTATCATAGTCTGCATTCAGACAGAACACTAAATTCCTCCCACATGAAAGAAATTTGGGGAGAGTGCCCCCCAATTATTAATATGACAATTTCCCTTTTAAGATCTTTCTGGCAAAGAACTTGATCCTCTGTCCCTGCCTTGGGGGGGGGGGCCCATATGTCTTTCAGAAACCAAGTCATGTGACTTTAGAGCCTTAGATCATGTGATCCTCAGAGTTGTAGTTCCTAAAAATGACGGTTCATTTCAGCAGGCCTTGCTGTGGAAATGTAAATTAAAATGTGCTTCTTGCTTTTCAAGGGGTCCAGAGTCCATCCTGGTGTTAAAATCTCTAGAGCTTGGGTTGCTTCAGAATGGGCCCCGAGGCAAGTTCACGTGGTGGGCCACTCTCCGAAGCCAGGCCAGCGTTGGGGAGGAGAGCCATGCATGGAAGGAAAAACAGCCCAGAAATACATTGCAGAGAGCAGGCTGCTGCACAGTACAGGCTCAGTAGAGAGCCCCAAGACAGTGGAGTCACGCCCCAGGAACAAGGGAGGAGGGCATTTTCTTCCTACGTTCCAGCTGGCTTTGTCTGAAGGCCACACTGTAAGCCACCTCATGCTCTGGCTCAGTCTAGGGACAGAGGACATATTGACATGGAGAGAAGGACAAAAATGTTAAGTCTGGGGCTACAAGTGAGGGAACCCACTTCTTCTCACAAAGGGCCTTTTAGGCTTAATAACGCCCTCTACAGGAGCAGTTCTTAGCCTGTGGGTCGTAAACCCTCTGGGGGTCACATATTACACAGCCTGTATATCAGCTATTTATATTATAATTTATAATAGTAGCAATACTACTGTTATGAAGTAGCAATGAAATAATTTTACGGTTGAGGGTCACCACAACATGAGGGAATTGTACTAATGGGCCACAGCATTAGGGAGGCCGAGAACCAGTGCCCTGGAAGACGTCCATATAGCCCCAAGATCTCTGAATGCTGTCTTACATGGCACAATTCTGCCAGTGTCATTAAGGATCTCAAAAATGTTATCCTGAATAATCTAGGTAAGGCCCAAGGCAACCACTGGTGTCTTCATGCAGGTAACCAGTGGAGGTGATGTCAAAGAGAAAGGGTAACATCCATGTAGTCTCATAAGTGGAGTTTGACTTGATGTCAAAGAATGCTATAGCCATCAGAAGCTAGCAGAGGCGGTGGAGAGGTCTCTGGAGTGTCTGAGGAGGTAGAAGTGCAGCCCTGCTGACACCTGACTTGTACCCACAAACGTGGGTTCGTAGCCTCCAGGAACGATACATTGCTGTTGGTTTTGCTAACTTGTGTGTGTTAAGTAACTCGTCACTGTAGCCACAGGAGAGTAAAGCCGGGTTCTGAAAGGAGGATGGCTAGCGTGTTGGTAGAAAGAGGAGAGCGAGGTCAGCAGGTATACACGTCATCTCGTCGGAAACTGAAGTGCGTTATTCGGATTATTTCAATTCATTCTCCCGTCATGACTCCATTTTTTGAAGTGTCTTGCACTATCCTTCATGTCTGTCAACAGCTACATCTCCAGGTGGTGGCAGACAATGTTTCTTCTCTGGCCAGCATGTTTAAAAGGAAGCCATCTTTGTCTGCTTTTTCCTGGGTCTCGTCTGAGGAAGTTTAGACACAGTCTACCATTTCTAGACACTCCATAGATTTTCTAGCCACCCACCTGAATCATGTGTACGTTTTTCTCCATCCTTTAACTCCCCTGTTGTAGAATCCCACCTGGGTTTTGACTGAATGGGGCCACTCAACCTTGAATCCTTCTGTGAGATGTCCTCTAGACTGTGTGTAAAGACAGTACAGCCTGCCGTGCAGCCTCCAGAGAGCTTATAATTAGATTTGGCTTTTAAAGGTGAAGAAATATTTCACAGTAGAAATAAGACCGAGGAGAGGAAATGCATGAAAAAATAGTATCAGAACCCTCTTGGTTATTTTGGACTTTGGACACAGATGGGAGTCCATCTTATTCTACCCTTCAAAATCCATTGAGCAGTACCAGATGTGGGGGCAAAGAAAATTCAAAAGACTCACACATTTCCAGTCACAGGAGGAGCTGTGTGGAGGAAGGAGGGAGAGGGTTTTGCAGATCAGCTGGTTTCTTGGTGCATCATGTGGCCAGATGAGAACCCTTAGTCACATCTGCAGGCATGGTGTGCTGGTGTTAATATTCATGCAGAGAGCTGTTTCCTCTGCATTTTTTAGCAGCATGGTAGGTCTGGATGAAGAAGCATTTCCTTTGTGTTGAGGATTTTGTGTCACATTACTTTGGAGCTTTGGGGAATTAATTTTAAAAGAGCGCCGTGAGGGAAAATACTAGGCTTGATGCAGGGGCGATGCTCCAAATACACAGTGGGTCAAGTCAGAACTGACCAGTCAGGATAGATGCTGCCCTGGAGGCCCTTGATGGGCCAGGTACTAACTACAGAGAGGAGTGCGTGCTTGCATGTGCAGTGAAAGTGTGTGTGTGTGTGTGTGTGTGTGTGTGTGTGTGTGTGTGTGTGAGTCTGTGTGTCTGTGCGGCTCTGTGTGTGTGTCGTGTGCACGTGCTTAGGTGTTTAAGGATGTTAGGGGCACTCAGGGTCTAAGATTGAGCAAAGTCAGTATGTCCATACCAGTATGTGCATCTAAATGTTAGCGCCCTCATCCTCTGATAAATAATGAGATTCTGGGCTAGAAAGGTGGCTCAGTCGTTAAAAGCACATATTTGCAAGAGCAAGTTCAGTTCAGGACAAGACCTGAGTTCAGTTCCCACCACCCATGTCAGGAAGCTCACAACTACCTGTAACTCCAAATTTGATACTTGTGGCTTGTGCATGCACCTGTACCCATGGGCTTATACTTGTAATTATGTACATCTGTGTAATTAAAAATAAAATTTTCACACAACACGAGATCCATTTACTCAGTGCATATTGTTTGTATCTTCTCTGTGTTGTTAGAGGACATGCCACATAAGCTCTAGGATCAGAAGGTACTGCCAACCAAAAAGCAACTGCACATATTGTCACTGGAATCTCAAATGACATAAAGTTAGGATACTGATGCTACTGAGTTTATAGGCTCAGGTATGTGCCATGTATGTGTATGTATCAGCCTTTCTTTACTTCTTTCGGATGCCTTTCTATTTTCAGTCCCTTGATCTAGAACCTTTACACAAACCTGTGTATAAATGTTTATTAGGTGCTGTGGGACATTAGGAAGCAGACAGGGCACAGAAAGAGATGGGCAGAGACAAAGACAAACCCACGTGCACCAGAGGAAGTGCTAAAAGCTGCTGTGGGCAACATAGGCTCAGTTCTGGGCGGCTCTCTGCCGAGCATAAAGCATTCAGGCTCCCCAGAGAATCCTCCTGAAATGTAGATGGAGAAGGTTGGAACTATTACCCACAAACCCTCCCTGCTGTTGGCTGAGGGTGAGTGACTAAAGTCCTCCTCCGTGCTCCGGGGATGTGCACGGCTGGCCTGGGTCTGCATGATGCATTCAGCGTGAGATTCTGCATCAGCATGTGAGTGTCCATCCCTGTCGTCCTCACCATGTGTAGACTGTAGAAAAGTGAGGAGACGCCTCCTGAAGACCTGCGAAGTCGTGCTCTGCCCTGGACTCCTCATGTCCTGCAGAGGGCTCCAGTACCCTTGCAGGTATGGGTGGAGCCACCTGATGAATCTTCTCGCTGCGGTTCACAGTTCGTTCACACAGCACGTGAATTCATATGCAGTAATTTCAGAATGTCATGCCTAACGTTGAGCTTAGAGCCCTCCCAGGTTCTGTCTTTTGTCTCCCTGTATTGTGGGACACGGGCCTTCACTGATAAGGAACCCCATGGTAAGTTTTCTCCAACTGGGTCTAGCAAGATGGGGCTCAAGGAGCACCAATGTTTGGTGGCTTCTGTTTGACATTCTGCGGCTGTGTGTAGGCTCTGAACTTAACCTTTTAGCCGCCCTCTTTGAAAAAACACTTGCTGTTCTGCATTTGTGCTGCCCTCCTATTGGATTAGGTTTAAATGTCATTCTATGCTGACATATATTTGCTTTGTCTTGGAAAAGAGTGAGGTGAAAATTGCTGAGGTCTGCCTCTCATCCAAGCCTCCTTTGTTAGCAAGGGTTTACCTGCTTGGCTCTAGGGCCTAATGTGATTCTTGCAGGCTGATTCAATTTTAATGTCACTCTCTGCACAGCAATGGTCCCTGCGGGGTCTCAGGAACTTCTCATCTCAAGCACTCAGCGTCTAACTCGTGTAATCGGCGGGGACCCCGAACTCTGACTCCGTGAGGCTGGTTCCCCCTAGAGTCTCTACTGAGGTCAATTGACTTAGGTGAGGGAGTTATTTGGGCCAACATTTCTTCCCTTGCAGGGAGGAAGGGAAGGAGTGCTGGTCGGAACCGAAAGAAGTATGCGTTGCCTTTAGCTCGGTCTGTCTCGGCAATCACTTCAACTCCGCACTGCAATTGGTCTCTGTTGATGAAACATGCTGATATTCTTGAGGTCTGGGAGGTCAAAACAGTCGCTCTTGCCTCTTTCCCCTGTGGGCCCGACTGAGTTTGAGAAATCGGTTTTCCAGATGGACTGCTGGCCACAGAGCTTCGCCTTGCGGTGCTATGAGGGACGCTGAAGCTGGCTTTACCTGCCCCTGGGAACCAATAACCACTCAGGGTTTCCTCCTCTGAGGTGGGGGTTGCGGGTAACAGGGCTCAAGGCTTGAGGCTGGACTCAGAGCGGGGGCATTCCTGTGACCACATGTGGAGCCGGGCTCCTCTCATTCCACAACCCGTCACGAAGGAGGGCACCTCCTCAAAAAAAAAAAAAACAACAAAAAACAAAAAACCTGAATTAATCTCTTGGTACCCATGCCTTTTCAAACTTGGTTCTGGACTTTTATTAACTTTTACTTCAAACACAATAGTCAAAGGCTCTGAAAACCCACGGAGAGAAGTGAGTGAACGCCTCCTCTGTCTTGGAGGGGCTGTAATTTACGTCCTGTGAGGACCGGCCTGCTGGAAGCCTGCGTTCACTTCTATTTCTGCCTCGGCTTTGGGGCGGATCTAATTCTTTATCACCATTTAGCTTATGAAACACCTATTGGTGCAGCTTACACTGACCTGCTGCATTCCTGCTGACAGCTGAGAGATACAGAGGCATAAATTAGGAAACAAAAGTTTCCTTTTTGAAAATCAGTGGCTTTTTAACCCTTCTGAAGGTTAAGTAAGCAACTAAGATTTTTTTTAAGGTTTTTTTTTATTACATTGACTAATTTAGTGTGTGTGTGTGCATGCATGTGTGTTTGCATGGATGTGCATGTGTGTGTATATGTGGATGTGCATGTGTTCATGTGTGTGTGCATGTGTGTCTGTGTTGTGTGTGTGCATGCCCATGCACATGCATGTGCACATTTACCTTTGCCATGGTTTACTACTGAGGCTGGAGGGCAGCTTGTGAGAGTCAGGTCTCTTTTTCCAGCACAGGGTAAGACTCAGGCCACCAGGTTTAGTGACAACTTCCTTGACACTGAACCATCCTTTCTTCCCACAGGGTTACAATTTAAATTATATATTCCATTTAAAAAGTTCTCAAGTCCCAGCGTTGTATTTATCGATGTTTCCAGTTGAGTTTTTATGTTATATAATATTGGTAGGTTTTTCTTTTTCTGTAGGAGTGAACAGAGCTGCTAATAAAGATAATTACTGTCTTGGTGGCTCACTATACAGTGGGGCTAAGAATTATGTCACAAGGAAACAATGTTTCGAGCCACCTGTACCATCTGTTTATCCACAGTGGTAACCTTTTTACCTAAGCCTCTCTGTTCATTGCTTTCCTACGTGAATAGATAATAATATACCTATGGTGAGGTTCAGACACAGGTTCAGCAGTAGAGCACTTACCTTGTATGTGTACAGCTCTTCTTTCAGTCTCCAACACCACAGTAAACAAACAAACAAAATCATAGAACCTATCCTCTAGAGCTATTGAGTTAAATGCTAACCCAGACTGAGAGCTGAGCTGAGAGCAGTGTCTCATGTACAGTGTATCCCAGGCGGGTTTTTTGTTACTATGATTCTTAAAATATTTTATGTTTGGTACATGTGTCTGCAGGCATGTGTATGTGAGAGTAAATGTATGCACATGTTTGTTTGTGTTAGTGTGTGCAAGGACACATGTCCTTGAATGTGCATGTGGAGGAGGCCAAAGGGCATCCTTGAGCACTGTCCAGCTTCTTTTTGAGACAAGGTCTGTCTATCAATGGCCAGGAGCACAGCCATTAGGCAAGGTTGAGCATCTTCTATGAAGGCTGAGAGCTGCCTGTTGCTGTCTCCCCAGTGCTGGGACTACAAGGCTGTACCACCACACCCAGATCTTTTTTTTTTTTAAAGCATGGTAGACTTTAGATCTTTATGGTTACAAGGAAAGCACTTTACTGACTGAGCTTGTGATTGCTTGTCACTTGAGACTACAGGCATCAGTGACAAATGAGACACAATCAGTAATTTAAAAATGTATTTCAAGCCTCCAATGTAGGAGGACCTAGGCCTGAAAACACAGTAGTGAGCTAGGGAGTCACTGTTCCTCCTGGCAACCTAGTGGGATGGGTATAGGATGAAATATGATCGTGCTAAGAGGAAGAAGAAAGTGGAGTAATGGGGCAGAGAGTGAACGGTGCATGGGCTCTGGGGTTTCTCCTGAGTGGTGACTGCTGTACTTTGGATGTAGCTTGTCCCCATAGGCCCATATCTGAGGAGCTTGGGCCCAAGATGGTGATGATCTCATAGCTGCAGAGACAGCATGGAGTCAGGAGCCGTATAGTCACATTGCATCCACAGATAGGAAAGAGAAGGAATGACAGGGGCAGATACTTGAATGCTTTTCTAAAAATATATTTTATTAATTTATTCATATTACATCTCAACTGTTATCCCATCCCTTGTATCCTCCCATTTCTTCCTCCCTCCCATTTTCCCCCTACTCCCCTCCCCTATGACTGTGACTGAGGGGGACCTCTTCCCCCTGTATATGCTCATAGGGTATCAAATCTCATCTTGGTAGCCTGCTATCCTTCCTCTGAGTGCCACCAGGCCTCCCCATCCAGGGGATGGGGTCAAATATGGGGCACCAGAGTTCATGTGAAAGTCAGTCCCCACTCTTCACTCAACGGTGGAGAGTGTCCTGTCCATTGGGTAGATCTGGGTAGGGGTTTGAAATTTACTGCACGTATTGTCCTTGGCTGGTGCCATAGTTTGAACAGGAAAGAGTGTTGGAGAAAAGAAACTTGTGATGCCAAAGACTTGCTCAGCGCTGCACATGCAGGAAGAGCCCGAGGCACCTCATGAGGTATGTGGCCAAAAGATCACCTTCTCCCACCATGCATCCTCTGGCGGATCATGTGAGTCTGAAACATGGGCGATACATCTGAGATCAATGACTATCTCAGACTATGGAATAGGGTTAGTACTAGAGACGCTATTGATGCTGTGACCACGCCTGCTAACAGAAAGATGGATAAGAATCATTCTACATATCTAGGGAATAGTTACACACACACACACACACACACACACACACACACACACACACACACACCTTTGAATAGCTGGTGGTTTTACGACTCAGAGAAATAAGGAAATGCCCTAAGATGTGGGAGAAAATCTGTGCTCCAACCTAAAGGCAAAAGACATTCTTCGGCACGAGCTTTCAGGTATTTCTGGATTTATGAATCCTGTACCGCTAAGCAGAGGCACCAGGCTAGGTCACCAAAACAGTGATCTCAGGGTCAAGAAAAGCCCTTTGAGGTGGAGTTCTGGATCCATCATTAAGCCTAAGGTCTGAGAAGTTTTTGGTGCCTCAGGTTTTTTTGTTCCTTCCAACAGAAAGACCAAGACCATCTAGGCCAGTGGTTCTCAACCTTCCCGACGCTTTGATGCAGTCCCTCATGTTGTGGTGACCCCCGACCATAAGGCCATTTCATTGCTACTGCTTCACAGCCATAATTTTGCTTCTGTTATGAATGAAAATGCAAATATCTGATATTTATGGGATGTGGGATGTGGGAGCCCTAAAGTGGGCGTGACCCACGCGTTGAGAACCATCACTCTAGGGCTGATTAGGAAAGAACCAAAAGACCTGTTTGCCACTCATCTGTAACATGTGTACAAAGAACAGTTCAGGGCCAGGAAGGTGACATCCTGGCGATGCAGTGTACAGTGCAGAGACGAGCAAGCGGAGGCCATGATGCCAGGTAGGCCCTGCATGATCCAGACAACCCCACCCGTCAAAGTCCGCCATCTCAGTTTCTGCCCCAGAGCTCATCAGTCCTTCCTCAGCATTGTCTACTTGATGGATGAGGTACAGACCTTTATTTCCTCCATGGATCCTTCCAGTTGGCACTCACGACACCAAATGCTCGCACCTGAGGCTGTTCCTTATTAAGCCAAGCACTTCTGTTCCCCTCCACCCATGGTGTCCAGCCACGTGTGTTCTCTATCAGTTTAGTGACACCTGGTTGTGTTAATATCATATGCTTCTTACTTATACAGTCCTATGTGAACCAACAGATTTAACGATAGCAAATTGCTTAGGAAACTAGTGTGACAGACAGGGTACTCGGAACACACACTGAAGACTGACAGTGGAGAAAAGCTGTTTTATCAGTGTCTTAGAGGGTTCATTATGCCTGAAAAAACCCAGATTGGACCTTCTGGATGTCACATTATGGGTGGTTTTGAAGAAAAAAACAGCTCAGAAGTCAGACCAACAGAACCTGACACAAAGAAAGGGCCTTGGCACAACATCAAAAGCATGGCAAGTGAGTGAGCATCCATGTGTTTTAGGTTAAAATTAAATCTCTAAGGTATGTATGTATCGCATTTTATGATTCACTGCCTTAATTAACTTTTCCAGCGGACCTGCCAACTGCCAGCCCAACATCACCGGATAACAGTAAAACTCTAAGGGCTATTCCCCATTATTACAAGTGAGTACTCACCGTGAATCCACTGTAAACATTTAAATGCATAAGAAAATAAAAATTACTAATCCCGAAACAGGCACAAGCCATAACGTAATAGGCCTCTTCTTATCGTCACTTAGTTCATAAACGCACTTTAAAAATAACGTTAAGGAGCTGGTGAGGCGGCTGAGCTGGTAAAGGCACCTGCTGCGAAGCTTCAGGATCTGAGTTCAAGCCCTGGGACCACATGGTGGAACGAGGGAGCTGATTCCACATGTTGTTTTCTATCCACCACATCTGTGCCACGGCAAACACACACACAGAGGAATAAATAACTGTAGTTAAATAAAAGTAAAGTAAAAATAAGATTACGATGACTCTAGCCAAGCGTGCTAACACATGTCTGTCATCTCAGCGCTCAGGAGACAGCGGGCAGAGAATCAGGAGCTTGTGGCCAGCCTGAAGTGAAATAATAAAATAAAACGCAGCAGCTGTTCTATTCTTGTCCTCTGCTTGTTTTTGTTGTTGTTGTTGTTGCTGTTAGATGATAGGCATTTTTATGTTACACAATACTCTTTTATTGGCTTTATTTTTAAATTCTGAATAACATCATGGGTTTTTAACTCTAATCAGTACCAAAAGTGTATGAAGCAAAAGTCCCAAGCCAACTTGAAGCCAGGAAATGCCCAGTGTCAAAGTTCAATAAATTCTACCTAGACTTCATTCTTCACAAATAGATGGAGAAAAGTATAAATGGCCATACTGAATATATTTTAGGAGGCTTTTTATATGAAATTATTTTAGACTTACTGAGAAGTTACAAATATAGTACCCAGCATGCTCATCTCCTCCCCATCCCGGCTCTGCTAATATTAATATACATGTTGCCATGGTGCATTCACCAAACCTGAGGAACCAACCCCAGTTTACCAGCGCTTAGGAAGCTGCAGATTGTATTTGAATTTTAATAAATATTATACTGAGGTCCTTTTCAATGTCCCTTCATACAATTTATCACCCACATTCCATTCAGCATACTATTTTAAAGTAAATGGATTTTGACTTATTATTAATAATAAAAAGAATTTGAGGCACCACATAGAGTTTCTATACTAAGGACATTTGCTATCATCAGAGTGACTGTTTCCTGAATGCCATTGTATCAATTGCTTTTGCTTTGCTCTGAGAGAATGTCTAAATACTGTAGATTAATACTTATTTTGGCTAACAGTTTAAGATGATTTGTGTGTGTGTGTGTGTATGTGTGTGTGTGTGTGTGTGTGTGCGTGCATGCATGCGTGTCCATGTATCTGCATGTGGAGGCCACAGGGCAGCACTTTGCCCTTCCTTGAGTGCTTCATTTTAAGACAAGGATTTTCATTGGCTCGGAGTTCTCTGAGTAGGCTAGCCTGCCTGGCCACCAAAGCCCAGCAAGCCACTCACCTCTGCCTCTCCAGCAAACAAGTGTTTGTCACTATAACTGGCTTCAATTTAAATGTGTTCTGAGACATCGGGCTTGGGTTCTCATGCTTAAGGCAAATACTTAATGACTGAGCTGGTCAGGTTAAAAGGGTTGCAGTCCATCACGGCAGCATGCACAGAATTGGGCTGATGATGATGGAGATTCCTCACATCACAGTGGACCAGGAAGCAGAGAGCACATCACAAGCAAGGCCAAGCAGGGCCTCTAAAGGCCCACTGTAGGGACTTCCGTCTGCTACCCAGACCCAAGTCCTCCCACCTGATCCCCACCCTTGTGCTCTCCCTCTCACCCACTTCTCTCCCTTCACTCACTTCCGAGGTCTTTTTTATTTCTCCTTCTAAGGGAGATTCAAGCATCCTCCCTTCGGCCCTCCTTGTTACTTAGCTTCCTTAGGTCTGTAGATTGTAGCTTGGCTATCCTGCATTATGTGGCTAATATCCACTTAAAAGTGATTACATAACATGTGGGTCTTTCTGGGTCTGGGTTACCTCATTCAGGATAATTTTTTTTTCTGGTTCCATTGTATGGTTTTGGATTCTTTGTCAAAAATCAATTGTCTGTAGGTGTGTGGGTTTATTTCTGGGTCTTTGATTTGATTCCATTCATCAACCTGTCTGTTTTTATGCCAATACCATGCCTTGTTTTTTTTAATTTGTTCACTTTACATCCTGATTATAGGTCCTTCCCTTGTCACTTCCCAATCCCACCCTCCCTCTTTTGTTCCACCTCCCCATCCCCTAGTCCTCAAAAAGGGGGAGCCCTCCTCCCCTAACATCTGACCTCAGCCTATCAAATCTCATCTTGACTGCCTGCATCCTCTTCCTCTGTGCCCTGGTAAGGCTGCCCCACCAGGGCAAAGTGATCAGTGAGTGGGTACCAGAGTCCATGTCAGAAGTAGCCCTTACTCCCCAAATTATGGGGCCCACAAGGAGCTGTGCTGCCTATCTACTGCATCTGAGCAGAGGGTCTAGGTCCACACCATGCATGGTCCTTGGCTGGTGCATCAGTCTCTGCAGCACCCTCTTCATCCACCTGGATTCGGTGGCTCCATTGGTCTCCTTGTGAAGCTCCTGACCCCTCCAGGTCCTTCTATCCCCCCAACTCTTCCATAAGACTCCTTTCTCTTCACCCCAAAGTTTGGCTGTGAGTCACAGCATCTGCTTGGATGTCCTTTATGTGGAGTCTTTCAGAGGACCTCTATGGTAGGCTCCCTTCCTGTTCCTTCTCTTCAACCTCTTGCGGTGTCTATTCTATTTGTCCTTCTAAATGAGAATTAAGCATCCTCCCCAGGGTCCTCCTTGTTATTTAGCTTCTGTAGGTCTGCGTATTGAAGTGTGGTTATCCTGTATTATGTGGCTAATACCTGCTTATAAGTGAATATATACCATGTGTGTCTTTCTAGGTCTGGGTTACCTCACTCAAGATGGCCTTTTCAAGTTATATAGATTTGCTTGCAAATTGCAAGATTTCTTCCTTTTTAATAGCCGAGTAGTATTCCATTGTGTAAATGTACCACAGTTTCTTTATCCATTCTTCACTTGAGGGACATATAGGTTGTTTCCAGATTCTGGCTATTACAAATAAGGCTACTATAAACATAGTTGAACAAATGTCCTTGTTGTCTGGTGGAGCATCTTTCAGGTATATGCCCAGGAGTGGTATAACTGAGTCTTACAGTAGCACTATTCCCAATTTTCTGAGAAAGTGTTAGATTGTACAAGTTTGCACTCCCACCAGCAATGGAGGAGTGTTCCCCTTTCTCTACGTCCTTGCCAGCATGTGCTGTTATTTGAGTTTTTACAATGAAAACAACAACAACTACTACTACTACTGATTTGTAGTACCACTTCCTCTAGAAGTTCTTTTATTATATAGAATTGTTTTAGCTAACTTGTGTTTTATTTTTCCATGTGAAGTTGAGGGTTGCTCTTTCAAGGTCAATAAAGAATTGTGTTGGAATTTTGATGGGAATTGCATTGAATCTGTAGTTTGCTTTTGGTAATATGGCCATTTTTACTGTGTTAATCCTACTCATTCATGAGGGTGGGAGATCTTTCCATCTTCTGATATCTTCTTCAATTTCTTCTTCAGAAACTTAAAGTTTTTGTCATACAAGTCCTTCATTTGCTTGGCTAAGATATTTTATATTGTGTTTGCCTATCATGAAGGGTGTTGTTTCCCAAATTTCTTTCTCATCCCACTTATCATTTGTATAAAGGAAGGCAAACTCATTTTTTTGGAGTTAATTTTGTATCCAGGCACTTTGCTGAAGGTGTTTATCAACTGTAGGAGTTCTCTGGTAGAGTTTTGGGGGTCACTTATGTGTACTCTCATATCATTTGTGAATAGTGACTTCTTCCCTAGTTAGATCTTCAAGTACTATGTTGAATAGATATTGAGAGAGTAGACAGCATTGCCTTTCCCCTAGTTTTAGTGTAATTGCTTTAAGTTTCTCTTCATTTAATTTAATGGTGGCTATTGGCTTGCTGTATATAGTCTTTATTATGGTTAGATATGTGCCTTCTATCCCTGATCTCCCCAAGGCTTTTATCATGAAAAGGTGTTGGATTTTGTCAAAGGTTTTTTCAGCATCTAATGAAATGATTATGTAGGTTTTTCTTTCAGTTTGTTTATATGGTGGGGTATATTGATGGATATTTATATATTGAACCATCCCTATGTCACTGGGATGAACCCTACTTAATCATTGTGGATGATGTTTTTGATGTGTTCTTGGATCTGGTTTGCAAGTATTTTGTTGAATATTTATGCATCAATGTTGATGAGGAATTTTGGTCTGAAATTCTCTATCTTGGTTATATCTTTGTATAGTTTAGCTATCAGAGTGACTTTAGCTTCATAGAATGAGTTTGACAATGATCCTTCTCTTTCTATTTATAGAGTAGTTTGATGAGTACTGGTATTAGCCCTACTTTGAAAGTCTGTTAGAATTCTGTGCTAAAACCATCTGGTCCTGAGCTTTTTGTTGTTTTTGCTGTTGTTGGGAGACTTTTAATGTCTGCTTCTATTTTCTTAGGGATTATAAGAATGTTTAGATTGCTAACCTGATCTTGATTTAACTTTTTATGTGGAATTTAGTAAGAAAATCACCCATTTAATTTAGATTTTCCAGTTTTGTGGAGTATAAGCTTTTGAAGTAAGACCTAATGATTCTCTGGATTGCCTCATTGTCTGTTGTTATGTCCCACTTTTCATTTCTAATATTGTTAATTTGGACATTATCTCTCTGGCTTTTAGTTAGTTTAGCTAAGGGCTTGTGAGTGTCATTATTTTACAGAATCAATTTTTAGTTTCATTGATTCTTTTTATTCTCTCTGTTTCTAAATTATTAATTTCTGCCCTGAGTTAGATTATTTCCTGTCCATCTGCTCCTCTTTGTTGTGTTTGCTTCTTTTTCTTCTAGAACTTTCATGTGTACTGTTATGTTGCTAGTATGAGACTGCTCTAATTTCTTTATGAAGGTGCTTAATGCTATGAACTTTTTCTTAGCACTGCTTTCATTGTGCTTCATAAGTTTGGGTATGCTGTGATTTTATTTGCATTGAATTCTATAAAATCTTTTCTTTCTTTCTTTCTTTCTTTCTTTCTTTCTTTCTTTCTTTCCTGACCCAGTGGTCATTGAGTAGAGAGTTGTTCAGTTTCTATGAACAACTTTCTCTGTAGACTTTCTGTTGTTTCTGTGTTGTTGAGGTTTGATAAGAGAAAAGGGATGATTTCAATCTTCTTGTATCTGTTGAGGCTTGCTTTGTGACCAATTGTATGGTTAATTTTGGAGAAGATTCTGTGTAGTGCTGAGAAGAAGATATATTCTTTTGTGTTTGAGTAAAATGTTCTGTAGATATCTATTAGGTCCCTTTGATTCATGACGTCTGCTAGTCTCATTATTCCTCTGGTTAGTTTCTGTAAAAGTGGAGTGTTAAAAAAAAGTGGGTTGTTGAAGTTTCCCACTATTAATGTGTAGGGTTAAATGTGTGATTAAATCTTTAATAATGTTTATTTTATGAATGTAGATGCCCTTGCATTTGGGGCATAGATGTTCAGCATTGAGGCATCATTTTGGTGGATTTTTTTTTAATCTTAGATGAGTATGAAGTGTTCTTCACCATCTCTTTAAATTACTTTTGGTTTAAAGTCTATTTTATTAGATATTAGAATGGCTACTCCTGCTTGTTTCTTCGATCTGTTTGCTTGGAAAATCTTTTTCTAGCCCTTTACCCTGGTACTGTTTATCTTTGTTGCTGAGGTGTGTTTCTTGTATGCAGCAGAATGAAGGATTCTGTTTTCGCATCCACTCTGTGAGCCTGTGTCTTTTATTGGGGAGTTGAGGCTATTGATGTTGAGAGATATTAATGACCAATGATTGTTTATTCCTGTAATTTTGATGTTGGTAGTTATAATTTTGTGATTCCCTTCTTTTGGTTTTGCTTGTGTGTTTTTCTGTGCTCTTGAGTGTAGTTACCCTCCTTGTTTTGAAGTTTTTCTTCTAGTATCTTCTGTAGGGCTGGATTAGTGGAAAGATACTGTTTAAATTTGGTTTTGTTGTGGAATAGCCTGTTTTCTTGATCCATGGTGATTGAAAATTTTACTGGCTATAGTAGTCTAGGCTGAAATTATGGTCTCTTAGGGTCTGCATGATATCTGCCTAGGCCCTTCTGGCTTTTAAACTCTCTCTTGAGATGTCTGGTGTAATTCTAATTGGTCTGCCTTTATATGATAATTGGCCCTTAATCCTTGTAGCTTAATATTCTTTATTTGTTCTGTACATTTAGTGTTTTGATTATGATGTGTTAGGAGGATTTTCTTTTTAAACCAAATCTATTGGTGTTCTGCAAACTTATTTTACATTTATAGGCATCTCTTTCCTTGGGTTAGGGAAATTTTCTTTAATGATTTTGTTGAAGATATTTTGTAGGCCTTTGAACTGAGAATCTTCTTCTATTTCTATTATTCTTAGGTTTGTTCTTTCCATAGTGTCTCAAATTTCCTAAATGTTTTGTGTTATAAACTTTTTAGATTTAACATTTTCTTTGACTGATGTATAAACGTCTTCTATCGTATCTTCTACACCTGAGATCCTGTCCTCCATCTCTTGTATTCTGTTGGTGATGCTGCATCTGCAGTTCCCGTTCTCTTCCCTAGGTTTTCCATCTCCAAGTTTACCTCAATTTGTGTTTTCTTTATTGCTCCTATTTCCATTTTCAGGTTTTGAGCAGCTTTATTAATTTCCTCCTCCTGTTTGCTTGTATTTTCCTGTATTTATTTAAGGGATTTATTCATTTCCTTCACCTGTTTGATTGTATTTTTCTGTATTTCTTTGGGGTAATTATTTATTTCCTCTTTAAAGGTCTTTATCATCTTCATAAGATTATATTTAAGGCCATTTTCGTGCACTTTAGGTATGTCACACTATCCAGGGATTGGTATAGTAGGATAGCTGAGTTTTGGTGGTACCATATTGTGTGAGTGTTGTTGGGTGTGTTTTTATGCTGGCCTTTAGCCATCCAGTTGTCCATATATTAACAGGCCTTGTGGCCTTTGATGGCAGTAGGCCTCTGGGATTGCAGGTAGACCTGGTAAGCCCTGATAGCTGCAGATCTCTGGTAGTCCCTGATGGCTGCTGCCTCTGGGATTGCAGGTAGAGCTGTGTTCAGGAAATGTTTCTTGGAGGGCATGGGGCAGACTTCACCCTGGTGGGTTTGCCTGGAAGAACATGGCAAATTGGGAGCAGGTTCGCACCTGGTAGTCCCTGAGGGCTGCCAGCCTCTGAGCTTGCAGGTAGAGCTGGGGCCTTGATATTGGTGTGTGGAGGGCACAGGGGAAACCCCACCTCTTCTGGGGTTTCCTGGAGAAACCCATCAAGCAAGGAATTGGGGGAAGGATCTCTTATCTGGTAGTCCGAGGTAACTCCAGTGGCCTCTAAGATTTCAGGTAGAGCTGGGGCCTGGGAAATAGAGACACATAGGGCATGGGGCAGACCACACTGCTGCTGGGTTTGCCTGGAGGAACCCATTTCATGATATTTAAAAAAAAACAATATCTTTTTTGATTGAAAATACAACTAATTTTGAATGTATTCATTTATTCACTTTACATCCTGATTTCAGCCTCTGTTCCCCTCCTCCAAGTCCCTCCATACACCCCTGACCCCAATTCTCCCTTCTCCTTTTCCTAAGAGAGGAGGAAGGTCTCTCTTGGGTACCAACCTGCCCTGGCACATTAAGTTGCCGCAGGACTGGGTACATCCTTTCCCACTGAAGCCAGACAAGGCATCCCGATTAGAAAAATTGGATCCAAAGGGAGGCATCAGAGTCAGATAGGGCCCCCACTCCAGTTGTTGGGTGATCTACATGGTGACCAAACTGCACATCTGCTACCTATGTGAAGGGGGCCTAGAACCAGTCTGTGCATGCTCTTTGGATGGTGGTTCAGTCTCTGTGAGCCCACATGGGCCCAGGTTGGTTGACTCTGTCATTTTTCTTTGGAGTCCTTGACCCTTCTACCTCCTTCAATCTCCCTCCCCCACCCCACCCCACCCCCACCCCATAGGACTTCTCTAGCTCTGTCTAACGTTTGGCTGTGGGTCTCTGCATCTGTTTCCATCAGCTTCTGGGTGAAACCTCTCAGAAAGACAGTTATGCTAGGCTCCTACCTACAAGCATAACAAACTAATATCTAGGTCCCATCTT
Organism: Acomys minous; assembly: GCF_964271855.1. Taxonomy (NCBI): domain Eukaryota; kingdom Metazoa; phylum Chordata; class Mammalia; order Rodentia; family Muridae; genus Acomys; species Acomys minous. The sequence continues at coordinate 1,270,924 of NC_140484.1, forward strand.
GTTCTTTGAGTCTTAAAACAGAGTCTTACCTGGCTGCTAGGTACTCTCAGTCTGCTTTGCACAGATAATGCAGCTTATCTGAGACTGGGTAGTTTGCAAAGAACAGAGTAAGTCATATTATAACAAAGTAAAATTATCCCTTACAGGTTCCTGGGCTTGGACAGTGGAAGGATGCAGAAAGGCAAGAGAAGAGCACAGGGCATCCTCACCTGTGATGGTAGCCTGCTTCCTCAGCAGCCTCCAGCCCTGGTGGTCCAGTTACTCCCAACATGCCTCGTCTCACTGTGTTAGAGGACAAGCTTCAAAGACAGGGACTGTGGGGGTACATGCAAGATGAAGCATCATCTTCTCACACTATCACTGGAGAAGAGGAAGGGGTGCAACAGGCTCGAGTTAGGGGCTTTTATCCTGTGCCTTTCTTCTAAAGTCCTGACAAGGGACCTGTGCTTTAACGTTTCTTCTAAGCTGACACGGAGAGAGCAATAGAATTTGGCGCCCCTTCCTGCCTCTGATTATACCACTGGGATGGGAAAATTTTTCAGAATGTCTCTGAAATGCTTTAGTGCCACCTACTCCAGCCCCAGCCTTCTGTCTAAATGGACTCAGTCATTCCTCATTGTATGGTAGGGTGAGTGATGCCCCAGAATTACAGAATCGCCTTCATGTCTGTCTGTCTGTCTGTCTGTCTGTCTGTCTGTCTATCTCTCTCTCTCTCTCTCTCTCTCTCTCTCTCTCTCTCTCTCTCTCTGTGTGTGTGTGTGTGTGTGTGTGTGTGTGTGTGTGTGTGTGCAAGCTAGAGGTTGATATGTCTTCCACATTTGTTCTCTGCCTTATTTTTGCACACAGGGTCTCTGAAGTTACCAATTCCCCCAGCCAATCCCTACCCCGTGAGCTCCGGGAATCCTCCTGTCTCTGTCTCCCCAGTGCTAGGATTACAAGTTCACTCCCATGATCCCAGCTTCTTTGTGTGAATTTCAAGGGAAGGATCTCAAGTTCTCACACTGACTGGGCTGTCTCTCGAGCCTTTATGAGCGTTGTTTTGATCCAAACTGCTATAAAATTTCCATCCATAAGGCCTAGTTTTCAACCGGTGGGAAGACATTCAGGACCAGAAACACTAAAAAGGCAAACTGAAGTGTTAAAAACAAAAACAAAAACAAAAACCCTTTAAGTTTCCAGCATGTTAACTGGATCTATACAAAGTGCTTGGAGACCTTTCCCCATTTATTATTATTATTATTATTATTATTATTATTATTATTATTATTATTATTATTATTATTATTATTTTAAAATTCCCACCACCTGTTGTGCTTTCAGTGTCTACTACACAACACAATAGTTTGTATTTCCTCCATTTTTATCTCCCATAAAGAAAAACCAACAGCGCATTATCGTGTTTCTTCAATACAACTGAACTCATCTTATTAGGGAAAAGCGAGGAAGGAATTGTCGTCTTATTAGAAGCGACATGATGTATATCTAGCCATATGTTTTCAAAGGCTTTCTGTCAGTGCTAATCAAAACTCTTCCAAATTTATGAACTTACAGAGCAGCATGTCAACCATATGGGAAGTCTCTCTCTTCAACAGCAAGAGTCTGAGTTAATAATAAACATTACCTAGTGAACCTAAATGAGAAAAACACATCAATGTTGAATTTAATAAGAGTGAAAACTTATAAAAAAATTTCCCCTGGGTGTTAATTTTTTCAGTATTAATTTTTCATGCTGCTACAAGTCTACTTTGACTCCATGTACTGGTTTACTGGACAGAAGGTGGCTAAAATCTGTTTCATGATTGCTGCTAAAGTGTAAATTTCTATATTTTTCCCTTCGTTTTATATTTCGTTTTGTATTTCATTGAAAAATATTTGACAAAACTTGGGTTGAAAAGGTAACAGGAGGGTTGAGAGATGGTTCAGTGAGGAAAGTGCTCGCCATGCAAACATGAGGACCTGAGTTCAAATCCCTAGCACCTATGTAAAGCCAGGGACCATGTGTCAATGATTCCAGTGCCCCTGTGGCAATGGGAAGTGGAGGCGGCGGGGGGGTGGGGGTGGGGAGGGGATCCCCGAAGCTTAAAGGATAGTGACAGACAATGAAAATAGTCTCCAACAAAGTAGAAGGTAAAGATGTACATCTGACATTGTCTTCTGGCCTCCACACTTGTGCTGTGGCATGTATGTTTCTGTATTCCCACATGAATGTGTGCACGTGCACACACACACACACACACACACACACACACACACACACACACATGAGAGAGAGAGAGAGAGAGAGAGAGAGAGAGAGAGAGAGAGAGAGGAGAGAACTAGGAAGATATTTTTTTTCTCACTAAGTGTTGGAGCTCTGCCCAGAGACCTTGGCTAATCTTCACCCATGAGTTTCCTGCAGAAAATGACTAGTCTCTCTTACGCCTAGATGACACCACAGTCCTTTGATTCTCTTAGGGGATATTTCAGAGTCTGTGCTATTGGCCTTCACTTACTCCTAGCCCCAGATGGATGGGGTGCCTAGTACAGTCCCATCAGATAGCCAAGTTCCTCTCAGTTGATGAAGCATCGTTGACTCTGGCATATGGATCTTAAATATGAACTTTTTGTAAGACTTTGGGGGTGGCAAACATAATTGGGAACAGGCTTAATATGATGCAGAAATGTACAGCTGTTGACCATAAACACAACACAATCAATTAAGGGCTAGGAACTAGGCCAGCGGTGGCAGGGAGGAGGAGTGAATCCATCCTTATCGTGCCTTCTCTGCCATTCAGGGATAATTTGGGTGAGGGTGAAGATGGTGATAACGATGAGACTGATGCTGATGACGGTGTTTAGATGTGGCTGCTAAGACACCAGAAGACTATGGAAATTTAGTTCGGTCCTTCATGATCCCCTCTCTTTGGTTGCGGGTGGGACTTAACTAACTTCTAGACAGTAGGATATGACAAAGATGAATGGAATTTCATGAGGTACTTGAGTACTTGAGGCTGATTGGACAGGGAAAAGAAAGATTGTCTTAGGCAGATCTGATTTAATTAGGTGAAAACTTAAAAGATTTCCTTTCTAGCCTTTCCCTGGAAGGAGCTGAGAAGTGCTAACTAAAATCCCTGCAATTTATGAGTAGACTGGGTGACCACAGCATCCTTTTTTTTTTTTTTTTTTTTTTTTTTTTTTTTTTTTTTGGTATTATTTGGCCTTTGCCCCTGGTTTCAGACACAAGGGCTTCTGAACCCCAGGAGTTTCCCGTGTGATGGAAGAGTCTTTTTGTTGTTTAGGGACTTTTTTCATTACTCCAGAGTTCATTGCAATGGGTTGACTAGAGAAGAGCCTCTGGTTAGTCTCAGCATGGATCTGATCATTAGAATTACCAACTGATTGAAGGGTCACTGACCTCTCACCTTTGGGAAGGAGTCGGTGCTGGGGATTAAACCTGCCCAGGCTTTTCACAAGACTTGATAGGCTTCTGGTATGTTTAGTAGGTGTCCCCGGGGAGCACCTTTCCTTTCCTTTGGGCCCCTGCAGACCCTGCATTATCTACCTTCACATACAGATGTTTATATCCATCCCTTAAAATAGACTAGTAAATGTAAAGGAAATGCTTTCCTGGGCCCAGCTTATCAAAGTATTAAAACTGACAAGGGGGTGATGGGAGCACCCTCACTTTATAGTTCATTAGTCAGAAATCCCAGTGGCCCTGGGCTTGTGGCTGACCCCTGAAATGAAAGAATCCCCTGAGACCCACACCTTCAACTTACATAAACTGCTAATATATCAAGGTAGATGGTGTCAGAACTGAATAGAATTATTGGACACCTTTACTCTTGTGTTTCTATAGCCATCATATATGTCAAAAACAGCTTAATGGAGGAAAAGATAGTTTTGGATCATGGTAGTGAAGAGTTTCAGCTTAGCATAGTAGGAAGGCATGGGTATAGGAACAGCTCCGTCACTGGTCATGGGATCATGATGCAATGACTGTTTGCACTGTGGCTGACCAGGAAACAGACAACCCAGCTCGGGTTGTGTAACCATACGTGTAGCTATACCTGGTGTCTTCTTTCTACGAGCCATGACCCACCTAAGATAGTTCACGGCCTCAAGTACATTGCTACAAGCTCGGAGGCAGGGGAGGGGAGGTGGTAAGCCCTTGAAATGTGAGCTTATGTGAGACACTTCAGAGTCAAGCCAAAACAGTCAGTGTGAGAGAAAAAAGAAGTCAATACCCGTTGGTGTCAGTAGTATTCTAAGGACAGGGGTGCATGGGGCTTTGTGGCCAGGAATGGCAGCTCCAGCTGAGAGCTACAAAATAGGCTCAGTCCTACAGTACCAACAGTCACACAAACTCTGAATACTCTGAGCTCTGTGAGGGAAAACAACTTGGCCAATGTCTTGATGGCATGCTTTAGAGATCCTAAGCACAGAGCCCATCTAAGCTTGCACTGAAGCCTGGCCCTCAGTGCTGAGATTATAAAAAATATGTGCTTTGTCAAAGACATGACGTTCATGGTAATTCACCATATACCCAATGCTAACTTACAGGAAGGATAATCAAATTAATACAGACATTGAGAGTTTGGTCCAGAAACTTCATAACAAATTTAGAGAGAAAGGAAGGGCACGATTATTTTGTTTTTTAAGTGTAAAATATTTTCAGTAACAAATTCATCACCAGTTATTTTCCATGACCATGATCAACCAAACAAAAATGGTTTCACTGACTTTTTTTCCAGAGACATTTATCCCCAGAGGGCTTGACCTCTTGGTCTTTGAGCAAGTTGCCTGGCATTAAAAGATTTTAAAGTTGCCTTCAAAGAGACTTTAATGTGCAGCCTGAAGTTGGCTTGCACTGGGTGTCTCTCCCTGGGAAGAAAAATGTCCCACCTCATCTACTCGGTCTATTGTGAGTAATATTAGAGTTTAATCACTGCAAGCTAACATCTTAAAATGGGCTTTAGCCATGTCAATGTCATGACCATGTAAGAATATTTGGAAAATTACACCAAGTTGAAGGTAGGTATGCTGGTAAGAAAATCCAGGCTATAAGTTCAGGTGGGATCCCGGAGGCTGTTGGCTGAACAAGAAGCAATGGTCAAGGCCCCCTCCTTAAATCTATGCAATTTCTATCACAACAACATGGACCTTCTCCTCTTCCCTTTCCCCCACTGAAGTGTTAACCACTTCTTCCCTGCATTAAAAAGATGGGCTTAATGGAAGGGGGAGGGTGGAAACAGGAAGATAAGAGCAAGGGGATTACAATCCAGATGTAGTGTGAATAAGTTATAATCTAAAAAAATGAGCTCAAATTGTCATCCAAAGCCTTCCAGGCTGAATAAATCTAAAGATTTAGGAATCTAGACCTTTTTGACGACTGCTTCTCTTTCCTCAGGAGAAATCAGAATATTTAATTTGTTTGCCTGGTCTTGGTTCAAAGTTGGTAAGTGGAGTCTATCAAGAAAATTGTTCATTTCATTTAGATTTTCAAATTTTGTGGCATATAAGCTTTTGAAGTAAGACCTAACAATTCTTCGGGTTTCCTCAGTGTCTGTTGTTACGTCTCCCTTTTCACTTCTGATTTTGTTAATTTGAATATAATCTTTATGACTTTAAGTTAATTTAGATAAGGTTTTGTCTATCTTGTTGATTTTCTCAAAGAGCCAGCTCTTGGTTTCCTCAATTCTTTGAATCGTTTTCTTTGTTTTTCATTTATTGATTTCATTCCTGAACTTGATTATTTCTAGCTGTCTACACTTCGGACCAGATGGTTTCAGTGAAGATTTCTATCAGACCTTCAAAGAAGAGCTAATACTGACACTCTTCAAACTAATCCACAAAATAGAAATGGAAGGAACATTGCTAAATTCATTCTATGATGCCACAGTAACCTTGATACTTAAACCACACAAAGACCCAACAAAGAAAGAGAATTTCAGACCAATTTCTCGTATGAGCATTGATATTCAATAAAATACTCACAAACCAAATCCATGAACACATCAAAACCATCATTCACCATGACCAAGTAGGCTTTCTCCCAGGAATGCAGGGATAGTTCAATATATGGAAATCTATGAATGTAATCCAACATGTAAGAAAAACTGAAAGAAAAAAACATAATCATCTTCTTAGATATGGAAAACGCATTTTACAAAAATTCAACACCCGTTCATATTTAAAGACTTGAAGAGATCAGGGATACATGGCACATACCTAAACATAATAAAGCTATATAATCAAATTAAATGGAGAGAAACTCAAAGAAATCTCACTAAAGTCAGGGACAAAACAAGGCTGCCCACTCTCTCCATATCTCTTTCATATAGTACTTGAAGTTCTAGCTAGAGCAACAAGATAACATAAGGAGATCAAGGTGGCCCACATCTGAAAGGAAGAAGTCAAAGTATCACTATTCACAGATGATATGATAGTATGCATACGTGACCCCCAAAATTCCACCAGAGAACTTCTACCACTGATAAATATCTTCAGCAAAGTGGCTGGATACAAGATTAATTCAAACCAATCAGTAGCCCTCCTGTATACAAATAACAAATGGGCTGAGAAAGATATTAAGGAAACTACATCCTTCACAATAGCCACAAATAATATAAAGTATCTTGGTGTATCTCTAGCCAAGCAAGTGAAAGACTTGTATGAAAAAAAAACTTCAAGTCTCCAAAGAAAGAATTTGAAGAAGATATCAGTAGATGGAAAGATCTCTCATGATTATGGATTAGGAGAATCAACATGGTGAAAATGTCCATCCTACCAAAAGCAATGTACAGATTCAGTGCAATCCCTATCAAAATACCTACACAATTCTTTACAGATATAGACAGATCAATTCTCAACTTCATATCAAAAAACAAAAAACCCAGATTAGCTAAAACAATCTTATACAATAAAAGATCTTCTGGATGTACCTCCATCCTTGATCTCAAGCTGTACTGTAGAGCAACAGTAATAAATATGGCATGGTAATGGCATAGAAATAGGCTGGCTGATCAATTAAATTGAATCAAAGACTCAGAAATAAACCCACACCCCTATGAACACTTGATTTTTGACAAAGAAGCCAAAACCATTAAAGGAAAAAAAAGATAGTACATTCAACAAATGGTGCTGTTCTAACTGGATGTCTACATGTAGACAAATGCAAATAGACCCATATTTATAACCCTGCATAAAACTAAAGTCCAAGTGAATTAAAGACCTCAGCATAAAAGCAGACACAGTAAATCTGTTCGAAGAAAAAGCGTGGAAGAGCCTTGAACTCATTGGCACAGGAGACAGCTTCCTGAACCAAACCCAGTAGCTCAGTCTCTAAGATCACCAATTAATAAATGGGAACTCATAAAACTGAAAGTCTTCTGTAAGGCAAAGGACAATGTCAACAGAACAAAATGGCATCCTATAGAATGGGAAAAGATCTTTACTAACTCCATATCTGACAAAGGGCTAATATTCAAAATATATAAAGAACTCAAGAAATTAAATACTACCAAATGAAATTATCCGATTAAAAAATGGGGTACAGAGCTAAACAGAGAATTCTGAACAGAAGAGTGTTGAATGGCCAAGAAACACTTAAAGAAATGATCAACTTCCCTAGTTATCACAGAAATACAAATCAAAATGACTCTGAGATTCCATCTTATACTTACCAGAACAGCTAACATCAGAAACTCAGGTGACAGCACATGCTGGCAAGGATGGAGACAGGGGAACATTCCTCTCTTGCTGATGGGAGCTCAAACTTGTATAACCACTTTGGAAATAAATCTTGTGCTTCCTCAGAAAATTAGGAATAGTGTCACCTAAAGACCCAGCTATACCACTCCTGGGCATAGACCTGAAAGATGCTCCACCATACAACAAGGACATTTGCCTAACCATGTTCATAGCAGCTCTATTCATAATAGCCAGAATCTGGAAACAACCTAGATGTCCCTCAACTGAAGAATGGATAAAGAGACTGTGGTACATTTACACAATAGAATATTACTCAGCTATTAACAATTAGGAAATCTTGAAATCTGAAAATAAATAGATGGAAATAGAAAAGATCATCCTGGGTGAGGTAACCCAGACCCAGAAAGACACGCATGATATATACTTACTTATAGGTGGATATTAACCCAACATAAATGTCCTCTGAGAGACTCCACCCAGCAGGGGTGGTATGAATGCTAGGACTCCCAACTGGACTTGAGGGGAGCACTGAGAGTGGACTTGAGGGGAGCACTGAGAGTGGACTTGAGGGGAGCACTGAGAGTGGTATGCAAGAGTTGGTGCTTGGAAGGACCCTGAAGGGTCAGGAGCCCCACAGGGAGACCATCAAGGCTTGTGGATCTGTATTCTAGGGGGCTACAAAAACTTAAGCACCAACCAAGGACAGTGTGTGCAGTGAACCAAGACCCCTGTTCAGAAGAATGGACAACTTATTCTTCAGGGTGGGTGGAAGGGAGCAGGGACTGTCTCTGACATAAACTCCAGTGCCCTCGAATTGATCATTTCCCCTTGGCAGGGGGCCCTTGTGGGCACACAGAGGAAGGGGACCTAATAGGCTGTTATCAGGTAGTGGGGAGAAGGGCTCCTGCCAGAGGTCTAGGGGATGGGAATAGGGCGGGAGGAGCAAGGATGGCAACAGGAAGATAGGAGTGAGGGGATAATAATTGGAATGTGATGTGAATAAATTATAACAAAGAAAAAAGAAAAATCTAAAGCCATAGGCAATGGTAGAAGTTTCTTAAAATACATTTGAGCATCTTCTGTGGGCCCACAGAAATCTCAAGGAAGATGTTTAATGGACTGGGTAAAACTATTTGGGGGAAAATATCATTTTAACAAGGGCTTTGAGGGTCTAACCATAAAGAAAAAGTAGTCATCCATACTAAGGAACTATGTATGTCAGCATCAGGCTAGTGATGCTGTAGTAACAAACATCCCCAAATCTCAACAAAACACAGGGTCATTGCTAGCTTCTAAATCATCTTCAGTTGACCAAGACAATTGGTGTCGATCCTCCAAGTCCTTTTCTGTCTTCCTAGTCGTATTGGTAGATGGAGCCTTAAACATCTAGACATTGCCAAAATGAGGGAAAGTGATATATTTGGCTCTTAAGGCTTTCAGTAATGCAGGGTATCTAGGTTGAATATGAATTTCAACCAGCCCCTTTCACGTTTATGAGACATTTGTCTCAGAATTATCAATGCATTTGTATGCTAAATTATGAAACAGCAGGAAATTGTGTGTGTTGCTTCTATTTGTATCTTATGGGCTGGGACATGTAGTTCCACATAATTTCGTGAGTCAGAAGGACTCTTTGGATTTTTATGGCCAACAGAAAGAACATTTTATCTGTCTGAGAAGTTTCAGTTCATGTACACTTAGCCCCATTACTGTGGGCCCTGTGGCAAGGCAGAACATTCCAGTAGAAAGTCATGGTGAACACACAGCTGCTTACCTCACAGTGGCCAGGAAACAGATTAAGATACAAAAAGAGTCCTAGTTACAATGTACTGGGAAATTGCCTCTTTTTTAAAGACGTGGTCTTACAATCTAGCATTGGATGACTTGTACTTACTATGTATGTAGACTAGGCTGACATTGAACTCAGAGATCTACCCACCACTACCTCCAGAGTGCTGGAATTAAAGCCATGTGCCACCATCTTTGACCTTAAATTCTTTCTTTAATTATCTATAAATGTTGGTGCTGAATCTAAATTGTTATTACTCAAGGTAGCCTTTAGTCTTGACATTTGTTTTTAAATAACTTGAATTAAGAATTATAACTATTAGGAGCTGGGGAGATGACCTGGGGTAAGGGCACTTGCTGCACAAGCATGGCCTGAGTTCAAATGCCTGTAGCTCATGTAAAAGCTGGTGTGGTTGTGTATGCCTCTAACCCCAGCATTGGGTGGGGCATAGATTAGTAGGTCCTGGTCCTTACAGTCAGCCAGTCTAGCCGAAACACCAGGTTACAGATTCTGTGGGAGTCCTTGTCTCAAGAAAGTAAGCTAGAGTGTGATAGAACAGGTTACCCAGCATCCTCCCCGGATTCCACATCCCTACACACAATTATAACTGTTACGCTGATGGTGGAGCTCAGAAGGAAGGTGGAGTGCGGGCTTAGCATGTGTGGGCCCTGCTGTGATCCTCACTTCTGCCCAGACAATTGCAACTGTTATTATATCAAAGATGGTTTATAACGTTTAACAAAATGTCCTTGTATCTTTGCCAGTTGAGAGCCGCTGATGTAACCCTGGGCCTGGCTCAGTGTGGGGCTCATCCAAGTAGCGTCCAGGTAGATTGGTAATGCGGAGCCAAATGCCTTGTGAACATTCAAGCGGCTGCTGGAATTTAGACTTCATCGCGGAACCTCCCTTTAAATGGGACACAATAATTTCACTCATCAGTTTCTCCCATATCTTCCAGAATATAAAGTTGCTTTCGAAACTATAAAGCAAAAGAGGCATACTCCTTGTGCTAAAGAAACAAGTAGCTTCTCTCTGCATGCTTTTCTGCTGAGATCAGCTGCCAATAACTATCGCATCCGCCTCGCTCTCTGTGGCCAATGCAGTGGAATGAGTTTGAACAAGGAGGGGAGCATTTTCTGAGTGTCCACCTGTATTCAGGTCCTTCCTGCTGGGGAGCACGAGGGGGAGCACGAGGGGGAGCACGAGGGGGAGCACGAGGGGGAGGCTTTGTTCTTAAAGCTTTTGAGAAATATTCCATCATGTTGTTTTCTTTCTGCTTTTGAATTTGCCCTGCCTCCAGTCCCTTTCTTTGGTGTGAGCTGAAAGGATGTTGAATTCGCCCCGTATATTCTGAGGGGACACTCCCCCTGCACCTGTTCCTTTCTTCTGTTAAAGATCGGCCACAAAGGAATAGAGTGTGAGGAGGAGTGTTCTCAGCTCTTTCCCCTGATTACTATTTCCTTGCTCTCTGGAGTTTTCTTACACTATTGGTTATGCCATATGATATCCTGCAGAAGTCCGGCACCCCCGAGAACTTTCCCTAGGCTTGGAGCTTGCCGTCCACCTGCAAGCTGCTTCATGACTAAAATCCAGCCAGTATTCTCACTTCGGGTGGCTATTTACTGTTGTGAGAGGGAAAAATGCTGCCTTGGATCTTGTAAGAGAGAACAGTCCCATGAAATTGGCATCTTTGAAAAATTCCTACATCAGAGGAAAGCAACAAATTTCCCAAATTCAACTGGCCATTCCACAAAGAAAAACATAAAGTGGAAAACAACTTAAGCCGTCAGTGCAGGTGTGTTGGCAAAACTTTCTACACACTTTCATGTGTCTCCTGTGCCAAATGCAAAGAAAAAGAAGAAGGAAAGAGAGAGAGGAAAGGAGAGAGGAGAGAGAGAGAGAGAGAGAGAGAGAGAGAGAGAGAGAGAGAGAAGAGAAGAGAAGAGAAGAGAAGAGAAGAGAAGAGAAGAGAAAATAAAGGAAAAATGTTTGTACTGAGGGCTGTTGAACTGGGAAGAGGCCTCTTTAGGAATGTTCTTTAAATTCCTTTTAAAAATTCAGTTTTTATTTCTGGTTGTAAGAGTGATCTACAGTTGGAATAATATTTAGAAAATTCAAACAGTACCATCAACAATAATAACAGCATTTGGCATCCCCCCCTCCCCAGAAATCATGCCAATTAGAGATCAGAACACTCTTCCTGGGCATAAAAGACAGATATTTAAGTTAAAGTTGTGTTATAGTGTATGCTACCTTTTGGGTTCAAGATCTAGGACTATAGATCCCACTTAATCTCTTTTACAAAGAATCTAAATTTTCCCTTAGCACTTAGCAATCAAGAATGCAAAATGTCAAGCTGAAGGCATTCAAACTTAAGATTAACCAATTTCTGTTTGATTTTTAAGTGCTTTCATTTTCTGTATTGTAATTTTTAACAGTTTAAATTCTGTGACTAATACACATTTATGGTGTGCTGTAGTTCCACATTGTGTCTTGACAAAACCACTTGACAAAAAATACACAAGCTTCAATATGAGTTTTCTTTTATATCGGCTCAAAGACGTTTATTTGCTTATTTGGAGAAAAATAGAAGCAAGAAGCTGTACTAAGGGCCCTTGTGTTTGCCTATCTTAGAATCGCCCCTGGGCTCGCTTGATGTTTTTAGTTTGAATTGCATCTTATCTGAAACAGATATTTGATCAGTTTTTATTGATGACAGTTTTGCTTCTACCGATATTTTAAACACGGTGCAGGGCATTTTCTTTGGACGGGGTGGATGGCATATGTCTTTGTAGGATGGGGGAGTTGGAGTTTGCCAGAGATTTTACCCTTTAGAGAGGTGCCAACTTTGCCTTGGTGGTGGCTGGAGCTGCACAGTGGCACGGGGTTCTGTGCTTTTGCTGCTGACTTCTATGGAGTTGCGCCCTGCTTGTTGGAACTGTTGGCCGATCAGTTTGGTGCTAGCAAAGAGGCCCCTTCCTCTCAGTTCTCAGACATCTGTGCAAACCGTGGCTTCTGAAGTTGTGCAAAAAAAAAAAACAAAAACGTTGCTTGATTGAGAGTTGAAGGGGGCCTGCGCGCACATACGCACGTGTGCATTTTTGTGTACACAGTGAGCTCTAATTCCAGCAGAGTCTACCAACTTACCTCCTGGTGTGAGGTTATGAAGGAAAACCATCCTCTCTGGGGCCTCTGCAAGGTCCAGGGATGAGAGACGAGGACACACAACCATTGCTGACAGTGCTGAAGAAGTCTGACCTTCAGTGTCTGCCTGGGGGATGATGTCAGTTAGGAAAGGTGCAAGACTTCCAGGGTGCGGTTCTGGGGCTGATGGGAAAAGTCCAGGTTCTAGTGTCCAGTGAGTAAACATGTTTCAAGGGCACAGGGAACTCCGTGCAAAGGTTCCAGGAGGGAGAAGCGGGCAGGCAGAGGTGCTACCAGAAAGCTGGAAAGGGCGGAGGGGCCTTCGTAGGCAGCTCCCTTTCCTCTCTTGCCAGTGCAGGTGCAGAGGCCAGGGGAGGGCTGATCTTCAGAGAAATGTCTTTCTAAGATTAAAAAGCAGCTGCCATGGTGCAATCACCTTAGGAGTGTTTATTTCTTATTTGGGGAAAAAGCTTTCACGGACACACAGTTTGCCTATTAGCTTTTGTATGTTATTCTAGTACATGAAGCAGCTTTGACATGTCCCTGAAGCCTTTTTCCATGTATGTAGTTTTCAAAATTATCATTGTAATGGTTCTCTGCGTCCTGTTGTACTGATGGCTCATAGCATTTTCCTAACCTGCTCTCCGCATGCTGTGCACTTAGCTTGCCTTACTGTGGGGAGCATGGAGACACAGGGCTGCTAACACTCCCTCAAGCACCCAGCCTGGCAGTGTCATAGGCCTGGGGTAGCTACTCTGTTACACTGCTGAACCAGAACTTATCCTGGCACCGTGGCTAGCCTTTCACCAGCAGCATGGGAGCACAAGGGACCCAGCCTCCTTATATGTGTGGGAGAAGGTGAGGGCCAGGCTCACACATTGTCAGTTTTGGAGACAGGAGTGAGGAATGACATAGGTTGCTTCTGCATAACAAAGTGGGTCCCGGGAAGCTAAGAGTCTCCAAAGCACAATACAAATGTCCCTGAAAGTGTGCTGGGCGGGCAGCCCCGTGGGCAGTATTGGCCAGAGGCTACCTTAGCAGCACCGTGACTGACACTGAAGGAGTGTGCAGTGAAGTGCAAGGTGGTCGGTGCATAGCTGACATCTCCAGGAAATATAAGAGTCTGCCTTAATAGCTAGGAGTTACACATCAAGAAGAACTTGTTTTTGCCTCCTCACTCCCCCCCCACCCCCTACATTTCCTCAGTTATTAATTGCTATCATGGGAACCCATCCATGCTTTCTCCTGGCATCTCTGCTGTCCAGCAGAACAGTTGCATGTGCTACCTGGATGGATTTATTGGTGTTCAAGGAGAAACTTATGGAGTGAAGACTGAGCTGATGTTCAAAGAGAGTTCAGAGCTGCGAGTTCCAGCGTCTGTGTCCTCCTTAGCTGGATATGGGCCACTGTGTCCCCACAGGCAGATGAGCCTTGTTCAACACCCACCTCTACATAGTCCTTTCTCTCTGTCTCCAAACCCTGGACAACCATTGTGGTCCCTCACCTGCCAGTCTCCACCCTCATTTTTCCTTCTCAGTGAGATCACACTACCATAGCAAAGTCTTTTCTGGCTCCCATCACATAAGCAAAGAAACCCTCCATACTTATTTTTTTTAATGTGCTTTTTCAAACCTCTGTCAATTCCTCTCACTGGGTCCTCATCAAATCTCTATCTGGTCTCTAGTCCTCAGTTCTTACCCCTAGTACCCCATACGGCGGCTGCACAGACAGGCCCATGGCGCCTGAGCACACCTCACAGGCTGCACATTTCCCCTTGCTCTTGCCTTTCATGGGCCTGTGACACCTCTACCTGTATACAATTCTCTGAGGGTATTTTCTTGATTGAAGTGGAAAGGCCTGGCCCATTGTGAGACCACCCCTGGGCAGGTGGTCCTGAGTTGTATAAGACAGCAGGCTGAGTGAGCCATGAAGGAGCGAGCCAGTATGCAGTGTTCATCTGGTTCACTTCCTGCTTCCAGTTTCCTGCTCTGCCCAAGTTCCTGCCCTGACACCTCTCAGTGATACACTGTTACCCGGAAGTATAAGATGAAATAAACCCTTTCATCCCCAAGTTGCCTTAGTTGCCTTTTATCGAATATTTTATCATACTTTTATCACAGCAACAAAAACCCTAGATACTAGGTAGGGTGTTAACAGTTGCCTGGATTCTGCTCTTTTCTCCTTACCAACTCCATCATAGCCTTACCCCTCAGACTCAATGGCCCTATCTAAGACCCCATCATCCTCACAGACACCACATTCAGTGTGTGTGTGTGTGTGTGTGTGTGTGTGTGTGTGTGTGTGTGTGAATTCCTGAGGTTTACAGTCCACACTTTCTCGATAGAGCCTGGTTCGTCCCCTGTCTGTCTGAACTTGGCACATGTCATTTGCTGAACTGAATATATCTTGGGTCACAGTTTCACCTGTGGCCATAGTCATAGCTTTTTCTTTTCCAGTGGCTGTATTCTGTGCAGTGATGTACCCAGATTAAGCTGAAAAGCAAATACGGAGTTAAATCTTCTCCACGTAGAGGCCCAGAGTTTTACCCTTACAGAGAAGGAAACTCTTGATTATGTTTCTGAGTGACAGATGACCCATCAGCTAAAAGAGAAAAAGACAAAGATGCCCTTGTGGCACAAGTCAGGGAGGCTCAACGTGGCCTGAATGCCAACCAGGGGACCTGTGTCCCAATCAGACTTGTGATCCCCACACGCAGGACAATTTGGATTTGACCTCAGCAGAAATCAGGTCTGCTCAACATGGCCATGATGATGGCAAACATATGGAATTGATTAAATGAATAAATAACCCTGCTTAGTTTTGCATAAGAATATGTGGTACTCAGGTCAAAGATAATCCCTAATTTCTCTGTGCATAATAGATTCCAAAGTGTAAACATCACCAGTAGCCTGAACCAAACTAGATGCTTTAAGTCAACAGTCAAAGGTGTGATTGTAAACTCAGAAATATCGACAGTGTTTGTGAATAGCACTTCTCTGAATTGGGTGAGAGGTCCCCAGCTGATGTGTGTGTCTAGTTCTTCTGACATCTCAGTGTTGGGTTGTGGGTCAGCCTCAGTCTTCTTCCTAGGGCTCAACTGGAGTTGATATCTCTTGATTTCTATCTGCCCGGTTTTAATTTATAAAGACATATCAGTGTCGGACAATCCATTGGAAGCCCCTCGTTCCTTGTAACGTCTTGTGGAGTTATTTTTCAACTCATTTCTGTTGGTGGCAGTTTTGTTTCACTCTTTGATTTCCTGAGGGTTTAAGGGCTACTCATTTGGTGGCCGCAGGCTTGGGGTTGTCAGTAGGGCATTCCTTGTTGGAGCCTAGGAAGACCAGTGCACACAGCATCCAGCATCAGGACATCTGGCATGTGAGTCTGGCATCTGAGGATCAGGCATATGTGGAGAAAGGCAGGTGTCTGGAGATAGATTGAGGAGTCAGGAGTCGATATTAAGATCTCAGTGGTAAAATTTAAGGAGATCCCCTCCAGTGAGCAGAGTTGCTATCCTGTGTGTAAGAACATTCTGGAAAGAATGTCTTGAAATTTTGTCATTAAGAGTAGGGCCACCTGGACCTTACACCCGATTGTTGGTGGCACAGGCAAGGAGGACACAGAAATAGAAGGGAAGCCATGTAAGAAGGAGGCTGAGGCCAAGGCTGGGCCAGAGTGTTTGAGATCCAAACAAGTGTTTCTAATAGCCACAAGAAGCTAGAATACTATGAAATAGGACCCCCAGTCCATATGGGACAGCCCTACTAAGCACTTGGACCCCCAGTTCATATGGGACAGCTCTACTAAGCACTTGGACCTCCAGTTCATATGGGACAGCCCTACTAAGCACTTGGACCTCCAGTTCATATGGGACAGCCCTACTAAGCACTTGGACCTCCAGTTCATACGGGACAGCCCTACTAACCTCTTGGATTTTTGTGGCACGTGGGATCAAACCCATGCTGTCACACATGGCAGGCCAGCGGTCTACCAACGAGCTGTATCCCTAGCCTGGCACCTTGATATTGGAGCTCCAGTTTCTAGGCCATCAAGCTATAGGAGATTTGAAGCAGCAGGCCTAGGTAGCAAACACCAATTCTCCACATCTATGCATTCCTCCTATAGAATACTCACGAGCTACAAGTAGCAGTATCTAGCTTCTAGAAGAGTCTCCATGGATATTTATGGAAAGAGCGAATGGATTGGTCTTCCCTCCCAATAAGACAGACAAGCATGAAGATGGATAACACCTTTCCTACAGACTCCAATGAGTATCAGAGGCTTAAGCTTGGCCATTTTGACTACAGGAACCATGCTGGTGGTTGGCGCAGCTTTATCGTCTTCTCTTACACAAACACGTAAACATAGCTATGTGAGACAGGAAGGTGGAAAAGCGCACTGGGGGCAGCAGTGCACAAGAAGGAGGGGATATAGAAGAGAGGAATGGATGGTGGTGACAGCCAAACAAAACAACAAAAGTATGAAAACACAATAAGGAGCTGGGTTACTTTGTATGCTAGTTTGAAATGAATACAAAATAGAACAGTATTTTGTTATATTTTAACAAGTAATAATAATTAAAGGAAGACAAGATTATCTTGCTCTATATCCACTCAGGTACAGTGCTAGTGGGGGTAAAATAAAAAGCTTGCCCAGGCCAAGACAGTCATTCATTCAGTTTTGTTTCCTGAGCCCTGCAATAGCGGGAGAACATTTGTTCAAGGTTGGGTCTAAGGCAACAACAAGTAGTCAAAATCTCATGCAACCTGAGGAAAAATGTCTCATTGAGGACATTATAAAAGTTAAGGAGAGCAAGAGATGTGTTGGTGGTGTTGGTGTTGGTGGGCCATGTGTGCGTGTCTGCATGTGTGTGTGCCTGCGTGTGTGTGTGTGTGTGTGTGTGTGTGTGTGTGTGTGTGTGTGTGTGTCTGTGTCTGTGTGTTCTGGTCACATGACATTGAATCATGCGTACTTGTAACTCACCCATAAAGACAATAGGCCAGCAGCCATTTTCTTTTCACACATTTCTGATTTCACAAGGCCTAGTTCAGCTCAGAACACAATGACACAGTATTAAATAAACACACACCCATTAGCATTTTATCATCTAGAATCTTCCAGGTACAGTCTTCTTCCCTCTTCTAAGTGGCTTTCATTGAGGAGAGATAAATGCTTTCTTCTCAGAGGATCAAAGAGGGGCCAGGATTTCAGGAAACCAGACATCTGTAAAGAGACAATGAAAGCTTATGCTCCAGGACCTGGCTCAGAGGTGAGGACAGTTGGCAGAACTGCAGTGACTAGTGTCTTCACAGCAAAAGGAAACCTTATCTGGAGTGCCAGGATCCTGCCAGACCATCTGCTTTGACAGCCTCGGGCACCTGTTAGACCATGTGGTATCTATACAGTGCCTGGGTCTACAAACACAGCCATAGGGCTGGACTGTCAGTTGCAGGGGGGGAAGAAATCAAGATAAAAGTTTTCATAAGCCAGCTCTAAAACATCTTTGTTTCTGTCTGTTGTTGATGATATTAATTGCAAAGCTAATGTGGATAGCTGCCATCAGTTGGGGCCCAGGTCAGACACCTGTTGGATGCATAAACAACACTTGGCGCTGAGGAAAGCGTGCAGATTTCTGTCCCTGGTTTTACTTATTTCTGGAGTGTTTTCATTTCTAGCTGCAGAATTTCTCCCCTGTGCTTGTGTCACCCCGGAACATGTGGCTTTGATCAAACCAATCAGCTCATTGCATCATCACCCCCATGGTCTATGAGCTTTGCCTGCGAATGTGTTACCCAGACTTCCCTGCTTCCAGTGGAGTGGCAGCCATCACCTTGTGCCCAGGTGAAGCCACAGGGTGATTTTGGCACACAGGACACAATTGAGACATTGAGAGAGGAAAAGCAGCTTTCCGCAACATCATTTAACTCCAGTCAAACCTTGTGTGAAGTCACCTGCCCCGCTGGATTCAGTTCAGTTACAAGGATGAACCAACTTCATTTCTATCTTTTTTTTCCACTTAGTCTAGTTTGGCTATTTTTTTTTTAATTACTGGCAACCCAACCAAACCCTTACACAGAGACACTAACCAAAGGTGCTACCCAGAAATGTACAGGCCATGCGATTGGCCCATATGGGCTCTGGATAAAGTAGAGGGAGGCAAGAAGAGCATGTTGTGAGCTCCTCCGCATTGGAGGCGTGGAGTGGAATGTTGTGACCGAATAATATTGGTAAAGAAGAGGCGTGGTATTAGGGCTGATGCCAGTTAATTGAATGATTGCAATGTGCATTTAGAATTGGCCTAGGAGGTTTGAGGAGCCCTTGGGCCTTTTGGCATGAGAAATGAGGAGAAGGGAGGCCTGGATGTCCATGGATGCTCCTCTGTGCACAGTCAGGTGACACGGCCAGGGTGGCTAGAAAGGAAGTGAATGACTTGTTTCTTGAACTGTCCTTCTTGGAGGCCTTTAGCCTGTCACAAAAGAGGATTCACATCGAGACAGTTCTCTTTAGTGACAGAAAGCAACGATCATAAGGATCCGATACTTTGCCCACTGGGGATGAAGAGGCAGGTAGAGGTGCACTTACCTCAGAGAAGCTGGTGCTGTCCTGTCAAGTAAGTACCTGGAGGTTTCCACACCCGACAGTCAGCACTGGTCTTGGGAAGGGCAGCTGCACACTTGAGAGTGCATCCGAGACAAGACAAGCAAGCGATGTGGGCAGAGGTTCGAAGCCTTCTAAGTTGAGGATCCTCCCCTAAGGGCCTCTCACCACCACTTCCTCAAAACATGGAGACAGATGCGGCTCGACCTGATTAAAAGCAGACCTGGGGCTTGTCTTTAGAACACTCCTTGGCGAGTCTACCATCACCTCACAGGCCTGCTTTATAAATTGGGTGCAGAAGAGAAAAAAAAATCAGAAGGGACATTTTTATTCCCTTCCAGTAGATCTGTGGAGTCTCTGACTCCACCGCTGGGGTAATTATCTTTCAACAGCAGTTAATTCCAGAGTTATAAACCAGGAATAAACAGTCCCCTTTCTGTACAGCCTTCATCTTAATGTATCATTAGGAACAGAGAGAAGGAAATAAAACCCTCTTACAGGTAATGTTTCAAAAGAAGAGAAAGTGATTTCAGAGGGGGTTGTCTAAAATTTTGTAGGGTTTTAAGGATAACATGAAACTCACAGTGGTATTATGTGAAAAAATGCTGGAACATCTGTTATGTTAAGTATAACAACAACAAAACCAAAATAAATCTCTTGTGAAGAAAAAAAAAACCTCATCATAGATTTCGGAGGGGCGTCGGCCTGATGTGCAGGGAAATCAGCAAAAAACCATGGCAGGGGGAACGTGACCGGCTGAAGTAACAGCGTAATCTGAATGAAGTGGTGCCAGCCTCTGGGGTCGTCTAGTTCAGCCCTCTCATGCTCAGCATATTTCTGCAAGGAGTCCTGAGTTCCTCCAGCCAGCTCCAAGGAGACCAGCTGTCAGTCATACACAACTTCGTTCTTTTGCGTTTTCTTCATTGTTTTCAATATGAGCTTTTTTTTCTATTAATAAGAAAAGTGTGATCTGACTGGTGACAAAAAAAAAAAAAAAAAGAGTCCACGCACAGTGGAGTCAGCCTCTCTCCATTCATTTTAATGCATAGCCATGCCATTTGAGATGAAAAGACTTTAATCTGCCTAGATATTGAGAAATAAACAGATGAAATGCTAAAAATCATAGCAAATGTTCAGAATCCAGATTGGCTCAACCTGACTTAAGGAGATGGTCCTGAATAGTTTCCCAAGTGTGGCGAATTCAGTCATGCCTCCACCCTCAGGGTAGGAGACAGCCCTCTCTGGCTTGGATCTGAGGACCCTTAGCAGCCTGTGTGTGTGTGTGTGTGTGTGTGTGTGTGTGTGTGTAAAGACTAAACGAGAAAGACCCAAACTGTCTAAACAACAACTTGAAAACAAAAGCCTCTTGAAAAAGGAGTTGACGAGCTGCAAGCCCCCAATCAAATGTGACCACAGAATGCTGTGTCACTATTTTGTTTTATATTCATTGATTGATTAATTGACTGGTTGATTGGTGGTGGTGGGGGTATGTGCATGCATGTGGAGGTCACCACTGGGGTCCTGGTTGATAAAGATCAGGTCATGAGACTTAGCAGCAAGCTACTTTACTGACAGAGCCAACTGGTTGGTCTGCGCTGTGACTGTGAGTACCTGCTGCCTCAAATTTTAAGTGAATTTGAGTAAGAGTAACCTGCTAGACAGATCTCTAAAGAAACCTACCGCCTACTGTTAAAAGGACGAATCATAGCAAATTGTCCTAGAACATTCCAGTGAACCCTGCTAACCTCACCCACCTCAGCCATGGCATTGGCAGCCTGACCCGTCACCTAGGCACACAGCGCCCTGGTACTAGTGCCTTATGAAGAGGGCCCTTCCTACTCTGCTTTTTGCCAACCTGGTGTTTTTTAAGACCTTAGGCACCTGTCCACCTGACCTTCTAAGGACCCCTCATAAGTGTATTGGAGACTTTCTGTGCTCCACCCTCAGCCAGTGTGATCGGGGGGCGTAAACTGCAGAATGAGACAAGTAGCCAGTAAGGACCAGCTCCCACGTTCTGGGGACCAATAGGAAAGGATCATAGCTATTTCTGTTTTCTCTCCACCTCCCCCTTTTCCCCTTCAACTGATCAGAACTCACTTTTTCTATCTGCCCCTTCCATTCTCCTGGTAAAATAACTTCAGCCACAGGTTGCAGTCATGTTGCACTGTGCACGCCAGCTCCCATCCTCTACTGTAACATACACATTTCATGAGATGTTCAGAACGCAAGAGTAGGAAAATATTTTTTTATTAAATTGTCATTTTTGTGCCAATAGAAGAACATGTACAAAATAATGGTCAAATTCGAGCCTTCATTTTAAAAAAAAGAGCTCAAAAGCAGTAATGTGTTAAGAGACTGCTTGGCAGTGACAGATTTCTTTGTGTGTCTTACAAGTCTGAGTCTGCTGCTTCTATCACTGTGGAAGACACTATCAGCTTGGTAAGAACAATGTTTCGGGGCCAGAAAAAAAAGGAAAGCTCAGTTAGTAGGACCTGAGTTCAACCCTCAGCATTAGCATGAGAAAAACAAAGTGAAACCAGGTATGGAGAGGCATAGTTGTGACCCCATAGCTGGGGAGGCAGAGACAAGATCTCCTGGGTGTGATGGCCAATCACCCAGCCTACCTCAGTCAAAGACCTTGTCTAAGAAAAAGGGGTGTGTGTGTGTGGGGGGGGGAGGTGGACAGGTCCTGAGGAATGACAGCCAAGGTTGTTCCGTGAGCTCCACAAAAAATGTGCATGGGGACGTGGGGACTCACACACAGAAGTGCACTAGTGTACACACACACACACACACACACACACACACACACACACACACACACACACGGGCAGCCAGATGGACAGATGGATGGTTTCATTACAAGGGCAGCTGAAGGAAGTGTTTGCTGAGCCTTGAACTTCAAACCTCTTCCTTGAGGCCTGGGCATGGTGTTGCAGTGGTCCCAGTGATGGTAGACCATGCCACAGAGCCAACAGGAGAACACTTATGGTCAGATTATCAACATGTCCATGGCCTGTTAATACTCAAGCACTCCTCCTGAACTACAGGCTCAGTTTATTCAGTATTTAGCTACGTGACTCCATGAGTAGATAGAGGGACAGGGAGGGTCCTGCGGGAATGGCTACAAGCTTTCCATGTTATCAGCTTGAGCACAGGTGGATGAGAGCTGGGTTTCGGGTGCTGTTTAGTTGCTGTGGGAGTGCTGGCACTGTGGGGTTCTGGGTGGGGAAGAGAAGCCTATGCTTAAGGTGCCTAAGGTACCAATTGCCAAGGGAGTTTGAGCAGCTGTGTGTGTGTGGCTTTCCCACACTACCGGACGGATGAGCTAAATCATCCCTTCTCTGTGTTTTTGTATGGAACGTGAGTCCAGGCCTCTAAAGTATTAGCACACATCAGAGCAACAATGAGTCAAGGCTGGCTTCCAATTATGGGAGCCTCGGCTTGACTTAATATTCTGTTGCCGCTGTTTAAATTCTAAATAACTTTTAACAAGGAACTCCAAATTTTCACTTGTACTGGGTTCCTTGAACTACAGTGCCGGTCCTGCCTAAGGGAGTTTGCGAACACACATGCCCAGGCCCCACTGCAGAACCTGTGGTTCAGAAGGTGTTCCACTGTTCTCAGAGAGGCTGCTTCTAGCGCAAAACCTAGGCAATGTAACTACGAGCAGCCTCTTGAGAAAGAGCTGCACCACAGACTCCTTTAACAAAGTCTCAGGAGGCCTGAGGCCTGAAAAGTCGAAGCGCGGGCCGCGGGCACCGGCGTTTCCAGTAAACAGGAGAAACCACATCCCCAGTTCCTCCCGCAAATAGCTTCACCTGTAGCATTTTCCTGACCATTGCTTACAATCTTTGGTTCACTAACTTGTGAAGAGATTGCGTCCATGGAAACTCAGAAGTGCCAAGATCATTTTCCTCTGCTGTCCAAAACGGAAAGGGGATAAGGGGCTCCTAAGTCCATGACTGATTCTTGTGGTAAGTAAACAGTCGGCTGGTACAAAGGAGCAGTCTTTCCTAGGCCCTTTCCCTAGCAGACATCACCAATCATTCTCCCAGACAATACTAATCAAACGCGACACTCATTTCCTCCAGAGTCTTAGCTCCTGACTTAGCTCCTGACTTAGCTCCTGTCTGTCTGGACGGCAGATACCAATGCGTTGAACTTGACAATGCACTTGAGAGCCAGCTCCCGCGTGCACCAGCTGGGAAGCTGAGTGGAGAGCCGTAGCAAGGCACATATAAAAGTAACTGTTTCTCGGTTAAAGTAGCCCCATTAGAAAGGTCACCACCCATTTAAAGGATAAATTTACTTATAATCTGCTTGTGTCGAAAATAAACAGGAGTCCAGCACTTTGGGGGAAGATGTTAGTTCACTGTTAGTTTCTTCTCATGGTGGCAGAAACTGGGACCCAGGCAGTGACCTGATCCACTTTGATAGGAAAAGTACCGGCTAGTTTTTATTAGCACATTCAGCTCAGAGGACCTCTCAGAGTTGAGGGGACTTCTCCCTGCAGCCAAGTTCATCAACTACAGTACTCTCGGAGGAGAACTAGGGGGTTAGCACTCTTACGTCGGAAGCATTAAGAGCCTTACCTCTGAGGTCAGGATCTCATTA
This sequence comes from Acomys minous, assembly GCF_964271855.1. Classification (NCBI taxonomy): domain Eukaryota; kingdom Metazoa; phylum Chordata; class Mammalia; order Rodentia; family Muridae; genus Acomys; species Acomys minous. The sequence continues at coordinate 1,294,763 of NC_140484.1, forward strand.
AGAGGCACGAGAGCAGTTGTGAGACTCTCACCAAACTGACATTCCTCTGTTCTTAGCTTTTGGCTCCAAAAATGTCACACATACTAAAACTCACTTGAAAGTATATTAAATTCTGAGACTCCGCTGTTGGCTAGGGAGGAGGGAGCGCATGGGCTGAGGCCACTCTGGGGTCCAGAGCTCTGGTTCCAGCCACCACACTTTATTGATCACTTCATCAGGGCAGGGATAATGTCTCTGAAGCACAAGCAGGACTGGGCGCTTTCTGTCTGATGTGTTGGGAAGCAGGAGTTGGGCAGGACGAGCCTTCAATCCAGACGCATCCTTGGAAGAGTGTGGGAGACGGAAGTGGGAAAATGAACCCCTCCCCCTCACGCACATAAGCAAACGAGAGCAGAGCCCTTCTGTGGCTTTCTTTAATGCTCCTGACACAGTCTTAGGGCGTTGGATCCGATGACATCTGTGAAGAGAAAACCCAGAGAGGAAGGTCATAGAGACAAGATGTTGGGCAGCGGGGATTTGTGAAGTCCAGACCAGAGGTTGCTCACGCTGTGATGGTGTTTACCCTTAGAACACATTCTCCCAGCTAAGGGGACCAAACCGCTGTGTGACTGTATGTATGCAAATGTATATGGGAAGGCCTGGAAGGTTTGCATCTAGCAAACACACAAACAGCACAGTGCTGGACCAGGGGTGTGAAACTGTGACAACTAGAAGGGATCTAGAGTTAAGGACAGGCACGACTCGAAGCACACCTCTCTGAGAGATTGTCTTGGTTAGCCCGGTGGACATGTGACAGCCTATTCTGCTTTGGTGAGAGGTAGGAGGAATAAGGAGGCCCAAGGGAAAAGCCCACCTTTATGCCTGCTTACCTTTCCATCTTGATCGTTTGTTCATCTACCCTGTGGTTGCTGCTGCCACTGCTGTTTCTGCCACTGCTGCCATCCTTTGTTGAGGTCATGACTTAGCTTCTTTTCAGCACTCCAACATGGGCCTGTGTGGTTGAGATCTAAACTTGCCTCTTTATAGAGTATCACCCTGTAACTCACAGGAAATAGGAAAGACGTGGAACCTATAACTAACTGCACATGGCAAGAACTGACAGCTCAGGGTGTGGTGTAGGTGGCCTGGAAGCCAGGCGGACCCTTGAGCTGCATTTTGTTTGTCTGTCTGCTTATATCGGTGTGGTTGTATGGGAAAGCACACACCTGTACACACATTAAGAGGCCCAAGGAAGGGGCTGGAGAGATGGCTCAGTGGTTAAGAGCACTGACTGCTCTTCCAGAGGTCCTGAGTTCAATTCCCAGCAACCACATGGTGGCTCCCAACCATCTATAATGTGATCTGGTGCATACTGTATACATAATAATAAATCTTTAAAAAAACAGATGAGAGGCGTCCTGTTCTATCACCCTCTGCTTTATTCCCTTCAGACAGAGTCTTTCACTGATCCTGGAGCCAGGCTGGTGGCTAAAGAGGCACAGTTATTGTCCTGCCTCTGGCCCCAGCCACACTGCAGTTACCCATACGTGTGGGCAGTCATGCCCAGCCTCTTACATAGGTGCTGGGGATTTGAACTCAGGCCTTCATGTTAGAGGAACAAATGCTCTTACCTACTGAGTCACCTCCCCATCGCTGTGGGAGTCTGGAGGAGGAGTGAGATGTGGCTGATGAGAGTTGTACTGGTTACTTCTGCGGTGATAAAACACCACGACCAAGGCAACTTATAGACGGAATATTTATTCAGGTAAATGGTTCCCGACGGATGAAGTCCATCATGGCAGAGAGGTCTGGAGCCGGCAGGCATGATGGCAGGAGCAGGAAGCTGGGAGCTCACATTTTCAGCTGCACACATGAAGCAGAGAGAGCAAACTGGAAACGGCACCGGGCTAGCTGTCTCCCAAGTATTAATCCGCTCCTTGTGAGAGTATATTTAGGTATACCCACATGCATGTTTTGATGTATATTTTAATCAGTACTGCAAAGGCCTTTTCCAGTGTGGCTGTAAAATGTGCACACATCTCCCCTTGAGTAGTGGTAGAACTCACGTTAAGCAATGTCATTAGCATTATTCACACATTATTGGACTTTGCTTCCACTTAGGAAAGGGCACTGGGGGGCAGGTCGGGGAGGGGAGATCCAGACTCGACTTTCTGCTTTCTCAATGAATGGCTGAGCTATTCCAAGGCCTGCTGCGGCATCTTGTCTCATAAGGTCACTTGAATTCATTCCCCAAACTGTGCTGTCTGTAGGCTATACCTGTATTTAGGGGATTAAGCACTTGTCAGTATTTTTATTGACAATTGCCTTTCGTAACTGATTACCGTCTGAGGACAGAGCCCACCCACCCCGAATGAACTGTAGACACTCCCCACTTGCCCTCCTCTGCCAGGACCCCATCAAGGGGGGCATGCTTCTGCCAAACAAGCTTGACATGTGCCAACCATTGAACGATATGTGCTCTGAATATGAACACATAATATAAGAGAAGTACTCCATTCTAGGACCGTTGTAAGGCAGCCAGGAGAAGACGGCCTCTTGCTTCCCTCGCACAAGCAAAGTGTCTCCACGGTAGTTGTGTTCTCATATATTTTTATGTTTTATACACTTTGGTGGGTATGAGATATATATTATATATATTATATATATACACATATATGTTAATATGTAGACATGTGTCTCATATGTGGGTATGTGCATGTGAGTGCAGGTGCCTGTGGATGCCAGAAGTGGGGGTACCCTGGAACTGGATTAGAGCAGTTGTTTCCCATCTTATATGGGTGCCGAGAGCTGAGGTTGAGGCCTCTTCAAGAGCAGCTCACGCTCTTTATTATCTGAGCCATCTCTCCAGACCTATAAGATGTTATTTGAAATGGTTTACTGTGCTCTGGGTGTTTGGATTGGGTCGATGCCTGTACAAGCTGGTTGCTATGGCGTTTATACAAAGGTAACGGTGACCCTGGCATCTAACGTGAGTACAGAAGGTGATGACATCAGAGAAATACTTAGTGTCAAGAGAGAATGAGAGAGCAGCTGTCATCTCTTCAGTGTCTACGTGGGTCAGATGCTGTGTGGTGGTGTTTACACTTTATTTGCTCATTTTCTTTTACAGCTGGTGCGTAGTAAATGTCTCTCTGTCTGTCTGTTTGTCTGTCTGTCTGTCTCTGTCTCTATCTGTCTCTCTCTATCTCTATGTCTCTGTCTTTCTGTCTCTCTGTCTCTGTCTTTGTCTGTCTCTGTCTCTTTGTCTCTGCCTGTCTGTCTGTCTCTCTGTCTGTCTCTGTCTGTCTGTCTGTCTGTCTATCTCTCTCTCTCTCTCTCTCCCTCTCTCTCTCTCTCTCTCTCTGTCTCTCTCTCTCTCTGTCTCTCTCTGTCTGTCTCTCTCTCTCTCTGTCTCTGTCTGTCTGTCTGTCTGTCTGTCTGTCTCTCTCTCTCTCTCTCTCTCTCTCTCTGTGTGTGTGTGTGTGTGTGTGTGTGTGTGTGTGTGTGTGTGTCTGTCTGTCTGTCTGTCTGTCTCTGTCTGTCTCTCTCTCTCTGTCTCTCTCTCTCCCTCCCTCTCTCTGGCACTCTAGACTCCAGAGGGTGAGCTGACCTTATGAAGAAGCACCCAGCTGCTGAGGGTTAGGGCACAGATTCAAGTCCAGGTCTAGATGCCCAAGGCTGTGCTCTTCCTAAGCTGTCTCCTGCCTACTTCACCTCAGAGAGGGCTTTGCCAAGCACTAGTGAGTTTGTCTAAAGGATCGAGATGCTTCTGGTTGGATATGCCCAGAATGCAAACCTTTGCATAGCAGCTTTGGACCAGTTGTCCCTGAGTCTGTAAACAAGGAGTCTTTCCCCAATGAAATGTCTGAAATATGAGCTGACTGATGAGCTCAGGTGAGGGAGGGTCTGAGGCTGTCCTCACAGCTGTCCCCATGTGCTGTTTGGTTAGGCTGTGAGGGTGGTTCCTACCCATAGGGACTACTTCATTCTCCTCATCTTGCTCCAGAAGAGAAAGGGCACATCTGTCTGCAACTGCTTTCCATTTCTTCTGTACTTTAGCATACGAAAGCACGCAGAAGGCCTCAGATGCCTCCAAGAAACGTCTGCCTGTTTTTAGGTGTGTCTTGTGGTCAAGATTCCCTTACTAGCCCTTTCTTCATGCACTGGGAACTTGGCCCGGCTATGCAAATCTCTCTTGGCAGGCCAGCCTGGGCCAGTCCTGAATATATTAACGAGGTTATTGATGTCTATTATTAAATTAAATATAGTATAAGAATACTGAAAAATCTTCCCATTCAAAAAGTTTGATCATTTTCATCTTGCTCTTCAGACCAGACCTAACCTTATTCCACTCCCAACAACTTTCAATATGCATTCCCTCAAACTCCAAGTTTCATAAAATGCAGTAAATAACCTTAAAGCCCTTTATGAATAATTATGAGTTTTTAAGTTTTTGTGAATCTGCATATTAATTCTTCCCCATAAATAAAACATGAAGCAAAAATCCACCATGTTCAGTGTCAGGGGAATAGAAGAAGAGAGGGAAGGATAATTATCAGTTTAATGTGGGAACAGACTTAACCTGAAAGATTACCTCCAAAATTGGTGACGTCCTAAGTATATATAATTTACAAGGATGTTTTCATTTAAATAAGAGGAGGAGAAGATTGATGCTGAGCCCTTTCAGGCCTCTCTCCGTGGTCTACGGTTAAAAAGCAATCGCCAGAGTCTGTTTGCTGGGGATTAATTCTCCTCACAGGTGTGGTTTCTTTCTCAAACAGAGTATCTCCACGATGCCTAAATTGCATTTTCACATTCCCTATGTGTTACTGGGTTGCTTTTCTGGAGCTGTCCGTTTTCTTGGAGAAATAAATGGTTACAAAAATGGCTTCATTTCTCTCATTCTTAAACCATAAGCATATACACCAGCATGGCGGCTCATGCTTGAAATCTTGGCACTTGGGAAGGAGGCTAGCCCACTCTAGGCTAGCCTGGACTACAGGGTGAGAGCCTGTATCAAAGCAACAATAATAAATAAGCAAAAAAAAATTAAAAATGAGGTAGAAAAAAAAACAGAGCAGGTTGCCCAAATAGTTGCATGTCACTTCCACCTGCAGTTCCTGGGGTAGGGACCACCAGACCAGCAGAGGCCAAGGTGGAGTAAGAATGGGGCCCCCAAATCTCTCCAGCATGTGACGCCTCTGGGCATTTGTTCCTTGTGCCAGTTTGCACTTGCAGAGATGACGATAACCCAAGGATTATGGCTCACCCTCTCACCATCCCATCTGCTCACGGAAACAGCTGAACTGAGCACCTAACACCTCAGAGCACATTCTAGTGCCTCCGAGGACCGCTGTGATGTCATTAATCAAGCCTAAGAAGAGATCAAGGTCCTCCAAGACTCGGAGAGCATCACTCTTGCCTCAACATCCAACCCAGACTTGCTAGGAAAATTTATACTGCCACCAAAGCTACTTCATCCTCAGAGAGTCTGCGCTGCTCCCCCCCCCCCCCTCGGGACACATGGCTGCCAGAAGTACACAGGGTTGAAAATGGCTTTTGAACAGGTCGTTGCACTGCTTAATGGATGGAAAATAATGTCAAAGACTTGATGAAAATTTAGGAAGGGATGCTCAGCCAGTGCTGACTGCAGGGCACTGCGGAGCCCCATGTGTATTGGAAATGTTCTTCCTAAAATATCGGTTCCTTGTTCTCTGGTTCTCACAGAGCTGGCTAGAGCGTGTGGGACAGGGAGGCATTTTCTCAAGTGGGACAGAGGTGAGTGAAGCCGCGCTCCTACACTACCAAACTTTCTCTCTTCTGATTGTTTTTCTCTCATCCTCTCTTAGTTCCTCTTACCCAGTTAAGAGGAGCTGGAAGTCTGTGGAAATATGAACTTGATGAGTTTAAGATGACAAATAACTTCATGACTTGGACTCGCCCACTCTGTCCTCAACAGTAAAACAAGCATTTTACTCAACTGCACAACCAATAGAAACTACACATAGAATTCAATACTTGTTTGGAAACTTCTCACAGGAAACCATCAAAATGATGAGTTGATGCTAATGTTCACATTATAGACTTAAATTTGGTAAGGGGGGGTCAGAGTCTGATTCTCATTGCAAAAGTGAGTTCTACTCCTATAATGGCCCACAGCGTCTAGACAGAAGGTGACTTAATTTCTTAGAGCCTTGGTTTTGAGGTATGTAAAATGGCATCAATTGAAGGATGCTATGGGGGCTAGAAATGAACTCTCAAAGAGCACCACCTCTTTGAAAGGGCTCTCTGCTGGTTTCATGTACCCGCATCCTAGAATTACTGGGTGAGAGACAACGGTTCCTCTGAAGACCCAAGAATAGCTTCGTTGGTAACCCATCTCCTTCTGGAGACTTTCGGGTCTACGACACTGCGCTTGGCTCAAGGAACTCAGCGAGGCCTCTGACCTCTAGGAATTCAAGGGGTGACTAAGAACCTAGACACATAATTCGTCCTGAGCCAGAGCACAGGATAGTTAAACCAGAGAGAGAGAGAGATGGTGGAAATATCAGGCCTCTTCAGTGAGTAGTGACTTGACGGTAGAACTGACAAATTAGAGGGAAGGTTGTTAGAGAGGTGGTTGTGAGGATGGGGATTTTAACTGGAAAGGCTTTGCCCTCCTAGATTAAGTAGAGAAAGAAGTGTGCATCTGAAAAGAACCCATTAAAAAAAAAATAGACGGCACCTTCCCGTCCTTACCTTTTTCGAAATTTAAAAGCAAAGTAAAATCAGTAACTATAAAAGTAGTAGCTTTTGTGTTCTGTGGGTGGGTGGGAGTTTAGGCTGATGAGGGCGCTCTGAAGAGCCTACTTTAACAATATTGCTGCAGCTTATAAAATCTGCCACTTAATTAGCAACTTCCAATAGATGGTAAACCCGGTCCTTTGAACCGAGCTCTTGACCTCATTGTTGAAACCTCCCTTAATTGAATCAGCGATTTTATTGACAGTACGTAAATCCTATCCAGGCTGTGTTTTTCTACTTGTAGTCTAAGATAAATCTTATATGATGAAATTTTATATATATATATATATATATATATATATATATATATATTTATTTATTTATTTATTTTTTTGTGCCAACATTACTGTCATAAATTGTTTAAAAAGTGGTGCTGAGTGAGGACCAAAATAAAAAAGCAAAACTCCAGTGATGTGTTCCCCATTAAATAAAATTTAAAAAAATGCATCGTGTCACTCAACACAATCAATGGATACTGTGCTGCACTGGGAAGGACCCAGCGCTTTGCCTTTCCTCCCGATGTTAAGGCGCTTCCGGCTTGTGCTCCGTGGTTAGCACCTACGAAGCCTGCCATGTACAGGGCGCCTGATAGCAGCTTGGACTTTATGGTGCAAGCTCGGCTGCAGGCCTAACCATGGAGCAAACTCTTCGTGAAGCCCCGACACTCTCAAAATCCACAACAAAAATAGAGTAGGCCTGCTGCGCAGGCTGCACGGAGAGACCCTCACTAGCTGTCATTGGCATTCCGTTAGCTGCCAAGCAGTGGGGCAGTCGTTGCCTGTCAGACATTCAACCCACCCTTTCTGTGTTAATTAGCAGAGAAATAAGGAGTTAATGAAGCTCTTCTGACTTCTGCCACACGACTCATCCGGCTGCTTCGGCCCAATCCCGAGCTGGACCACTAAAGTCACCTAGCTCCGGTTCTTGGAGCAGAAAAGGGAGGCAAGCAGGACCCTGGGCTGGCGTTCTCGGGTTCTTGGGGGCCTTGGGCCTGGTGGGCTTTGTTAGCTCAGGGTTAGAAGGAGTTAATTGCTTCAAGATCACTGGGAGATTAGGTTACTGGGTGGGATGTCTCCATGCACGCATATGCCTGCGCTAGTTAGAAGATAGAAGGCGCTTATTTTAATAAACTTATGAAAAGAAGAATTAATTCATCATTACATTGGAAATCTTATTTTATTAACTTAATTTGAAGATGTAAAGCTGTCTGAAATGCCGGGTTTTCACTCACTTTACTTCTGAATATGTATGAAGCACAGATTAGTTCATGTGCAACATTGTCCTCCTCAGGGCTTTTTTTCCAGGCTTTTCCCTCACACAGTCAGTTTGCTGGTTCTGTCTGCGTCCAGGGCAGCATGCTGACCACATGCACGCTGGACTCTCCTCCTAGGCACGACGGCTTTGGCCTTAGAGAGACACATAGTCTATCCCGGGGACTGACCGGAAACCATCTGCTTCTCTTTACCCAGCTGCCTCCACAGCAGTGGCAATTACGGAGAAGTGTTATTTGTCCGTGGGCCCAAGAAATGAAATACGTTAATTACTTTTCTTGTTGTGATGACCAGACATCTGACGAGGAGGGGGCTTACCCGGGCTTTCAGTTCCAGGGGTACAGCTCGCCGTAGCTGAGAAGGCATGGACGCAGAAGCATAAGGTGGCCGGTTGTATTGCATCTACAGTCAGAAATCAGGGAACCGGAAGTGGGGACAGGCCATCAAACCTCAAGGCCCGCCCCTAATGATCCATTTCCTCCAGCAAGGCTTTATCGCTTAAGGATCACACCATGTAAGTCTTCCAAAGCAGCATCACCAGCTGGGCATCAAGTGCCCAAAGCCATGAGCCCGTAGGGAACTTTCCACTTTCAGACAATAATGCAAAATGAAAGGAGAGGCTACGGGGACTCCTTAAACCGAGGTTGGCAGAAATGTTCTCCACGTGCTCCCTTTACAGCTTGAAGAGAGAGGGTGGGGCATGGTGGCGCACGCCTTTAATCCCAGCACTCGGGAGGCAGAGGCAGGCGGATCGCTGTGAGTTCGAGGCCAGCCTGGTCTAGAAAGCGAGTCTAGAACAGCCAACACAGACCCTGTCTCGAAAAACAAACAAACCAAACAAACAACAACAACAACAACAACAACAACAAAACAGCTTGAAGAGAGAATCAAATGACCAGCAAAGCCAAATGCTTGAAGACGAGGCTCAAATATTTCAGTTCTGCTACATTCTTAGGAGCAGACCTGTTTATGAGCAGCTGTCAACAGAGCCTAGAGTCACCTGAGACATGGGCCCCTGGACATGCTTTGGGGAGCTGCCAGGATTGTGTTGAGGAAAGATCTGCTCACCCCCCCTTGGGCAGCACTGCTCTCTGATTGGGCTCCTGGACTCTGTATGTGGTGAAATGGAACTGATCTGACTGGTGGCTTGGGTTCCTTGCTGTCTGCTTCCTGTGACTGCGGGCTCCTGCCACGTCGGCTATCCCTCCAAGGTGGGTGGGACGTGCCCACGAACTGTGGTCTAGAGAAAACCTCGCTCCCTTAAGTTGCTTTCCTCATTACAACAAGGAAAAGTTAGTTCCTTAACACACATGCAGGCACAATTGGTGTCTCGAATTTTCAGATCAAGAAACAGGCACGTGTGGGTTAGGAGCTTTCCCCAGGGGGACGCTTCCACCTGTCACCTTACAACCTGTCACTTCCTGAAATGGTTTTGCACTTTGTGAGGTAACTGGGGGGGGGGGAGGACTGGGAGGGAGATGGGTGGTGGCAATGTTGGTGGCATCTTCTTCCCAAGGTGCAGGTAGGCAGGGGACACTGCCCTTTGTGTTCACTCTATCAAGAAGACTGAACATGTGGAGTTTTAAACACAAGCTTCCTATTTTTATGTATTTGTCTCCCCCCCAACCCCTCCATTTAAAAAAATGTACTGTGCAGGTCAAAGGAAAAAAAAACATGTTGGCAACCACTGCGGATGAGTGATGCTTTCTGAGTTGTTTCCCACACAGCACCTTGTGAGGGTCTTGAGAATTCATTAAGCCGGTGCTTACAGAGGTGAGCCTCTGCCCTGTTGACACATTAAGGCAGCGCGTTACAAGGCTGTAATTCACCATTTCAGCTCTCTTTGCCAAGAGCCCCTTTATCTGATCAGCAAAGGCCGAAGCAGTTATTGGAATTACCATTTCCATAGAAATTACCTGAAACCTGTTCCTGGGAATCTCAATCAGTTTTCCTTCCCTGACCAAGGTTCATATGAATTGGGTCAAAAATAGTCTTAAAAATATTTAGCAATCAGACAGTAATGAAAGGCTCAATGGCTCACCCTTGGGGCCCTGAAGACTATTAAAAATTGTGTGATCTTTTGCATGAATGGTCACATGCTTGGGGCTGAATTAATTTCATACCCACCTCCGCAAAGGGGGTCTAAATGCAAAGAAGGAGGAAAGGTATGTGGTGATGATTCCCTACTAGCCCTAAGGGAGATAAAAGTTCTTAGTGTGGCTCCCTGTCCTTACAATTTATATGCATTGCTGAATTTTGCATAGCATAGAAACCATCATCACCATCATCACCACCATCACCGTCATCACCACCATCAGCACCATCATCATCACCATCATCATCACCACCATCACCATCACATCATCATCACCATCATCACCACCACTATCATCATCACCATCATCACCATCATCATCACCACCACCATCATCATCACCATCATCACCATCATCATCACCACCATCACCACCACCATCACCATCACATCATCATCATCACCATCATCACCACCATCATCATCATCACCATCATCACCATCATCATCACCATCATCATCACCACCATCACCATCGTCACCATCATCACTATCACCACCATCACCACCATCGTCACCATCATTACCACCTTCACCATCATCACCACCATCACCATCATCACCATCACCACCACCACCACCACCACCACCACCACCACCACCATCACACAACACCTCTCTATAGCTGGGGCCACTGGTTCCATCTTAGGATGACACAGCTCATATGTGTGATAGTGTTGAGATAAGCCAGCTTTGCTCCCTTCACAGCACAGGCTGCCTGTGTGCCCAGGGCCACAATTTAGCAGTTCTTTCCTCTTTCCCCTTTTGTTGAAAACTGATCTTCTTACGTGCCGTGCTCATATTACAGCCTCCTTTCCCTCCACTCCTCCCAGTCCCTCCCCTCTTCTCCTCCCATCTAGATCCACTCCCTTCCTGTCTCTCATTAGAAACCAAGCGGGCTCCTAAAAGATAATAACACAATTAAATTGACCAAAACCCAACATATCAGATTAGGACAAAACAAACAGAAGGAAAGAGCCCAATAGGGGCACAAGAAATAGATGTGGATGCAGAGATCTGCTCATTTTCACACTCAGGAATTCCATAAGCTACTAAATTTGATATATGTGCAAAGGACCTATAAGGGGAAAAAATAGAGAAAGAACGTTCAATTTTGGGTACAGTGGTATAGAATTCAAATTTAAGATTATTCTTCAACACTCTCTCTCTCTCTCTCTCTCTCTCTCTCTCTATATATATATATATATATATATATATATATGTGTGTGTGTGTGTGTGTGTGTGTGTGTGTGTGTATAAAATATGAGGTATTGTACCCATGTAACTCAATTATAATACAAGGTTTACTTCCAATGCTTTGAAAGTGCTGTTGAAGGCTATTTAAAATAAGTCAGTTATACAAATTAATTGTTAGTTGATCAAATCAAGGTCATATCAATTACTAGTCTATTTTTATCATGAGAATATACATCTTAGGTGTAACAGATAGATATGATTCTGTAGAAAGATAAGGTAAAATAGTTAGTTAAGGTTTTGAAAAACCTCAGAGACATACAGAATATGGCAATTAAAATGCTTTTTTATTATTTTAAAGAGTCATTGACAATGAGACAGGTTAACTCCTGGCAACACCTAGCCCACCTCAAAGAGGATGATGAGCATCAAAGAACCTCCTTATGGAGATGGCTTCAAAGGAAACAAACCAGTCGCTGGGCAAAATGTCCTTGTTTCTACCACAGACAGAATTCTGCCTAAAAAAGGGCAAACTTGGATGCAGGCAGAGTCGACAGCCAGTCTCTGCCTAGACAGGGCAAGAAAGTCCTCAATAGCTTCTGCCTCACAAATATGTCTGTCAAATACATTGAGCCAGAAGGCTGAAGATGATGCTCCAATATTATAGAGGATTTGGGTGACTGGTCAGATAGCAAACTGTCTCTGTCATCTTCTCATTTGGGAGGCTGATAACCTGCACCCCCTGTGTACTCAGGTAATCAACTTTATTCCTTCTCAAGTCTCTGATGGGTTGAAGACCAGATAGTTTAGTTTTACAATTAAGCTTAGTTGTTTGGGACTTAAGATGTTTTTAGGTCTAGATAGGTATTTTAAGTTGATAAGAGATGAGTGATGAGAGATAATGATTTTCTTCAGAATTTTAGACCCACTGAAGTAGGAAAGATGTTTTCTTCATGTTTGCCAAATACAAATAGCCAAAACACTAAGAATGTAACATTTATATAATTCTTGTGTGTTTCATGGTTCTTCTTGCTATAGGTAGTTTATTGTACATATGTGTAATAATATAAATGTACATGTAAAAATAAAAGAATATTTAATTAAAAAATGAAAGAAAGAATAAAGGCAGGGTGACATAGACCAAATAGTGGCTAAGTAACTAATCCTATGTTTTCACTAATTAAAATAATAAATTGTCTATAAAAAATAGAGAAAGAAGAATAGGTAAATAAAGTAAAAATAAAAATAATTGGATAAAATTTTAAAAAAGGAAAAGTCCTGATACAACATTATGAGACAAGGAACCTCCATAGACACCATTGAGTTTGTTTTTTGTCATCCATGTTCTTCTGCGCTTGCAGTCTACCCTTGAGAGTTGTTTGCTTCCTGAATGAGACTCTCTTGGAGAAACTAATTTTTCATCTGTAGGTGGCTTTCAGTAGGAAATAACCTTGGATTAGAGATGGGGCAGATATCCTCTTCTCTCAGCTCTGGGACCCCATCTCTGTGGTGAAACATGCCTTTAATGGCTCTCTACCTTTTCTCTTTTATTTATTTCCTTCTCTTTATTTTTTTCCTCAGTGCCAGGGAATCCAGGGTCTTACACATTTTAAGCAAGTCACCTGCCTATGAGCTACATCCCAAGCCCATAAAAAATCTAGATAAGTAGTTTATGCTTTGATGGCTCAAACAGGTTTGTCATAATCACAGAACTCAGCTACAAATAACCTATAAACAAATAGGTCCAAGTGTGTGCCAATAAAACTTGGTTTTCAAGAGCAGACATCATTTGGGTTTGGTGCACAGGCTACAGTGAGTCCTGTCCATGACTGTATTGTTTCTCATGGCGCACATCCTGCTTGCCCATCCCCCTCACACCCAGTGCCTTTAACTTACCAATGTATTTGTTCTGAACAGGTGGATTTCGACTTCGACAGCCTTCCCAAATTGTTGCTCTTAGGCACATGGTGCCAGTGGCTCCTCTTCTCCTCAGAACTCATGAAGGGTTGAGGCTGTCTGTCATGTTGGCTCAACCTGGGACTCTCGCTACCTGGGCACCTCATCCATCAAATTGTAGCCTGTGAACCAACACCCTCAGCATCACCAGGGAGCTGGCTAGAGAGACAGAGTGCTGGATCCCACTCCATGCCAACAGAGGCAGCCTGCGCTCATCTGTGTGGATCCAACTGAGAAGCACTGACGGGTATAAAGGAATTTTGATGCTGTTACAGACATACTATGAGGCAGCTGAGAGTATTTTTTAAACACACTAATAATAAGTTATGTAATAGAAAGTTCCTCAGACTCCATTGGTCAGAGAACTCTGTCTGCAGGTGACTGGACATGATGCCTGGTTGGCCGAGTCTATCTGTTGTGCCAGCTAAGTGGTATTCGGGTCACGCGTCCAAGGACCCATTGCTCTGGCCATAAAGAGCCAGGCTGAGAACTGAGTTTAAGATAATCCCCGCACAAATACCAGTAAGAATTGAAAGTGGGTTCTGTACCAGCTTGTGTCTGCCACTACGGTAAAAACTCTGAGTACTACACAGCAGCGAAACCATCCCTGAGCACCTGCCTTGTGACAGTGCACCAGGTGCACCAGGGAGGTGTGCTTAATGCAGAGGTAGACACACACACACACACACACACACACACACACACACACACACACACACACACGAGGATATATATACATCTCCTCTCAGTCTGTTCAAGGATGTTTTTCACCAAGCTCCCCCACGAAGTAGTTCGACTTCTACGTGGAAGAACTTCCTCCTTTCTCACACCTCAGTGGTAAACATCCTGCCCTCTGCTCCATCCCACACTTGGGATCAAAACAGAAACAGGTTTATCTCCCCTTCAGAAATTTTCATTCTTAGATCATTTTGTCTCAAGGGCTTTTGTGAATGACAAGGTTTTGATCACGCAGTATTAAAATTGCAAAGCAGCTTGAATCAGTCTGTGAATGAAGTTGGCGTTAGTTTGAAGCCTTCCCTGTCTGCTTCCTTCCATACCCCATTTCTTTCTCCTCTTCCTTCCTCCTTTCCTCCCTCTCTTCCTTCTTTTATTCCTTTCCCCCTTCCTATCAGAAATGGCATGATTTTGGAGTTTAAATCCCTAAGCGCCCCCGGCCAGGTGCCTCTCCTTCAAGGCACATTAGGCAGCTGTGAGCAATAGAGGTTGTAAGGGGTTCAATCCAGACTGGACCTGAATTGAGCTCTGACCAGACTTTGCATCTCCGTCTTCCAGATCACTGCTCAGGGTGAGGTGGACAGACTTTCCAAAACACCTGTGCCCAATGAATTTACAGCTTAGACCAAGAATGCCACTTACGAGTGTGAAATTTTCTCTTGCTTTTACTTCTTATTAACAATATAGTCCCCCGCCCAGAGACAGGGTTTCTCTGTGTGGCCTTGGCTGTCCTGGACTCCCTTTGTAGACTGGATTTTCCTCAAACTAGTAGAGATCCGCCTGCTTCTGCTTCCCTGAGTGCTGGGATTATGGGTGTGCACCACCAACCGGCAACATTATAGTTTTAAAATCTCAATATTCTCTTTATCCTGCAGTCAAAGCTGTAATAGAAGCAGATGCAAATTCTCCGTCCTAGGAGGGAAAGAAAAATGGGGAGGGAGGGTGAGAGGGAGGGAAGGAGGGAGGGGGAAGGAGGAAGGAGAGAGGGAGGGATGGAAGGAGGGAGGGGGAGCAAGGACCAGCAGCCGCCTATCACCTGAGAGGGAACTTTCTACAAACATGGATATGGAAGTTGTGAAGCATCTTTTGTTTCTAAAGAATGTGCCTCTTTGCAATTAAAGTGTTCCCGACATATTTAGTCACTTTCCTCTATAATCACGGGGCCTGCTTCATGATACTTACCAGCTTCACAGAGCCATAACAGAGTAGCTGAAGGATGGCAGGGTGGTAGGATGCTACATCCCACTCGAGGAGAGAGACAACAGTCTTCTCAAATGTCTCACATCTCCTTATTTCCAGCCTCTGTCAAAGGGCACAGCCTACAGGTGGTTGGGGAAGGCTGAAAATAAATGATGCAAGTGTTTGTTTGTACAAGGACAGCTATGGATGAATGCAAGGCAGGGCCTGACAAAGGCCACCGTCCCCTGCCTCCCTCTTAGGCTCTTCTTGTTTCAATATACGATTTTGCTAAACTTCAGGCACCATCGGCCTTTGGCTGTCAATATCCTTGAAATAAAAATTCTGGAAAAATTGCATCCCCTTACAGTATTAATTTTTATCATGGCTATGAAAAAAATGTCTATTCAGAAGCAGCCTAAGGATGAAAGGGTTTGTTTTGGGCTCATAATATGGGATCGGGGTGGTGAGAGGTGTCAAAGCAGTAATAGCTCTAGCTGTAGTGGCAAAATGGTCGGGTTGCACCTGCAGTCAGAGACCAGAGAGAGCTGAGTGCTGATGCTCCACTCTTTTCTTCTTCTGCAGTCTAAGGACCCTGCCACGGGATGCTGCCCTCATCCGGGGTGGGGCTTCTCTCAGAAACACCCTCACATACTCACCCATAGTTAGGTCTCATAAGCGATTGTAAGTCCCACCATGCTGACAACCAAGCGTGGTCATCACAAGTGCACTGCTGTCACCTTGACACCCCAACACGTCACTTTTAAACTGTAACATTATATCCTTGGTCCTCAAAGTCTCATGACAATATCATAATGGAAACTTATGCTTAATAAGGAAAACTTGGTTCATCTTTAGTAGTTCTCCAAATCTTAAGCATTCAAACACTGCTCAAAAGTCCAAATTTAAAGTTCATATCTAACACCTGGCATCTCTACCAAGACTCTGGGCAATTTCTCAACTGTGAAGGTCTTTTGTTTTTGTTTTTTCAGTGTTACAGTTTCCAATGAACAACACCCATTCCAAAGGAAAGGATTTCCACATAAAGGGAAGGGAAGGGATCTTCCACAGCAAGGGAAGATCTGGCCAAAGTGGAGCCAGAAGCATAGCAAGGCATACACAAAACTCTGCAGCTCCAGGTACAGCACCTGGGGCTTTGGTTGGCATCTTCTGGGCTCAGGTGGACTTGGCCCCCACCTCTCCAGCTCTACCGTCCAACCTGCCTTTGACAGAAGGGGTCTTCCACCTTCCCTGTTGTCCAGGTCAGAGCATGAGGCTTTTCTTTAATGTTACGAATCTCTAACGGTTGCAGCTTTTTTTCCTGCATTTGCCTCCTCTGCCACTTTAAACCCCATTTCTTTCTAAAAGCGCCCTAAGAAAGGGTTTAGTTGAGGGAGCAGTCCATTGGTGAGAAAAGTGTGGCAGCAAGAGCAGTGATACCACAGTGACAGCAGAAGCACGAGGCAAGCGGCCATACTGCATCCACAGAGCCGAGGAGCACGGATGCCGGGGCTCTGCCAAGGAGCATGGATGCTAGTGCTCTGCCTGTGTTCTTCTTTTTATTCATTCTTGGTCTCAGCACAAAGAATGGTGCTGCCCTTACTCATGAAGGTTGCTCTCCTCTCCTTAGCTAAAATCCCTCTAGCCATGCTCTCACAGACTATCACCGGAGTGCATACCCAGGTAACCCTAAATCCTGTCAAGTTGGCAATCAAGATTAGCTTTCCACCCTTCTCCTCAAATAATCCTTTCAGCACTAATGTTTTGTACGTGAATTTTCTCTGGCTGCTCTTAATCCTTCTGCAAAGGAACTCACTCATTGTGGCAACATTATTTTGCCCAGTGCACATGAGGGCCCTGGGAACACAAAGACAGCTGTGACTGCCTTTCTCTGAGGAAGCTGTGACCTACTGGCATGGAGACACAACCATACAAACACTGAGTCCTTTACTCAGACGGTGCTCACTAAACGTGCTTGATGCGCGACCTTGAGACGCGCAATTAGAACACAGCGTGGTTATTCTAGCACCCTGACAGAGATGTTCACTGCCTATTACAGGGAGCAAGGGACGGGAAACAAGGAAAGGGTAGCCTGGGTGTCGGATGAACATGTGACAGCTGTCTACAGAAAGGGTGGAGGAAGAGAATCCCAGGTAGCATGAAGGACAGACACTGAATCACGAAGAGGCGAGAGCACGCACACAGAGACGACAAGAAATTTGATTTTGCTGAACTGCAAATCAAAAGCCAGGGGATGGAGTGCTGTTTCGGGGGAGGTAAAGAAGAGCCCTGTGGCCAAGCGTTGCATAGGCTCTGCCATCTTTAGACACGTTCCTGTATGTCTGCTTGGTTGCCTCTTCACACAGATGGCTGTGCCTTTATTGCCAATATCTTTGCTTCCTTCTAAAGTATAAGTTCCACTGAGACTCAAGGCCTCCATGTTGAACACAGACACTAACCAAATTGGGGACAATGGCCAATGAACTGGCCAAAGATATGGAGCCAAGGCAAGAAGCAGGGGACCCAAGCTGCAGCCTGTTGTTCTCTGGAGTCACGCTGTGGAGAAGAGGGACGAGAGGGCATGGACAGGAAGTTGCAGCCATTGTGAATTAGGCTAAGCAACAGTGGTATTACACAGGCCCACGACAAAGTTAGGGTGTCCTGGGGAGGGAGGTGCTGTTTGGGGCCCTGGGGTATGCTTGATATGTATCCAGTGGCCAAACAAGCTTTCCAGAGCACCCCCAGACCTTTAATCTAGAGAGCTCCCCCAATGGTAGCATCAGCCTCTAATGCAGGCCACGAGGCAGGGGCGAGAGTGTGTCTTGGGTTTCAACAAGGTAAGTGGAAGTAGCTTGGAGGGCTGGCAGGTGCAGCAAAGAGGTGTGCAGACACGACTGGAGAGAGAGAGACAAAGACAGAGAGACAGAGAGACAGAGAGGGAGACAATGAGACAGAGACAGAGAGAGACAGAGAGAGAGAGAGAGAGACAGAGAGACAGAGACAGAGAGGACAGAGAGAACAGAGAGAGAGACAGAGACAGAGAGAGACAGAGAGAGAGAAAGAACAGAGAGACAGAGAGTTGGAGTTGACCAGGAGTCCCTATGACTGAGAAAAATCCTCTGAGTTCCAGCCTGATTTCTATTTACAGATGAGGAAAGTAAGGCTTGGAGTGGCTGAGGGACTTCCATGACGTGCAGCCAGTGCGTGGTAATGATAGGATTCAAGGTCTCTTCTTTCTGGCTCCAGAGGCCGAGACTCTTTCCTCTGATTTCTCAAAGACTCGGCTGCCTGTCTACTCATTATCCTTAGTTCTGGATGCTTTGGCTGGGATGGTTCCACTCATCCCCATTAAGGGCTGAAAATGCTGATGGTCCTGGGGCATGCAGCAGTGCTTGCCTGCAATCCTGACCCTGTAGCCTAGTGTCAACTTGCTCTGTGTGCTGTGTAAGAAGAACCATTGCAGATTTCTCTTGGTGCCTGAGTAAAGAGCGCGTGTTCTCACTTAGAGAAAAATAAGAACATTGGCAGCAAGCAGTAAGTGTTATGAGTGCCCCACACGTCACTCAACTGCAATGGTTTCTGTCCTGCTGCTCCGAGATCCGCTTTGTATGAACTTCATTGCGATCCTAAGTGGGGAGTGAACCATAGTATTAAAAATAGGTTTGTGAAGAGCCCATATTGTGCCCAAAGGACTGATAAAAAGATGTTTGCCTGTGTCTGGGGTGGGGGTGTGGCTCGGTTGGTAAAGTATATGCTGAGCGTGCAGAAATTCTCTGGCTCTCCCCAGTACTAAAACAGAGGTCCTCGCTAATGGTGATTACAGCCTATGGGAATCAGATCATTACTGTGATTAGCATGATGTGCACAAAAGCTGCCAGACTGGTTTTCTCCACATTTGGAAGGTATGTGAAGGATGGCCTGACTAAAACACAGGCCACTTTATAGTGGCTGTACACATGTTTTGTTTTTGATCCCAAGGGTGGGATATGTGTTTTGATCCCAAGTGTGGGATGAGGAATGGACTTGTGAGGGAACAGGTGATGTTTATCCACTAGAAGACCGACCACCTCATGCGGGGCTTGGTTTTTGCCAGCTGAAACATATCTTAGTACAAACTCTGAGAGCAGATCATATATATGAGTCCAAAACAGGAGGGCGGGCTTTTGGGGTCTTGGTATTGTTTGGCTGTTCATCACTCCACTTTGAGATGCTCCTAGAGAGAACAGCTCAAGAGAATACTTCAGGGCTCCGGGTTCCTGCTGCTGTTCCAGGTTCCAGCAGCAACTTTGGTGGGATTGCTGGTCTGCTAAAAATCCTGCCTACTATGCCAGGGGAATCGCTCCCAGGAACTGAGTCCAAAAAGGTCTACTTTTCCTATTCCCATTAACTTGTTTTCTCTCCTATGTAGGGTAGGTGGGTTGGAAGGGAGGTATAAGCATTAAAGAACCTCAAATAAAGTAGGTTTGGACAAAGTTGAATTCTACACCACTCAGCACACAGAAAAGCTAATTTATCACACCCCAGTAGGCAGTGATCTTCCAAAACACTGGGAACTGAACCTAAGTCAAGAAGTCTTGAAGACGTGTAGAGCCCTGTCCTGCCCTTGAGATGGTCTGGAGAGAACATCAGCAGAACGTCTCCATGGAGATGAAACCAGAAGGTTGCCAGGGCAGCACTGCGTAAGTACCGTTTTGCAGTGTCTCACCCAGGAAGTTACATCAGGCCCCAAGTGAAGAAAAGCAGGGCCCCTTGTACTCAGCAATGCCCAGTGGTTTCTCTGAGCAACACAGAGGCTGGCATGGCAGCTGCTTACTCTAAGCAGCTTTCACTTTACAATAAAGACGACATTCTCCACCTCCATCATGAAGAAAAAACATCACTATTATGATATGCTGTGCAGCATAAAATCGCAAGGTCCTCCCCTAGCACCCATTTTTCCATCTTTATGGTCACTGGGGCCAACATCAATTCCTTTTGCCATTTGCAGCCTTTAGCCATGAGACTCAGTAAATGCATTTCTGTGTTCTCAGAGCTGATATAGTGCTGTAGGCTGGGTTTTCCTCAAAAAAAAAAAAAAAAAAAAAAAAAGAGAGAGAGAGAGAGAGAGAAAACGACAACAACAAAGAAAACCCTCTCGGTCTCAGGAACAAGCATGCCAGAAACTCAGAGATGGATGGTCCAGAGTCAGGGAAAGCTTATTATTCATGAGGACTGTCTGACCGCATCATGAATGGGTAATGAGGATGCCACCGTCACCAAGGGATCAAGCCCAAAGCCCTGGAATAGCTATGAAATACAGTATTGTGTTTACACACTGTAACCTCATCCCACGAACGCGAAGGGCAAAGCCAGGCTGCTGTGTCCCACAGCTGAGCTTTCTTCTCGCTGGGTGGGCAGTGCCCTGGCCTGAGCTGGCTACTCAGAAAGCACCAAATGGACAAGAGGAGGAAAAAAGACCAACCAAAACTCTGCCACACCAACCTCAATAAAAACAGGCTGTTGACATGTTAATGGCAGGAAGATCATACTATAAAGACAGTTTTCATTCTTTGATATTACACACACACACACACACACACACACACACACACACGCACGTGTGTGTGTGTGTATATATATATATATCAGATCCATAAATACTTAGTGTTATTTTGCTAAAGATATCCTGATGGTGGTTCTGTATATGATTTACATAAGCGATGCATTTACATAAATTAAATTAACAAATACAAATACATGCTTGTAAAATGCTGATACCACTTACTACACTCATAAAGATAAATTATGAGGTCTGACATTTGATAGGCCCTGTGGTTTCTGGGTAATCGCCCCGTGCTCCTGATGAGCACTTGCCAAAAAAGAAGCAGGAAGCTACAGTCTGTCATTTCCAGAGGCCTTGCTCTCCTGGGGAACCTGTGGACACTGGGAAGGAGGCGATAGTCTGGTCCTCGGAGAGCTCCGCTTTGAGCCTTGGCTAGGCAGTGGGCAAAGGAGCCTGACCTCCTGAATCCTTGTCCTCACTCTACAGCTAAGTCAATGTTCAGTTCAGCTCCCTCACCTAGAAGCCGAGGGTAGTGACAGTACCTGCCTCTGGAGCTGCTACTGGGATGGAAGGAGCTAATGTGTGAGGACAGGCCTAGAATAGTACCTTTCCTACGGAAAACAAACAGTATGCACCTTTTCTGTTAGCGTCCTTATGCTGCCACTGGCTTGTTGAAAAAATAATCTCCCAGAGGCAAATACCCAGGAGCTCTTGACCAGGAACATTCTAATTTTCCTAGCGATGAAGCCCGGGTGTTGTGAATCTGTTTGCTTGAATTGAAACATTCATTTACTCTTTAGTAAGCAAACAAACCTTGCTAGAATCAGACCCATTCTGAAACTCACAGGATTCAGGAGCCCTCTGCCCCAAGGCTATACAAGCAGTAATAACTGCCGAGGAGGGGAGGAGACTCTCCAACCAGCAGAGGTGGGGACAGCCATTCAGAGAGTTCCAGAAACACGGCGCCCATGAGTCATCTCATGTGGTGTGGGCCTGGCAGGGACACAGCTGCCTGCAATCGACCACATTCCTGCGGGGAACCCCTCACCTCACCTCAGCTCCTGTAAGTCCCCTGGTGCCCTCATGCTTGCCTGGAATCGTCTCTCTGGTTTTTCACTGGCACCCTATCTGGGTAGATGTTTGCCCATGTCTCCCCAGGAAAAGTCACATGACATCTGGAATTACAGAGGGGGCACATGCATCCATGTCTCCCCTGGGTGACTCTCGGGATGGCTTATCATGAAGAATCGCAGATTATGGCAGGAACGGGATGAATTAGATTTAAATAAATCCCCCGGGCGACTCATTTGCACCTAGTGCTTCTGATGGATCCCTGAGGCTGACGTGTGGTTAAGTGCCACCTTCCACTCAGATGGGGCCAGGCAAAAGAAGACAGAAGAACCTCATCCTACCAGTGTCTGTTCCTTGTGCCCAGTCCGGCTCAGCCTTTGTCACAGCGGAAGCCACCATGTTTACCCAGTGGCCTTTGTTGCAGGCCACTTCAGAATCTGAATAGCGAGTTCTAAGGGTTTCCTCAGAAAAGACCCATGCGAGCCGCCGTCTACCTCGGTGCCCAGGCCTGCGGAACGGATACTTCTTTGAAGGGTGTTATTTTTTCTTCCCCATATTAAGCTGAGTGGTTATTTTTTGTATTTATCTATATAAAACTTAGATATAAAAATATTTAGTCTCCATATTACTTTTGGATCACTGGGGGGAAAATGAACTGTTAGCTGGTGGAACCTTGAGCTGGCTTACTGAGTCTGAACCAGCCCAACTGCTTATTTCTGTTCTCCCAACCATAAAGCACTTTACAAATCAACCTTTAATTCTCCTCGATGGTCTTCCCGTTTGAGAACACTGTTAGCGCAAATCCTCTGTTGATTAGGTCAGGGGTCCATAAAGATATGCCAGGACTCTGCCTCCAGCTGTGGGGTCTGAGGGCACCTGTTTCACACTGGACCTGGCTGCAATCTCCCCCTACGGCGGTGTATGCGTTTTTTGGGGTCAGATGGTAATTATTATAATAGCAGTTCTCAGTGACCCAGCCCTTAATATGGCCAGGCCATGTGCTTTACATATGCCATCTCAACCTCCCAGTGAAAGGGCTTTGTGAGCTGAGGGATGCTGGGCTGTCAGGCTGTAACAAAGCCCATGCCTAGCAACACTGTTGGGGGATAAGCTGATGTATTTTGATGTTGATTGCTGCTTGCTGTATGACCCACCTTTTGCTAATAAAAAGCCATCCCACCTGGGCAGGGCAGGAGATGGGTGGGGCTTAGAGAGAGAGGAATTCTGGGAAGAAGAAGGACCGCCAAGAGGAAAATGGAGAGAGACCTGAAGTGAAGAGAGGAAGGCCGCCATGGGTTAGCTGGAGGAGAAGCACATGGCCAGCGTGGATGGAGAATCCGGCCCAGATGAAGAACATTAGCAAGTATTGGGGATTATGGATGGGAGGTAGCTTGATAGAAAGTATTAGAAGCAGATGGCATGGGATTGAGGCAGGGATCCCATGCCTGCCCCACTATGGGAGGTAGTTTAGAGGATTGATATCGGCCCTGCCCCAGGTTAACTAAGGCTATTTTAAAATATAACAAGTGTCTGTGTCTTAATTGATTGCTAGCCAGGTCTACAGATAATCCTGATAATACATGTAATTTTAAAAACAATACAATGCACTATCATACTGATGGTTAAGCTAAGTTGCCTTGGTGGGGACCATGGATATCCAACCACTGCAAGGCTTACAGTCTAGAAGAGGGACAACCCAATATTCTGTTGTCTCTAGGCCATGCTGTTGTCTTGAAGCCCTGCTGGCCCCAGCCTCACAGTTTCCATCTGCCTTGAACTGAGGTGCAGCTTCTAACCTGACAGCTCTTAGGCCTCCACTCTCACATCTGTAATGCAGAAAAGTTAAGGTTCCGCACAGCATCTCCAAGACTGTTGCAAAGATCAGAAGAGGCCGTGAGTGTGTGAAACACCAGCACCAATGCTAGCCGTCGACATTAGCATCCCACTGGGGCAGAAACCTCATCAGGCTTCTACTATTATGTAATAGGGATTTAGACACTGGAAGAAAAAGGACACATGATTGAGACATCTGCTTGCATTTCAGTTGTAGAATTGCAGCCCTAATTCTTGTCCTAAGTCCCAGACTTGGTTGGCTATCCCACTGCAAGCTGCACCAACATCTAGATGAACAGAGAGAGAGCAGCCTCAGCTAAGGCTTCTTGTTAAAAGAGCACTGACTGGTCCCAGGTGTCACTGCCCAGGTGTGAGGTATGACTGCTTTCTCCCTTCCATTTCCTACAACTAGGACAGAGTCCAGAGGCTTCTCTGATGTGCTGATTTCAGCTTGACAAGATGCTCTGGGCAATTCCAAAGCAACTTTCAAGTTCCTGTAAGAGCAGCGTCAAGGCTCCAAGGCTAGTGGATACGGGACACAGCAGCGGATTTCTGAATTCACTCAGTTGGACCTGAGAAAGTGCAGTTTGTAAGCATCTTAGATGATGTCCCAGAAGCACACGGTACTGTAACCGCTGCTCTATTCGTTACCTCTCTCCTTGCTGTGGCAAAGCACCTGACAGAAGCAGTTTAAGGAAGATGTTTCTTTTTGGCTTATACTTCGGGGGATACAATATCACAGTAGGGAAAACAACACAGTAGGAGTAGGAGGCAGCTGGTTACGTTGTATCTACAGACGGAAAGCAGAGAGAGAGAGAGAGAGAGGGAGGGAGGGAGGGAGGGAGGGAGGGAGGGAGAGAGAGAGAGAGAGAGAGAGAGAGAGAGAGAGAGAGAGGAAGTTGAGCTTGGTTGTAAGACATCAAATCTTGTCTTTAGTCACCCACTTCCTCCAGGAGGGTCCTCCTCTTAAAGGTTCCATAACCCTTCCAAAATAGCGCCACCAGCTGTGGAGCAAGTGTTCAAACACATGAGCCTAAGAAGACACTTCACATTCAAACCACAAGCACCACTCTGCCTTTCTGTACTCTCATAGTGAGCAGTAGTGACATTTTTACTGAACACTTTAAAAAAGATATAAGTGGTGTCTGAATTTATTTTTTGCAACTTAAATAATTGTGGGGCTTGAAGGCATTAAGAAATGGATGGGCTTGAGAAAATCTGCATGCAGATCTGAATTTTATTGCTTTTGGTCCCAAGGGGAATTTTTCTTAAAAGAGAGCACAGTATTTACATTCATTCATTCATGCATGCATACATTAAATTCACTTAACACTTTCATATGTCAGTTGATAATGATAGGTGAAGAAGACACAATTTTTTTTTGTTTTGAAAATAAGAGCTGTAATCTGGCAGAGGAGAAAGACAACGTGTTTGAAAGGGCAAGGCAGCATGTCTCAGGTTTCCCTGGACCACCCGCCTCCTGGCCACACTGCTCTGGCTTTGATGCGACAGTGTGGGATGGGACCGATGCTTAGCAATAATGGCTTGAAATAGATTTCTACAATTTGTCTCATTTAACACAAAGTTATAACCAGAGTCCTTATTTAATCCAAACAGCGGGGTTGAATTATTCCATAGAGTGTATGACAGCCCCTTTGGCAACTGACCTCCAGTTTAAAGCAAGCTGTGCAATCCTGGCAACACAGCAGTAAGAGGAATATGTGTGTGGGATCTGGAGCGTGATCTGAGTGGAGAATGCAAGGTGAAGATTCCTCAGGAACATGAGGTTGGGACTGTAGTTCAGTGGTAGAGTGGTTGCCTAGTGTGTGCAAGGTTTTGAGCTCAGTCCCTCAGTGTGTAAAGATGGTGACGCACACCTATAATTCCATTGCTCAGGAGACAGAAGCAGGAAGACCCAGAAATGGAGACTTGCTTGGGATTGATTTATAATGAGAGCGCAGTGCGCTTGAAGCCCTGAGCTTGATCCCAGCATCACAAAACCAAGCCATCCAACCTACCAGAGAGTGAAAATGGCTGAGAGAAGAAATGTAGTGTGAGTCAGAGGGGGTGGCGGGGGTGGGGGTGGGGAGGCTGAGAGAGTGGCTCAAAGATAATAAGGCATGGCTCCTAAACTCAGGCCAATTTGCCCACAGGTAGGGGCTCTTTCTCATCCTCACCCCCTTTCCCGTCTCATAATGGTTCATCTGGTCTCCTCAATGTGGAATCTTCCCACAACAATGACAGCAGCCACACAGGAGGAAGCCAGAGTGGCTTGGAATGCCCGCCTCCCTCAAACCACCCCCCAGCCCCCCACCCCCGCCGTGACATCCGTCAGAAAGGGGCTTGCTTTTGAGCACTGAGAGAGGAGGGAAAATAAGCAGAAGTAATTTATTCGGGATCTTTGAGAGGATAATAGCCAATTATTTGTTTATAACACTGGTTAAATTTTCATTAGGCAGATTAATGGAATATCATGTACTGTCAACATTGGACTGAGGGGTGGTCTGTAAGAGATAAACGGGCAAACAGGCGCTGTGTCTCTCTGAGTAAATTAGTTTCTGCTTTCCTGTTTTTCATATGAAAATGGGAAAGGTGGGCAAGGTGGTGCATTTTAAAACAGGTCTCGAGATGGGCCAAATTGGTTAAATATGAAAGCAATCCTGGTAATAAATACATTATAATAACTTAGCATCATGGACATAATTTTGATTTCATAAAAGTCTGGGATAATGTCGATTTTTAACCCGCTCTCTTAATACACATTTCCTCTCCCTGAACTCAAATGCTGCTTGCTGTGAGGTGAAAACATGTTCCTTCAGGGGGGGCCTAATGTGTCTGTGTCATGCGCTCAGCACTACGGCTGGGAAACTAAGAGGATTCTTGGTGCTCTTGAGTCTAGCATTGTCAAACTGGATGGCAGCACAGGCTCCCCTCTGGGCTGCCAGCAGGACCAGAGTTCCCCATGCTCAGCAAGATGGGAGAGGTGCTAATCATTCAGAGGGGACTAAAAAGCACACACTCAGAGGGTCATTTGATGCTACCTCATTGGCTGGAGTTAAAGCTCTTAATGGCAGATCCAGAATCAGCAAGTTGAGCCTTAGATTAAACAATTCTGTTAGCAAATTGGATATTCCTCTCTCCATGTCTCTGTCTCTCTGTCTCTCTGTCTCTCTCTCTGTCTCTCTCTCACATCTGTATGTGTGTGTGTGTGTGTGTGTGTGTGTGTGTGTGTAATTCCCAACTCTCAATTAGCCACTTCCTAACAATTGGCATCTGCACTTAATAAAAGCAATTGGCAATTACAAATATTACTTTAATTAGCATTCAAAACTCACTAGTGTTCACATATATAGACTTCGACAGATGACGTTTGCATCAAAAATCTGGGTTTTTAAAAAGTCATTACTCAGGCTGAGGCAATGGCTCAATGAGTGCAGTGCTTGCTGTGCAAGTGTAAAGACCTAAGTTCAGATCCCCAGCACCCAGGTAAAGATGGAATTTGTCCATGCATGCGCTGGAAAGTAGAGACAGGGATCCCAGAGGCTCATCGGCCACTTAGTCAAAATGGAGAGCGCCAAGATCAGTGAGATACCAGGTCTCAAAAAATAATAAAAGACGAGATGGACAAGTGATTGAGAGTCCTTGACAACTTCTGGTCTTTGTACCTACAATGGACACGCACACATACATATGCATGCACACACACAAATGTGCACGTGCATGCAGGCACACACACACACATGCCCACACATGCACATGCACACATACGTGCACACAAGCACATACACATGCATGCACACACATACACACACATGCACAGGCGCCCACACACACACATGCACACACCCACACATACACAAGCCCACGCATAGACCCACACACACGCACATTGATTTAAAAGGCAGGTGACAGAATGTAACTTGTGTCATCATAAGAAAAAAATATATATGGAGGCAAGGAGAGTTTGAGAAATTCGGAGCTTGAGAAAAAGGGAGGAAGAGAAAGGTGAGAGAAAGGGAAAAAATGAAGGCAAGTTATAGGGGAAAAAGAACACTTGATAAGAACATTGGTAACATGCCATTTTTTCAGCAAATACACCTTTTCTAGTCCACCTCTAGATACACAAGGAGCTCGTAAACTGTAGCAGTACCTGTAAAGGGGCCTTTTTGAATGGGGGGGACACTACTGTGCCTTCCTGCCAGGTATCTCACTGGCTGGTTTATTGGCTTCTCTTCACCCCTAAAGTACCCCCCCCCCATGAAATAATTGCAAAGCTACACATGTTTTCTAAGAAAGAAAATTGACACAGGTTTTCCTACCTACCAAGGGTACATAGTACTGGTCCAGTGTGAAACGTCCTTTTGAAGGGTGCTACAAGGGTGACCAGCTTCCTGTGCAGCTAGAGGTGGGCAAGAGAGTGCATGAGAAGGCTAGTTCTGTCTCATTCCTCTCACAGCGAGGGCAGAGGGATGCGAGGTCGCCTGGATGGACGTCACTAGGGTGACAGGTCTGACTGTGTGGGGAAGCCAGGGCTGGTGCTTTCAGACCAGCTCCCATCTGTGCTCAGGTGTAGACTCCACTTCACAGGGTGATTAGGACTGTGTTATTAGCAAGTAAGTGCTCTGAAGTTGGGGAGAAGTGCTCTGAAGGCCATGAAGGTTGATGATGTGGGAAGGAATTCTTTCACAGCCTGGGAGCAGGACCATGACCCTCCAGAAGCTTTAAGGGGTTCATTTCTTCCACGTCTAGCATCTGTTTGTTACACCACAGCTTTGGGGGAGAAGTATTGCCACATTTGTGAAAAGCTCAGTTGGAAGCAGGCAAAGTGAGTATGAGATTATTTTAAAGTCTGTGGGAGCTCAGGAAAATCCCATCTTCTGATATGCTATGTGAATCTCCATTCTCAGGGCTGGACTGTGGGAAACTTCCTTTGATTATCTAAAAACTAAAACCCAGAGCCTGGGGTTCAGTCAGTAAAGAAATACTGTGCACACACCAGGACCTGAGTTCCAATCCCCAGAACTCAGGTAAAAAGCAGGCATTTGGACATGGGTTTGTAATCCCAGAACCCAGAGACAGAGGCAGGGGGATTCTTAGAGCCTACTGGCCAGCTGAGTTGGTTAGCTCCAGGTTCTGTAATAGACCCTGTCTCAAAAAACAAAAATAAAGGGAGAAAAACTGAGGATGACATCAACCTCTGATCTCCATGAAAATCTGCAGGCATATATGCACACACACACACACACATACACACACACACACAGAGAGAGAGAGAGAGAG
Organism: Acomys minous; assembly: GCF_964271855.1. Lineage (NCBI taxonomy): Eukaryota > Metazoa > Chordata > Mammalia > Rodentia > Muridae > Acomys > Acomys minous. The sequence continues at coordinate 1,323,678 of NC_140484.1, forward strand.
AGAGAGAGAGAGAGAGAGAGAGAGAGAGAGAGAGAGAGAGAGAGAGAGACTAAGGCACCTTTAGCTGCAATGTCCTGAGAGGTAAAACCAAACTCCCTTTACTAGTGCAGTAAAGAGCAGTGACAGAGAAGCCAATGTTGGGCTTCCTAATTTGAAATGTGAAAGAGATTCTCTGGGCTATTACATCCCTTTAGTGAAGGCAATTCACATTCTTTTAGTGGTTTATCCTACTTATAATGATCAAATCCTAGAGTCAGAGCTTTTAACGCAAACCACTTTTACAGCTGTAATTGGATCTAAGGCGAATACAACCACCAAGTGGCCCAGAACTCCCTGGCAATGTTCAATCAGGATACGATATCACTTATGAAAGTGATAGCTTACTATTGATACTTCTCCCAAGAGCAGCGCAAATTAGAGACATATTCCTATGATTCTGGTGCCTCATGGACAGCATCAGTGTGTGCCACCGTGAAAGGGGAGCTGGAAACACAGGCAGATGCACATGGCAATGTAGTCATCCTGGAGAAACACCATGAAAGCGTTCTTTTGCTGGGGATGGGGGTGGGGTGGGGGGGTGGAGTGAAAGAAGTTCTAATATTTACAGGGCCTCATGAAATGTGGTTCTTTAGAAAATTCAAGAACTGATAATGTGAATGGCATCTGAAGGCAGACTTTAGGAGACAATGGGTACATGATCTCAAAGTAAAAACACATGGACCGTCCTCCATGTTGTCCAGTCGGATAGGACTCTGCTCTGAGCTCATGCATGGACCCACAGAAGCCTTCTCCCTTCCTCCCTCCCTCCCTCCCTCCCTCCCTCCCTCCCTCCCTCCCTTTCCTCTCCCTTTCTCTTTCCTTTCAAAATCCCAGAGGCTTGCAGATGTCTCTAAAGATGTCCAAGGTGCCCACATATGAGCTCTGTCAAGGCGTGGCTTTGTGCTTCTGGGATTTCAGATGGGGGCATAATAAATAACAAGTGTGCATCTCAGCCCATGCATCCGAGTGTATAAGGAAACAGGATGCCATGCTGAGATTTCATAGGCTTTAAATATTCATTTTATGATTGCTATATTTTGGATACTTTCTGATCTTACCATGACCTCCCTCCCCCATGCATCCTTTGTGCTGTGCTTTAACCCCAGGGCCTTATTCAGTGAGGAAGACACACTGAGTATCTGGGCTACCTCACATCAGCCTGTACAGGTTGCAACTGAGACATGCACTGGCCCTCCTTGCTTGGCTCCTTCGGGTCTGAGTTCCCTGTCACCTCCTCACTGTATTTGGGATATGGGCAGATGTCTAAGTTGCCTTGATGCGTTCTACAACCACACTCCTCTGGGGTCTGGCAGGAGTTAAGACCTCTCTTTGTTTGTTTGGTTTTTTTAATTTATTCATATTACATCTCAGTTGTTAGCCCATCCCTTGTATCCTCCCATTCCTCCCTTCCTCCCGCTTCCCCCCCTACTCCCCTCCCCTATATCTGTGACTGAGGGGGACCTCCTCCCCCTGTATATGTTCATAGGGTATCAAGTCTCTCCTTGGTGACCTCTATTATCCTTCCTCTGAGTGCCACCAGGAGTGGAAGACCTCTCTTTGATGCCATAGAAAGAAACACTATCTGCCGTTCATGTAAACCTCAAGTTCTTTATCTATACAATGGGAAGAATAATAGCCTCATAAATATTAGCATTAAAATTATTATTTAAAGGTGTTTGAATGACCATAAATAAAAAACAAAAATTATCCACTTTCCAGGAGCTCCAGGCCTTGATGACACATCTTTGTGTATGCAAACGATTTCACCTATATTTCTAGGACGAATGGTGCTATGTTGTATGTCCCTAGACTCTACCGCGGTCTTCCTTCATGACTTCTAACTTTTCAACTTACTTTTGCATTTAAGAGCACACGTTAGTACGTAGTTCAGACACTAAATGCAGCCAGATAACAGAACATAACTATTGCCTCAGACCCTCCGCGGCTACACTCTCCTCTGGTGACCGGTCCTGCCAGGGTGGCCACTGCCCTGGCTCCAAGTAGAACAGGAGCAGCAGTCATCTTCACACTGTATATGAACGGAAGTCCTAAACCACGTACTTTCTGTGTACTCTGACTTTTGCTCATTTGCCTGGTTTGTAAGATTCAACCCTATTCTGTGTGGAGACCACTCTGTCTCGTTGCATAGACTACTCTGTTTTCTTATATTTTCATTTTGCGGTAGTTATAAGCTATAGCCTTAGAGTTAATGCCCTGCCCCCAGATGCCTCTGTAGGTTACGATGGAGCCTGGTCACAGTGTAGATGTAGGTTTCCTGTATATCAACAATCCTGGGTATATTCGGCCTTGTGTGTTGGGACTTTTTCCTCCAATCCTAGACATTTTCAGCTCATTATTTCATCAGCATGTGTCCTCTTGATGTGTCTTCAAGTACAGGGAGCCCTGTGCCCTGAATAGTTCTTTATGGGGGCTGGACAAAGCCTCTGACATACAATAACTCATGAGAACATAGCATTTAGGTGAAAAAGTGATGTGACATGTGCGCTATGACACATGCTCTTCTCCACACACACACGTTACTACCTTTAAATCTCCCAAAGCCTCCTGCCACCGCTAATCTCTGAGTCACTGTTCTGGAAAAGTTCTTTCTGTGTAGTGTAGGACAGCCTCAAACTCTTGACTTTCTGCCCTCACTCCCTTCCCGCCAAGTATCGGAGTTACAGCCTTGCATCATCTCCCCTGGCTTAATTTACTCTTGTTTTGTTGCATGTGTTGCCTAACACTGAGTGCCTATAGTGCCTGCTGTGGCCCTGGACTCAGAGAGCTTATGGCTGAGGAGAGACACAGGGATGAGTGAACCACAGTAGTCATGTCAGACAGGTGTTCGGAGGCAAGTGAGCGAGTGACTGAGGCACTGTTGAAGAACCGGAAAGATGAGAGAGGGACCCCTGGAAGGAGGGGCAGTGCTATTCTTATTTCTGTTCTCCAAGGCTAGGAGACATAAGTGACAGGCACAAAGTCACAGAGCTAAGGACATGTGGAGCAGGAGGTAAAACCTTCTGTTGGCCTCAGACCAAACGGATGGAAAGAAAAGACCCAACCTCTCCAGCTCTGGTTCCAATGGTACAGAGACAGCCTCAGAGGGGAGCACAGAGAGATGGCACCTCCAAAGAGACAACCAAGCTGAGGAGAAAATCTGAGAGGAGCTAACCATGTGACACGACAGAAGCAAGGGCAAGCCAGAGAACCCCGTGCTTCTCCCATCCCCGTGTTGAACGCTGAGAAGACAGTTGGAGGAGGGGCGGGGGGGGGGTCCGCAGGGTGGGGCATAAAATGCTTGTTGCGCAGGTTTGACAGCCTGAGCTCAGATGCCCGGAACCCAGTGAAAAGCCTGGTGTGGAGGTACACGTAATCCTAGCTCTGCGAGAAGAGTCAGGAGAACCCCATCCACAGAGCTCATTGGCCAGCTGGCCCGTCAGGTGTAGGAGGTCCTGCCTCAGAATAAGATGAAGCATCATTAACGACTAAAGAAAAAAGCAAGCCGGGCGTGGTGGTGCACACCTTTAATCCCAGCACTTGGGAGGCAGAGGCAGGTGGATCTCTGTGAGTTCGAGGCCAGCCTGGTCTACAAAGTGAGTCCAGGACAGCCAAGGCTACGCAGAGAAACCCTGTCTTGAAAAACCAAAAAAAAAAAAAAAAAAAAAAAAAAAAAAAAAAAGAAAGAAAGAAAGAAAGAAAGAAAGAAAAAGAAAAGGCCAAAGTCTGGCTCCACATATGATCTCACAGGAGCACCTGCACGTACACATGTATAGAACACACATGTACACGCGCGCATGTGTACACACATACACACACACACACAAACACAAATCTGTTGAGACGGGAAGCAGGTAAGGGGAAGGACTGGGTTTTGAGTTGGTTCAGCCTAAACCTGCGCAGTCTGCACTGCCTCATGTCTCTGCGTTCAGAAACAATGCAGTGGCTGAAGAGATGGCTCAGTGGTTAGGACCTGTGCTGCTCTTGCAGAGGACAGAAGTCTGTTTCCCAACACGCGTGTCGGGAGGCACACACGGCCTGTAGTTCCAGCTCCAGGAAGATCTGATGCCTCTGGCCTGCATGGGCACCACTACTCATATGTAGATGTAGAGAGTCAGACAGGCAGGCACACACACTTTAACATAATAAAATAATCTTTCGTAAAAAGTTAAATAAGAAATAATTTAGTGCATATCAAAATATGGTCAAGCAATGTGGTAAATGGAAATGTGAAAAAAAAGCAAGAGCCCCAGCTCCCTCCATTTCTTCTTCTCTCAGCATGTACAGAAAGCCGTTCCTAAGTATCACACGGCGTCTGAATCCGAGCCTGTGGAACCGCCAGTGGTCTCAGCCCCCAGAGGTGATGTCATAGAGATGATAATCTCCAAATTGCCTCTAATCCTATAATGGCTTCCAAACCACATATTACGCCACACGTGACAGCCTGATTGCTAATAGTACCGTTTTCATGTATGCGAAGGACAGCAAGCTGTTCAGCCCTGCCACAAGATGAGTGCACTTACCTGGCAATTTCAGTGCAACGGGAGGAAAAGGCCACTCTTATCACATTCCAAAGAGAAGTGGAACCCAACAGCTGTGGTGAAAGCAGGTGTCATTCAAGCACCCTTGTCAATCAGCAACCAAAGGAGCCTACACCTTCCTTGGCTGTGCCCCAAGGGAGGGGCGCTCTCTTGGGAAGAGGTTAACGGAGACACACAAGCTTACAGAACTAGGCAGATGAACACTTGCTGAACTAACTCTGCCACTCTGGGTTTTATAATAAGAAAATGGTATGAAAGCAAATCAGTCCTTTGTGTCAGAGCCAAGATGTTAGTTATTTCCTGGTGGGCCTCATAGACCCTTTGGTCCTACCAAGTCCTAGTGAGGTAACACTCTCACAAAGGGTGGGGCACAGCTGGAGTGTTGACCAAGACACTGCTGAGACAGATGGAGAGCCCCTGACCATATGGGGCAAAGGAAAAAGAAGAAAAATTGGGTGGAGAGATGGCTCAACAGTTAAGAGCCCTGGCTGCTCTTTCAGGGGACCTGGGTTCAATTCCCAGCACCCACATAGCAGCTCAACTGTTACTCCAGTTTTAGAGGATCTGACATCTTCACACAGACAAACATGCAGGCAAAACACCAATGCACATAAAAATAAATACATCTTTTAAAAAAGAAAACAAGGGGAAAATGGCCCTCCTCTTCCTCCAGATTGTCCTGTGCTCTGTGGGTACCAGCAGGCCAGTCATCTATCTGGCTCAGACTGGACCTAATTCCCCTGTTTGTCTCTGGCAACCCACAATTCCTCAGGAGTTGCTCAAGTGTATTTCTGCTTCAGGTTTCCAGCTTTTTCAGCCACTTTCCTGTCAAGTTCACGTTTTCTCACCTCTTCTGACTCTTTCATATCACCCAGGGAAGGCTGATGATTCCTACCTTACCTGAGCACATCTGCTCCCCCACACACTGCACTTTAAAGACTTGACAATGTCTGACTCACTCTAAGATGGCTTGATCCTAGGATAACGGACTGCTTTCAGCTTTCGTGTGTTTCCATACAACCCACAGCACATGGTGGAACTTAATAAACATGTTGCCGGTGAATGGATGGTCGGATGAAGGAGGGAGGAAGGAAGATTAGGGAAGAGGAGAGGGTGGGACAGACTGACGGAGGGGGAGGGGGCTGGGACTTACATTTTATTTTGGTGGCACAGTTTACTTCAAATTAATGGAAACAGCTACATCTTCATAATACCTACTCTGGAAATGCCTTCTTCGGGTGACCCAGCCTCTGGATGCCCCATATTCTCCTTTAGAGGAAGAGAATGGCCCTCAGGTTGCTGGAGAGATGTGTCCTCTGCACATCAGACACATAAAAACAGACTTAGACTGGAGCTGGACAGCCCCAGATGGATGTGGTTGGGTGTGGAAGAACATCTTGAACTATTTTTCAAACTTTTCAGTTTCGGCAAAAACCAAAACATGTTTTGCCAATCACTTTCCCTTAATTTTAAAACCCATGGATTTCAAAGGAAATTTAATCTGAATGTTTCTGCTTCATTTGCCCCCATCTTTTCAAAACGCTCTCTTGCAAAAGTGACCTGATGTCCTCAAAGCTGAAAGGGCCTTTGCTTTACTTTACTCTGTTTGCTGGTTTCTTTTGAACAGGACTCTTTTTGAGATGGGGCGGGGGTGGGGTGGGGTGGTGGTTGGCATTAGTCAAAAGCCGTAAATCACAAAGTCAAAAAGGAGGAACAGTGATAATCAGTTTAATTTGGGGTGAGAAAAATAGAGTGATGTGTTTCTTCATGTTGAAAAAAAATAATAAGGAAAATGGCTAACATTTAAAATGTAGGGAGATACAATTCTTAAGGAGTGGAGGTAGACTGTATGGCCAATCAGAGATAGAGAGATCCCTATAGACACTGCGCCTGTGCAATAGAGAGTAACACGGCCATGGCCATGCCAACCAGAGCGTGCTGGGTCTCATCAGAGCGTTGACCTTGCAAGCTGGTTAGCACTTGGATGAGAGAATATAACAGAGGTCATTGCACATAGAAAATGGTCTGTTCCATTTGACTCATTTGCAATGGCATCTAAGCGCATGCTGTCAATAAGTCTTTAACCAGAAGGTCATGGCATGGCCATGGCAGACAAAATGCCATGGGGCATTAAGGAAAAGACAAGTCACAGGACTAAAGATGTACAGGTCCCCTATAAACTCCTTACAATCAACCAGTTAACCCTCCCGTCACTCCGAAAGTTGATTGGGATGTGCCAACAATCTGCTTCCTGGTGTATTGACGGCAGAGTGGATATTCCCCCAAAGACCTTACCTGATTCCTTTTGTTCTGCCGGAGCCTTTTACTGTGTGAGGTACACGCTGGGAACAGCCTGGGCCCCTGGGGCAAATGTCTAACTCACTGGAGTCTCAAGAAGACACTTAGGGGACAGCAGAGACCCAGTCAACACTTGTACTCTCAACAGTTAATAAAGAGTTTGACACCACTGTGGCCAACAGACGAATTAGCCCATCATCCCCAGACCACCCACACTGCTAACGGCTAACAACTAACACATGGGGAGGCTGTGGCTAACACAGTCCCCGGGTCTGCTGGTGTGGTGTGTTTTGATCCCCCCCACCCCCATTTATTAGCATTTATTCTTTCAATTAATTATCCACAGAGCACCCGCTGAGTGCCAGGTGCTTAGCATTTTGAAGACTAAAGTCAAGATGACCGAAGAATAGCTCCGTGGAACCGCCAATGCACATAGCACTCTCCTTCATGGTCACCCCTGCCAACAGGACTCGCGTTAAGGATGTTTTATTTTCGTTAAGGCAATTCCACATTTAAGAGAAAAGTGTGTCCCAGTAGGGAAGCCTCCAGACTCGGGCAAGGCCACCCCGGCAGTGAACTTGTAACGTAGTAAGGCTTTACTTAGAGGCAAAAATGAAATCAGAGGGGTTGTCATAGCATCTCCTCAAATACAGCAAGAGTCCCGGGAAAAGCCAGTATGAGGAAGATCACAAATCAGAGATTTGTAGAAACGGCTTCCTTAAGAAAGCTGAGAGCACCTCCACACGGAACCAGTGATAGAAACCGACCATCAGTCAGAAGTTATTGACTTCTGTGAGCTTGCCAAGCCTAGTCCACACCATCCCTGCCCCACATTAACTTGCCTCCCAAACAAAGATTCCAAGAACTGCGCTTTTTTAATTATATAAAGTAAAGGCTGTTGAATGATTCGTACAACTAATCTAAACCTGGACCAGGTTAAAATAATACTGTGTGATGACTTGTATGTAGATAGCTTGTTGGAGCGCTTTCCTTCGGCGCTCAGAGCCTAACAGCTGCTATCACAGCCCTTCTCATAATAGCCCCCTGCAAGAGAACAGAACCCTCCTTGCCGCCATGTGTAAAGGAGCCATCAACTGACAAGGTGAATCTAAGCTTATATGGGACGCAGACAAAGTCAGGACCGTGCCTATTGTCAAATTAAGAAGTCAGTTCAACGTCCAGGGTGAGGCAGAGAAGAGGCGACAACAGCTGGGAAAGGCGGTTGGGCACGTAAGGGTGGAGAGCTGGGCAGTGACAGCTGTAGCATCCTGTGCGAAGCCAGCCCATAGTACAGTAGCCTTGTAGCAGAATCAGTTCCCACCCTAGCTCCCCCGCGGAACCTTTTCTGTGTCTTTGCCCCACAGTGTTAGGTGTCTCCCCTCTTCAGGTAAAGCCAGGAGTGTCTGCGCAGTTGTATTTCCACATCCCAGATAATCATTTGGGTTCATATCTGGCAGAGTTGGCTTGTCCTTCATGCTTCTCAGATGCTACCTGTGGGCCAAGCACCAGGCCCCAGGTGTTGCCAGATAGATGCAGGTCATACACCTCAGAGCCATCTGTCCATGCCTGTCTCATCCGACCCTGGGAAACTTGTGCAAAGTCCCTGCCTCAAGTTCTGCTCCTGGGAGGAAATGCACATGATACCAGGCACCCAGGCACTCTTCCTAATGTCGCCCTGGATGCTTTGATAGTTTATAGCCACTGCCCAGAAGCCTATACCTGCCCATCTGCCAGCTCCTCAAGCTCCCTGCAGACCTGCTGCAGAAGTGTAGTAAGAAGGAGTAAGCACAGATGTGCACAGATGTGCACTCTGAAAAGCATCTTAGCGTCCGTTCAGATGTCTTGGCAGTGGTCAGATTTGCGTTCAGAAGTTAACAATGAATGAAGCTTTGAAATTCATATATTCATTTTTTTCCTAAGTAACTGAGGAGAGGGTGTGTGTGTGTGTGTGTGTGTGTGTGTGTGTGTTTAAATCACTGTACAGCCAGTGACATGTGTGAGAGGTGTCACCTTGTTTGAATGCATTCATAGGTATGACAACCACATGTGGCACTACAGAAATGTGTCCTCCGTGTGCCGAGACTATTTGCCCTCTAGTGGCCTAGTATTTGTATGCAGAGTGCCAGTCAACCATTCTTTCCTTCAGTCTGTCTGTCAGCCAGGAGCCTACAGAGCCCACCGGTAGTGCTGAAAATTAATCATATTGAGAGTTTTTGTCCCCAGCTTCAGAGAACGGACATCTTCCATGAAGGAAATGGACAGGAAACAAATGAGCTCATTGGAGATTTCAACCAGGCCTGTGAGGGAAAGCCGGTATGAGAAAAGCAGGGCACAGTTCACTTCCTGTGGGGCAAGATTCACAACAGCTTTTCAGAGGGACGTGGACTGAACAGTCAGGCAGACAAAGGGCGACGGAGGACGCTGTGGGAAGAGGGAGCAGCGTGTGTGAAGCTCCTGAGAATGGAAGAATGCAGGATATTTTCGGAGGAAGTAGAGCCTTGTGGTTAAGGCATTCAGGCCTCATCCAGCAGGCTTGGCGCAAAACATACTGTGTCTGTTACTAGCTCGGTGAGCTTAGGCAAACAAGTTTTCTCTTTCTCATCTCTAAATCAGTTTTTCTAACGCGGATGTCATCTCACAGAGCCCAGCACTCTTTAGACACTCACAAGTATTGCCCGTGTCAAAGTAACTTATTGGAACAAGTGTGTGAGGTGACTTAGAACTGACCCACCACGTACACATGTGCACACACGTGTTACTCTTGACAGTTACTCTTAAGTTTCTGCATTTCATTATCTTGAACATTTGCTGCTCTTTGCAACTCTCACGAGGACCACAGCGGCGTCGGCCTTATTTTTGATAACAGTCTGCATCTGCTGACTGAGAGTCTGCGGTGACCAAGACTCTCTTGCACAGCCAAGATGGAGAAACACTACTTTAGGCACTCCAAACACCAGGCTGCTCAAAGCCACAACACAGCGTCACACGCTTACAGGAGACCAGGTGACATCTCTTCACTACTGTGACGTCGCCGCAGTCACTGTGACTCTGGAGAAAGGATCTTGCCCAGCTCATTGGTGATCAGGATCAGGATCGCCACAGAAAGGCTAGACAGAGTGACGAGTGAAAGTCGGGAAGCAGCACAGCTTTTCTGTTCTACTCCCCGTGTGGATGGATGGATCCCCCGTGCGTCTCTGACATGGTTGACAGCCACCAGGATAAAAGTCCTCTCTACTCTCTTGCACCCAAAACCTATGGGTGGCATTCCCAATCAGATGTGAACACACACCTCTGTTGCTATTTTGAGAGAGAGAGGGAGAGAGAGAGAGAGAGAGAGAGAGAGAGAGAGAGAGAGAGAGAGAGAGAGAGAATATTTGTTAAAAGATGATGAACACAAGGAAAAAAGATGCCACTTTGTGGTACAAGGCTTAAAAGTATTAAGTTTTTTTTAAAGCCATCTAATTTTTGATCTGTGTTTTATAAGTGACCCACACACTTGGGGTGCTGCCAATATTATTTACAACACACAGTACTAAAGCACAAAGGCTTATATGCTGCTTCTATTATCTCAGCATCAAGAAAGGGGCTTGTGCGCTGCCTCTCCTGTCTGTGTACAGTCTCACTCTTACCACATTTGGTGTCACTTTGAACACTTCATGGGTATAGCTCAAAAGATTCCAGTGTGGCATTTCCTTTGATGGCTATTATGCTCAATGTGAGCTGTAAATCAAATCTCCTTGTGACCAAATGATGTTTCACAGGAGAGGTTTCTCAGAGTTTATTTGCAAAATAGATAAATAAGCCCACTGTCATTTCAAATGGAAACAAATCAAAGATCCATTCCGAGCCAGTTTGCACTATGCTCAGTCATTTATAAGATAAGATTTGGGTACCCCTTAGCAGAGAGAGAGATTGGCTGGAAAATAATTTACCAGCTGGACAAGCCAAGCTCCTCTCAAGTCTTTTAAACATTTATTTTAAATGACATCCTTTCCACGATAGCTCTCTACCTGTGTTTAAAGGCCACTTGCTGGGAGTGTTTGAAGGGTTTCCGTTAGGAGCTCTCCAGAAAGCTTTCCTCCATCCCACCAGGAGATAAACCGTGTGTCTGTGGCAGCTTACAAGTGGGGAAAGTTCTGAATCATTGAAGTACTGAGTATTCTCAACAATTCTTCCTGGCCTCACTCAGGAGTCTTTGGGGGACAGCTCAGAAGATGTGTGCACCCACAGGGAGCCTACATTTGAGAAGCTATTTCCTCAGAACTACGTGGCTTCATTCACTTAAAAGGGGGAAATGGTACGAATTTTTTTAAATTTTGAAACATAAACTATATACTATTTTTTACATTTTAAAGATTTATTTCATGTGTATGACTGTTTTGCCCATGTGCATGTATGTGTACTGTGTGCATGCCTGATGCCCTGGGAGGTCAGGAGAAAGGATGAGGTCTCCTATAACTGGAGTTCCAATGCCCTTTTCTGACCTTCAAGTACCCCGGGCACACATGGGGTACACACACATGTGTGCAGACAAAGCTAAAGATACAAAAGGTTGAGAGTCACCATGTGGGTCCTGGGAACTGAACCTGGGGTCCTCTGAAAGGGCAACAGGGGCTCTTAGCTGCTGAGCCAGCTCTCCAGCCCCCTCTACACTATTTTAGGAAGCCATAGACAGTTGGTACATAGAGATGTTTTAGAAGCATCTCCTAAAGAAGCATCACTCCACTGGTGACATCACTTCTCTGATTGTTCTTCCTGACGGCCGCCAGAGGGTTTGGTTCTGTTAAACATGTCTTCATCTCCAAAGGGAAAGGTGTGTGTCTCATTCATGTGTTGTTGTTGTTGTTTTGTTTTGTTTTGTTTTGTTTTTGCATCTGGCACCAAATGAGTAGTCCAAGGAGGATGAATGGATAGATTGACTGACGGGTGTATAGACACCACTGCATCTCCTAAGTTAGGTTTGAATTATGGGGGAAAACACACATGAAATTAGATGAGGGAGCTTATTGTTTAAGACTGAATTCTTATGCTTTAATTCCACAGTTGCCTATTCAAACTAGCTAGAGCCATAAAGAGAAAAATAAGGAAAGTCTGTGGGTCATCATAGAACTATGAGATGAAATAAGGCCTGCTCCAAGCAGGGCTGGAGCAGAATATTGGAAAGGCATGCTTGAGGGCTCAACTGCTTACTCTCTCCTTGCCTTGCCTCTGTCTCTCTCCATGTTGTTTTCAGTCTCAAGTAGAATCAGGGTGACATGGTCTTTGCAGGGGTCTCTCCTGGTCCTTACTTCCACCCCACACATACATAGAGAATGGCGCCCGTATACGTATGATAAGATATTTTTTTTAAAAATAATTTGACGGCATAAACTCATGGAGAATATGCTGTAAAAGATTTATTTCGAAATGTACTTAACGATGTCCCCATCGCAAAAGAGGAATTTTTACCTCTCAAACACTCTTAACTATAATTTCACACTGTTAACCAAATGTTGGAGAAATGGTTTCTTGCTAAAAATGGAAGGGCGGGGTCCCTAAAACCTTGCCTAAGTCCACCCAGCTGTTCAGCGCCGAGCTGGGTCTTCCCACAGAGCCAGACCCATGAGTAGTTCTGTCCCTGCGGTAAAAAACCTGGGAGAATAACAGTGGCTTCCCACAGGCTCATGGGAAGGAGTTCATGTATCATACACAAAAAAAACCCGCTTATGAAAGTGCCCGCACACAGTGGCACTTAATAAATACCACTCGTTCTGTTCCCTGGGCTTAGACTTGGGACGTAGAGAATGAGGGAAACCAGAGCTTAATTAATTGAGTGTTCTATTTAGTAGATTTCTGGCCCACTGATAGTAGACTATATTGAGTTGGCGAATGTCAAACATTCCTCTCTCCGACTGCATTCAGCGCGTGCTTAGGCAGCCTGGCCAAACCTCACAAAGCAGGCCCTCTCCGTAGGACTGCCTTCTGCAGCCAATCAGAGACACAGATTTATTCCGCAGCTGAGGATAATTTTAAGTCTGTTATGGAAATTGTGTGAGTACCATGCAATAGAATTCCAAATGCTTTACTTTGTAGTAAAAAAAAAAAAAAGCATTAGAAAATAAACATGTAGCTTCTTAAGGGAAAAAAAATTCTGATGCCAAAAGAATGCAGAACGCTTGAACTTTGGATTCATCGCAGTGCCCCAGGCCCATGTGCCTGCTCTCTTCCCCGCTCCAGCCCAGATGCTGGCTTGGACACCTGTCCATCTGTGCACACAGGAGCAATTCACACAGCCACAGCGAACAGTGTCCTCCCTAAGAGCCGCGCCCCCGTCTCCCACCAAGGCTTGCCTGTAGTGACCAGGCATTTAGTCTACGAATGATGAATTCATTCCTGAGCTGAGGATGTTGAACTCTCTGGTATTTGAGGATTACCAAAGACCAGGGCATCTTTCTAAACAGACTCTTGACCGGATCTGACGTCAAATGACAAAAGGCCAGGGCAGGTGTCTTGCATATCTAACTGAGAACAAAGAAGGCGATGTCAGCGTTACGATAACAAAGCTATTCGGCTTGCTGTGGGCTACGGTTGTGTGTTCACACTTCCATAATAAACCTATTTTCAGGGGCTTATGATTTGACCGTAAAAATCTGTTCCATGCTTGAGCTTGGCAGACTGTGAGCTAGAGATCCTCTCTTACTTTCAGATATGTTTTGAAGAAGCATTTTGAGATAAGTTTAAATTTACACTGACAAAAATATTAGGGATTTGAAGGGCCCTTCTTCTTTCATGGACATCCAGAGAAAGCTAATCCATTCTCCTGGAGAAGGAGCCTGGGCTTTGGGGAGCAGGTTTTCCAGAAAGGTTGTCAAGTTAGAAAGAAGTTAAACACCAATCTGAAATGAATTAGAGAGCATTAGACAATAATTAAACTGAAATTAGGGCATCATTTATTCATCAAGCCATCACTAAGAAAGAATCCAATCCTTGTAGACACCTTTGAAATATTTAGATATCTTAAACACCTTTGCAAGAAAGAAGAGAATGATGGGATTGTTTCTGCTCGGAGGGGTTTGCCAAGGACAGTGGCTGAATTTTAAATGGTACTAAGCTGTGGATGGGGGCAGTGAGGGATGGAGCTGTGTCCCAGGAGATGCCACACCCTTATGTTGAGAAGTAAAAGTAGGGGCCGATGGTTGTAGCATCCCCAGGGTCCTAAGGTGAAGTGGCTAGTCCTCAAGCTTCTTCCTGTGAAGTCATTGTTGCTACAAGCAATCAGGGAGTGTCCCATTCCGGTGTGGTGCTCTGAGGAGTCACATGGAATGCATCTTAGACTTGTCTCCCCAGGGGCGGGGGGCTGTTGGTAGAGGGTTTGCCATGCATTCAGAACACCCTGACCTCAGTCCACAGCACCACATACCCTGGGTGAAAGGATGCTCTCTCGTGACCCTCACACTCAGAAGGTAGAGGCCAGAGGAGTTCAAGGTCATCCTCAGCTATATAGTAAATTTGAGACTAGCCTGAGCTGCATGAGACCCTCTCATTAAAAAAACAAGCAAACAAAAACAAAACTCTCTCTGAAGAAGGAGAGGCTGGTCATTGGTCCACTCATAGGCAGTAACTCACTCCGTCTGGAGCCTTGGCGCCCAGTACTTTGGGAAAAGCCTCGGTGCAGAAAAGGCAGTGCCGAGGATCTGTGAGGAAGAGCCCTGTCAGCACCTGCACCCACAGCCATGATCCTGCCGTAGCTGTGGCTGACGTCTGAAACCACTGAGGGGGACATGGTAAGGGAAAACCACTCCAGTCTTATTGTCCCAGGAAGAATGCGAGCACTGTGAATATCACCCTTTGGGGGACCCGTCACCGTATTATCTGCCTATAGGAACCTATGACAGCTGCTGCTGGAACTGAGAGCACACAGGCCACTGAGGGGGCATTGCAGGTGCTAACACTCGTGGTCCAGGCTCAGGGACTCAGCTCAGTCTACTCTCCATCCAAATGAACACTTCACAGATGCCAACAGACCTTTGCAAGGAACGCTTTTCTGCCTTGCCTGCATCTCTCCATGTGACTCATGTATTTCCAATCTGGTACCTTCTACCCCAATTTTGAGGCTCCAGGGTATGATTATGACCTCACTGACCTCTGTGAGCTGCTGCTCTGCACACTTAGCTATAGCTAGGTCACCTCCACCATAGTGGCTTCCTGGCAGGTTTCTTTTGGGGAGACTGACCATCACCTCATGTGTGTTCCTGTTTTCTGTCTAAACAGTCATAAAAGCCTTCAGACTTTGCTTGTCCAGCTCTGTTCTGGAGATTGCTGCAGTTCTCAGACCAGAAGCCCCTGATGCAAGGGTGATGCGTCCGCCCACTCCTGATTTTTCTGACCTGGCAATAGGAGCATGTCTATTAATGAAGGGGCGTGCACATCCTTTTCAAAGGTAGCTTGTTCCTTTTGCAAACCTACCTCAGATGAATGTGTTTTCGGGGAAAACTCAGCTCATAGAGGGACGGGAACACAGGTAGAAGGCTAGAGCCCATTAGTCTGAATGGAGGCAGTGAGCCCTTCCTGAAAATGTGCCTTTCTGTCTCCCTTGTCCTATGGAAGTGACCAGCCTATTCTAACGCACAGCCAACTCTAATTGGTCCTAATACAGCCCCTAATGTGCATGGCATGTCTGCTTGAGCCACACTGGGGATGGAAACCTACACTTTAAAGCTGACAGCGCCTGCTCACAGTTACATGCTCCACTTGGGTAGTAGGAAAGGTCTTTGGAGGTGGCCCAACTGCCTCAGTTTCTTGTCTGACTTCCTGGTCCCTGCTTGGTGCACATCACGGGAGAGTCAGTTGTCCCTGATGGGACCACAGGCTTAGCACAGATCTGCACAAACCCTGTTTCTGCCCTATGTTGTATCTTTCTTGTGCTGTGCCACATCCGTGACCTCTCTATTCAGTTACTGTTTCTTAGAAAGCAGTGTTTCATGGTCCCAGGTCTCTAGAACAACATCATATGATACGAAGTAACTAGATCAGTGTTGGGCAGATGTATTTTCTGTAGAGTTTTCAATCAAGTGCTCTTTGTAGTTCCTTTGCCTTTGGATATGCTATGTTACATAAATGGACTTCCTAAATAGAATAAATTCAGTGTCTTTGTGCTGAGCCCCTCAGTCTGTCCCTCTGCCTCCCTGGTGGGATCTGTCATTGGTGTGGCTATAGGTTTAAATTCTGTCTTAAAACTAACTCAGAGAAAACACTGGAAGATTCCTTATTCACGGCGATAGTGAGATCTAAGTAGAGACAAGTAAAAAAAGTGCTCCCCACCGGGGTCACCTTTCCGTCCTGTGTGCTGCTGCAGCGGGCACTTACATGCAGCTCGGGTTCTGTGGATGTGGAGACGGAAGACAGCTCCTTCTGCTGAGCCAGGAAAGTCCCCTCAGATGACGAACAGATGAATGCTCCAGAAAGTGTAGCATTTCAAAGCTGCCCAAAGCTTGCAGAATACTTTACATTTCAGGGGACTCATCTGTTTAACAGCCATTGTGCGCCTGGTGCGTGCCCCTTCAAGACATGTGCTTTTAGTTTGGCTCTTTATTGGTTTTGTTCTTTATTCTACTCTTTCCTTTACATGGACTCGTAGGAAATCATGACTGAAATCATATTCATAAAGCACTGTATGGTGTGAATAGAAACAAATATCCCCTTTCTTCTGAGGAAGAGACAAGTCTAAAAACGGTTAGGGGCAATTGATCATTCATCCCGCAGCCGGAGCTGCCTTTGATAGGCACGGAGGAGGAAGAGCCCTGATTAAAGGCCATCTCCCACTCTGCTCCATGAGGCCAGGGAGGGTTCCAGAAAGTTCAAACCATGGTCATAGTCATGTGACTGCCATAAGACCCAAATTGACACTTTTGTATTCAATCATAGCTCCATTTACTGCACCTCCCTACACATGTGTGAGGCTGCATTTTTAAAAAAATGTGGGTCTTTGAACATATTAGCTTGTGCCAAGGTAGTCATTTGCTTTGCTGGCTCTTATAGAAGAGGCATGGCTGGTTATGCATGTGTGTGCTGCAGTTGGATGTGAGGCCTTGTACTGGAGCACAGATTTAAAGAGAAAGTGACAAGAGGGTCACCTGAATACGGTAGTAGGAATGAAATAAATGGATGCTCTTAATGTTGACGTCTCTGTGTTCAATTCTATGAAGCAATGGATGATGCAGCAAGTTGCTAAACGTAAGTTACATACTATGAAAGGCAACAGGAACCTCCCATCAAAAAGTTCACAGGCTAAAGCCAAGGTGACTCTCACCCCACACCGCACACCACGTACACAAATAGCCAGGAGATTCATATAGATATATTGGTCAAGAATAGATACACGTAGACAACAATTGTCTCATAGAATCATAATGAAGCTGAGAATCTTATGGCACTGTGGAGAGGTGCGCACTGGGACCCTCTTGGCTTCGCAGCTGCCGTGAGGTGACGGGCCCTCTTCCTGTCACATAGGTGTAAAGCAACTGATCTAAAAGGCCATGGACTGACACCACGAAGCAAATAAGCCCACCTTCCTTATAACTCGACTGTCTCAGGGTATGTTGTCACAGTAGCTCCGAGCTGACTCTGTATCTCCATATTTAGATATGCTTAGACACAATGCTGCTTACATAGGTGCCCAATTAGCATATTAGTGCTGTAGGCTCGCACCCTCAGAACAACTGTCGTACAGCTTAGGTACGTGCTGGGCCATGCCACTCGGGACAGTTTGATGCTCTCACAATGATGAAAGAGCCTAAAGAAATACTTCTTAGAATGAATCAAAGTCGAGCTGGGCATGGTGACACACACCTGTAATCCCAGCACTCTGGGAGGCAGATGCAGGCAGATCTCTGTGAGTTTGAGGCCAGCTCGGTCTATAAAGAGAGTTGAGGACAGCCAGGGCTGTTATGCAGAGAAACCCTGTCTCAAAAACCCAACCCAAAACAAAACAAACTAAACAAAACAAAAAAGGATGCATCAAAGTCATTTAGCAATGCATGTGTGTGTGTGTGTGTGTGTGTGTGTGTGTGTGTGTGTATGTGTGTGTTTGTGTGTGTCTGTGTGTCAGTGTGTGTGTCTGTGTCTGTGTGTGTCTGGTGTCGGTGTGTGTGTCTGTGTGTGTGCATGTGTGTGTGTGTGTGTGTGTGTGTGTGTGTGTGTGTGTGTGTGTGCGCGTGTGTGTGTGTCTAGGTCCTATTCAATAGTGGTTGTATTTCTTGGGTGCAGACTACCTTGGAGTGTTTTGTTCTGTTTTGTTTTCATGAAACAAGGTCAGTCACTGGCTTAGATCCCAGGGGTCCTAGGGGTCCCCTCTCTCCACCTTCCTAGTGCTGGATTACAAGTGTGTACCACAATGACTGTCTTTCTTATGTGGAGTCCTGGGGTAAAATTCAGGTCTCTATGATGGCGAGGCTGGAATCTTACTGCCTGAACTATCTCCTAGCAGTAAATATTAATTGTAAATTCTGAATCTGAGACAGATCTGATGAAATAAGGTAAACTTGATAATACAGGATGAATTAAATTATAATTTCATATTATTTAATCTTATCCCTTCAGAAAACAACAAATTCCATCAAAATATACACTTAGCCTCAGCTAACAAAAATGTATTACCTCAAATTATCTATTCACTTGTTTATTTATTCAACAAACACCTCTTCGATCTCTCATATGCATAAGACTCCATGAAAGGCACTCAGAATAAAGCAGTAGACACACTATGCATAATCCAGTATATTCCATTTGTATTAACATGCTGCTCAACTGGAAGAAACAATTCTATGGGTCAATGTTTTTTCCTAAATATCACATTCATTTTTTGTAAGCCAAGGCTGTCTTAAACCTAAACTTCTCACTGTCAGAGACGCAGAGACGCATCCTATAATGTTCATTGCATTTTACTTCTAAGGTTAGAAAAGTGGCGGATGCATTTAAAAAAAAAAAGATTTGCCACACGCACTTCAGAAATAAAAATACTGCAGGTGATAAACTTACTAGTCACCTGGGTCTTTTAAAATAGTATAGACTCTAGCACAGTGCCAGAGTTCTTGCCTCCTAAATGCAGTTTGCGTACTGTCCATGTTGTACTCAAATAAACTGAACCCAGATTTCCCCACTGCACCATGGACTCTTTATCATCTCTTATTTATTTCTAGAAAAGCTATGTTTCTCAACATCTTTAAAACAAAATTCACTGAGATGCACAGAGTTTGGGACTAGGCAATGCTTGCTTGAGATGCTGTACAGCGTTTCGGGTGCTTATTGCAAAGAAGTGATGTTTTTCACAGTAAAACCTGGAGTTTGAAATGAATGAGAATTCTTTTCAGTGGCATACAACTGCATCTACAGTAGTTCACCTGCTGGTGGAATTGCCTTTTTCAATGTTTTCTTTGGGTGGGGGTTAATCGTTTTTGGTTCATGGTAAATTTGTGTTTGTATATATTCTCACCGGCCCCTCCCGGCAGCTGCTCTGAAAATCATCATCATCATCTTGTAAAGATATTTGGAGCAGAGAGAGTCAGAGAGAGACAGAGAGAGAGAAAAAAATATATATAGAGAGAGAGTCTATTGGGAAAAGAGTTGTTTGAATCAAGATCACAATAAATTCAAACCACACACACACACACAAATAAATACACTTCAATTTACTTTATGACATAAAAAAATGTAACCTCAAATGTTATAAAATAGTACTAAAAGAGAA
Source organism: Acomys minous (assembly GCF_964271855.1). Taxonomy (NCBI): domain Eukaryota; kingdom Metazoa; phylum Chordata; class Mammalia; order Rodentia; family Muridae; genus Acomys; species Acomys minous. The sequence goes on from NC_140484.1 coordinate 1,343,277, forward strand.
AGTACAGACCAAGTTCCCATGTGGTTACAGATGCATATTGAGTCCTACAATGTGTCTGTAAATTAATACATCATGGCTAAGTAGGATTCACTCCAGGAGTAGAAAATGATCTAATGTGGGGGACTCTGACAGTGTAACTCATTACATCAACACATTAGAGGAGGAAAAACATTACTATCTATCATTCAAAGAAAACTGAATAAATGTTCTGGTTAAAATATAGTAAAATAAAAATAGATGAAAAAGCATTTAAACATAGTAAATTCCATTTACCCAAAATGGCAAAATGCTAAAGTCATTACGGTTTCAGAAATTTAGCTATTGTGATAAGAAAGGAAAACAAAATAGTTCCTGGAGGTGAAAATTAAAAGATAAAGTTATTTCTAGGTACACTTGACATATGTGTATACAAGTGCAAAAGATTCTACTAAGACTCTTTTATTTCACCTATTTGTTGGGAAATTATTTATTCTCTTAAAGTGTTGTACATGTGTGCAGTTGACCACACCCACCACTAACTTCCAGCGTCAATACTCAGGTCCTCCTCCTAGTGTCTCTGTTAACCCTTTGCGTCCAATCAGTACAGCTCATTGGAACGTTGACTCCATTTGGTGCAGGTGACCCCAGGTGAACTGGTGACCATGCCATGCTCAGAGGACAGAATTCCACGGCATTCCTCCCGTCCTCTAACTTTTGCATTCTTTCCGCCCCACTGCTGAGATGTTCTAAGCTCACCGGTGCTGTGGAGGTGTTACACAGGTGTCCAGTTTATAGCTGAGTGCCCACTGTCACTTACTCTCAGCACTCTGAACAGTGATGAGTGTCCATACGGACTGCTGCCCCTGTGAAAAGGCTTCTCTCACCAAAGTTGAGGGCATCGGTGATCTCTAGGTGTAAACATAAATATTTATAAGTCAGTTTAACAAGATGTCCATTTAGCAAAGCAGAAATATTAGGCTCCCCCTTAGGGTCTATGGCCTCTCAAGCTATGGGCTTCCACCCAGGTTTGCAGTACCAAGCATACGTTCCCTCCTGTGAATAAGATCTCAAGTCTCATCGGGAAATGGGTGATTATGCTATAAGCTTCACGCCACTGTTGCACTGCTTTCTTGGCAAGTCAGTAGTGCAGCATTCAGGGCCCAGTGATGACTTTTCTCCTTCAGTGGCCTACATAGCATCCTTTGGCCAGCAGAGGGGAAAATTCCAGGCTAGTTCCATCTTGATTTCTCCATGACTTTGGAACAAAATTTGTTGCTTCTTTCACAATGAAGTTATACCATATAGTTATGGTGGAAAATGGAGAATAATAGATTCTCTCTCTCTCACTCTCTCTCTCTCTCTCTCTCTCTCTCTCTCTCTCTCTCTCTCTCTCTCTCTCTCTCTCTCTGTGTGTGTGTGTGTGTGTGTGTGTGTGTGTGTGTGTGTGTGTGTGTATGTGACCTCACTGTCCAATAACAGCTCATCGGGAGTTTTATCCCACACCTGGAACCCCGTGTCTTGTGAGGGGAAGCATCATCCACTTATGCAGGGACCTGTATTCAAATGCTGTCCGAGACTCTTTAAATTCACAGAATGAAAGATATAACATCAAATTTCAGTAGCTTCAAATTTGGTAGAGTTATCTGGGGAGAGAACCCCCAATGGAGAAAATAACCCCATCAGACTGTCCTGTAGTCAAGTCCATGGGCCATTTTCTTCATTCGTGATTAATGTGCACCAGCCCAGGCCACTGTGGGCAGTGTCCCTTTGGGGCAGGTGGTCCCGGGTTGTATAAAAAAGCAAGCTGAGCGAGGCATGGAGAGCAAGCCAGTGAACACCATTCCTCTGTGGTGTCTCTTCAGTTCTCACTTCCAGATTTTTTGCTCTGACTTCTTCCTCCTAAGGAAGACCATAGGTTGTAAGGCAAAGTAAAAATTTTCTTCCCCAAGTTGTTTTTGGCCATGCTTCTTGACAGCAGTTGAAAAAAAAAAAACTAAGAGAGTAGGCAACATTTTAGAGGAAATAGGAACTGTGTGGTTTCAGAGAAACCTAACCAAGATATTTATTGACTACAAAAGAAAAGATAGTAACCATCCAGTAAAGAAACTCAGTTTAGTCAAGTTACCAAGGCAAAAAGCACAAATAGTCAGACATTACAGACCCCTTAATAGGAGGCAATGGGAGTGACCCAGTATTGTTTTCACTGTACTTTTGTCACTCATGAGATAATACTACAGAAAACCAATTGAAGGGGCACCTAACCAAATAAAATGATTAATAATCTTTAAAATCTTCCAGGCCATAAGAGACAAACATGAAACCCATGTCCAGTATGGCCTCTTGATAAGACAACAACAACAAAATAATTGTGAGAAAAAAAGATGGCTGCTCATCATAATTTTAAAAATTTGAGAAGTGAAGGGCAAGAGAGATGCCGAGGGCCTGAGCTCAGCTCCCAGCACCCACGAGACGTGTCCAAAACCACCTTCAGCTGCAGCTCCAGGAAATCTGATGCCTTTTTCTGGCCATCTCAGGCATTGCATACACTTGTGTGTAAGCCTAAGAGTGCACTCACACGCAGGTGTGCATGCACACATACAGTGTTTTAAAAAGAAGACCTGTCCATTATGGCTATTGGGACAATGCAGTGTCCTGCCCTACAGGACACTGTTGCAGGGTGGGCACTATTGCCTGGACACTTCCTCTGTTTTACACATTCCTCTCCCGTAGTCAGTGCTCCTGTTAACCCAAGCCCTTTCACAAAACAACAACTCAAGCATTGACCCCAGTGTGTTCTGAACTTCTGGTTTTCCGAGCTCATCAGAACATCCGTGCATACCTGTTTTTAAAAATATATATTTTATTAATTTATTCATATTACATCTCAATGGTTATCCCATCCCTTGTATCCTCCCATTCCTCCCTCCCTCCCATTTTCCCCTTACTCCCCTTCCCTATGACTGTGACTGAGGGGGACCTCCTCCCCCTGTATATGCTCATAGGGTATCAAGTCTCTTCTTGGTAGCCTGCTATCCTTCCTCTGAGTGCCACCAGGTCTCCCCCTCCAGGGGACATGGTCAAATATGGGGCACTAGAGTTCGTGTGAAAGTCAGCTGTGGAGAATGTCTAAACAATATTCCTTTTACAGGGAAACAAAAACAGATCAACAGCAAAACAGGTCAGTAAGTAGATTGCATCTTATGTGGAGACAAGATACTTGTATAAAAGGTACTTAAGTGACGTGGGAAGAGGGTGACAACACTAAACCACAAGGGGATAACTGGATGTTTGGGCTGGGGGTGAAGGGCGTGTCAGGTCTTGCTCCTCACACCGGAAACAAAAGTAAATCACAGACCAGATACCTAGAAGCCATGAATTTGGGGGAAGCTCAGTCCCCACTGTCTGAGAAGTGGGACAGGGCTCCATGCTCCCTCAGGGAGTCAGCCCTCAATCCAGAGGAGACTGTGACAATGTCATGGGGACTGAGCCTGCAGCTTTTGTGGTAAAGGCTCTGGCATGAGATAACAAAAAGAATCCCCTGTAGAACTGTGCCAGGCACCTGTCAGCACACAGGGAACATTGGGTAGGACTTTTATTCTTATTCGTATTATTGATATGTCTTCAAACCAACCAGTCGTTCCTGGGAGACCTCCTGCCCAGCACCGAGACACCAGTGACCTCTCTTCCAGTCATTAATATCCAGACCCTGGCCCTGCAGAAGCAGCAGAGGCTCATGGCGCACCTAGGCCCCGCATCGCTTGGCTTAATTGGCGCTGTTGTTCTACAGTCAGCATCACAGTCTTTTGTTTTTCACAGCCTCATCCTTCACTCTTGGTGAAAGTCTAGCCCAGTTGACCTACTATATTATTTGCTAATGGACTATATTTTCTTTCTGGCAAAGAAATTTTTCTCCACTCACTTAGAGAGTGACTCTATTGAGTTAGACAAATACCTGCATCACACTGAATTCTCTTCATTAAATGTCCCAGCAGATTCCCTAGATAAAGCTAAGACACCTTGGAGATCTTGGAATGATCCTGCACAGAGTAATCATTGAAAAAGCAGAAATCCTGAAGTACAGCTGCTTCTCCATATAACTGAGGACCGTGTCCTCACAGGAGGGCTGATGTATTTTATACCCCAGACTTCATCCCAGGGGGGTCTGGTGCTGCTATTTCCGAGTTGTTTGAGGAGGTGTCCATTTCTCTGCTTGCTTGAGAGTGGTGCTCTCACTCACTTTGGCAGGTGGAGGAGACACCCTGGTGACCAGGAGATACTCCCAGTCTTGTCCATGTATATAGAGGACACCAAAATACCAGGAACTATTAGTAATTGTAGAGGAATTCAATTCATAACATGGCGGCTTTGGCAAGAAATCACATCCAAAGATCTTCTAGGTCTGTGTGATCTGGGTGGAAAACAAGCACACCTTTAATCCAGGAGACAGGGGCAAGCAGAGCTGAGTTCAAGGCCAGCCTGGTATAGAGCACGTTTCAAGTAAAGAAAGGCTTAGGTACAGGAGTGGTAATATATGCCTTACCCAAAACAATGAAGGTAACATTGGCTTGCAGAAGGAAGCACCCATGTTTGATGGTGATGACCAATTGGGTGGCAGAAAAAGTTACAAGTCAGAGAAAGATTTGACAGAGTAGGATGCGCCCAACTGTCATGAGAAGAGAGAGGAAAGGGAAGCCGCTTATGGGGCAATGCAGAGGGAGGGGAGATAGTTTTACCAGGACAGTAATAGAGAGATGGGTTGCAGAAAGAGAGCTCAGGTGAAGACTGAAGAGCCAGAGAATGAGAAGGAGCCAGAAGATTAGAAAAGATTGCTGGAGTTAGTTTGAGGACAAGCAGAACAAATCAAGGGCCGAGAGAGAAGCCAGATTGAATAAGTCAGCTGGGAGAAGAGTTTGAGCCAGAACGGCTGAGCTGAACCAACCATCCCAGAGCTCAGAAAGAACAAGTAAGGGTGAGCTCCTTATGCAGTAAGTCTCAGAGGATGAAAATATTCTAGACCTAGGATTGTAAGAAGGCTAGAAACTTCGAGGACTAGGTCTAGGCTAGCAGACAGAGGCAACAAGCCTCTGAGACAATTGAAACAGGTGAATAAAAGTTCCTTTTACAAATACTTATTTTTATTTTAATTTTTGTATATGTTTTTCATGCACATATGTCTGTGGACCATGTGTGTGCCTGGAGCCCAGGGAGGCCAGAAGGGCATTAGATTCCATGAAATGAGAGTTACAGACAGTTGCGAGTCACCATGTGGTTGCTGAAAATGGAGCCTGGGTCCTCTGAAAGAGCAACAGGTGCTCTTAACCACTGAGCCATCTCTCTGCTCCCTCCTAGAACTTTTAATTTTAATTGTTCTGAAATAGTTTAAGATCCGCAAGAAGTGGAGAGAAAAATGGTCGGAGAGTTTCCTGCGTTTTTTTATCCCACTTCCCTGTGGCGGCCAACCTTGATGCTTGCTGAGTCTGAGACTCCGTAAGAAAGCGCCCCCCTCAGGGAGTCTGTGGAATAACAATGTGATGAGTCACAGTATGGTGGCTTTGTTGGGAATGGAGAAAGGCAGGCAGTAGGGTCTAAGGGGAAGTGGGCCACCACCGAGAGTGTGCCCTGGGTCTTCTCTGTACCCCCTTTTCTCGGCCCCTTGTCCACCAGAAACAACCTCTGCCACAGGCTTCTCCCACCATGGTGTTCAGCCCCTGGGCCCGAGTCAAGCAACCACGGCCTGAACCCCCTGAAACCATAAGCCTCTTTCACTTTTTTTCAGTCATTTGCCCACAACGGCACAAAGGCCTAATACACCCACTCCCACTCTATAACCACAGCAGAATGTCACAATGTGACATTGGTTGGTATCCACCTGCCCGTTGACCCGAGCATCAGCCGTGAGCTGCTTGGATCTGGGCCTGACTGTAAACTTCAACAGCTGTAAGCGACTCTGGGAGATTCTTGAGGGCCTCTCTGCTGTGGCTCACTCTTTCACAGAGTGAACCTCACCCTACGTGCACCTACAGAGTCTACATGGTGGGACTGTAGTGACACCGAGTGGGAGGTTAGCCGCAGCACTGGCTACCGTGCTTTTCCTTCTTGGATTCGCATCACTGCTCTGAGACTTCGCACTTCGTCCCATCTAAAGATGGAGTTTATTTCCTCCTCCTTTGACTGGGCTTTAGCTTTATGATACTTGCTTTGGCTGGCTGAATGCGACAGATGTAGCAATGGACCAGTCTGAGGACTGTTTCCTCACTATTTTGTTTACAAGAATACAGTTCCTGCCATATGAATAAGCCCACTGCAAGACTGCATCACGAGACAAATCACGTGACTAATGCCACTCTATAACCTCAGCCTCCAAGCCCTGAAGTCAGATCTACCCACTGACTAATAGGAAACACAGATACCAGAGCTCCACCAGAGACCCCAGGACCCCAGCTGGGCCTAGCCAGTGCTGAGATGGTCATCTGAGTCACCAAGTCTGCTGGGTTTGTTATGGAATTGTAGACGGCTGTTACAGATGACATGAAAGCACTACCAGAAACTTCACAAACAGACCATGAATAGACTTGATGAGGTAAAGCATTGCCAATGTCAGTTCTTGATGTCATCCCTGTCTTCACTACAGAAATAAAAAAAACGAGACTGAAGAGGCTTTCCAGCCCCATCTCACAGGAGGAAACAAGTGCCTGGAACATCTAATCTGACCAGGTACTCATGCTGGGGTTCACAGTCTTTGGGGGTGAGCCCACTACTACTATTTTGCTAAGTAGACATGATGTCAAACTGCCCTATAAATTCATCTATCTCTACCCATTGGTGGTGCAGCTCTTAGACTCTCTCAGAAAAGTATCTTTGTACAGTGGACAGTGACCAACGCAGGGATCCACAGCTGATCACAGTGCAGGGGAAGATATCAGTGAGGCGCTTAGCCACACGTGGGACATCTATCTGTATGACACCTCCCACCCAAGGCACCATCACAGAGGGCCTAGGAAGACTGTAGTTAGTTTGAGGAATGCCGGGGTGGCCAGAGCTGAGCTGTGTCTTCTGCACGTGTCAGGACCACTGCACCCAGGAATCACAGGGCCTGTGGTTGCCAGCACAAGACTAAACCAGTCAGTGCTCTAGCATGAGAGGGAAAGGGCTCATGAGCTCGTAACCTTACCTTAGGGTTTACGGACAGTTTATGGCTTCTTGTGGAGGAAAGGGAAGTTTCCTGGGCTCCTGGTAGGCTGAAGGCACACTCCAATGGGTGACCCCCTACCCAGGAGTACATGACAGAACAAGCTAGAATCCATGGGGTATTTTTTAAAAAAGACACAAAGTTGAGTGAATATGGGAAGAGTTTAGGAAGAAGAATTGAATATGGTGGAAATGCACTGCATAACGTTCTTAAATAATTGAAAAATATATTTTTAAGTTTGTCAGCAAGCAGTTGAGCCTGGGCCAAAGAGGAGCTTGACTCTAAAGTTCTGTACTGAAAAACTCTCTCTGCTGTCCTCCACAGCCTCCCCTCGGAATTCTTGGTGTCGATATAATTTGTCAGTGTTGAAATAGTAATACAACAAAATATGATTTCACCTTTCCCTCAGTGGAACCCACAATGTTTTGATAGTCAAAGTTGGCAATATGAATATTTACCTATATTCATATATTCACAAGCAAGGAAAGTTATTTGTTTGAAATGTGTAATTATTAGTAATCATATGCAACAAGCCCCCATGGAGCCCTCTATTACTGTCATCTTTGGAGTGGTACAGTTGTTTTAACTGCTGGGAAGAAGCCAGCTGAATGTTCCTGACAGGAAAAACAACAACAACACAAGAATGAGTCTTGAGAGTCCTCCATACTTGTCCAGCATGATGCACTGTAATGCCTTGGCACTTTTCTCCCTCTGGGGTAAAGGTTATAGGAGCTGTTGGTCGGCATGGTGTATGTACACATCAACATACTAGTCTAGGTAAGTAAACCCCATCGACTCTGGGAAACAAATGGAACCTATCCCAAGAAAGAAAGAAGAAGTGAGGGTGAGGAGAGGCACAGGGAGGGGATCTAGATGCACTGACTGTATTGTTCACATTTTCATGAAAACTGATTGCTCTTTAATACTGCAGAAGACCAAATGCAATCATAGCCGACATGCTCATTTTATGCAGATACTCATCTTCTTCTGAAAATTCAACAATGTGGTTGTGTTTCTGACCATCTCAAAAAAAACCAGGAGTATCACCCTCAGTGTGTGGATCAAGCTTGGAACCCAGAAGATGAAACAGAGAACAGAAAGCCAGCTGGGCAGGAGTGAGTTCTTCACCCACAAGACAGGGCCTGTCATTCCTCGGGGCAGACCGCTGGTCCCTTTTCACCCAGTGCTTGCCTTCCTCTTTTTTTTTTTTTTGTTTGTTTGTTTTGTTTTGTTTTTTGTTGTTGTTGTTGTTGTTGTTGTTTTAAGCTAACAGAGCTGTTTCATCCTAGCCCCTTCTGAAGCCAGGGACAACGGAGAGGCTGAGACCTGCTGGTGATATGTAGGAAGCTTATGAAGTGAAACTCTGAGCTTCTCCATCCTTTCTTCTTGGGATGCAAACGTGGTGGTGGGCAGCTGTGCCACAGCCACTTGGCAGTAATGTTCATCTGAGCATCTTAGTCCTTGGCCTGGTTTCCTTCACTTGATTGCTGAGCTGTGGCTCTAACTTTGTTTCTCCTCCATTTCCTTGTCCCTGAATGGAACACTGTGGGCACATGACAGGTGAGGGCACACATAAAGGACCTCAGGCAATGACTAGCTACCAGGACAGTCCGGTGATGATAGACAAATGATGTTTGCAGAAGTAGAAAGAGTAGAGGAGGTAAGGTTAGTCTTAGTGACAGCTGCAGAGACGTTCGTGATCATAAAGTGAGCTGAGGCCTAGCCTTGGAAGTACTTCAAATGCTATTATAAGATCTCTGGGTTCTAATCTATGCAAAGAGTTTATTTGCACAATCTTAAGGGAGACATAGCATGAGCCCATCCATCCATGTAGCATCAGACAGGCGGTGATGGATAGATTCAGTGTTGGAGATGAAATTAACTTGATATCAGCTGTTAGGTTCCGGGGCAGAGGGTGTTAAACGAGAGACAAGACTGTGGTTTGCTCAGAAATTACTCAAAACCCTCAGTAATAGAAGGAAAGGGTTCGATGGGTGGATGGTTGTTCCCTGTACGATGTCTGCCCCCTCGGGGCGGGGGGTTGCAGCGGAAGGGGGGTGCTGACAGATCCCTGAGTGGAATCTTCCCTTGACGTCCTGTGCTTGCGCTCTGACTTGGCATGCTCCACAACTCCCTCCTGTGGGCTTTCCTGTGCCTTCTTTGATCTGCTGTCCACACAGTGATTAGTTTGTTTGTTTTTAACTCTGTCATCTCCTATGGGCTTCTCCAAAGATTCAGAAACATTTCCAATCACGAGTGCAGCAACTGGCAGTTGTTCCAGACATCCAATTACCTGCCCCTTTGCCATTCGTGAAGGAAAGCATTCTTCTAACGTCAACTTTGGCTTGAAAACAGGGACCTGTAATTTGCTTCCAATTTTGAAGCTAGTCTGTGTTTCTAACTTCAAGGAAACGGTGTTAGATTTTAGGGAAGTGTTCTAGGCACAGGCTATGTGGCATTAGCAGTCCTGTCAGGGCTAGATACATGAAGGTCAAATTTGAGTGTGAGTTGCCTTTTCCATCCTATTTTGGTATAATCAGAAATCCAAAGTTATTATTGTTGTTCATTAAAAACCACCCCGACTCTTTTAAAGACCTAATGAAGGATTTGAGCAAAATGTCAAATATGGTTTTGGCTGTTATAAATGTATAAGTCCCTAGATGTTTAGACTTGAGAAATTTTCTCTCTGCCATTCTGGAAAGAAAATCCTGCCTACTGTCAGAGTGAACCAACTGGCTGTCATCTGGAAGCTCTGTGTTTTCAGGACTGACACCGGCCAGCTGGTAGTGACTTCTTGGAATTTGTACACTGAGACTGTGTGAGGACTTAGAGGCACAGTGGACTGAGTGGGTCAGTAATGTCTGCCACAGGTCCCCAAGTGGTGGGGAACAGCAAAGACCAGGACGTTCTATTCCTGAGGACACCATCTAAGAGAAAGGCAACGTGAAGTTGAAGAAGTTTCAGGTTAACTCTCATGTGCTGATTGATAATCCATTTTGTTCCCAAGAAGACTAAAGGCACCTTGCAAACATCCACAGTTTGTATGTTTAAGAATACAGAACTGTTTGACCTAGGTGACCTAGGGCAGCCTCTGGCTTTCCTCATGTCCTTCCTCATGGAGGACAGCTAAGACTGTCCTCCTGGTAATTGCATGCCTCTGGGGAGCCTCAGTTTCTCTACAAAATTAAACAAAATGGACCAGATCGCTTCACATTAATACACACACACACACACACCTATACAGTGAAATGTCATCCACAGGATAAGATCCTTTCAAACTGCAGTTCAGTGCCAACTTCCCTGATAAGCCTCATTCTGCCTTTAAACAATGCTCTAAATTGAATAGCTACTGTCACCCCTAAGTATAAATTAGGACTCTGAGACATTCTCCACCGTTAAGTGGAGAGTGGGTACTGACTTTCATACAAACTCTGGTGCCCCATATTTGACCACGTCCCCTGGATGGGGAGGCCTGGTGGCACTCAGAGGAAGGATAGCAGGCTACCAAGAAGAGACTTGATACCCTATGAGCATATACAGGGGGAGGAGGTCCCCCTCAGTCACAGTCATAGAGGAGGGGAGTAGGGGCAAAGTGGGAGGGAGGAAGGAATGGGAGGATACAAGGGATGGGATAACAGTTGAGATGTAATATGAATAAATTAATAAAATATTTTAAAAAGTATCCTTGGCTTCTGGAGTCTTACAAGCCTCTCTTCTTCCTCATGGAGGAAATGTGTCCCCAAGAGTAGGTCTCATTGTAGTTCTGCTGCCTACATCCAATATGGCGGGCTTCTCATCCTGTTGTCCGTGCCTCCATTACATTGCCTTCAGGACTGGCCAATAGACAAAGAGAGGCAAAGCTGGAACAATTACAAAAGACAATAGTGGTTGGGTCCTATCATTTTCTCATGTTTAATCTACTATTATATCTTCCAGCATTGCCTGAGTTCTGATGCTAAATTTAAGCTTTCTGGTCTACCACAGAATGACCAAGGTAACTAAAGAACATAAATGGGAAAAAAGTCAGCAAAATGCATGCCTTTAATCCCAGCACTTGGGAGGCAGAGGCAGGTGGATCTCTGTGAGTTCGAGGCCAGCCTGGTCTACAAAGTGAATCCAGGACAGCCCAGGCTACTTGTCTCCAAAAACAAAAACAAACAAATAAAACAAAACAAACAAACAAAAAACAGTTCTACCTCTAGATTAAGGATTTGTAGCTAGGCTTAGAGCTGCATCAGTCATACCCAAGACTCTTCTCCTAGCCTGATATCGAAAGGGTTGTCCCCTCTCCATGAGATAATAGTGGCAACTCTGTAGGTCCCAAGGAAAAGCCCTAGAGTTGTGTCAAATGCCTAGAAATCTTGTGGTGGAAATATTCTTTTGGTCTTGGTTCCCTAAGTGTTGTCTGTGGACCAACAACAGCAGCAGCAGCAGGGAGCTGCTTAGACAAGAAAAATATCAGTTCCCACAGTTTATAGATAGATAGATAGATAGATAGATAGATAGATAGATAGATAGATAGAATAAGACCTATATTTGCACGAGATCCACAGAAGAAAAATGTGTATATGGGCATTGGGGAGGGTCTGGAGTACAATTTCTGAGCACTGAAGCAATGACTTGGGGGTTGGGGGATTGAGGCTACAGCTCAGTCGGTGCTTGACTTGCAAGCGTGAGGACCTGAGTTCAGTCCCCAAAACGAAGGCTTGAAAAATGAGAGTCAGGCGTGCTGGTGTATGGTGGTGATCACAGTGCTGGTGAGGTTCAACAGGGGATGCCTGCGGCTTGCTAGCCAGCCAGCCTGGCCTAGTTGGTGAGTTTCAGATCACGGAGAGACCTTGTCTCAAAAAAAGAAAAAAAAAAACCAAGGTGGGCAATGCCTGAGGAGTAATAACCAATGTCCTCTGGCCTCCACATATGTGAGCGCGCGCGCGCACACACACACACACACACACACACACACACACACACACACACACACTGTGAGGGGAAAGGGACACAGTGAGCAGTGCATTTTCAACCATGTAAAAACTTCTGATATCTGCACGCTAAATTGTGTGAATTAAATCAAACCGCTTTGGGGGGTCGGGGATGGGAAGTTGTGGAGGCTCCCCCAGTTGGTCTTAAAGAGTGGCCTATGCTCAGTATTGCTGTTTCTTGACATGAGCTGGGGCCACCATAGCAGGGGGGAACCTTCCAGAGAGCTAAGACAGCACAATGAGTTTCCCAGACATGAGCTGATTCCATTTAAAAAAAAAAAAAGTTGGCCTTTCTCGTGAGATTATGTCCTTACCATTTCCCTCTGTCATGTTTTAAAATTTCCTTTCTTTTATAAAACGATGTAAGGTATAAACACCACTCATTACAATATAGAGCGACAAATCTGACATATCCTCTGAATTTGGAGGGTGCATGTGGCAGAGAGGAAGGCGCTCACGTGAGCCTGGACTGGCCTCTGAGTCGTAGCTGAGGATGCCTTTGAACTTAACAGGCCTGTGCCACTACATTTGCTTGACGCTGGAGATGGACTCTTGCACCTCGTGCCTGCTAAGCAAGCGCTTGAGCTACCGAACCTCATCCCCAGCCCCTGAAACATAGTTTTGTTTTGTTTTGTTTTGTTTTTTTAAAGCTGGGATTGTGCTAGCTGATGAGTCTTGGATGGGAGGGGACCTCCTATATTGGAACTAAGGGATCTTCTTTGGAACCCAACACCCACCTTCTCCCTGAAATCCAATGCTACCCAACGCGACCCCACTGCCTTATAGATCGACTCTAGCAAGCTGCAACCAAAGACCCACGCCTTCCCATCCGGCTGCCCAGCGCTGACAACCAGCCCTCTCTACATGCTCGGTGGATCTAGAGGGGTCCCACGCAGCGCCACTCTGGAGTGCACCTGCAACATGCCGGACAGCCCACTGGCCTCCAAAGGTTCTTAGCCAAATGAGGCTATCTTTCATTAGCTAGCTATCCTGCGCGAGGCCTCCACCAGGCTGCAGGATATGAGGGCCATTTAATTAGGCCCTGCACCACTCTCTGGTGTGAAAAGGCTCTCAAACGCTTTGATTCCCTGCTGCTTCTCAGCAGGAAGTTGTTGGCGATAATTGACATAGGATTTCCTTGTTAACCAGCAGCAGACATGCCGGATTAAAGCGACAGAGATCTCAAGAAGAAAGTGGAAGAGATAAGGGGCTTGGGAAAGACTTCTGCTTATTTGGCACCGGAGAACTGGAAGAAATAGCAATAACCCACTCAAGTGGTGACTCCGGAGTGGAAGGGCGTCCCCTTATCAGGCCCATTTCAGCTTGGCTGATCAAAGATTGACTCCCCGTAAAATCACATAGGCCTAGGGTTTGTTAGTTTATTAAGCGGCAGGTTCGGGGGGAATTATCACAGGTTTAAAGATGGATTGCAGTTTACGTGAAGGGGAGAGGATTATCAGGTTTTCATCTTAACAATTATAAAATATCACAGCTGAAAGCTTACTTGCAAATGACATAATTTTCCACTGCCAACTAAACAGGTCATTGTGAGGTTGTGTGTAGGCGTTCTCCAGGAGGGAGGAAATTAACTCTGGGGAAGACGGAGGACCAGAGGCCTCCAAGCACCTTGTTCCATCCGCTTCAGGAGCCCCTCCCTAACCCCCCCCCCCCCCCGCGATCTCATTTGCCCCGTGCGAGCCCATAGGTAATTATATTTAATTTCTTACTGGGACCGCTTAGGTCAGCTTGCATTAAAAGGGGAGGTACGAGACGCACAACCCACTGAGGTGATTCTTGCAACGTGGCGGCGATAAATGATAGGGAAATAGAGGCTTGAGCACGGAGGCAAATAGATGTCTACTTTGGGGCAGAGATAATTACTGTGTGTCATTTAATCACTCAACCTTACAGGAGCACATGTGGCATTAATACAGGGCTGGGGGCTGTAAAGGCATGTTACAGGCCTTTCTTTTGACAATTATATCCAAGCCTGGAACAGTGAGGCCAGGAGACACATTAGTAGTGGTACCCTTGACCCTGGGCCCATGTTTCAGATTTAAAAAAAAAAAAAAAAAAGGGAGGGGGTAGGAGGGATCCACAGCGGTATCTGCCAGCTTTTTAAAATGGCATTTATTGGTTTGGGACTTTAAGTTATCCAAGAAATAGATGTTTGTAGAAGAGAATTTCCGAAATACAACAAAATACGAGGAGTGACTAAAAAGAATATGCTCTCTTCCCAGTGGGAAACACTGGTAACGATCTGGAGGCTTGAGTGGTTTCTTATAAAATCAAGCCTGCTACCTACGTTAGAGATTGCACAGTGTAAAAAAAAAAAAAGATGCACAGTGTACTCAGCGAGCTGTATTTCTCTCTGCCTAGTAAATATCATTAGAGGGTCTTATTTGGGTTTGTGGTATCGCATATGATAACATAATTTACTTAGCTGGCGTAAGTGGGTCAGATTCTTTGCTACTCTGTTCAAAGCTGAAATGGCTGGGTCTGAGTGTCGCTCTGTGTGTGAGTTTCGGCCGCTTCCTTGGCAGAGTTAGAATTAAAAGCAGAATTCCTGGCTCAAGGATAGTCATACTGGGCTTTGCATCTTTTCAACCCAGCTTCCTAACCGTTTTTTTATTTTGAAACCCAAAACATTTTGTATCCTCCAACTTGAAGTGAGAGCAGGTGGGACGCGTTCCTTCAATCAGGGAAGGATCCCATGTCCTGCCAACCTCTGCCGGGCTCTCTGGGTCTGAGCTGACCTTTTTCAGCTAAGTCCTGTGACAACGATAATAAACAGTGCTCAATAATCCAAGCTCACGGGGTCCGGAGGTACTCACTGGGGACTTAAATACATCGTGTATTCCAGAAACTCAGGGTCATTACCAAGCCCAAGTGCAAACAGGGTTGGTTTAAACAAACAACAAACAAACTGAAAGTGACCCAGGGAGAGGGAGAGGGGCAGGGGAAGCTCAGTTTTTTAAGCCAAGCCTTAAAAAGGAGGGAGTAAAACAGATGAACCTCCAAAGGGGAAGGAGTGAAACTACCAGAAAGAAGCTGTTGTTACTTTTTCTCGTTGCGAGTTTTGAAAAGGTCAGTGGGTCCCCTGTTGAGATGTGCTCAGTGTCTCTAGGTGTGTGATGCTGATCAGGGCTGAAAGAAAGGTGTCTGCAGAGACCTGGTCAGTTAGCTCTGGTGGTCCGCTCCTGAAATCCCAAGGGTGTAGGTGAGGCAGGAGGACCCAAAGTCCAGTCATTTTCAGCTACCAGAGAAGTTCAAGGATACACTGGGCTACATAAGTTCTCTTCTTTAAAAAAATAAAAAATAAAAAAACAAACAAAACCCCAAAAGATTAAATTAAAAAATTGAAACAGTTTTGCTACTAAAAGACCTTTTTTCTTGCATACTTTATTCATGAAGAAGATGTGGGGAAAGTGGCCTTAACACATGGGTCTATGAAAATAATTTAAACATGTGAAAAAATATTTTTTATCTAGAAAAACAGTTTTATGTAATGAAAATGCTACTCGTGGTTTTTATTTGTTCAATGGAATTATTTTTAAAACAATTGTCTGCTAACATCTTTCCAGCAATATTTAGCTGTTTGTTATTCTGAAGTCACTTGTCCTCTTCCAAATACAAATCATGCTGGGACCTGACCACTTAACTCCATAGTTTCAAGACTCACAGTGAGCCTGAGCACAGGCTGTTTCCGGCCAGGCACTAATCAGCTGATTCTCGGCTGTCAGAAATCAATTGCCATGACTTTCTTTTCTTTTCTTTTTTTTTTTTCTTTCTTTCTTTCTTCTTCTTCTTCTTTTTTTTTTATAGTTTGGTAAGACATACGTAGTGAAATCTTTATCCACAGTGTAGCCTCAGCGACTGAAGGCATTTGTGTCGTGTTTCTGTAGCTGTAACATTAAGTTTCAACACTTCGTCCATATAAAGGACTGAAAAGAACCAGTATCTTGTCCCTGACCCTGCCGATGAGTGACTTGGTTATCAGCTCGGCAGCTGATTTGCTCACACAAACATCTGCCCAGGAAGGCAGGAAGATGAAGGAGGATCAGGCTGAAACAAAATACAATGACATCATCTGTCCTACTGTGCTGAGTGAAGCAGGCATTGGGAAAGACAGCCCTGGACCCCTTGGGCCCCTTGGACCCCTTGTAATTCAGCATACCCAAATCAGAGACAAGTGAATCTTACTGTGATCATTTTCTTATCTCAATCTTGAGAAATTTCCAGCCGAGTCTGGGAAAATAGCATGATGGCTTGGATGCTGGTAATTCTACACAACATGGAATTCTGGCTTTCACAGCACCGTAGAGATACAAAAGTCTAAGCCAGAGTTTAAGGTCAATCACGTCAGAGAGATGGCCATGAGGCTATGTCTAAATGTCAGTGGTGAGCTTGCATTTTTATAAAAGGAAGAAGTGTTTGGACTTTCAATTTCACACACAAGGGGACCCCAGTTCTTAAAATCCTTAGCTATTTCATTTTGGAGTCCAACAAACAAGATTTGTTTTAAAAACCTTTCTTTCAAGAGAGGCTTAGATTGCTTCATCTATTATTAAGCTGTGTGTCCTCACCCAGGAGAGAAGGGGGATCACATAGATACGGTCTGTGTCTCAATGTACAAACAATATATCATGTGCAGCATACAGCATATAAGATACATAATGTATTTCTATGTTAAAGTAACATTATTTAAAAAGAACAAACATGGGAGTTTGCGAGTGGCCATTTTGTTAGATTGTCATCCACCGTCACACCCAATGCTTCTGTACCAGATGCTCTGCTAGATTTTTCTTCAGGCCGCTGGGACACATCCAGGAGAAGAAGCCAGGAGAACCTGCTCATAGGCAAGCCAATTTTTCTCAGCCCTTCCTTTATATGAAGGGGCCCATAAGAGGTGAAAAACAGACATAAGGAATATAATCATTATTAGTATCCTTAGTTCTGTAACAGTCTTGAAAAAATTATAGGACTGCAAGATTTTAGAACAAGAAGTTTCCATTGCTAACAATGGTCTCACTCCTCAAAGATTGTCTAAGAGTGCCCAGTGGTTTGTAAGTGACTTGCCCCAGAGCTGAGAAGCAAGCGCGGCTTCTTCAGTATGCTCCCTCTGAGATCACAGATAATACTTACACATTATCTTTTTATGTTCTTTTAAAATTTCACTTGTGTGCTAAAATTTTCCTTTATGCATAGAATTAAAACAACACCAACCGTGGAAGGACAGTAGCAAGGCTACTGGAGATCCTGTGTAGGGAACCCCTGCCCCAGCTCTGAAAAAAGATAATCTTACTGCATTACCAGGAGGACTTGTACTCACTACACATTTCTCAGTATCTTCCTTAACAAATGAAAAAGTCAGTCTCGGCTTGGAAAATGTTGATTTTTTTTTCCCCGGCGATTAGGGTTTGTGTGGTGCCCGTTTAACTTTTTAGTAAATGACGCACCTGCTTTTCATGTCTTAGATGGTGGCATGGAACAGACATTACCTCCCATGCTCTAGGGTGTGTGTGTGTGTGTGTGTGTGTGTGTGTGTGTGTGTGTGTGTATGTTTAAATAGCCAGAAGTCTTGATGATAAAGACAGGCAACCATCTAATAGAGAAGTAACTCCAAGACAGATGCCATGGCTGCCTGATGTTGCCTTCCTGACAACCTATAAAAGCGCCATATTGATGAAGTGAACAAGACCCTCTCTGGTCATTTTCAACTAGGAACTAATAACCGCTGCCATGCTATCAGGCATGCAATAACCTCCATGAAAACTTGGTTCATCCTATAAATCACTCAGGAATTTTTCTGTTTCTTTCCCAGGACACATTGCACATCTGCTCAACGAAAGGAGGAAAGAGGCAATATTTCTTTGATCAGGCTCTCTCTCTCTCTCTTTTAATATTCTTGTATCTATCCCTCGGGATGCTATCTTTTCAAGTGGGTGCAGAGAGTCCATCACTTTCTAATGAATGCAGAGAATTTATGAATTTGGGCTATAAAACCAAATATGAGGGATTTTAGTTCATCTCTATCTATATTTTACACTGTCATGAGAAAATAAAGCGGGACACAAAGCCGTACTGTGCCCTGTTTCACTAAATCTCCTGATCTCTCCTGACCCCTCAATGTGTTCCATTTGTGGCCACATATGGGAGAGGGTCGCGAGCAGATGAGTGCTTCGTGTTTCTCCTCAAATCTGCCTAAACGCATAGCATGCCTTTTGGACCATCTTTGCTGCGGACAAGGAGAGCTTGGCCAACACGGCAGACATCAGCCTCAGCTAATATTGTCAGACATTAACATTTTACTGATTACTTTACTATTTGCTAGGTACTGGAAGCGCTCTGAAATCTATAAGGTGGCCTTGGTTGTCATCTGATGGTCCTGAGGAGGTTTAAAGCCTCGGGTCAGCTGCTGAGATAGCGATTATGGGGAGAGGACATCTTTTCTGTGTGTGAAATAAGAGACGCTGTGCAGACAGCTTGGGAGCTGTGAGCGTGTGGTCTGTAGGGAACGGCAGGCACGTCTTCCAGGCTGCTCCTGCTGGTCTCTCTCACTGGGATAGAGAGAGGACAGTTGTAGAGAGAGAGCACGGTGGTCCAGTAGGACCCACATTCAAGCTCCAAGCACTGCAATGCCAGAGACTGTGGGGGACATTACCATCCAAAGCACCATACCATCTGGCAGGACTGGTAGAACAGTTCTGTCACTCTGGGGCCCTCGTCTGGGGAAACACTGTTGCCCTGGTGGAAGGGCTACAAGGTATGCAACAAGAGCCAGTTGTATGGCTGTGAGGAACAGCCTTACCTGCTATATTGTAGGCTCCTCTGAGAGTGGTAACCGGTTCTTTCTTATGTTCAAAGCCCAACCTTGAAACTTGCCAGCAGTGTGGCTCTGAGCATGCCACGTAACCACTCTGCCCTTCAGCATGCTAACTGTAAGAAAAAAACCATTATCAAATATCCCGGTAAGGTTGCTGCAAAGGAGATACTTAGAAGCCAACTGTGGAGCACAGGAGCTGGCAAGCAGTAGGTGCTACATATGGCTTCTCTTATAAAAGCCTGATACTAGAGTTTCACTTTTGCTGCTGCCGTTCCTCTTCTTGGTTCTTTCTAGTTGGTTTCTGTTTCTTCTCCTGGAAAAGAAGAGGACTGGGCCGAGCCACATGCCCAGTCCCTCTTCTTCAAAGCCACTGTGACTTCCTGGGAAATGGGCTGGCTGAAGCCCTAACCCTCTGTCAATTTCCAAGCAATGAAAGAATAGTCTCCAAATGTGCTTTTCCAACCAAAGGAACAATGATTGGCATGTACTGAATTTGGTTATGCATGGAGGATACTTGTTTTTAATATATTATTTTAGTTTAGCATAATTATATACTTTCAGAAACATCACAGAGAGTGTAGACATCTTATGTCCCTGTACTGAGTTTCAGTGTCCATTTGTGCTACTATCGTATGGCACATTTATTTGAAACAAGAACCTAACTAGTAATGCACGTTGGACCTTCCTAATCAGAGAGTCTAGAATATTCCAAGATAAGTTAGCTGCATTAATGCTAATACAACCTCATATTTTATTTGGATTCCACAAAGGTTTTCATTAATATCTTGTTCTGATACAGGAGAAAGAGTCTTCTACTCCACTTTTCAGCCCATTGGTTTTGCCCCCCCTTACCCTCTGCCTCCCTCCCTCTCACCTTCTCCCCCTCCCTCTTCTTCTCCCTCCTTCTCTCCCTCTGTCTCTCTCTGTCTGTCTGCCTCTCCCTCCCTCCGTCTCTCTCTCTCTCTCTCTCTCTCTCTCTCTCTCTCTCTCTCTCTCTCTCTCTCTCTCTGTTTTGCTTTCCTTTGCTTTACTCTGCTTGCTCTGGGAGCAGGCTCACTAGCCCATTTACAGAAAAGTAAATGAGGGTGACACAAACCAGTGTCACTCCTGAGCCAGGACCCACACCTGATTCCCACATTCTCTGAGCACAAGAGGGGAGCAGTCCAAATTTCAGAGAAAAGAGGCCCTGAAGTCTCAAACGAAACCCACACAGTTCATTAGGGGTGAAGGAGGAAGAGGGGACCCTGAAATATGGTGTCCAGAGCACCCCCTGCTGAGGCCGCTGGTCCTTAGAGATGGAAGAGCTGCACCCTGCAAAGCTTCCTCTGGTGACCATTGGAAGCAATCTGACCCAAGCCTCACCAGACAGAACACTGCTGAACAGCACCCAAAAGGGTGGTTAAAAACCCTCTTTGGGGCCTCATCATTAAATGAAGAAATTGGGCTTATGAAATGTAAGTATTGTAAATAAATACATTTAAATGAATCAGGCTAGTCCAGGTATTGAAGCACTCACATTCATTACATACTTTACATTTAAAAAATAACATTTGTACTTGTGGAGACAGATTGGTCAGTAAAGTGCCCAGCAAGCGTGACAACCCAGGCTCAATTCTCAGTTCTCATCACTCATACTTAATTTTTTTTAATCTGGGTCTATGATCCTAGCACTGGAGAAATGGAGACAGGAGGATCCCTGGGGCTCATTAGCCAGCCAATCTAGACAAATTGGTGCCCCCCCAACTGCCTCGCAGGGTCCCTGCAGCCCATAGAAAGTGCAGGGAAGGGGCCTCATTGACACACACACACCCTGCCTCAAAAAATAAGATCAAGAGTGATTGAATCAGACAGCTAACATCACACACACACACACACACACACACACACACACACTTTTCACACATGATTATTTTTCTACTATGCAGAAACATTTAACAAAATCACCACAGTAATTTTTTTCATGCTAAGCATTGGATAACTTTAGTGTATAACTCAGACCTCAAAATTCAGTCTAGTAAAGAAAGGCTGTCTATCCAAGGAGCCCACCTTACAGGAGGATTTCCTCATGCACAAAAGAAATAAGTGTTTTTGAAAAATCATTAAATATTTAACTCTCCCCAATAGAACTAATGTCAAAGAAAGATACATTTTATCCTATCAAGTTCAGTTTTACTAGCCTTGCCTTCAGTGGATTTGCCTCTAGTGTGAGACCAAAGGTGTTTTCTGAAATTTAAGCATTTTCAATAAGAACTTGATATGACCCAGCTGAGCTGTAAAACACCTGTCAGGCCTTCCCCCAGCACCAGGATGACAAAGGAGGTCTGCCGAACACAGAGGGGCTTGAATGAGCTCTGGAGAGCTCACCTTTGTGGGGGCCCTTGGGGACTCTGGGCTAATGAATTAAGAGCCGTGATTTGTAATTAGGGCAGGGTTAGAGCTGAGTGGTGTTTCCAGATTGATTGAGTGTATGCCTAAACCAAATTGAAAAGGGCCTATAATGCTAATTACACAGAGGCTTCCCCCCCCCCCATCCCGCTCCCCCCAGCTGCCTCATCTTAAAAAAAACCTACTTTCTATGGACAAAGGAAAGAGGTGGGGAACTGCTACTTGTTAGGGACTCACTATGTGTTGGAGGACCAGCCTTACGAGAGTGCCATGGAACCTGGGGGAGGATGGACAGTCCCAGGCTAGAGGGCGTCCCAAACTGAGGTTTCCAGATTTCTCTGAGGAAAGTGAGGTCATTTTCTATAAAGCCACACTGCCTTATGTGGTCCCTGTAGCTCATTAAAAGTGCTATTCAGGGGTTTCGGGCAAACACAGGAATTTTATCTGAAGTCACTGTCCAAGCTATGAAGCACCCACACCCCGAGGTGGCCCCTTACTTAAGCTCCTGCTGTGCGATGGACGTGAGATGGCATTCTTGCGTTTTTATCAGCTGTCGTTATAATATCGTCCAAGATCTGGCCCAGTGGCTTCAACATCACCCACATTTACCAGACAAGTTCTGAAGAGCCACCTCAAGGATTGAATCAGTTCCCATTGCAAAACAAAACAAAAAACAAAAACAACCAAACAAACAAAAACCAGTGCTTGTTCTTTGGCACGGTGCACCCTGTGCTTTGGATCTCGATGTACTTTGTTGGTTACTTTTCCTAAGGTTGTGAGCAAATTCCTGGTAACCTGCAGTTCAGGAAAGGAAGAACTTATCTGGGTTCCTGTTCTGTGAGGACACATGGTGAAGGCTTGGGAGTGAGCAGGCTGCTTACAAGGATCAGCAGTCCAGAAGTGGGCATCAGGCAGAATCGGGCAGAACCAGAATGCAAAAGGCTGGCCCTTTGTTGATGTACAGTCTCCAGCTGGGCTCCACCTCCTAAAGGCTTCATAGCGTCCCAGAGTAGTGCCAGCAGCTTGGTACCAAGTAAGTGTTCAAACACACAAACTTGCAGGGGACATTTTACACATGTGTAATCACATATTTTACATGTAGTGGAGCAACCGTAACACAGAGAAACCTGTCACCCTGGCTTCCAAGGTGGCCTCGTGGCCCCTCCCCTTTCTACTTCCAGGGGTGGGGTCCCCTTACCTCCCTACATCTGTCCCCACCCCTCAGCCTTGCATGGCGCCACCCTGTATTCCTGCTCAGCCCTCCCTTCCTCTCTCATTCTTTAGCTGGTACCTTAAACACTGACTGGTCAGAGTGTCCAGGTGTCACCTTGTCTGATGACGTCAGCAGGTGCCTCTCCGGTTCTGTTCTGCTCCGTGCCTTTGTAGCATTTATTCCTACCTCTAATTAGATAGTTACGCATATGCATACGTGGGCATTTTTGCTGTTGTACCTGCCTGTCTCATTCCTGTTAGCTACAGCGCCCTACCCGGGCAATATTCATGTCCATGTTGGTTCCTCCTACAGTTTCACTACGCAGGGTGTGCAGCACATGTATCAGACACCAGGAAGCATCTTCTGCAAATGAGCACCAACACCTGAACGAGCTCCCGGGACTGGAGCACAGCCAGGATGGGAAACAACTGGGAACCATCTTCTGTCCCTGCAGGATCGGCACGGCATCCCCGTATGAGACAGAAGCTCAAGGCTGGGGCAGACCCAGACTCTCTCTGGTCGTGAAGGGAGGGAGAGGTGCTCCACCGCAGAAGCGACCCTGCTTGCTCTCCATGCCCTCTTTCGGCTCCGAGGAACTCTTGCTCAGCCATGGTCCATGGAGGCTTCATGGCTTTCTTTCCCTGATAAGATAGTCAGCCATGGGAGATACCTCAGCTCATCATCAGGCATGGCGTTTGCAGCTGAGTGTAAGGCCCGAGTGGTCCAAGGATGATCCTCAGAGGCCCTCCAGGCTGGGTAGAAATGTCCAAGTGGAGACGGAAGGAAAAAGGGGAATAACTAGGAAGGAATGGCACATGTACCACCGTACGTGCCGGTGTGACCACACCAGAAGTCGGCAGGTCCCTCACGTAGGTCCTCAGCAGACGTGGTACAAGGTGCCCAGGCCACACAAAGTAGCAAAGATGGCATCAGATCTATTAAACATGATTCAGTTTCCCAAGAAAACTTTCGTTGGCTGAGCAGCTGGACAAACGATTTGTACCCTGGCCTCCCTCCCTCTCAACTCTGCTTCCTTATAGCGGGCTGGGCCTTGTATGGAGCTGATGATTTGCCTGTGGGACTCTAGAGGGACTGGGAAGGGAGGCCCAGATACTGGGAGGCCACTGGGGCATTCTTCCTACACTAACCTCATG
Organism: Acomys minous; assembly: GCF_964271855.1. Taxonomy (NCBI): domain Eukaryota; kingdom Metazoa; phylum Chordata; class Mammalia; order Rodentia; family Muridae; genus Acomys; species Acomys minous. The sequence goes on from NC_140484.1 coordinate 1,367,002, forward strand.
CTTCTGTTCCCGCTGGGATTCTGACCACAGAATGGTAATGCTGAATCGTGGTGGTGGTACTATATGGCTGAACCCGCAGTCACCATGTTACGGTCTAGAAGTAGGCACTGGCAGTACTTGCCCCATTTTGTAGATGTGAAAACTGAGGCTTCCAACAGCTAGGGAGACTTAAGGCTGGCTCAGTTTCCCCTTAGGAGCTATAACAACCCCTAGGGTGCTTCAAGGAGACTTGCCAAAAGGAAGGCTTATGTTTGAAATCATTGCCCGTTGTCATTTTCCTCCAGACACAGGGCCTCCAAAGTGTGGCTGGAAAACATTGGCCACAAGCCACAAGCAGCCCCTGGAATGAGCAATCCCATCTTGTGCGGCCTGCTACCCCAATACCCTGGCACCCCAATACCCCAACCACACCCCAGTGAATTCTCCTCTCCGGGCCCGAAGCCAGTGGTGGTGACTAGCTATGTTCTATGCACGTCCCTCTGTCACCTTACTCCCCATACATGGCCAGGAAAGGCAAATCCACGGTGGCTTTCACTTTGCTGTGCCTCACCTGCTCCTTGGCATACGCTAGCACAAAGAAAGCCACCTCTACACAGCCAGAACAGGATCCAATGTGGAGCCCATCCAGAGGCAGTGACTGCCGCTTTGCTGACCAGCACCACTTATTTTGCTTTGGTGGTGATGACATCAGATGAGAGCCATACCAGGGCTGGCGCAGGTAACACTGCTGCCCGCTTCAGTGCCAGCTTGTTTGTTCCTACCCCAGAGATAAGAAGCCCCGGGGTTTGTAACTGACCGAGCCAGATTTGACTTCCGTTTTGCAACCTGTGCCGCATTGGCCTTGGACTCCTTAACTTCTACCTTGTTGGCCTTGCATAAGTAATTTACATTTTTCTTCTTCGTTTCTTCTGCAGTATTGGGTGTAATGACAGAGTTACTTCAGGATGAACTAACAAAGCGAGAGGAGCTACCTCAGAGGTCTCGACTGTTGGTATGACTCACAGATGGGCACACCTCATCTCCAGGAAACCTCATTCTGAGTGGCCTGTTCCAGGAAGTCTGACCCAAGATCCGCAAGCCCCATGGCTCACAACTCTGGCTGTCACCCATGCCCATTTCACAAGCCCTGTATTGTTCCAGTGTGGGTTCTCAGGTAAGAAGAAAGAGCAGAACCGCCTGCCCACCTGCTCTGCAGCTACCCTGCCCTGGGGAGAGGCTGCTGCCACCTCTGTGCTTCAGGGACCGGAAGAGGAGGCAGTCCAGTGAGTGACACATCTGTGGACCCCACCCTGGGGGATTACCCAAGAATGGATTCCCAGATGACACTTCTAATGATGGCAGAAAGTGGGGAACTGGGGCTAAACGGCAGCTTAGGCCTGGGGCTGAGGAGGTACTGAGCTCTGTTTCCAGGTATCTGACACCTTGTTCAAAGGTTTCTTGGGTTCCTTTCACAGGCCACTGTTATAAAACCCTCTTGAGAACAGAGGGAGGCAGATAGACCTCAGGTAAATCCTAGAGAAACTCGGGACGGGTTAGCCGAGGGCAGAGATGGATGTCCCCGAGGGCTTTGAGGAGAGGCAGCTCTGAGGACAACCTTCTCTGAAAGTTTTGTTCAAGGGGACAATAAGACCCAAAGCCCTGACAGCTCTTCCTCACCCCAGGATTAAGGGTAGGGGCCTAGAGCTGGGCACCTCCGGCTTACTCCTTATCCCTGATCATCACTTACTAGTTCTCTGCCCCGGCAAGGGCCTTGGCCTCTCTAGGCCTTCACCCCATCACTGTAAAACTGATACAGTGGTGGCATCTGCCAAACACTCTGAGAGAACACAGGTGGTGTGTGAGAACAAAGTCTCAGGATGTGCTAAGGGATTTTTTGTATTAAAGTATTAAAGCGTTAGTTTGAACTGGCGGGACCCGCATAGTGGACTTCCACCAGCAAGGCCGTCATGCCAACCGAACCCCGGGAGTAGGGTAAGCAAGAGGAAGGCTCTGAGGCGGGCTGACATGATGGAGTGGGTGAGAAGACAGTTCGGGGAAGAGCGAGCTTTGGAAGGCAGGTGGAGAATGCGCTGTGTGGAGAGGTGGCGGACAGATGAAGTGTGAGAGGAAGATTATGGGCTGCTGAGAGCTAGCACGGGCGGCAAGGAGGGAGGAGGCAGAAGGGAGAGGTAAGAGCTTGGACCAGCAGAAAGATCAACGGTAATGGCATGCCAACGGGGAGCAGACGTGTGGGAAGCAAGGAGGGGGAACCTGAGCTGTGTTGGCTAGCATGGCTGAGGAGCCAGAAAAGCAGGGTGCACATGGGTGCCAGTCAGTACATGTGTGAGCATGGGTCCCAGGAACACAGACAGCCAAAGGAGTCTGGCCTCAAGGGTGCTGCGTTTGTCATGCCAGGTCTAAAGCACAGCCCCAGCGTTAGCAGGTAAGGAGTGAGGTGACAATGACAATAAAGACCATCTGCTTATGCACCAGCCTGTATGCTGGCATCCTCGGATGTACCACTTCCATCTCATAGCACAGGCGGATGGACACAGCACCACGATGTTCCCATTTTAGAGATAGGACGGAGCCGTTCGAGTCAGTGCCAGAATTCCACACCAGCTTGGTGAGTAGCTGGTACCACAGTCCAAAGCCGTCCAAGGCAGCAGGCATTCAGCTAGGAACCCAAACTCCCTACTTGACGTTGCCACAGAGAAATTGTTCTGCTGGAGACAGAGCCTTGCTGGGCCGAGGTGGGCCCAGGCACTGAGAGCCTCCTGAGTTCTACCTTGTCTGACTGTTAAAATGATTTTTTTAAGCAGTTCTACAGGACTATAGCATAACGGTGACTTGTAGAGTTTGAGAAAGGTGGTTAAGGAGGGTGGATAAGGGAGGTTGGTTAGATCAATGCACATCATCTGCAGAAGTGGAAATGTCACCGCTAGTCCATGCATGTATGATGTTAACGCGTGTTAACATTAGTGTATTATTATAATGTCCTACCAATGCGAAATGAAACAAGACAGTAACAAAGCTTCCTTTCTTAGTTGAAAGTCAGTAGCCAGTGACTACAAGAGACAACCATGCTGGCCAAGGGTTTGCAAATGAGAATGAATGGTCAATTCCCCAGGAGCCATAGGGTCTCAAAGTGACTCCGACATCCCCAGAACATCACTGAAGAATGAAGCCACTAATCGTCTATCGATGACATATACTTTAATGCAAGTGTGATCATTACCATTCAGGACAAGAAGAAAGCACCATGTTGCGATGATACGATGCTCATTTCTCTGACAGGATATCCTGGTTTATTGCTCTCTTGAGTGTGGAGCAGTACTCTACGTCTCCTGTAAAGTCATAGGGAATTGGTCAAGCAACCTCTGAAACACAAAGATCTTGCATACTGAATCAACCCCAGATTGCCCCTGCCTGTGGTCACACTTGTTCCCTAACCTCCACCTGATGTTTCTATCTATGATTAAATTTGGGCCACTGATAGGCCAGTGGTAGGCCAGTGGTAGGCCAGTGGTGGGCCAGTGGTAGGCTAGTGGTGGGCCAGTGGTAGGCTAGTGGTAGGCTAGTGGTGGGCCAGTGGTAGGCCAATGGTAGGCCAGTGGTAGGCTAGTGGTGGGCCAATGGTAGGCCAATGGTAGGCCACTAATAGGCCAGTGGTAGGCTAGTGGTAGGCCAGTGGTAGGCTAGTGGTGGGCCAGTGGTAGGCCAATGGTAGGCCAGTGGTAGGCTAGTGGTGGGCTAGTGGTGGGCCAGTGGTAGGCCAATGGTAGGCCAGTGGTAGGCTAGTGGTGGGCCAATGGTAGGCCAATGGTAGGCCACTAATAGGCCAGTGGTAGGCTAGTGGTAGGCCAGTGGTAGGCTAGTGGTGGGCCAGTGGTAGGCCAATGATAGGCCAGTGGTAGGCTAGTGGTGGGCCAGTGGTAGGCCAATGATAGGCCAGTGGTAGGCTAGTGGTGGGCCAGTGGTAGGCCAGTAGTAGGCTAGTGGTAGGCCACTGATAGGCCAGTAGTAGGCTAGTGGTGGGCCAGTAGTGGGCCACTGATAGGCCAGTAGTAGGCTAGTGGTAGGCCAATGGTGGGCCAGTGGTAGGCCAGTGGTAGGCTAGTGGTGGTCCAGTGGTAGGCCAGTGGTAGGCTACTGGTAGGCCACTAATAGGCCAGTGGTAGGCTAGTGGTAGGCCAGTGGTAGGCTAGTGGTGGGCCAGTGGTAGGCCAGTGGTAGGCTAGTGGTAGGCTAGTGGTGGGCCAGTGGTGTGCTAGTGGTAGGCCAGTGGTAGGCTAGTGGTAGGCCAGTGGTAGGCTAGTGGTGGGCCAGTGGTAGGCCAGTGGTAGGCCAGTGCTAGGCTAGTGGTGGGCCAGTGGTGTGCTAGTGGTAGGCTAGTGGTAGGCCATTGGTAGGCTAGTGGTAGGCCATTGGTAGGCCAATGGTAAGCCACTGATAGGCCAGTGGTAGGCTAGTGGTGGGCCAGTGGTAGGCCAATGATAGGCCAGTGGTAGGCTAGTGGTGGGCCAGTGGTAGGCCAATGATAGGCCAGTGGTAGGCTAGTGGTGGGCCAGTGGTAGGCCAGTAGTAGGCTAGTGGTAGGCCACTGATAGGCCAGTAGTAGGCTAGTGGTGGGCCAGTAGTGGGCCACTGATAGGCCAGTAGTAGGCTAGTGGTAGGCCAATGGTGGGCCAGTGGTAGGCCAGTGGTAGGCTAGTGGTGGTCCAGTGGTAGGCCAGTGGTAGGCTACTGGTAGGCCACTAATAGGCCAGTGGTAGGCTAGTGGTAGGCCAGTGGTAGGCTAGTGGTGGGCCAGTGGTAGGCCAGTGGTAGGCTAGTGGTAGGCTAGTGGTGGGCCAGTGGTGTGCTAGTGGTAGGCCAGTGGTAGGCTAGTGGTAGGCCAGTGGTAGGCTAGTGGTGGGCCAGTGGTAGGCCAGTGGTAGGCCAGTGCTAGGCTAGTGGTGGGCCAGTGGTGTGCTAGTGGTAGGCTGGTGGTAGGCCATTGGTAGGCTAGTGGTAGGCCATTGGTAGGCCAATGGTAAGCCACTGATAGGCCAGTGGTAGGCTAGTGGTGGGCCAGTGGTAGGCCAGTGGTAGGCTAGTGGTAGGCCATTGGTAGGCCAATGGTAAGCCACTGATAGGCCAGTGGTAGGCTAGTGGTAGGCCAATGGTAGGCCAGTGGTAAGCCAGTGGTAAACCAATGGTAGGCCAGTGGTAGGCTAATGGTAGGTCAATGGTAGGCCAGTGGTAGACTAGTGATAGGCCAATGGTAAGCCAATGGTAAGTCAGTGGTAGGCTAGTGGTAGGCTAGTGGTAGGCCAATGGTAGGCCAGTGGTAGGCCAATGGTAAGCCACTGATAGGCCAGCGGTAGGTTAGTGGTAGGCCAATGGTAGGCCAGTGGTAATGCAGTGGTAAGCCAATGGTAGGCCAGTGGTAGGCTAATGGTAGGCCAATGGAAGGCCAGTGGTAAGGCAGTGGCCAGACACATCTGCCCTGGGACTCATGGTTCGGGTAAAACACTCTAACATTGACCAGTGTTTATTAAGCACCAGGCCTGGTCAGCTGTGTAGAGGGCTTCCCTACACAGAGGCCACTTCCCAAGTGGGGCATCATTGTCTCAGGGTATCGCCTTCCCTGGGTCCTGTGAGAATCACAGGTATAGGAGGCAAGACACTTGGGGTGTCCAGCGTGAACTTGGCCATGTGGTTTTGAGAAGCCAAGCTCACAGGGCTGCTTCAGGCACTGAATGGGATGACCCGTGTCCAGAGCCCAGCAGAGCACTACAGCCATCACATGTTCAACAAGGTGCGAGCAAGTGGCGCTGCCCCTCCGACTCGCTTCCTAGCACCGTGGAGTTGGCCAGGTCTGAACTTGAACCCATGTGTTTTGACTATTTTATCTATTTATTGTATGCAGAGCGGGTGCTGTGGGAGGCACAAGACACCCCAAAGTCAAGAAGATCAAAGTTAAGATATCATTAGTGTCAGGGAAGCCTGCTTTAAAGGTAGCTCAGAGAGACATTGAGGCAGCAGTGACTTAGACATGCTCACATTTAAAGAAAGACAAAGACTCAAAGAGATGTCTGTCCATGGGTAGAAGGTGGTGTGAGCCACTCGAGGCTGTTGACTGTGAAGACTTAGCCAATGCTGGGTTCTTCTGGCGATCTCAGGTGGCTGCTGCCACCAACACTCTGCCAAACACCCCCCATCTCAGGATTCTGACCCCTGATGCAGCCAGACCAAGCACATCGTCAGCCTGTGCTGCCGTGTGAGTCCCTGCTTCAACAAAATGGGACAAGAGGCGCGCAGTTCCAGGAGAAAGTGACATGGTGCCTTCCAAGTCAGGGTTAAATGCCTGGAGAGAAGACTGGGTGAAGCCACCCTTGCTGTGAGTGGTGGGTGACTAAAGCATGTGGGGGACTCTGTGATGTGAGCAGTTCCTCCTAAAGGACATGGGCGACTCTGTGATGTGGGCGGTTCCTCCTAAAGGACATGGGCGACTCTGTGGGTGCTTCCATCTCATTCGAGCTGCCACAGGCTTTCCCAAAATCTCCAACATTAAATGAGTTTCTAAAGCATTAAGTCATTTAGTTGGATATAATTTCAAAATACATAAATCAATTACTAAAACAACTCCCATGAGCCCATGCCCAGTTTTAAAATTGGGTGCATTTTAGCTCCTCTTGTCCCGTTGACCCTGGCCTCCTCTCCACTAGACAGTAAACTGCAGATGCTGGAAATTCTTGCCTCATGCAGGTGAGTGGCAAATGCCAAAATGGAGGACCTCACCATCCATGAATCTTAGCCTTGATGGTTTTGGAAAAGTCTATGCCTTGTTTGGCAAAAAATGACCCTTGGTTTAGGCTCGTCTGTTGTTTCCTGGGCAGTAGGCTTGGGCTATGGGTTTAAGACAGGAATTACATATAAGTGTGGTGTTCTTCAAAAGCATTCACTGTTTTAAAAAAAATAAAACAGAAAAGACAGTGGAAAAGATCGAGTTTGACATTTATCTTCTGTTCCTCCCCTGCCAGCACGCCCAGTTCCCACATCGACCAACGGAGGAGCTTGGTTCTCTTGCCTCATGCAAGCAGTCTGTGTTGAGAGGTGATTTACTTGTTTTCATCCCATCTTCTCCACTTGGTGATGCCTCTGGAGCACAACCTCGGCCCTAGCTTGGGTTATTACTGTATCCCAGGCACAGGGGTCAGTTAACTGCTTTCTGAATTGAATTGTGGCTTCCCGCTTCGTCCCAGCACATTTGTGGAACTTTCTGGGGCCGCTCGTGTTTTGTTTTTGCTTTGTTTGTTTGTTTGTTTGTTTTTACCTCCCTCTTAAGTGCTCATGACACGCTTTCAAAGTGGTCTCACTGATTTGTGTCAACCGTGCCCAGTGCCCAAGTCACTCCTGGTATGTACACAGCCACACTGCATAGGCTAGGAGAGTGCGTTTCACCCTGAGGGAGCTCCCGGAGAGCTAACCAGCACGGGACACAGTTCTGAAGAGGCCGATTGCCACAGTAGAGACCCACAGTCTCTTTGTCTCTTGCTGTCTCTCTGTCTTAGCCTCTCTCTGCACTTGGTGCTACAGATCAGATCACATTTCTTGAATCCAACTGGCCCGCTGTGCCTGGCCTGGCTAATTCTGTGCCTCCTGTGTCTAGAGCATGAAGCATCATACTGTTTTTATTTTGACTGATGTTTGCTTCTGTGTGTGCATGTCCATGTATGTTCTTGCAGGCACCCATGTTCTGTGGGACATGTGTTGAAATCAGAGGACCATCTAGGGTGTCAGGACTTACCGTCTGTCCCACTAAGGCAAAGTCTATTGATTGTTGCTATGCATGGCCCATGAGCTTTTGGGGTTTCTCTGTCTCTACCTTCTGTCTCTTCGTAGAAGTGCTGAAATGACAGGCATGCACAAGTTCCTGTTTTCTTTTGTTTTGTTTTTTTTTTCTCTTTGGGTTCTAGGGATTCGAACTAATGTCCTTATACTGTGTAGCAAGTGCTTTACCCACTCAGCCCCCTGTTGGGGTGTGTATATGTATGTATGTGTTTGTGTATGTATGTGTTTGTATGTGTATGTGTCTGTGTGTATGTATAGGTCTGTGTGTGTCTGTGTATGTGTCTGTGTATGCATGTGTGTCTGCGTCTGTGTGTGTATATGTCTCTGTGTATGTTTGTGTATGTGTCTGTGTGTGTATATGTGACTGTGTGTCTGTGCGTATATGTCTTTGTGTATCTGTGTGTTTGTTTTTGTGTATGTATACGTGTGTGTGTCTGTGTATATGTGTTTGTGTGTATCTGTGTATTTGTGTATATGTGTCTGTGTGTATGTGTGTGTGTGGTTTTGTGTATGTATACATGTGTATATGTGTCTGTGTGTATGTGTGTGCATGTGTATGTGTGTTTGAACTTGCCTGTGCATGTGGGGTGGGCACTGACTTCCCTGCTCTATTGCATTCTGTCTTAGTCCTTTAAGGCAGCATCTCTCACTGGTGGCCAGCGTGGCCCAGAGATCCTACCGCCATTGCGCTGTTCAATGGTGGGGCCCTGCCATACGCAGCCTTTCATGTGGGTACTGAGACTTGAACTCAGATCCTTATCTTATGCAGAAATCTCTCTTACCCACTGAATCCTCTCTGCTCCTCCTTGTTTGACTTTTGAGAAAGGCTCTCTTATAGTTCAGGCCTGCTTCTACCTCCCCAGAGCTGAAGCTGGCCTTGAACTCAGGGCCCTCCTGCCTGCACCTCCCCAGGACTGAGATCACATGCCTGTACCACCCTGAGTAGCAGCAGCGCATCATTAAGCTATCTCTGGCTCTTGGGGTCTTTTAATTTTTAATTTTATTAATTTATTCAAATGACAACTCAATTGTTATCCCATCACTTGTATCCTCCTATTCCTCCCTTCCTCCCGCTTTCACCCTATTCCCCTCCCTTAGGTCTATGACTGAGGGGGACCTCCTCCCCCACTATATAGTCATAGGCTTTCAAGTCTCATCTTGGTAATCTGCTTATTCTTTCTCTGAGTGCCACCAAGCCTCCCCACCAAGGAGAGGTGGTCAAATATGGGGCACCAAAGTTCATGTCAAAGTCAGTTCCCACTCTCCACATAACTGTGGAGAATGTCCTGTCCATTGGCTAGATCAGAGTAGGGGTTTGATGGTTACTATTGTATTGTCCTTGGTTAGTGCAATAGTTTGAGCAGACCCCCTTGGGCCCAGATCCATCCATCAAGATGTTCTTCTTGTAGGTTTCTAGGACCCTCTGGGTCCTTCTATTTCCCCATCTCCTATTACCTAGAGTCTCAGTAGGATGTCCTCACATCTATTCCAATCTCCTGGTAAGTGAAGACTTTCATGGGACATGCCTTTTGGGTTAGTGCCCAATTATAAGTGAGTATATACCCTACATCTGGCAAAGGTATATATATGGAAAATATATAAAGAACTCAAGAAATTAAACACCACCAAACCAAATAACCCAATTGAGAAATGAGGCTCAGAACTAAACAGAGAATTCTCAACATAGGAATATCGAATGGCTGAGAAACACTTAAAGAGATGCTCAACATCTTTAGTCATCAGAGAAATAAAAATCAAAACGACTCTGGGATTCCATCTTACACCCATCAGAATATCTAAGATCAAAAATTCAAGTGACACCACATGCTGGCAAGGATGTGGAGAAAGGGGAACACTCCTTCACTGCTGGTGGGAATGCAAACTAGTATAGCCACTTTGGAAATCTATCTGGCGCTATCTCAGAAAACTAGGAATAGGGCTTCCTCAAGACCCAGCTATTCCACTCCTTGGAATATACCCAGAAGACGCTCCACACACAACAGGGACATATGCTTAACCATGTTCATAGCAGCCTTATTCATAATAGCCAGAACCTTGAAACAGCCTAAGTGTCCCTCAGTAGAAGAACGGATAAAGAAGCTGTGGTGTATTTATACTATGGAATACTACTCAGCTATTAAAAACAAGGAAACCCCGAAATCTGTGAACAAATGGATGGGACTAGAAATGATCATACTGAGTGAGTTCACCCAGAAGCTGAGAGACTCATATGGTGTAGGCTTTCACGGTCCTGCACCTTCATCTTGTAAGTTTTTCTGGTAACACTCTTCGCTTTTAGCTTCAAGCCCATGCAAAGTGAACGGGAAGGAGCCGCTTTAAATTAAAAGGGAGGAAGAATTAGGTTTCGGCAGGTTAATTGCATTCTTTCTCCAGCCATAGTCTCTAAACAAGGCACTGCACATAGCAAGTGCACCAACTGTATTTTTAGATTCTCTTACAGTTAACAAGAGTCCCCAAAGGAAACAAATTAGACTTTGTGCCCCTCTCTTGGCTCCTTGGTGCGAAGGTGTGGTCTCAGAAGGCAACACAGAAGAACACGGCACACCCAGAGGTAACTGCTGGTTGGTGGGTGGAGCACTGGCTTCCACTTCTTCATCCTTTTATAATCAGAAAGCAAGCTAAAATGTCATGGTTGTAAAGGTCAGCAGACTCTCCAGCCACCAGAATTTGAGCCAAATGTACCTCTCTGTGTTACCTAGCCTCAGGTGGTTTGTTCCAGCAAATACAAAATGAGCCGACACACTTATATAGCATTGAGCACCTCCTATATGCAGCACTTGGCTCTGAGGTAAAGAACTGAGCTCAGATCTTGCCTTTCAGGAGTTGAGCTGAAGAGACAGGAAAGGGCTTCCTGGCAGTTCAGTGTCCCTCGGTGCAGGGGCAAAGGGTCCCAGGAGGAAGGAATTCAGACAGCTCAGTTCAGACAGCTTCGTGCCCCACCCTTACCTACTTTATAAACAACTGAATGTGGGGGCATGAAATGCTGGTCAGTAACAGTCTTGAAGCCTGGTCTCCCAGCTCCTCTTTCTATAATGCTGTGCCACTGCCAGAAGCACTGCATGTGATTTCCCTGCAGTTAACACAGATGCCAAGGGACTATTGAGCAGGTGCGCGTTATGTTCACACCTGGGGATTAGCGGAGGCTGCAGGTGCATTGTGAAGCAATTTTGAAGGCTTATGTTTTCAGCATGGGGTTCCCGAGTCGCACAAGTGTGAGGGGCCCAGGAGCACTGAGCCAACATGACAGGGAGCATATTGCCAGGGCTGGAGCTGCCTGACAGAGAATCGCATTGACCCTGGATATTTTCAATAACATCAGATGTGACTGTGTCCCTGTCTGTCTGTGAGTTGCATGGGCGTCCTTTTCAGAAATAATGCCTGCATATGTGTGTAGGGGTAGGGGAGATGTGTGTGTGTGTGTGTGTGTGTGTGTGTGTGTGTGTGTGTGTGTGTAGTGTGGTGTATGTATCTCTGTGTGTATGAGTGTGTGTAGTGTGTCTGTCTGTGTGTCTGCATGTATGTCTGTGTGTATGTGTCTATGTGTGTGTGTCTGTGTGTTTGCATGTATGTGTATGTGTATTTGTCTATGTGTGTGTGTGTGTATGTCTGGGTGTATATGTCTGTGTGTGTGTATCTGGGTGTATATGTCTGTGTGTGTGTGTCTGTGTGTTTGCACGTGTGTGTGTGTGCGTGTGTGTGTGTGTGTGTGTGTGTGTGTGTGTGTGTGTGTGTGTTTCCGTGTTTGCTTCTGGATGCCAGAGATTAACCTTGGAGCTTTTTTAGTTGCTTTCTACTTTGTTGTTTTGATTTTCATTGGCAGGTGGAGGAAGTGGTATGTGGTAGGTTTTAGTAGGATTTTTTGTTTCTTTGTTTAGTTTGGTTTTATTTGTTTGCTTGCTTTTTGGATTTTGTCTGTTTGGGACAGTGTCTCTCTCACTTATAATGGGAACTCAGTGGTTTTCCCAGGCTGGTTGGCCAGTGAGTCCCAGGGAGCCACCTATCTTTGTGTCCCCAGCTCTGGGATCAGTACGCACCACTACCTTTTAAAACCTGGATTCTGAGGGTCAAATTCAGGTGTTGTGTCCCTAGCCGTTTTGTTTCCATTTATATACGTGTGCTTAGTTGCTCTTTTTTACTTCTGACAAAATAACTGATACAAAAATATTCTACCCTCAGAAACTGTAATGAAGACAAAATCCAACTAAATTCTGTCTTGTTGGCAACTGGGAAGCAGACCATTTTATTACCCTTGATAAGGAGGCCCTGCTGTCCCTGCACTCTGTGGTCTCGTGAGTCTTCCTGAGCATCTAAGGCCATCTCCCTCATTTGGCTCAGAAAAGATGGATCTTCCAAGGTCTTTGTCATCTAAGATGCTGGTGGTTAACTATGGCAAAGAGGTGGGTAAGATAAAATCTTAGGTTGCCTTCCAAGTAAGTGAGCTGAGGCTGCTGCTGCTGCCGGAGCCATCCGTCCTAGAATCATTTCTCCCAGGAAGAGTGGCTTCCTGCACCCCGCTGGCCAGTTCAACACCCTTCTACTTATATGTCAAACTCACTCAGGCCTGTTAGTCTGACCGCCCCACAGGCCATCAAAAAGAGGTACCAGACTCCATTATAATGTCTCTTAGCACTTTCTGCCTTGCTAGTGGGATACCTGGCTGAGTGACAGGGGACTGCAAATGGGATTACAGGCATAGCATCACCTCGTCTCTCCCTCCAGCCGGGCGAGGGGGAAGGCGGTCACACTGAGTGATCACACACATCCTCGGCTTCTCTCGGGGGCTCTCATACCAAGTCTGTACCCCAAAGTCCCACTCTTGTGGATGAGCCAACGATCCTCAGCTCAAACTAACACCTGCTTAGCTTCGACGGCTGTGGAAACTGAGGCATGTGCCATGAACCAGAGCATCTCTGTGTACAAAGGAGGCTCTGACACCTTCTTCCTGGTTTCATCTGTGAGTCATGGTCGTGTTTGTACTCTGATGAGTTGTTTCCAGTGCCTGCAAAAAAATAATAAGGTCGTCTACAGAGAGTATATATGGTGTCCCTGTGAGCAGAGGCCAGGCGGCGGACAAATATCCTAGCAGCATAAGAGCAAAAACGACAATAGAGTGTGCTTGCTTAGCATGCACAAGTGGCTGGGTTTCATCCCTAAGATGGGAAAGGGAGAGGAGGGAGGAGAGAGAGAGAGAGAGAGAGAGAGAGAGAGAGAGAGAGAGAGAGAGAGAGAGAGAGAGAGAGGCACTGATTTGAGTCTTGCCTACCCAAGGTCACTGGAGTTGACAACTTGAGGTGTACTTTGTGCCATTTGGACCTCGCCTGCAACCCTCCCGAGTGTCCCAAAAAGAAGAGAATAGGCCCTCAGCTAATTACCCAAGGGGCCAGCTTTCTGCTCCTTTGAAGATCCCGCTTTGATGTGATGCAACGCCACTGCCAGGCCCGGCTGTGCCCAGATTAAGCACACATAATGAACAATTATCAGCCAGGCTGGAGGAGCGTGGCTGAGCAGCCACGTGGAAACCTGGCCTGTGCCGCCTATTCTGAGGCTCCTCTGAGTCCCTTTGGGCTGGGATAATTCTCTCACTCATTTCCTCTGCACTCCTGTTGTTCCCATCTGCAAAATGGGACAAAGGAGCCCTTGGAGATAACAAGACCTGCGTCCTCGAATGCTGACTTTTCTGACGGCTACACTAATCTTGTTTTATACACAGCATACATCAACAGAACAGTGAGGTGAGACTAGGACTCACAGGGCAGGCTGCTCTCAGTCATCCTCTGACCTGGGCAGGAGGTTTGAGCCTCACACATGTGCTTCCTCACTGGAGAAGTGAAATACTGATGGGGTCATTATAAGGGTAAGGCAACTGAGGCACTGGCTGTCTAAGGACCCGTTGGGTCTGTCTGTCTGGAAGGCTGGTTCTTTTTCTTTCTTTCTTCTTCTTCTTTTTTTTGGGGGGGGGTTGTTTGTTTGTTTCGAGACAGGGTTTCTGTGTGTAGCCTTGACTGTCCTAGACTCTCGCTGTAGACCAGGCTGGCCTCGAACTCACAGCGATCCACCTGCCTCTGCCTCCCAAGTGCTGGGATTAAAGGCATGTGCCATTGAGACAGGGTTTCTCTATGTAGCCCTGGCTGTCCTAGACTTGCTCTGATGACCAGGCTGGCCTCGAACTCACAGCGATCCGCCTGCCTCTGCCTCCCGAGTGCTGGGATTAAAGGCACACGCCACCACCACCCAGCTTCGAAGGCTGTTTCAATGGCAGTCTTTAGACTTTTAGGAAAGCAATCTGACCGGCTCTTTTCTGCCACTGGGAATGAGGTCTGGGAATGCTGTGTGTCTGCTGGCTGCTTACCTCAAGGCACAGATCAGGAAATGAAAGGCCTAGGCCTTCCAGCACCTGTCTGCTTCCCACTCCCTGAGGCGTCTTTTTGTCCTCCACCGGACTGATACCCAGAATTCCTTAGGCCAGGCCCCTAGCACTACCGTCGTCTTTCAGTGTTTTTCTGTGCCCAGGCCTCTAGCTTCCCCAATTATCCCTGTCCACTCACTCATCACGCCCATCACCTCCTTCCTGAGCTCTGGCCTGTGAAGACTCACAGATGTACCTGTAGGAAAAGTTAGGAGACTATGAGAAATTTGGAGCAAAGGCCACATCTTGCCTCTACCCTGCTCGGGTATGATGTAGGAGCGATTTGGTTCTAAAGACAGCAGGCAGACATTATTCCTCATGGGGGGGGGGGGTCAGAGCTGAGTGGGGTGAAGGTGGGAGGGGGAAAAGGGGGAGGGAGGAATAGATTGTAGATAAAGTAATGCAGGTATATGGTATGTGGCAATGGCAGACATGGGGAAGAGCTAAAGACAGGCCACTCTCAGTCTTGTGGAAAGCCAGCTTTTGCCATCTTGGCATGTTCTAGAACGTTCTGTCTGCTCACCCTCCAAGGCTCTGGCCTCCTTCTGGACCCTCAAACAAAGTATGTCCCTCCCTTGGCCTGCTTCTCTCACACATCCTGTTGTGCTCTGCTTTCATTCCCAACGAAAGTCCTTCACAGAGAACCCTGTCCTCAGAGCAGCTATATCCTGGGCCACCTTCACGTATCATCATACCCTCTCCTTTTATTTCATGGTCTTCAAACCAGTCTCCATCTTGTTTACTCATGAGTTGATGCTCATCTCTGAAGCCCATGGACAGCAGGGAGGCAGGGCTTGGCTGCCCATCCCCCAGCTTTCCCAAGGTCAGGGACAAAAGGTGATGTTTGGTGACAAGTGGAGGCCACCAGCATAATTTTGGGTATAGCTGCCAGTGTTACCCAGAAACACAGAACATGTGTTGTGTAAACCAGAGAGAAAGGATGGGACGTTTTATCTGCCCAGATAAGAGCACCCCCAAACTCAGATGGACCTTCCCTTCTACTTGCGATGAACTCCGGTTTATGTTCCAATGGAATTTTAACAATAGCCAAGTATTTTCTTAAAACAAAATGCCCCCTGCCTCCTGCAAGAGGCCTGGATTTTTGACATTTACCTCCTTTGGCATCAGTCGCATCCCCTGTACCCCAACACCCAGCTGAGTAACCAATGTTATCCTCCCTCTGACTAATCCAGAGAAAGAGGGAAGGTGAGAAATATGGGGGGCGGGAAGGCAAGTGGGCAAGTTTTCACATCCTGTCCGGTTGATTGCCTTTCCCTTCTCAGTGGGTGGGTGGGTGGGTGAGTGGGGGCTACGAGCTGGTAACTTCAGGCTGGGCCTTGAGACAGAACAGCCACAAGCCACAGCAGTAGTTAGAAGCCGTTAGCACATCCCTCCACACCTATCATAACTGAGCCTTGGATCGATCCACAGCCCATCAGCAAGTCTTTATGAAAGCTGAGCTGGGGGGCTACAAGGGGTGCTCACTGGGCACCCCCAGGGAAGGGACCTGCTCCACAGAGAATGCACAGCATTGGAGAAAGAAACTGTGACCTGCTGAAGAAAAGTGGCCGCACTCGAGCTCCCTAATGATTTGAGAAGAAGGCCCAGGCCTCTCCTAAGATGCCATCTATGTATCTTTCCCTCCATGTCTATAGAATCAGGTAGTCACTGTAGCGCGTGGAAGCTCCATTCAGCAGTGGACACAGTGGTGCCTGCAGGAAAGTTCAGGATTCAAATCCACACGTGACCACCAGCTGCCAGAGGATCTTAAACAAGCTCCTGTTCTCTCTCAGCCTCCTCCATGAGGTTCATGAGATGGTCATGGGTGTCCACCCTGTGTGGCTAGTAAGAAATACATGGTACCGTAGTTCTCCATGGAATGAGGAAATACGAGGCAGATGGGCATGGCCTCATCTGGGCTCTGTTTTCCTCCTCCCTCTCCTTCCCCCTCAAGACAGGATTCACTGGAGTCACCAGTCCAGCACCTGACCCTGGAGCTTCTTGCTCATGTGAGAATTCACTATTTCTGTACACCTAGTATTAATACACAGACAGAAACATGTGGCCATCACACCATGGGAGCCAAACCCAGAGCCTGCATTCTGAGCAGGAGCTCAGAGCTGGGACTTGGACGAGCAAAGTGTGGAGTCTTGCTGATGTCAAAGTACGAGAGAGGTAGGAGGAAACCAGTCAAAGGTCCTGAGCCAAAACACAACTGTGGGGAAGGTACTCCCTCAGTCCAGAAGTGTGTCCTCGTCGTGGCCTGCTTGCTCTGCCAGCCACATCTAGGGGCCTTTGGAGAGGTGGGGTGCAAGCCCCAGCTGCCATGTTGTCAATGTTTACACATCCACACATAGACTCTTTCAGAAGGAGTTGTCATGACCTACTGAAAATAAAGAGATACACACGGACGTGTGACTTGTGCTGTTTTCAACAACAGCAGACATGCTTCTGATAGTGGTCCCACAAAATTACCGTGGAGATGAAAACCCTACTGTCTCCTGACAATTTGGCCCCTGCGTTGCAGGATGTAGCTTAAGGCATTTCTCACACCTTCGTAATGGCAGTGGTAAAAACAAACACACTCCACTGGCAGGCACAGGCAAGCACAGCACATACAGTTATGTGTCTCTGTGCCACCGAGTGCAAATCACTCTTCTACTGGTTCATGTGCTTACTATGCTGTTTGCAGCTACTGTAAAGTATGTGCCTTCTTTAGAGGACATGCAGGCCTTGGCCAGCAGCAGGCCTCCCCTGGCTCCAGCTGACCTCATTTATTTGTCATCAAGGGGCCAGGTAGGGTGACAAACCCATAGCAGTGCGGCTTGCAAAGTATAGTCTATGCTCCCGTAATGACAAGAGTCACCTGATGACACGCTTTTTAGAACATGTCCTCAACACGGAAGTGTACATATGAGAGAGGAGGGTAAGGAGGGAGCAAGGAAGGGAAGAATGGATGGAGGGAGGGAAGGGGGGGGGGAGAGTTCACCAGCAAGTTAAATTAATAGATAAAGAAATATTAAGGATACACAGAACTTATTTTTAAAACCTGGATGAAACTAAAGATTTGGATCACAGAATCCGGAGCCCTGTGTGGCTCTCTGGAACAATGATCTGGGAAGCCAGGCTGTGATCATGTTCCTGTAAAGACATCCCAAACCCGTGGACCAGAGCAACTGTGTTGGCGTGGGGGGGGGGGGAGGACACAAGCCACAAGAGCCACAAGTCTCCATACGGCTGGGTTACGTCACATTAATGCTTCACAGAGAATTTATTTCTTCACTCAAAACCCAGACACTGCCTTTAGAGCCCATGGTCTTGGGCGTTTGTTTTTTTTTTTAAACTGGTGATTTCCTAGCCCAGGTGTCAGACTACTTCCAGCCCTGGGATGCAGTGTACTCCATCTTGTGAAAGAAAGCCAGTCTGAGTGTCTCAGATGCAGCACAAGTGAATGTCGCTGCTCAGGTGCCGGTGAGCATCAAGGCATGCTGGGATGCTTCCTCCCATGTGACAGAGGGGCCAAACTTTCAAGACCAGAAGAGGTCGGGTCCTACTAGGCACAAGTTACTTGGTGGGGCATTTTTTTTCTCTTTTCCTTTTTAATGTGGGAACAAGATGACTTTGTACCCTAGCAAATCCTCGAAGACACGTGTACCACTGACAGGAACAGAAAAGGGGATGGGATGGTTTTGTTGCTTCATTAAAAGTTTTGAATTCCATAGTCTTATCTTTTGTGTGGGAGCTTCTTCTGCCCTATGTGAACTTTCACCTCCTGCACCCGGACTTCCTTCCTCTATGAAAATGGAGCAATAGTGATAACGTGCATAGGACAGTCAGCATGTGGCCTTAGAGGATGTTTGCCCAGTACTTAGTCATGACTACACTCAGCAAGTGCTTGCTGCTGCTGCTGCTGCTGCTGCTGCTGCTGCTGTTGCTGCTGTTTATATTAACTTTGCGATGATAAAGAAAATGGTGATGATGATAAATCTTTCAGTCAGTGCTTCTCAACCAGGGACAGCTTTGCCTTCAGGGGACCATTTTAGTTATCACAGGATGGGATAACCCCAGAAGAGGATGTTGCCAGCCAAGGATGCCATTAACAACAAAAGGTGCAAAAGACAGCTTTCCCCCACAAAGGATGGTGAGGACCAGACTGCCAGTAAAGCAAAAGTTTTAAAAAATCTTTCTGTAATACATAAGGCACATAAAACTCTCAAGAGTAAATTCTTGCTTTTTTTTTCTTCTTTAAAAAGAAATTCCATTCCATCACCTAGAAGAAAACACACTCTTAAAAATTAATTAATTGGACCTTAATTTATTTGTTTTTAATAAAAATTAAAAGATAGATGGGCTGGAGAGATGGCTCATGTCAGGTAAGTTCTCACCTTGCAAGCAAAAGGCCTTCATAGCTGCCTAAAACCCACATAAAACCCAAGCGTGGTGGCACAGGCTTTAACTCCGCCACTAAGAACCTGGGGACTGGGATAGCCCTGAAGTTTGCTTGGCAGTGAGACTCACTTTCTTTGTTGTTTCCGGGTCACTGAAAGACAAGGAGATGGGTGGTGCCTAAGGAACAACTGAGGCTGGCCTCCAGCCTCTACACGCAGGTGCACGTGTGCACTTGTACATACACACGCACACCTGCATATGTGCACACACATGCACGTGCCTGCATGGCCTGCAGAAACACATACACAGAGGGGGGCGGATACCTTTGTCATTGTACTAAGTACCACGTAATCTGACTTATTCTGCTTGCGCCTCAGTTTGCCATCTGTAAAGTGGTCTGGTAGGTGCTCGTAGATTTCTAAGTCTCCTTTCGAGCTCCAACCACTTGGTCTCTGTGATTTTAATTTTCAGCAGCCCTCTTTGGAGCACGAAGCCACGCTCAGGAAAAACATAAGCTCAATCGAATTCTTCTTGGCAGTAAATCATCTTTTCATATAAAAATCTTCTGAAGACCATTTCCAGAAGAGTAATAGGACTGCCAGTTCAACACCTGCGAGGTGGGTCATAATTTACTTAGCCACTGAGTTGGGGGCAGGCCTTTCTCTTGATAAATGGCCCAATTAAGCGTCTGTTAATCACAGCGCTATCTCGTTGGAAGGTGGGGTAACTACCTCTCCAAAAGCAGCTTCTCAGAGAGATAACATCACGGATTCCCAAAACCGCAGAAGGAAGGGGACGAACAGCCTTGGGGACCATGATGCCCTGCCCTCTCCAGGGCACTGGCCCCTGCAGGCTCTGGGAACAGCCCAGTGCCCAGGCCCAGCCCTTCCCCCAGCAACCTCCCCATAACCTCGGCTCCTGAACTCTTGTGTTCATCTGAGGCCTTGATAATAAAGCGACATCTGCAAAAACCTACGAGAACTTTACTGCACTTAATTGAGTAATTGAAGCAAGATGCGGGGAGGGTGATCTATGGGCCCGAGCCGAGGGCCGAGAGAGGGAGACAACGGATTTATTGCAAAGGCCGTGGGCGGCCTTGGGTCCAGGCCCTGGTTCACGGGAAGTTTGAGGTCATGTGGGATTAAAATATCTTTAGAAACAAATGGAATAATTTGACTGAGATAGCAGGAGTGCTGTGCCAGTTCATGCCAGGAGAGTCGGTATGATTTATTTCCTTGTGCCCAACACTTTTTTTAAATGCATCCCTCTAGTTTAAATGTACAGACGGGAGTCCATCGTGTCTGCCTGCCTGTCTGTCTGTTTCTGTCATCCTGTTGGTTTCACGAAGTTAAGCTTTGTGGAGTTCAAAAGAGAGTTATGCCTTAAAGGGACTGCACTTCCTGAAACCACAGCGGGTGGGCGGAGCCAAAGATACTCACAACCTAGCAGTTGGATTTGCTCAAAGTGGCTTATTAGAGTGAATTGGCATTGGTGGTAATACCTTCTTGTAATCTGAATAAATCCATAAATCTATGTGTAAGCATAGTTCACCACCTTGAAGTCATTGGGAAAGACGTAATTGACTTGCCTGCCTTACAAATGGCAGATAAACCCGTTATAGATACATTAACTTGCCTGTGTGAACACCTGGCGTGGGCCCTGGCCAGGAGACCAGCCTAGGCGCACGACCCCAGCATGCAGGGAGACCGGCTTTGGCTATGGCTCATGGTTCCTTTTGTAGTTTCTCTGCTGTTTTATTAAATCCCAAATTCCTTGCAAAACTGTACAATTTTAATAACTCAAATCCGTGTGGATCATAAAGCTGTCTAAACATACCTCACGCCCAGGGTATCAGACAGATCCGAGGGCGATGATGTCACAAGGCCTGATTAACCAGAACAGGTCACCCGACAAGATTTTATTACAAGTGTCATTTAGGTTTCTGACAGCTTTACAAGGCTTAATGGCTTTTTATTAAATACATTGTGTTTGAGGAAGCTGACAGTTGGGGATGCCTTGTAAATACAATACAACGGAATTTCCTTAGAAGCTTCATGAGAGAAAGCAGAAAGGCTGTGGGACATCCCGCCCTGTCCCCAGTTCCATTGCTCAGGAGGCCATGGGTTCACTGCGTCCTGAGACAAAAGACAAATGACCCCTGATACCAACTCCCTGCAGCTCTCCAAACCTAGTGGGTCTGCCCAGGTCAGGTCAGCCCAGATGTCTCTATCGGAAGCACATCAGAAAACCAAATTCCTCAGTTCAGAAGGTGACCCTCACCAGCCCCTGCCTGAAATCCTCCCTGGAGACAGGCGTGCTCCTAGCAACTGGATTTCCTGAAAGTTACTGAGTTACTTTAGCTAGGCTGTTTCTGCCTCACACCTGGAAGGAAGACAGGAGGAGAGATGGATGAACTAAGCTGGACCCAAACTGTGACCCCCAGATTCTGGATCCCAAGTTGGCTGTGCTGGGCAAGTGGCTCTGCTCAGTGTGTGCATGTACTAAGTGGTTATGTGCATGCACCAAGTAGCATGTGCATGCACCAAGTGGCATGAACCGTTTCCAGCAGCACTCAGAGCAAGAAGCTGCCCACAGTGTTGTGTAGTAAGGCCATCTGTGGCAGCTACCAGGCAGAAGTGGCTGCGTGGTGCTGAAAATGGTACCTGAGCTTTGCAAAGCTCACTGAATCGATAAGAGTGAAATGGTGGCAGTAGCCACCTTGGGTACTGCCACTGTATCATGAGATGTCACTGACTATGTGACTTCAATGACTGCCACATGGGTGCAGTGCTCTAGAGTTGGGCTGCTGAGCCAGAAACCTAGTCAACACTCCAAGAGACCTGCCTAGAGACAGTGGCAGCTTAGTAAGGAAAGCACTGCCGTTTAACATGGAGCTGTGTGTGGGGACCCTGGTGGGCAGCCACACCACCCCCTGGTTTCTTCTGCTTTGAAGCCAGGCTCAGGGGAGAGCAGTGGGGAAGTCCAAGGGACTGCGCCACGGTGCCCATGTCGCCCCCTCGTCTGATCTCTGGCATAGGCTAGTGTCATTTGACTATGTTTCTCGAGCTCTAAGTTCTAACGGAATCCATTTAAGGGAAGAGTAGCTAAAGGTTCTAGAGAGTTCCTTCCAGAACCCAATCTGACACATAGTGAAATGAAGGTCTTACAGAGCAAAACATCGCTGTATCAGAAATTTACCCAGATGTCTGGTTTAGAGAAATTTTTTGTTACTGAAATAAAGTGAATTTTCAAGTGTGTGTGGGGCTCCCAGATGATCTATCTTTGGAGTATTCTTTGAGAGTCAACTCAAGGGGAGCCTGGAGTGAAGAGGTCACTTAGGACAGGCCAAGACAGCCTATGGGGACAGCACAAGCAGTGCTCCTGTCACTCACCCATCCCCTCAGGGGAGGAACACCTGGCCTGGCCATCTATGGCCACCCTCAGACTTTAGATGGCCACTTGGGGCTAATTCCTGTCGAACTAAATCTACCTCCCACATTGGGCAGGCTAGGGCCTGCCCTCTCTGTCACCTGGAGGCAGATGGAGTCTTCGTGTTCATTTCCTGTCTCCTCTAGAATGAATGCCATCCATCCATGGGTCAAAACCTTAATAAGGACAGATTAATCAATAACTGGATGTTTTCAAAAATACCCAGCGTACTGGAAATCCGAAAGTTGGTGGCACTTTTACAAATGAGAGAATGCTCTGCAATAGTAAGCTTCTAATCTTATTTTCGTATATCTTCTAAAATGAATTACACCTGCCCAAAACATCTGTGCTGTGTGAGGATGGGCAGCCACTGGCCGTGTGGCCCTGATGACCGCTGGAGTAACTGGTAATTAAGTGGGCCTCAACTCACACTGATATTTTTGCACAGTGAGCTCCACCCTGGACCTCTGGGTTCTGTGTGGACCACATTAGTCATCTTAGAATGGAGAAGGGCCAGGGAAAATTCCTTGAAACCTTCAAGGTGCCCAGCAAAGGGCTAGCACAGAGGCTCGCTGTGCGCCCCCCCCCAATCCCCTGGAATTGGCTGTACAGGCAGGATGGGGTCTTGATCTGGCCATCATCTAGGTGGGCAGAGCAGCCCATCTGGACAACATACTATCGAAGAGGATGGTAAAGGCCAACTTTGTGGAGTTCGCGTCTGGGAACTTTGACTTCTGGCAGCTGGGTGGTAACCTCACATTCCCCATCTCAGCTCCTGACATGTCGGAGCTCCTGCCCATATGGCCGCTGATCCCTGCAGCCCTAGGAACCCTTGGAGCCCGCGACGGCAGCGGCAGCAGAAGCCAACGGTCTCTAGACTGCAGGGAATCCTCCAACTCATCTGCCCCAAGGAGCAAGTGGCCAGGCTAGGCCACCTCTCCCCTCCCAGGCAGCTCCTGTCATACTGGATCATGGCCAGTGACACAGATCACACACATCCAGCAAACAGCATCATCCAGAGGCAAGGAAGGGGTTCAAGACAGGTCTCCACTTTCCAATAGGGCAGGCAGAGCCTTCCGGCGAAGTAGCCCAGTGAAGGGACAGCCCCAGGGCAGCACCGGAGAGCAAGATCCCCACATCAGCTCCTCTCCCTGGTGTCCCTCCATGTGACTTCCACAGAGCTGGATACTTCTGTAGTCCCCCAGTCCCTAAGAACATCTCAGCCACAACCGAGCTTACACACTTCTCTGCAGAGTAGCCTTACACCGATGGCTCCTTTTCTTTGAGCCTCCGTTTTCCCACCACTGACAACGAATGCCATGTGCCTACTTAGCCTACTTCTTATGGATAGGGAATCAGAAGAGCGAACATGAGGGCGCATGCAAGAGCATGCAGAAATTGTTCAGTCAGCTAAAAAGTCATTACTACATGGAGTTCATAGCAAACTCATGTTTCTGAAAAATGGCCCAGGCTCTCATAGAGCATGGTGGTCACATCTCCACACCTCGTAATCCCCCACGGAGGATATGTAGTCTCCAACACTTAGCCCAAGGATGCCACAATGCTTGCCAGAGTTTGTATGTACCCAGTACTGCCACCGTGACTAGCCCATGCCATTACCCATGGGTGCCCTGGAGTAGCTTTTATAGATATAATGCATGTCTACAACCCAAAGAAAACATCCCTTGGCTTTTCAGTCCCCTGAATTACCCAGCTCCAGGGATTTAGTTAAATCCCACAATAGCTGAGAAAAGAGAACCTTCCAGATATCTTCTAATTCCTTTCTTCCGGGTGGCTACTTCTGCTTCCCTGAGTTCTACCCTTAAGAAGCGGTTCACCAAATCACTGCAGTCATGTCACTAGTGACACGAAGGGACTGCCGCATCCTAAGACCCAGCAGTAGGTGGTTAGTATCTCACATGGCCCCTGGCAGCACGTGCATCTAGACCGGGTCTTGCTTCATCTGAATGTCGCTCTCTACAGGACCCTTGCTGTGTCACACTCCCATCTGGTCACGCTGCTCTGTGCATGCTAGCTTGCCCTCTCTCTAGCCTCTACATCCTTTGACCTCTGGGATATCAGTCTACGCGTATTACCCTCTCTCCTCTTAAAGCTCACCCATGCTTTCCTGCTGTACTCGGGCAAATTCCAGATTGCTTCTCAGGGTTTAGAAGGTCCTTCTAAGCCTGTCTTTCTCCTCTGCCCTTGGCCCAGCTTCCCTCTTCACCAGTTTACAGTTTAAGCTCAAATATGGCCTCACCCAGTAAGATTTTCCCCAATGCCCTCCAACTCCCACAGCTGTCTGTATGCCCTGGCAAGGCATCCAGTGAGCCCTGCATTCTGTGAGTGCTCGCGTTGTTTGTCTCTCCTGACTGAAATAACCCTACCCCTTCCTAGAATCCAGTATTGAACCCTGAGGGAAAGTATCTACGACATGAGTGACTTAACAGATTCTCCGTAGCTTCTGCCATAGCCCATATTCAAAGTTCTGGGCATCTCAAGACAAGCATCTCAGGGCTCCCATGATGCTCTGGGAGATGTCAAAACTCTCCAGTCCGTGGCCCCAGCAGAGGTCTGTGGTTTTACTGCCTCTGGAAATTGGGCTGGCAGATCAAAGGCAGCAGTGACTCCAGTGTAGGGCGCCAGCAGCCAGCACTATCGAGATATCAGCATCAGCGGAATTGATCATTCAAAATTAAGTGAGTTAATGATTGACGTCCATTCGTAAAATCTGACCCTGCCGCCTCACCTCCCGCAAACAGCGCCTTTCCTACGGGCCCTGCTGCAAGGGATAATGGTAAATAGAAGTTCGGTCCTGCTCGCCCTACCAGGCCTGCTCAGGCCCCAGCCAGACCTCACAACTCCCCTGTACTCAAATCCCCACAGAGTCCTGTTAGATGTCTTAGCACCTTGGTTCCCTTTCAGAGCCGAAAGCTCAAAATCTGACCAAAGCGGAAAAGCCTGGTGCAACTTTGCACCTGTAATACATGAGTCATTTGATTAAAAAAAAATACTTCCAAATCAGGTTCATGATCCTCTCTGTGTGGGCAGGAAAGGGGGGTGGGGCAGGTGTAGGTGAGAAACGTCCTCAGCTGCACGGCTTAGCAAATGGTGACCTGGGTCTGGCTGGCTGCCTTTTGGAAAAGAAACCTTTTGTGTCAGGAAGTAGGGCAGGCAAGGCTACTTCGCCTTTCTGTTCAGAAGCTGAGGACCTCAGGCTGGGGCATCCCTCAGGAAAATCTGTATAGGAAGAATGTCCCTCTTGAAGACAGTCAGCACGCCGGAACGTCCACTTCAGACAAGACTCCAGTTCCCCAGGGGTGGACAGCTCAGCAACAATATCCTCTGAAGGCTGCGCCGAGCTTCAGATGGGCCACTGGCCTGAAACCATCATTGCTGCCGCCTTTTCTTCTGGAGAATAGGGCGCTCCCTTCCGTGATGGTGGCCGTTCATGCAGTGAGGTCATCCACATGAAGGCCGTGCTGGCATCCTGAGGTGTTGGCCAGCCCTCTCTCCTTCCTCCTAAGGGCAGCCACATTCATTCTCAATGATTGCAAGGCACAGGTCACCTGGAGTCACCCCAGGAATGCTTTTCTTTCTGGCTTGTAGCCAACCTTTTTAGAAAATGGACATAGGAAAGCAGGGACCCAGTTTCCTTGCCACATCAGGCCTGAGGGACAGTCGGGATGGTACTTCTCCAGAGCCCTGAACACTGGCTGGGGTGGGATGGTTATGGACGTGGGAGGCCAAAGGAACACAGATGGCAGGGGGTGGAAAGCCACCTCTAGCCGCCCCCTCAGGTCCTTTAGCTCAACTTGCCTTCTGGGACCACATATTAATAAAACAATGGAATTTTTATTTCTTTTTCTCATAAATTACATAATTCAAACCTTAAAACACCTTTAATGAACAATGAGTGGGCATGTGACACTTAATAAAGTGGGCTCCGTTCAGTTTCTGCTTGACAGGCTACCAGCCGTGAATGTGCCTTGGGAGTAAATGATTAAGCGGCGGGGGCCTTTCCCGGGCTCTACTATTAAACACTTCAAAGGTTTCCCAAGCCAGAAAAAATGGAAAGCAAATGTGTCCACTGCCTCTCAAATGCCTTGAATGTTTTAGCAGGTGCAAGCAATGAAACCTTCCATGGCGACGGCAGTTTGGGGTCTGCAAAGTGCACCCAACTGGATTCTGGGAATTCTGGACCAGCTTCATAAAAATTCATGATGTCTACTGAAGGGAGATGGTCGTCTCCAGAGCCCATCTGCATATGTGTGGCACAGAAGGAAAATATCACTGGGTCCTCTGGGTCATAGTTCAGCTAAGCCTCTTGGGTCCCAGGCTGAAATGGCCAGCCTCGTTTATCCTGGAAGACAAGGAGTGGTTTTTAGTTCGTGTGTGCACACGCGTGCACATGTGCGTGTGTGAATATGTCTGCATGTGTGTGTTGGGGGTGGTTAACCTGTGCATGTGAAGGCCAGAGACAAACCCCAGTGTCATTCCATTCACCCATTATATGTTTTGAGACATGGTCTCTCAGTGACTTGGTGCTAAGTGGATGGGCTGGCTGGCACGTGAGCATTTTTAGGTGTGATGTACAGCAGGTCCTTGTGTTTTATTAGTCAAGTGACATGCCAACTAAGTTGTCAGCCCAGCCCGGGGTTTTCCAAAAGCACATTCATGTGCGTGTCAAAGCCATGTTCTCTTTAATCATTCTGGGGACAAGCAGGTGATACGGACCCAGGTGCATTGTTGAGTGAGCTACGAACACATGACAGACTGAAAACCATGTGATGGCTTTATCCTAATTCTCTTCTCCGGACGTGATTTTCATTGGTAGGATTGGGATAATAGTCTGAGTCTCTCAGGAGTGTTAAGTGAAAATCCTAGGCATGTTGAGATCGCATTACAGAATTCATTATTTGTTCTTGGTTATTTTCTTAGTGTCCCACTAAGGAGACAGTATGAAAAGTTAGCCTTTTCCTTTAAACTTTGCTGTAACTTTGGTTTTATAAGCCGCAGTCATCTCTCAGACAGACATATAATATGTTATAGTTTGTCTTGGACACTCTGAGACATCACCTCCTTCTATTTTCTCAACAGTGACACCAGACAAGAGCTGAGGGGGATGTCCGTGTGTGGACAGCGGATAGGTCTCCAGCTGTGCTTTCAGCTCCCTTGCTTAGAGTGGGACCCATGAACTGGACCTGTGTGTCCTGCGAGCACCCATCTGTGAAATGGGTACAGACAGACTCCGCCTGCCTTCCGGCACTCGCACCAGTGTCTGCTTAGTTCTTGGAGCTCACTGGGCCCATCTCGTCCAACATTTTCTTTTCCTGCTCATGCAGGAACTCGACGCTGTCAGCATATCATCTCAAGGATCTGGCAGGCACCTGCTTAGGAGACCTCAATTTTTATTCTTCCCCTGTCCTAACCAGTAAGGTAATGAAAAGCATTCCACGAGTCGATGGAGGAGAACCCTTCATTCTTTCCTCGGGGAATAACTGAGCAGCGATTGCTATCAGAGAACATTCTAACTTCCGAGCTACACAGTGAGCTGCCTCCCCGACAACACCCGCTACCCCAGGGCGTACTCCCAGAGCTCAGGGAGGTTCCAGGGTGCTCAGAGTTGAGGTGTATCACATAAGCTTTTCCCCATCTGATGGGTACAATTCACATCCCCCTCCCCAACTCCATCAGCTCTCTGCTTATTGAACAGTCTCAGTAGGGAGATCCTGGAGGGAAATGCCCTTGCCGAAACTCTAGGCTGAGGGTCCTGCCTCTCTCTCCCACAACACCAGAGCACACTAGGTCCAGAGTGGCTTCTGCTATTGGCTCTTAGCACATGTCACCCACTGTTGCTTCTGTAATTGTC
Source organism: Acomys minous (assembly GCF_964271855.1). Classification (NCBI taxonomy): domain Eukaryota; kingdom Metazoa; phylum Chordata; class Mammalia; order Rodentia; family Muridae; genus Acomys; species Acomys minous. Next base: position 1,394,937 of record NC_140484.1, read on the forward strand.
ACAGTTGGTGCAGGACAATCACAGGACTGGAGTTCAGTCACTGGAAGCCATGCCAGGAATTGCGTATTACATTAATATGTATGCAGGGGGAGGGGGGAAGGAACTTTCTGGATGTTTATAGCAGCATCGTTTATGAGACAAGGAAATATAAAACAATTTTCCAGGACAGCAATAATGAAATATGGAGCACCCATATGCCATAGACATCTAAATAAGACACAAAGACTATTTTATGACACAGTAAATAAATGACAACGAAAAGTAAGTGTACGGTCCTGGTATCCATCTGATATAACACTTTTCTAGAAGTAATGGCATATTTATTTATTTTAAATGAGCCAAAGCTGGACAGGAGAGATGGGTCAGTGGTCAAGAGTTCAGTTCAGTTCCCACCACCCATGAAGGGTGGTTCACAGCATGTCTAACTACAGCTCCAGGCAGAACTCCAACACCTCTGAGCTCAGAGGACACCCACACTCACGTGCACATAACCACATATAGACACACAAACACATACATTTTTAAAGTAAAAATAAGCCTAAGCCTTTATTGGTTCACCTCCTGCGTCCAAGGAAAGCTTCCATGGCACCCCAGGCCTGAGAGCCACTGCCACAACCCTTACCCCCTCCAGCCAGCCGATCTCCAGGATTCCCTTCGTGAACAGTTTTGCGTGGGGCTGTTCCTAGCTCCTTCTCATTGACCTCAACAAGAGAAATGTTGTATCCAGCACAAAAGGGCTGATATTAACAGGCCCATCACAGTCCAATGCAAGCACACAAGGACAGGCTCGACTTGCAAATTCCACATGCTTCTGTCTCATACACCAGCTTACTATTCTACCAATTTAAACCAGTGTTCAATTTGCTAACTGGAGTCCCCATATATTTTCCACACAATGCAACGTATTTCATTCATAAACACTGCAATTGGTGCCTGCCTTGCTTGGAAACCACATAGCACCATAGCACACGTCTGTAAATAGTGTTTACTTACTCCTCAGAAATGTGACTTGAGACTTACCATTTTTCCATTTCTAATCTACCTATATCTGATTTCTCTGTAGGAAATGCAAATGCATTTTGTTACATTAAAATGTTTTCAGTTGTTGAAAAAGAACCTTTTGATTTTATAGCTGAGAGTGGCCTCGAAGGACGTCTAATGAAAGGGCTTTTGTTTCGACTTCAGCCCACAGAAGTGAGGAGCCTGGATGTTAGTGGTAGGACAATTATTATCATCCCCAAGTTCCTGGCTCACCCAAGCTCTCTCCCTGCCATTTTGTGGTGCCCCTGGGACACACAGGGAGGGACCTTACTATTGATCGGCTGCATATAAGCACCTCCTGAATAGTGTCCCCTGACTCAGAAGCCAGCATGCCTCGGGCTGCATCTGTCTTCACCCCTGTACCCAAGGTTGACACTGTGCAGGGTTGAGACCAGGCACTGCAGGGCAGACTTCAGCATGTTCCTTGCCAAACTTTCACTGTTGCTTTGAGATGCTTGCATTACCTCCCCGATCATATGCTGAAGTTCTTCATCCTCTAAAGAAGTGATTTGAAAGTGGAACCTTTGAGTAGCAGATGATACCACAATTTATCACAAGATAAAGTCCCCTCAAATAGGAACACATGTGCATATTAGACTTATCTGTCTTCTGGGCTCCCCTGTCTCTTCTGCATAAAGGCACAGCAAGACGGTCTCATCCACGAACCAGAAAGAAGAGTCTCGGGACTGACTTGCTGACACCTGGATCTTGGATTTCACAGCTTCCAGAACTGTGAGAGAGATGTTTGTCTCAGCAGCCCCAGTGAGTGAGCACGGCGGTCCGTGCATGTTGGAAGACTGCTGACCGTCACCCTGCCTTGTCCCCTGGGCTCATTCTGGTTGAGCTGTGTGGTTAACGAACAACCTCGCCGATGCATGGACTGAAACTGTATTGGCCTGTTTAAAGCAAAGTCTGCCTTGGTTTGGTTTACTTTTCTAAGTCCCCAGGCACTGGTCGTCTGTCCCTCCAGCCTGCGTGACTCATTCACTTGTTTCTGTTAGTGTGGGAAGTGGCTGCTCAACGCAGTCATTCCTCTACCAAGAAAGGAGGGGATCTGCATTCCAGGAGAGCACGCTGAGGAAAGTGATCTTGTGAGTGGACTGGAGGTAAGGACGGTGATGACAACATCGTGCCAAGGAGGCCCGGAGAGCAAATGCACACTGCTATCAGCAGTGCTCACCTCCTCTCAGGACGCTCCCATTGTGCCCGCCCCCCACCCTCTGCAGTCCCTGGAGATGGGCTCCAGAACCATGCTAAAGGGTAGGGTGAATGTCGTGTGTAGCCTTCGGGGGACGGTTTCCTTTCTTGAGATAGAGTTTTGTGCAGCCTCCTTGACTTCATTACTACTCCTGTCTCTGCCTCACAAGTTCTTGGATCACAGGCCTGCACAACCACACTGGTTCACTCAGCACCTGGGACTTGCAGCAGGCTGGCTGAGCACTCTCCGAACTGAGTTCTTCCAGAGTGTTCTGGAACAATGAGTAGCTGTGGGCCCCATTCTTCTGACTCTGACCTCACAAAGGCCACGGAGATGCTTGGGGCTATCTAAGAACAAGAGCCAAAAGATTCTACTGCAGGCTGTGCCCCAACTTCACAGCCCGCCCCCCAAAAAGCTTGTGTTTTTGTGCCACACAAACCGTTCTCTGATTTTCTTTCAACCTTTAAATGATCCCAAAGTCTGTGAATTTTCACTCTAAGGAAGCCTTATGGCAACCATCCCAGGTAAACACCTCAGGGCAGTTAGACACCTGTGTTTGTTGTAGCTAAAAACAAATCCACAAAAGCAAAATGATTGCTCATAGTGGGCAATCACTCAAAAGAACCTTGATATTTGTCTCAGGAAGGATTCCCTGGCCCACTGGTAGTAGGGAAAGGAGGTTGCAAAAAAGCATGCATCTAATGTGAGCGATAGACATGTGTTTAAATCTACACATTGGCTTGTTGTGATATGAGCACAGACTAAGGGACAGGGACAGGGCATGGAGCAAGTTGCCCCCATGAGTTACAGGCCCACCTGTGCTTTAACAGCCCGTGTGTAATAGCATCTCAGTGAGTGTGGGCAGGTTTAAATGCCAAAACAAGGAAGCGGGCATTGGTGCATTCGGACAGCCAGGCTTGCAGAACCATCAGTCCCAGTTCAAAGCAAGGCAGGTGGGGAGAGATGTGTGAGCACTTCTGTGATACCAAAGGAGATTTCTAAGGGTGTGCTGCGGGTTAAAGCCGCGGGGAAACAGAGCCAGCCCTAGAGACCCAGGTGGGACAAGGGCTTTAGAGGCCCTTGTGTGTTTCTCTATGCAGTTCTCCCTGTCTCCCACAGTACTTTGAAACCTTTTATATTTTTCATTTGCCCCAAAGTATCAAGTTGACAATGATTTTATGCCACACTGTTCCTACCCTGTAGTGATTTTCAGGGAAGCACCTGGTGGTTCTCTGTTCTCAAACAGGTGGCCTTGTGGGTCTGTCCTTGAGTTTAGAAACAGTGTCAGGGTCCCCTCCCCACCATGGTTCCTCTGAGCAGCTGGACTCTGCTTCCAGTGACCTGGTGAAGGGATGCAGGTGTCTCCCGTCAGGAGCGAGGTAAGACCCGGATGTGAGACTGGTGGAAAGGCATTCCTCTTCAAACTCAGGGAAGACAATATGCCCTTTGGGGTCTTTGGTGAGTCAAAGAAGGCCAGCATCAGCTGTTCTATACTGCAGCCACCTGGGATCAAACTGTGGGCCATTCCAGGTCTTGTTGTTATGAAAGTCCCAGATGGAAGATACCATTTTCTGAGGAGGCAGAACCAGAATTTTGACAGTGACTTATCTCACCTTGTGCAGAGTTTAGCCTCAAGCAGTCAGCCTGGATTGGTTCACCGTAGTGCCTGCAGAGCAGGCATGAAAACAGACAAAGTGAAAGGTGCCTTGATTTCAGGTTGCAGGACAGAGGGGAAAAGTTGACAAGTTACTCCCCAGACATAACTCTGACTGATATGAGCAGGGTTGACATGCACAGCTGCTGCCCAAGAGAGAAAGCGCCAGGCTCACATGGGGCAAAGTACCAGGCTCTCACAGAAAATGCCAGCCATGCTGAACGAGGCCTGGAAGTCAGAACCCTATGCAGGCCCAAGAATGAACAGTCAGCCCTCCTTTGCTGTGGAGTAAATAAACATAGGGCCAGAAAAGGCTTAACTGAAAAATACAATTTTTGGCCATATTATACAATTGTGTAGAAATGCGCAGGCCTGGAAAGTCATAAGAGGCCCGACTGAGTGACCCAGCTCAGTGACTGTGGTCAGGAGACAGGACGCACACAGCTGCCCTCTGTCCGTCCATCTGTTCCTCCTTCCCTCTCTGGTGCTGAGTGAGACCATACCTAACCAGGAGATAGGTTTTTAAGAGTTTGCAGAAAGGACAGGTTCTCCCCAGTCAGATCTTTGCTGTATAACTAACATTTCCTCAGGGTGACCTTCCATAGGTCTAACAGTAGCCTCTCCTGTTTCACCTAAAACAAAAAACAAGGCCTCCGTTATCACTTGTGAAAATAGGCTTCGTGAAGCTCGCGCCTGTGAAACCCTCTACAAAACTTGCCAGAGGTCAGTTATTAAGCCTTTCCTCACTTCTCCACCTCTTACACCCCAGCTTTCCCCCCACCCACAATGTACACAATGAAGTCCTGCTTGGGAACATTGCCACGTGGCCTCTCTCCAGGACACCTGCCTTATTCTCCAAACAGGGCTTTTAAAACGAAGGACTTCACTGCTCTGGTCATGGCTCAGTGATGGGGCTCTCTGTCTTACAGTTCCCCCTCCCCGTGAGCGAGTTTGCACCACAGTGCTGGCTTAGAAAAAGAGTGCTTTGCCACTGATAGGACTTAGGCTGGATTTCCCAGGGTACCCACTGTTGGGGACTACCTCAGTTCCCCTCATTTACAAGGCATCACAAGACTAGTTTGGGGGTCTCTGCTTCCTAGAGCCCAGCATAGCTGCATTCACTTGGCTTTTCCCAGAGGCATTGTCTTCTACTGCTGTCCCTCCCCCGCCCCCCACCAGAACAGCTGCCTCCGGGAAGACTGCATGCCCAGAGAGGCCACCCTGGTGACTCAGAAGGACCACTCTCCCATGGGAGCTAACTACACTGGCAATTAAAAACAGGATGAGGGAAGCAGAAAGACTCACATGGTATACACTCATTCATAATTGGACAGTAGGCCAAAAGGCATGTCCCATGAAAGTCTTCTCTTACTAGGAGATTGGGACAGATGTGAGGACATCTTATTGGGACTCTAGGTAAGAGAATTATAGGAGAATGGGGAAACAGAAGGATCCAGAGGGTCATAGAAACCTACAAGAAGAACATCATGATGGGTGGATCTGGGCCCAGGGGGCTCTGCTCAAACTACTGCACCAACCAAGAACAATACAAGCAGTAAACATCGAATTCCTACTCAGATCTACTCAATGGACAGGACATTCTCCACAGTTATGTGGAGAGTGGGGACTGCTGACTCTGACATGAACTCTAGTGCCCCATATTTGACCGCTTCCCGTTCGTGGGGAGGCCTGGTGGCACTCAGAGAAAGGATAAGCAGGCTACCAGGATGAGACTTGATGGCCTGTGACCATACAGTGGGGGAGGAGGTCCCCCTCAGTCAGAGACCAAGGGAAGGGGAATAGGGTGAAAGTGAGAGGGAAGGAGGAACAGGAGGATACAAGTGATGGGATAACAATTGAGATGTAATCTAAATAAATTAATTAAAATAAATAAATAAAAATAAAAACAGGCTGAGGGGTTGGGGAGGCAGCTCAGGTGGAGAGTGCTTTTCTAGCGTGCGAGGGGCCTGGGTTCAGTTCTTAGGGCAGGATCACAGCCGGGCATGAGAGCACACATGTGCTCACCTCAGTGCTCGTGAGGACGGAGGTCAAGAGCTCAAGGACACTGAGACTACATAGCAAGTTTGAGGCCAGCCCGGGCTACATAAAACTTTCTGTGATGGGACAAGAGGGTCCTGTTCAGACACAGAGCACCTGGTTCCGGGTGCAGGCCCATACACACACTCTGCTTATTCTTACATTAAAAAACAAATTTAAAAGGCATTTATGGAGTTAACAGACTAAGAGCTTTTTAATAAAAATTAATTTGTAAAGGTTTTTAAATGTTAACAAATGACCGGTGAGAGTTTCATAATTGACTTAAGGACCTCATTAGGTGCACTGTGTGGCTTTTTCATTAACTTCTGCTTGGACTTCCAGCTGTGTGGAGGGACAGGGCAGGAAAAGTAGGAAGGGGAACTCTTGTGAGCACCCATATTTAAGTCCCCCTAGGAACCTGTCCCTTTTACTTGCTCCATGTGGCTACAGAGCCAGCCCTCATCGGGCAGCAATGCCTTTCCCTACCCACCCGGCCCTCTGTGTCTCCAGCCGTTTGTGCACCATTCGCTGACATTCCCTGGACACCCACTTCATGCCAAGCACTTGCCTGAATAATAAATGTTTTGCTTCCTATTTTGCCTTGGTTTTTTCTTTCCCAAGAAGAAAGAAAAGAGGGCAGTAGGCCGGCAGTCCCCAGCAAGGCTGCCTCGTAGCTGGCGACTGTCATTACTTCCTGTTCTTGGGAAGAAAACTCTCTAAGAGGTCTGTATGCTTCTCTGAGCTGCGGACGACGCAGCCTTTACCACTTGGCTGTGGTGACCACCCGGCATCCTCCCCCGCTGAGGGCTGCCTCTGATGCCAACCACAAGCAGCAGACAGCACTGCCTATCTCAAAGGCATGTCAGATTCCCCAACCTCTGTCACCTAGAACTATCTCCAAAGCCAGGGATCCCACCTAGCCCACTAGCAAGAGCAGTGTGTAATTTGGAACTACAAGAGGAGTCCTGGGCTTGGGAAGGCACTCTGTGGATAAATGCTCCAGTGTGCTGTCCTTTGGCTAGCAACTCCTGTAAGACAGTGGTCTGTGGGTTTCTTGGGTGGGGTGTGGATTTCAAGCAGCAGGGTGCCCATCACTCTGCAGCAAGCAACCTCGGGCCACTCACCTCTGCACTGATGGGACCCTTTGCTTCACTTCCCCAGGCTCGTGCCTAAGAAGCGCTCATGGACTCTGCATCAGAACCATCGCTGCTGTGCATTCCAGACTCTCCTGGAACATTACAATGTGTATCCTGATAAAATAACCAGAACCATATCTGGTCAAAATGTATTTGGTTCCCCAAATGGGACCCATGAAGGGACGTGTAGGCTCATGGGGACGTGTACACCCATGGCACAAAGAGATCCGCTGTCTCCCCACAAATCACACAAAGCTCTGGAGAGCTTTCCTCTGAGGTTAAATCACCATGTTCACCTGCTGCTGCATCCAGAAGCATCCCTATTAGGGCTTGGATTCTAAGCGGCAAGGTTCCAAGAAGCATGCATGTAAGTGGGCTTGTGACTTTATAACCACGCCACCTGCCCTTGTGGACTCAATAAATGTCCTCCGCCCTTCCCTGTGAGCAGAGCTCAGCGTCATCTCCCCCTCCCAGCCCTATACACTTTTATTCTTTTTTCCCCCTCTCACTGGGCTAGAATGGAAACATTATTGTAGAAACTATTAGTTTCAAGGAAAGATTGTAATTGCTTCTAGATCCACTCACGGGTTTCAAGAGCAATTTAACCTTTAACTTTCTCAGTACAAAGGGAGGGTTGCTGCACAGCGAATCTAACAAGACCATCACTTATTGCTGGCAGAGTTCATTAGTCAATCGTAACAGTTTAATTATTAGCATTTAGATGCATGAGCATTTAACCACACAAAACAACAAGCTTGGCACACAGAACAAGGCTTCTAAAAGGGAGCGGAGCCAGCCTGCACAATTGCTCGTATTGTGATGTGTTATTAAAATGAGATGATTAAAATGCAAGAAACAAATGAGCCCGTGTATTTAGCCAACAAGCCAGCACTCTGCTTCCTGATATGGACGTGTGGTTGCTGCTTTGGTTTTGTTGTTGTTGTTGTTGTTGTTTGTTTGTTTTTTGTTTTTCTGGTTTTTAAAGCTTGAACTTTTTACTTTAAATTTGTTTTCTTTCTTCTTTCTTTCTTTTTTCTTTCTTTCTTTCTTTCTTTCTTTCTTTCTTTCTTTCTTTCTTTCTTTTTCTGCTACAGAATACAGGCCTACACACCTATCATCAGGAGCACTGACCACGAGAGGCAGCTTTAATGAGAAAGAGGGGAAACCGGCAGCAGAAAGCCTACAAGAGGCCTAAGAAGCCAGCTGGAAGGTCCTGCAGCTGAGGTGCCACAGTCTTCCCGGGTAGCAGGAAGGATTTTTCTAGAATGCCCCACCCAGGTCATGTTGTCAGAAAAAAAAAAGGCATCCTATGCATACAGAGTGATGCCCAGGAAGATGTTTAAGCTGTTCTTCAAACTTTGTGTGTGTGTGGGGGGGGGGGCTGGGGAAGATGCACCTATGAGTGTGAGTATATGCAAAAAATTACATTTATAAGATGGAAACACCACATAGATGCATGCTGCCAGACATGTGTAGAGGCAAAAGAAAGATGTTTACTGTCCTGATCTATCATTCCCTACTTTATTTCCTTGAGACAGAGTTCTCACTCCACCTGTAAATAAGGTTTGAGGTATTGCTCCTCCTGTTTCTACCTTGCCCAAATATATAGTCCCTGAGTCAACGGGAACCTGAGGCCATTTCCAGCTTTTTGCATGGCTACTGGAGATTCGCACTTGGGACTTCATGTTTGCAGAGCCAGCTCTGGTACCCATCCAGTTACCTCCTCAGCCCCTGTCTAAGCCACTAGGCGCAGCAAGAGTTGGCAGCCCCTAATCTACCTCATGAAATTGTAGCCCCTCAGCTGTATTGATCAGAAAAGAACACAGCTTGCCAGTGTCCAGGAAGCAGTCTTTACAGTCGCTGAAAGGGAGAAAAACAACAATGTGTCCATGGAGGGTGACCAGAGAAAGAATACAAGTATGGCAAAATGTATCCATCCAGTCTTATAGCATGGGTTGAAATCCCAACACACGCTATTAACATGGATGAACCTTGAAGGCATGATAAGTAGATGATCCAGGTACAGAAAGATGATCGTCTCATGAGGCACCTAAAATAGTCTGACTCACAGAGACAGAGAATGATTCAGAAGTCACCAGGCTCTGGGGGGAGGAGACATGGGGTTCTCTGATGCCTTGTCACTTGCTACAATTATAGGCATGTAATTTGTTTTATGCATAACAGTGGTAACTTTTATTTCATGCATATTTTGTTATAATAAAAATTATGAAAAGGGGCTAAGCCTTGCTGTATTAACTTTACAGAATCACTGTGCAAACCAAATGAGATTGGAGATTGAAGTCTTTTTAGGCCTGGGATGATACACATGCACACTTGTGGAGGTAGTGGCGTTCTTTAATCATTTGTTTTAATCATATTGTTTTAATAAGAGGCTACAATATAAACAACTGAGAAGGTTAATTAATAATGTCAAACCTAAATGAGTGTAATTAATGTCACTCAACAAAAGTCTTCACTCGACTCAAAACGTTTTCCCTCTAGGTAATCTTGGCCTGATTTTCTAAACAGTTTCTCCTTTGACTTGGGTGGGAAGCCATGGAAAGTCTGACATGATTCTTTTCAGGCTAAACAGACCAGTGCTGTCCACACTCTGCCCTTCGAGTTAAGGGTAGAAGCTGAGGCTCCCTGGTCTTAGAATCGTATCTCCTGAGAGCAGTGAACAATAGAGCACAACCATCCATAAACACAAAAGCCTGCGCCGAGGACTGTCCAAACACCAGCTTGTGCCGAAGGTTCTCCGAACACCAGACTTCCAAACGAAATAGCCAACCACAGGGTGACCGGGACGGAATCGCGGGAAGGAGCGGTGTAGATCTTCCTATTTTGGAGCAAAGTCATAGAATCCCAAAAATAGCCCATGAAAGAGTTGTCTCAACTACAGGCACGTGTCACAGAACCCCACCCCACCCCACCCCCAGTGAACTGAGTCCCCCCACACACACACACCGTTCCTGGTTCCTGTTCTCTTCTGACTACCTGTACTGGATCCTTTGACCTTTTCTCCCACAATGCTCTGCCTCTGGGATTTTAGAAGGCTTAACCTTGAAATAATCTTTCTTGTGGCTCTGTGTGTGCGTACATGCGTGTGTGTGTGTGTGTGTGTGTGTGTGTGTGTGTGTGTGTGAGAGAGAGAGAGAGAGAGAGAGAGAGAGAGAGAGACAGAGACAGAGACAGAGAGACAGAGAGACAGAGACAGAGACAGAGACAGAAACAGGGACAGAGAGATTCAGCGCACAATGTTGGCCGTTATCCTCAGGCACCATCTTAGCTGGCTGGCCAGCAAGCCTTAAAGATGTGCCTGTCTCTACCCTGGCCCATCCCCACCCCCTTCTGGGCTCACAAGCACCAGCACATCCAGCTTCTTAACCATGGGTTCTGGAGATGAAGCTCAGGTCCTCTTGCTTTCAAAGCAAGCGCTTCACCCATGTCCTCTGTGGGCCCAGGCCCACTCCTCTGGCTTTTTGTGTATAGGCTCTAAGCCCCCAGCTCTAAGTTAGATGCTGCGCACCTACAGAAGCTGCCAGGACGTAAGGCAAGGCTTTCAGGGCACAGTGGCCCTGTGCTTTGTGTAAGGGCTCAACTGCTCTGCTTTCTGCTGTAACCTGGGAGCAATGCTCAGGATGGTGACTCCACCTGTCACAGCAATTGCTAGGATATGCCAGGACACAGCATGCAGAGACCACAGGGGTCTCTGGGAAGCCGCAGCCCTTTCTGTTGTAGAATATGTAGCCACACAGTGAGAAATGTGGGGGCTCCCCATCTCTGCCAGCTCCCTGCCAGACAATCTGAGGTGACTAGAGGAATGTTTAGCTAAGCCTCCTGTCCCTCCATGGAAGGCAGAAAGGAAGCAGAGAAACTACAGCAGAAAATGATGGCACTGGAGCCTGCTAACACCAGAGACAGACAGACTGCCAGAGACCAGAACAAGAGTACAAACAACAAAACTCAGAGCCATATGACACCACCAGAAACCAGTGGTCCTACCACAGCAAGCCCTAGAGTTACTAACACCCATGAAGAGCAGGAAGATTTTAAATCTGAGGTGATGAAAATGATAGAAGCCTTGAAGGAGGAAAATGAATATCTCAAAGAAATACAGGAAAGTACATTCAAACAGATGAAGGAATTGAATAAATCCTATATAGAATTACAGGGAAATTCAATCAAACAGGAGAAAAAATGAATAAAACTAGTCAAGACCTAAAAAGGGAATTAGAAGCATCAAAGAAGACACAATCTGAGACAATCCTGGAGTTGGAAAACCTAGGGAAGAGAGCAAGAGCTGAAGACTCAAGCAACACCAACAGAATACAAGAGATAGATGAAAGAACCTCAAGTGTAGATGATACGGTTGAAGTTATCAATACATCAGTCAAAGAAAATGTTAAAACTAAAAAGTTCCTGGCACAAAACATGCAAGAAATCTAGGACACTATAAATAGGCCAAACCTAGGAATAATAGGAATAAAAGAAGGAAGAGACTCCAAGCTCCACAGCCCTGAAAACATTTCAATAAAATCATAGAAGAAAACTTCCCCAGCCTAAAGAAAGAAATGCCCATAAACATACAAGAAGCCTACAGAGCTCCAAATAGATTGGACCAGAAATGAAAATCCTCCCGCCACATAATAATCAAAGCACTCAGTGTACAGAACAAAGAAAGAATATTAAAAGCTGCAAGAGAAAAGGGCCAGGTTTCATATAAAGGCAAACCTATCAGAATTACACCTGACTTCTCAACAGAGACTATAAAAGCCAGAAGGTTCTAGACAGGTGTCACGCAGCCATCAAGAGACCACAGATGCCAACCCAGACTACTATACTCAACAAAACTTTCAATCACTATAGATGGAGAAAACAAGATATTCCATGACAAAACCAAGTTTAAACAGTACCTAGTCACAAATCCAGCCCTACAGAAGGTAATAGAATGAAAACTCCAACCCAAGGAGGCTAACTACACCCAGGGAAATATAGGAGGTAAATAACCCCACATTTGCACAACCAAAAGAAAGGACTCTCTCTCTCTCTCTCTCTCTCTCTCTCTCTCTCTCTCTCTCTCTCTCTATCTCTATCTCTATCTCTATCTCTATCTCTATCTCTATCTCTCTCCCCCACCACCACCACCAACATAAAAGAACAGGAACTAACAACCACTGATCATTAATATCTCTCAACATAAAATCCCCAATAAAAGACACAGGCTAACAGAATGGGTGTGAAAACAGGACCCATCATTGTGCTGCATACAAGAAACACATCTCAGCAATACCTCATTGCTGAGAGTAAAGGGCTAAGAGTAAATGGTTGGAAAAGGTATTCCAAGCATAAGAACCCAAGAATCAAGTTGGAGTAGCCATTCTAGTATCTAATAAAAGAAATGTTCAACCAAAACTAATCCAAAGAGATGGGAAAAATCACTTCATACTCATCAAAGGAAAAGTACACCAAGATGACATGTCAATCATGAACATCTATACCCCAAACACAGAAACACCCACATCTGTAAAAGAAACATTACTAAAGCTTAAATCACACATCAAACCCCACAGATTACTAGTGGGAGACTTCAACACCCCACTCTTACCAATAGACAGATCATCAAGACAGAAGTTAAATGAAGAAATAAACTAATAGATGTCATGAATCAAATGGACCTAACATGTGTCTACAGAACATTTCACCCAAACATGGAAGAATACACCTTCTTCTCAGCATTTTATGGAACTGTCTCCAAAACTGACCATATACTTGGCCAGAAAGCAAACTTCAACAGATACAAGAAGATTGAAATAACCCTTTGCATCTTATCAGACCACCATGGATTAAAACTGGAACTCAACAACAAAAGAAACAACAGAAAGCCTACAAACTCATGGAAACTGAAGAACTCCCTACTCAATGATCTCTAGGTCAGGTACAAAATAAAAAAAGAAATTAAAGTCTTCATAAAATTGAATGAAAATGAAGGTACAATGTACCAAAACTTATGGGCACAATGAAAGCAGTGCTAAGAAGAAAGTTCGTAGCACTAAGTACCTTCATAAAAAAAAAAATTGGAGAGATCTTATACTAGCAACTTAATAACACACCTGAAAGCTCTAGAACAAAAAGAAGCAGAAACACCCAAGAGGAATAGATGGCTGGAAATAATCAAACTCAGGGCTGAAATCAATAAATTAGAAACAAAGAGAACAATTCAAAGAATCAATGAAACCATGAGCTAGTTCTTTGAGAAAATAAAAAAGACAAACCCTTAGGCAAACTAACTAAAAGGCAGAGGTAGCATACTCAAATAAACAAAATTAGAAATGAAATGGGAAATGTAAGGACAGATACCAAGGAAATTCAAAGAAGCATTAGGTCTTACTTCACAAGCCTATATGCCCCAAAATTTGAAAATCTAAATGAAATGGACAATTTTCTTGATAGCTACCAATTACCAAAATTGAATCAAGATCAGGTAAACAGATTAAATAGTCCTGTATCTCCTAAGGAAATAGAACCAGTCATCAAAATTCTCCCAACCCCCTCCCCCAAAATAATAATAATAATAAGTGCAAAATTCTACCAGATCTCCAAAGAAGAGCTAATACCAATTCTCATCAGACTACTCCACAATATAGAAATGGAAAGAACATTACCAAACTCATTCTATGAGGCCACAGTCATCTTGATGCCTAAAGCACACAAAGATCCAGCAAAGAAAGAGAATTTCAGACCAATTTCCCTCATGAACATTGACGCAAAAATACTCACAAACTGAATCAAAGAACACATGAAAAATATCATTTACCATGACCAAGCAGCCTTCATCCCAGGCATGCAGGAGTGGTTCAATATATGAAAATCCATCAATGTAATCTACCATATAAATAAACTGGAAGAAAAACCACATGATCATCTCCTTAGATGCTGAAAAAGCGTTTGACAAAATCCAACACCTTTTCATGTAAAAAGTCTTGGAGACATCATGAATACCAGGCACATATCCAGACTTTTACATGGGTGCTAGGGTTGAACTTGGGATCTTGTGCTTGAGCCGTGTCCCAAGCGGTGCCTACTGCCCACCTATCTCCATTTCTCATGTGTTGATTCTCTGAGCAGCATTTGCCTGATGGTGGTGAAAGGACTGCCTGCCCTGCTAATCTGGAGCAAGCTCATGAGCTATCTCATGGTACTTGATTGAGAAATGGGATTTACCACATTATTTCCAGGTCTATTCCTTCCTGAGTACCTGATTTAGGACACTGAGCAGTAAATGGATGTTAATATTTTCCACAACTGTTATTTGAAATGTGGGGGTTTTTTTGTCTTTGCAAGTAACAGTTGTGGAAAATATTGACACCCCACACCATGTCTCCCTGCTTCTAAATTCCCATCCATTTTTATTGGCCTGTGCAAATGGAGAAGCAGTCAGGGCCAGCCTGTCCACAACTGACTCCCAGTTACATAGTCATGCTACCACAGAGGAGCAGGCAGGCTGCCACCAGCATCATGAAACCTCCCAGCCAAATCAGGAAGGTGCTAAACAACCTCGTTAGCCTAAACAGACTTAAAACACAGGGAATGATAGACCTTTAATTCCAAAGGTACACGTCTTCAACAAATGTTGGTGGCCTAACTGGCTGTCTACATGTAGACAAATGCAAATAGACCCTTATTTATCACCCTACACAAAACTAAAGTCCAAGTGGATCACAGACCTCAAAATACAACCAGACACACTAAATCTATTAGAAGAGAAATTGGGGAAGAGCCTTGGACTTGTTGGCACAGGAAACAACTTCCTGAACAGAACAGCAACAGCCCAGGCTTTAAGATAAACAATTAGTAAGTGGGGCCTCTTAAAACTGAAAAGCTTCTGTAAGGCAAAGGACACTGTCAATACAACAAAATGGCAGTCTACAGATTGGGAAAAGATCTTCACAAACCCTACATCTGACAAGGGACTAATACCCAAAACATATAAAGAACTCAAAAAATTAAATACCAACAAACAAAGTAATGAAATCAAAGGTTAGGTGCAGAGCTAAGCAGAGAGTTTGCAACACAACAATCTTGAATGGCTGAGAGGCACTTAAAGAATTATTAATCGATCATCTTCATCAGGGAAATGCAAATCAAAACCATCCTGAGATTCCATCTTACACCCATCATAATGGATAAGATCAAAAACTCAAGTGACAGTACAGGCTAGTAAGGATGTGGAGAAAGGGGAACACGACTTCATTGCTGGTGGGAGTGCAAACTTGTACAACCACTTTGAACATCAATCTGGTGCTTTCTCAGACAACTGGAAATAGTTCTGCTTTAAAACACAGCTATATCACTCCTGGGCATATATCCAAAAGGCGCTCCACCATACAGCAAGGACATTTTCTCAGCTATGTACATAGCAGCTTTATTTGTAATAGCCAGAATCTAGAAACAAGCTAGATTTCCCTCAACCAAAGGATGGATAAAGAAATTGTGGTACATTTACACAATGGAATATTACCCTTCTGGACCACTGTATTCGTGAGTTTACAGCGGTTGCAGCTGCATGTGCAAGACCTGCAGAAGACCCAGCCAGGCAGCACTCCAGGACAGTTGATAGCTGCTAAGGGATGGAGATTCAGCTTGCTTTAGGGTTGTAGTTCCTCCTCATCGCCCACACTTCAGCGGATGACCCCGCCCACCTGTGGGTATGTGTAGCATTAATTAGACTCAGTGGGATGGACATATGACATTGGGAGGGAGATGTGGGGGAAGAGATCCAGGGCAGCTTGAAGTGGGGGAGGGGGTGCATGCTATTGAATTTTGTATGAAATTCTCAAAGAATAAATATTTCAGAAAACATTTATTTTTTTAATTATTTTTTTTCAATTATGGCAGGATAGTGCTGGTGCCCAAGAAGGGCCAAGGTACTGAATCCTTCTAGAGCTGAAGTTGTGGTGGTTGTGAGCCGCCTGATGTGGGGTTGGTAACTGAACATGACTGAAATATTTATTCATTGGGGTTGAAAAGATGCTCAGGGGTTAAGAGCACATGCGGCTCTTGCATGAGACCCATGTTCATGAAAACATACCCCACTTCATAGGATGTATTCACATTCTGCAGTCTATTTTTGAGGCTTGGTAGGCCAAGGCCATGGCATTCTGCCTAACTCATAGCACAGCTAAGTCCTGCAGCTAACTGGACCGCAGCCCCAGGGACTAACTCTATATACTGCTGGGTTGGCGCCCAGTGGCGTGTCTTCCCAGGGAGGAGGTCACTAGCCCCTCTGGGAGCTGAATGATGACAGAAGAGGATGCTTGTTGGTATGTTTGGATCCCAAGCCACCCACATTTGTTAAGGAGTTTAACTATGGCCACTGTAAGTATATGTAACTGGCCATCCGCAGGTGAGGCCACTGGTGGTTGGAAAGGGTTTTCAACTGTAATTTCTCTTTTTATTACAATTTATTGATTTATTCCAGGGAAAGGTACACAAATCAGGGTGTGCATTGTGAGTGACAAAGGACAACAGTAAGAGCCCATTCCCTCCTTCTATCCTGGTCCTGACAATTAGACGCCAGTCTTGGCAGCACTTGACCTTTATTCAATGAGCAGTCTCACCGGCTCCCCATAGTGCTTTCAATGTCTGCTGATACTTTCTATGTCAGGACAGCACCCTGTACCGTGTGATTCCTGACTCGGTGCATGTACTCCTGTAGCACACACATACATGTTAATGTGAGAAACAGACAATGACCCTCTGCATAAACCACGCCAGGCACCACTGTTGTGTGGAGTGTTTCTTTATTCTGCCTTCCTCCACTTTGGATTTCAGCGTAAAGCCTCATTAAGGCATCTTTAAAGAACCTACGCAGCACCCACAAAGACTGAACCAACGGCCTCAGTGGTCGGGGTCCCTGTTCTCGGCAATATTTGTTTTACCTGTGATCTGTTCAATTGTAAAGCCCAAGGCTGTAGGGATGGTTTCCGGAGACTTCACCACACTAACACATTTTAAAATCTCTGTAAATCAAATGGATATTTTAGAAGGAAAATGTTAACAATGTATTTCTTTGAAAAATAAAAGTACTGTGCTTATGTGCATGTCTTTTTCTAGGATTGTATGTGACTTGTGTTTTCTTTCATAATATCTATGTTCAGAAGTTGCATTCCATTTTGTTTTGCTTTGATTTGTTAGGAGTAGACCAGGACCTCATTCATGCTGGCTGAGCATTCCCCAACCCCAAGCCACACCCCTAACCTTACTATCTTTGGTTTGAAAGCTTTCTTTGGTAAATCTGAATGAATCTCACAAGCAGTTAAAAAAAAAGGCCAAGAACACAACTGTGGATTTTTTTTTGTACCATTGGAACACAGAGCCCATGTAACTGTAGAGATAGCTCAGAAAATTCTGGACCAAAAATACAGAATCCGTTCCCCCTTTAAGCCATGCAAGTCCAGATGTCTGCACACATCCTTTTGGCAGCTGTTGTTTTCACTGGTTCCAGAATCTCCACAGCTGCCCACTGAGGTTGCACGTACCCTTTGCAAATAGGACAGAGCAAAACCTTTCCCCAGAGAGGACAGCCCCTAGTCAAGAAGGCCAGGAGAATAAGGGCTTGGAACTCTGGCCTTCTCGGCACATGTGTGTGCAACTCTGTATTATCCGGTCCCAACCCTGACCATCAAAAGTTGCTATAAACTCCCCACAGCGCAGTGCAGCGGGCCTCCCTCAAGATAAATTCACTCTGGGTGGAATGCACTGATATTGAAAAATAGTACTAATATCAAAGGATTTTACACCACTTTATTTGTTAGTTTTATGGTCCTTCAGGCTTTTTGTGGGATTTGTTTTTCATTTTACTTCTGTAAGTCTGCCAATGCTTTAAAGCAATATTTCAATCAAGGGAAAGAAAAAAATAGTCTTCCTAGCAAAAACTCCAGTGGTCTCCATCTTTCTTTCCTAGGTTTTGGGAACTCCTCCCCAGTGCCCTTTAAGTGCAAACTGAATATTCAAACTACTGGTTAAAGGTCCTCTAGTGTTCAAAAGAAACCCAATTCCGTTGCAAAGTTTGAAAATGATGACTGCACCCCAGCAACAGTGCTGGACAAGTCACATATGGAAATGTTTCAAGTTCTTGAGATCATAGTAACACCAGAAGTATTTTCAACCTGCAGTGGCCCGAAAGGACCCTCGTTGGTCCAAACTCATAGGATAGTGGAAGAAACTGAGGTCAGAGCCAGGTGCAACCACACACAGGGTTACAAGTGAGCAAGTATTAATATCTGTTGCTTCCCAGCAAGAAAACTCAGCAACATGACAACTTTTAATATCCACATTTCCAAAATGCATTTCTTCATTTATCCCTGCTTCATTTCAAAACGTAGCAAATAGATGTATGAGCTACCACACGCTATCACTAAACGATGAAATTCAGAGCTTCCTACTGTTCAAGCAGGAAGAGAACCCACTGTGCTCCAGAGTTCTCACCCACTTGTGAGGAGACATCAGTATTTCTTAAGTAGGATTATTTCAAGTAGGCATGTCCTAATGGAACCTCATAGGGAAAAACAACACAGAATCCATTTTGAAAGGACGATGCCAAGTCCAAAGACACGAGCTTCCGCATCTAAACTGACTCATTCGGTCAGTTTGCACATTAGCACATGAACTAACTCGATGGCTGCTTCAGCTGGCATTGAACATGAAATCACCGATTTTGTGAAATGAGAGGTTGAAAACTCTTTGCTTTGTTTCCTCTCCTCAGTTTTCAGAGCTGCCTCTTTTGCACTAAGCTGCAATATCTGCGCCCAGTAGTTTCAAGGATAATAATCTGTCTCACACACATACGGAGGTGGGGGAGAGAGATGGAAGTTGAGAGAGAGGAGGGGGAGGGAGGGGAAGAAAAAGAAGGGAGGGAGGGAGGGAGAGGGGGGAGAGAGATGGAAGAAGGAGAGAGAGAGAAGGGAAGGAGGAAGAGAAAAGGTAGGAACAAGGGAGGGGAGAGAGAAAAGGGAGAGAGGGAGGGGGAGAGAGAGGAGGAGGAGGGGGGAGAGAGAGAGGAGGGAAGGAGGGAGGGAGGAGGAGGGGGGAGAGTAAGAGAAGGGAGGGATGGAAAGAATCAAAACTTGAAACTTGGGTGACTCCTTTGTTCCATGTGCTAGCTCATGACATCACCTTACTTTGTGAAACTCTGTCCACTCTAGACTGTTCCCTCCATCCTGTTCTTTCCTGGAGGTGGAGACTCCATTGGTGCACAAGCTGGCCCTAAGGCCAAGACTCAGTCACACTGATGCCATCTGTCATAGGCCAGGCATGCCCAAGGCTTTCTCGCTCACTGAACAATCTCCTCCAAGCTCCTGGCGCAGTCTAGAGCAGTGGTTCTCAGCCTCCCTAATGCTGCGACCCTTTAATACAGTTCCTCATGCTCTGGTGACCCCCAACCATAAAATTATTTTCATTGCCCCTTTATAACTGTAATTTTGCTACTGTTATGAATCATAACATAAACATGTGTGTTTTCCGATGGTCTTAGGTGACCCTTGAGGAAGGGTCGTTCAACACCCTCCCCCCTGCAGCCCCCCTCATCAAGAGGTTGTGACCCACAGTTGAGACCTGACGGTCCAGGGATGCTGGCTGTCAGCAGTGAAGAGAATCATACACCGTCACACCCTGGAGAGACATCAAAGCAGGGAACAGGTGGAAGGCCACTGAGAAGGGGCAGAGCCGGCCTCTTGGAGGCTAGAGGGATGGTCTCAGGAATGCTCACTCAGAGGAAGGGACAGGTAAGCTGAAATCCAGAGGTCTGGGGAGGTCAGGGCCGCCTTGGGACTGCTTTCTCTGACAGCCCTGTGAGACTTCAGAAGCACCCACTGCTCACACTCACACACTGTGTCTCTGCATGTGTGTATGTGTATCTGTGAGTCTCCATATCTCTTTGCATGTGTATATGTGTCTCCGTGTGTGTGTATCTGTCAGTCTCTGTGTATGTGTGTTTCTGTGTGTGTATCTGTGTATCTGAGTCTTTCTTTGCATGTGTGTGTGTATCTGTAAGTCTCTCTCTCTTTGACTGTGTATGTATATCTGTGAGTGTGTGTGTGTGTGTGTGTGTGTGTGTGTGTGTGTGTGTGTGTGTGTGAGGAGCCCCATGCACTATCACTGATGTGGGGCTCAGGAAGTAGTCTAGGCTAAATACCCAACAGGCCCCAGGCATCCAACTACCTCTGCCTCCCCAGTGCCAGAATTTCGAGTGAGTGCCACCACGCCAGACTCTTTATATGATGCTGGAGGATCAAACTGTATTAACCGCTCCGTCTGCTTGGCCTCTAACTATCCATTTCCCTTCCTGTTCATCATCCATCTAAAAGGATTTCAAACCCCTGAGCTTCCTGAATTACTGGGGTCTCCTTTAAATACAGCACCTCACCCCTCCAACTGGGCTAGTGGAGCAGAAATCCAAGGAAGATACATGTCTGCCCAGAGCACAAGTGCTCACACACAGGAGTGCCTGGCCATGCTTGTTCTGACGCTCCCTGAGCTTGGGATGTTCTGGTCCTCTGCTGGAAGCTAGGGTTTCCACAGGATAGGGGCATCACTGTATCATATGACTCATCAATTTTCCACTGGTCTTACATGCCTCAGAAAACTCAAGTTTGCCTTCGTGCCGATCCCACACGCGCTCGTGCACACACACAAACCCACCCACCTCCTTTGTGACGCATCTGATGTCCCCTAAGGAATCCAATGGAAGAATGTGCACTCCCTGGCTGCATTGGTGTCCGTGGAAGGAGGACGCCATCATCACGCAGTGTGCACCCTCACCCCACCGCTGGTGAGGCTGCACCTTGGAGACAGAAATTCACGGTAACTATGAATGTTCCTTCTGGCCATGGGCCAAGGTTGTGAGTTGATGAAACCCATTGCAACAACTCAGTGACAAGCAAGTAAACGGGCCACTTCCCAAACGGCTCACATCTGTCAGAAACAGGTATGTTGCATCAGGGCCACCCAGAACCCGCTCTTTTCCCAACCACATGTGAGCCCAAGGGCCTTTCTTGAGTCATTCTCCAGATGAGCTCAGTAGAGCTCAGGCTAACCGAAGCCAGGATCTCTTTCCCGCCATTTCCTGCGCCCAGAACCTGTGCACAGGTGAGAGTCAAGGTCATCAACAGTTTATACCCGAGGAAACAAAGGCGCAAAGAACTGACATCGCTAAACCAAGACAATCTAGCCAGCGAGGAGGAGGAGCTGTGTCCAGAGACGTAGATGCCACACAAAGTAAGATACAAAAGTTCTGCCCTCCAGGAAAAATGAGGACTTCCTCTGCAGGTGTCACTGAGGACTAGAAACCGAAGTGGTCGAGCTGATACGGGGAGAGATATTTTCATGTCTACTTGCGTTTTCGTGCACAGGAAAGGATGTATAGCGAAGGAAGTGGGAGCCGAGATTAAATAACACTAAATGTCCACAATTCGTAACTGCTAGATACTACGTTGGTACACTGGCTCTGATCACCCTGTAGTTTGCAGGGCAACAGGGCTGTTGCCAGGACCTCCGGGGTATCAAGCCTGGTCTATCAGTGACCTTCCAGGAGCCGGAGCTGCCAGAGTCTTTGCCGCTGAGTTGGTAACACCACTCAGAGGAAAGACATAGCCCAGGCAGACATCTTTATTCTGTTTTGTGGTGTGTGACATTGGATTCCTTCCCCGAGAACTTCTGGGCTTTCTTTAAATTTTTATTAATTTATTCAGATTACAACTCAATTGCCATCCCATCACTTGTATCCTCCCTCCCGCTTTCACCCTATTCCCCTCCCCTAGGTCAATGACCGAGAGAACTTCTGAATGAGACAAAAGTTTGTCTTTATCTAGAGAGGCAATGTCAAGAAATCATATTCTGGGGGTGAACATCAATTAACTTAAGTAGCACACTAGGCTCTTGCTAGTTTTGAGAGAAAAGGGAGTGGAAAGCAGAAACAAACACATATGCTCTCTCCTTGTCCCTCAGCCACACCTGGGGCTCACAGGAGCCTAGAGGGGGCCTCAGGGGACGTACAGTGGGCAGCCATGAACGCCTGGACCAATCTGCCTCCTGAAAGCTCGTGTTCAGAGGAGCCCTCGGTGACCTTGCTTGGCACAGGTCAATAGAAGTAGAATGTGAGCCACACAGCTTATTTAAAATATGCCGCTTCACTTGATGGCCTATGACCATATAGTGGGGGAGGAGGCTCCCTCCTCAGTCACAGACCTAGGGGAGGGGAATAGGGTGAAAGCGGGAGGGAGGGAGGAACGGGTGGATGCAAGTGAGGGGGAAACAATTAAGATTTAATCTGAATAAGTTAATTAAATATGTCACTTTAGAATTTCTGATGACAATGGTGGAGAAGGTCCAGAAAATGAAGGAAGGAGAAAATTGTATTCTACTAGTTTATATATAAATATTATTTCAGTAGGAAAAGGCTAGGACACTTTATATTCTCCCGATTACATTGTGTGTTTCTGACTCATAGATATCCATTTGGACTTAGTTAACTACTTTACCTGATGCCTTCTGTGTGGCGCATCCACCTCTTAAGATGATGGAAGTAGGACCCAGTGCCTCCCCCCATGATGGGTTCCTGTAAGATGTTTTAAATACACACTGGGAATCATCCATCTCTCTTCTATGCAAGCCCAATCAGGCCAGCTGTGCATTTGTTTGCTTATTAAATGTGCATGTGTGTGTGATGGATGTGCGTGTGTGATGGATGTGCGTGTGTGTGATAGGTGTGTGTGTGTATGTGTGTGTGTGTAGTGCATGTGTCAGGGTGTGCATGTGTGTACATAGTACGTGTGTGTATGTGTATGGTGTATGTGTATGATAGATGTGTGTGTGTGTCATGCATGTGTCAGATGGACGTGCATATGTGTACATGGTACATGTGTGTGATAGGTGTATGTGTGTGTGTAGTGCATGTGTCAGATGGATGTGCCTGCATGTACATGGTGCATGTGTGTGATAGATGTGTGTGTGTGTGTGTGTGTGTGTGTGGTGCATGTGTCAGATCGATGTACATGTGTGTACATAGTACAAGTGTGTGATAGATGTGCCTGTGTGTATATGGTATATGTGTGTGATAGATGTGTGTGTTGTGCATGCGTGTGTGTGTGTGTGTGTGTGTGTGTGTGTGTGTGTGTGTATTGTGCATGTGTGTGATAGAAATGCATATGTGTACATGGTGCATGGGTGCACTCACCCAGCCTGCACGGGTGGAGGCCAGAGTTGACAGGTGACTTCCTCAATTGTTCTCTGTTCTATCTTTTGAAACTGAGTATCTTACTGATCCTGGAGTTACTATTTCAGCTAAACTGTCTGGCCAAGCAAGCCCCAGGGATCCGTTTGTCTCCTCAGTGTCACACTGGAGTTACAGGTGCAGTCAGTGCCACACCTGGTCTTTTACATGGGTGCTGGAGTTGCCATACATGTGCACACCACACACACACACACACACACACACACCATGCACACACCCACTGAGCAATCTTCTAACCCCACCCTGAACCCTTCCAGAGACTTACACCCATCGATACACCCAGTGCCAACCTCATCCCCAGTGATTCATTCTTATGCAAAGCTCCAGGGCCCACAGCTTGAAATGGGTATCACCTCTAGCAAAGCATCCGTCCTTCCTTCTGGGCCTCCATCACAGAGCCAGGCTAAGCATGGCCTGGAAGTCAACCCTCCAGGCCCCGCTGAGCACAGCGAATTTGCCCAGGAGCACAAGGCTCAACACATCTTCATCCCGCACCCTCAACTACTGCAGAGGTCAGAGGCATGTGAGACCTCCTGCCTGCTGCCATTCCAAGGCCATTCAGAGGCCCCAGGACGGTGTTGTCACTGCTCTCGGCAAAGACAGTCTCCAGTCCCAAGGCTCTGTACGGTCGCATTCATTGCTGTTGGCATCACCTCTTCCCACTCTTTGTTGGATCTATTGCTAGAACTGAAAGCTGCTGGTACTTGGTTGGTTGGAGCCCTTCCCAATGGAGGCTTAGAAGATCACTGGACACTGGAAGCTAAGAAAACAGGCAGAAAGACACTGAAAGTCCTAGGATCTCAAGAAGCAGCTCAAAGGCTTGAGATTTCCCTTTAAAGAAAGCACAAGGTTCTAAACATTAGGTAAAGGACATGTCCTGTGTGGATGTCCCACAGAGCCACACAAGCCAGAACACCCTTAGGGGTCTTTACTCCATCAGTGTTATTTATTAGTGAAACCCCGTGTTGGTCAGCTTTCCATCAATATAATAAACATCTGAGCTAATTAGCTTACAAAGTGGAAAGGCTCACTTGGGTCCGCAGTGTTACAGGTTCCAGTCCACAGGGGATAGACTTGTGGCTTTGGGGTTCCCTGTGGAGAGTAGCTAGCTCATCGTGGTGGCTTCTGGTACCACAGCTAGGAGCCGAGAGAGAGAGAGAAAGAGGAAGATGCTGGGGTCCTCCCACACACTTAGAGGGTATACCCCCAGCAGCCACAGTACTCCTCATATGCCCCACTTCCCAATTCCTACAACCTCCCAATAGTACCAAGCCAGCTCAAACCTTTACCACATATGGCTTGGGGCGAGGGCCTCCCAGATCCAAACTGCAACATCCCCAGAACCCACCTGACTTTCCAGCAGTGACTAGATCTCTGTGCAGTTCACATGACCAGATTAGAGATTAACTATAGTCTCCATTTAATTCTTTTGTCTTGACTAACAGTGGAAATTGCTAGAGGCACTTATTTGTGGTAAATCATTTTGCCTTTTATATGGCTACCATATTCTTCAACTTTCCAGGAAACTGAAAATCACTGTGCGTTTGAGGGAGGTGGGCCATGGATACAGGAGACAGTCAGGTGGGCGGGAGAAGGGCTACTTAGAATCCAAGGAAAGCAGTGACCCCATCTCGAAGTCATGCCCACGCAGTCTTAACTGAGTATTGTCTGCGAAGCTGCCTCCACATATGTAAAATGCCGAAGATTATGTTCAAATTTGAAAATACATTCAGGATAGTCAGATTTAAGAAGGACTATCGGCATTCACACTTGTCACAGGAGGAGCCACAGGGAAATTCGGTGGATCAGTCGCACACTCGAGCCACTGCTCTTAGGGAAACCCTCTTCTGTATCAGCTCGTGGAGGTGAACACGCAGCGATGCCAGGAACAAAGACAGTGATGAATAATTCCCTAAGGGACAAAGGGCTGTAAAGCCTTGACAGTGGGGGGGGGGGGGCTGGGGAACAGCTCAGATGGTAAAGCGCTTGCCTTGCAAGCGTGGGGATCTAGGCTCAATCCCACAGAACCCACGAAAAAGTGCCAGGCATGGTGGTGACCTCAGTGTTGAGAGGACACAGACAGGAAGATCTTTGGAGCTTGTTGGCTAGCCAGCCTAGACTACTCAGCAAGCTCTCGGCCAATGCAAGACTGCCTCAAAGGGAAAGGTAGACAGCGCTTGAGAAAAAATGCATGATGGCCTTTAAACACACACACACACATTCACACACACACACATTCACACACACATGCACATGCACACACACCACACACACACAGATACACACACATACTACACCACACACATACATACACCTGTTCACTCACACGCACAGACCTCCACACAAATACAAGGGTCTTGACAAGAGCCATCTGTGTCTGATTTGTGGTTTCTGTTGTCCTGACAGGGGCTTTTCTGTGACTGCAGACACTGGGGGATTTAAAGATGGTTCCTGGTTCTCCAGAGATGTCCTAGAAAGTTACAGTATTTTTACCACAGCCTTGGTTCCTTCTTGAACAGCCCGCATTGCTGTCTACCCTGGCTCCTCCCTTTTTATCTGTCCATGTGGGGTTGGAGGTGGGAACAGAACAGTCCAGGCAATCAATCAAGCGACACACCAGTCCATGTCACCTTGGGCCTAAGTCTCTGAACAGCTTGCACAGACATTGAAATAAACTTGTCAACTGACCAGAGACATGACACCTTCTGAAGGTCCCCACTTGTTGCCAGTCACCCTCATATTCACTGGAGACACACACTCCTCATATTCATTGGAGACAGGCAACATTAGCACACCCTGCACCCTAAGAATGCCAAGGGTATGGCTGTCATTTCTACCCCAGCACAAGTGAATTCTTTCACTAAAGGATTCAGTACCATGCCTGTGCCCCACTTCCCCCAGTCGGAGAGGAGAGCCAGGACTCAAAGCCAAAGCAGCCATCTTGCTCCTCTCCTGACCGCCTATGTGAGGTGACACTTGTATCCACAAAAATCAGCAGAAACCCCAAGTGTGCCTCCCAGGGGAAAGGAGAGGCCATGGCAGCTGGGCCCTTGCAGTCGCTCCTGAGAACTAACTCTCTTGCTCCCTCTAAGTCTGTACAGCCCTTTGGCATGAGCCCTGTGCTCCAGAAGCCGAGCAACAGGCCCATAAGCTCATCAAAACGTGGCATTAAAACTGACTGAGTTCCGCCCTGCTGGCATGCAGAGCTCAGCACTGAGAGGGTGCGGGACATCACAGATCCCGTCTGTCCCTAACGGTTTGGAAGCTGGACTGTCCGTGCTGGGCCCCAGTGCATCATGGAGACCAAATGTGTTGGAGACATGCAACGGCTATGAGATCACTGTGAGGTGAGGTCATTGTCACTTCAGGAGATGAAGGCAGGACCACCCCCTCCAGGGCACCCTGAGTGTCCCTGTCATGCCTCAGTGTTCTGTGGGGCTCCTTCCCAGATGATTGGTTTTTTAGGAGGCCTGAGGAGGCCACATCTGTACAGCAGCCCTAGGCTAAAGAATCCCAGGACGGCCTCTGAGCTGTAATTTTGTTAAAGGATTTGGGGAGGGGGGCCTGGAGAGATGACTTTGTGGGTAAAGTGCTTGTTAAGCAACTGTGAGGACCTAAGCCTAACCCCCCAACCCCCTAACCCCCTTGCTGAAAAACTAGGCAGTTTTGCACATTTCAACCCCAATTTCAGAGCAGTAGAGACAGATATATCAGTCCCTGGGCCAGCCAGATTAATCAATTCATAAACCCAAAATATAGTGAACGAACAGCCCTCTAGAACACACACACACACACACACACACACACACACACACACACATACACACACACGCACACACTTTTCAATAAAAGAGAAAATCTCAGGAGATGTACACTTCAGCTAAGGACACACAAGCCAGACCCTGACAATTGTCTGAGTTACTGCAGTACAGGGGGTTAAACAAATTCCCTGCATTTGGTCCAACCTCTCTGGGCAGCTGGCACCACAAAGGGGGCCTCCTAGTGTCTCTACTGGACACTGCTGAAAGGGCCACTCAGCACACCCACATCTCCCAGCCATGGTCTGGTCTCTGGGGAATAAGCCTCAGTGGAACCAATTTTCCAAAGTGCTGTATAATTAATGCCTCCCAGAAGCAAATCTCCCCTCGTCACCAGGAAGGAAAAACAGTAGCATTCCTGTAACTATTTCCTAACTTGTGCAGAGCAGGCTCATTTTGAAACCAATTCAATGCGCTGACCTGCAGGCCTCATACAGAGACTGCTGTTTGCCAGGGTGGCTCGTCAAGGGCCCTTTAGGCACGTTGTGGCTTTGTGTGTGTGTGTGTGTGTGTGTGTGTGTGTGTGTGTGTGTGTGTGTGTGTGAGAGAGTCTACCAGAAGGAGTTCTGCTATTCATAGAATATTTTGGGTGGGCTTGATGTTTTGTTGTTTTGCTCTATTTTGTTCTGTTTTCCTGTGCAATTTTGTGAAAGATTGACTGACTTCGTTCATGAAGACTTATTCGTTGGCCTACTATTTTTTGGTCCCCTGACATGACAGTTGGGCAAATCCTTGTCGGGGGAGAGGTATGGTGCTAAAATAGTGAGATACAGCTGTTAAATATGATTTATAATCGATGCTGTGCCAAAAACAGAAACAGAAGGGACTAATGTTGTAGGGGACGATTTTGGAGGCATAGGGCTTTGCTTGTGCAAATGTCCTGGGGCAGGACTGAGTGGGGCTGAGCTGGCAATGTTGAGACCTCTGGAAGCAATGGCGCTGCAGGGCGGTGATGGGGCCCAGGCAGGTAGCTCTGCCCTGAAGGTGGCGCCTCCTCGATGTGCTCCAGTCAGCAGTGCGCTGCAGCACATCTCCCCCATCTCCACCTCCCAGGGCTACTACTGTCCTGAGACTTCAAAGAAAAGTAGCACCCTCTGGCCACCCTCGGCTTTGTTCCAGCAGCTTCCATGGCCACGAAGAGGCAGGCTTCATAAAGCAAGGGTGGGTGGTGTGCCCGGGGAGAGCGTGTTCTTCCCACCCCGTGGAGCCCGCCGGGGGCGGCTGCTCTCAGTACACCGCCTCCTCGGTCGTTGGTAATAATTGTTGCATTAATTGGTGCTGTCCGGACCAGAGAGAACGTAAAAGATCCCACTGTGTCCAATAATTAATGTTTTTTTCTCCCCTCACTGCAACGCCATTAATAAGGGGCTCTTCCAAGAAGCGGGTAATTGGCCGGCTGGGCGTCATTAGAGTATTTATAGATAAGCTTGGGTCTAGAGACAGAGAGGAAGGCAGACTGTGTTTATTTAGACACTATTATCTATCGCTAATGTGCTATCTGCGTGCCAATCGTTGCCTTTCTCTGGGCTCTAATGACACAGAGCGCACTCACAGTGTGACTCCTGTGACCTGCAAGTCGCCTTTGTCTCCACTCTCCACAGCCGGGCTGAGAGGGGGACGGAGGGAGGGCTGGCACACAGCGGCTCCCACTGCTCTCATCCCTTCCTGGTGAACCTCTCCTTCCCTCTGAGAAATTTAGAATGAGAATCTTGAAGTACCAGAAAGACAGTTTCTCCTAATTAAACCTCGGAGGAGGGGACTTCATGAGCTTTGTGATTAGCTGAAAGTGTAAATCTCACTGCTTTGTAGGAGCAGGGAGGAAGAGGCAGCTTGGATTGGAAAGTGCCTCTCAGTGGCCTCCAGCAGTGAGAGACTGGAGCAAGCCGACCAAGTGGGTGGATACTCACCACACACACACACACACACACACACATGCACACACATGAGCGTGTGCCTACACACAGACAAATGCACACAAGTATACAGAGACATACAAACATACCACACACAGAAGCACACATGCATATTTGTACATATATATGTACATACATGCATATACACAGAAACACACACATACATACCTATACACACACACACACACACACACACACACACACACACACACATCACTGACAGAGTAGTTTCCTGGACGCTGGGGGTGAGGCACAATGGCACTCAGGGTTGCGTCTTCTCTCCAAAGCCTCTAACCTAACCACGTTCTGCTAGAATTTTCAGAAGTGGTCTTATACACTGTATTTATTCCTTAGTTTATTATTGTTGTCATTCTGTGTGCAACTTTATGGTGTATAGGCCTGAGTGTGGACATGTGCCTGCTACAGTGCATGTAGTTGCCAAGGAACAACTCTTCCCCCCTTTTTACTTTGAAGAATCCACCCTCTCCTATACTCTGGGTTCTCGGGCTCAAACTGAAGTCATCAGGCTTTTGTGGCAAGTGGTTTCCCCCACTAAGCAGTCTCACCAGCCCAATCTCCATGAGATATATATATATATATATATATATATATATATATATATATATATATATATATTAGGCAAATGGCTAATATACAAGTGATGTGTATTGCACACAATAAAAAGAAACAATCACCAGAAGAATAGAATTTATACTGAGTCTAAAAGTCATTTTTAAAAGATTAAAAAGAGCTGGGCATGATGGCACAGCTGTCTGGAATTAAGGATAGATAGATGATAGATAGATAGATAGATAGATAGATAGATAGATAGATAGATAGGTAGATGAGCTTTGTTGACATCTAATATTAGAGTTAAATCAAAGCACCCTGTAAATTATCCCTTTGGTTAACCATATCACTCTGAGATTACTTTTTTTTTTTTTTTAGTGCTGAAATTAGTGCTGGAAGATGCTCAGCCTGCAAACTGTTTGATGCCTGAGGACCAGAGTTGGGACCTCGTCACCCACACACACCGCTGGATGTGGTAGCACACACCAGTTCTAGCACTGGGGAGGTGGAGACAGGGGCATTGCTGGGAACTGCTGGCCACCTAGTCTGGCTGAATATATGAGCTCAAGATTCAGTGAAACACTTTGACTCAAAAGCAGTATGGGGGAGAGTAATGGAAAAGACACACACAGGTCAACACTTGGTGCAGCGATCTCTTAAGAAAATCTCGCTGAGAGAGAGCTGGTGTTCCATAAAGCTGCAGGGTGACTTGATCCTTTTTAGTTGCTTACCACCTGACTTGATCTTAAAGTCAGTCTTCCCTTGTGTTTGCTTTGACTTTTCCTTTAATTCTCTGTCTGTCTGTCTGTCTGTCTGTGTTGTGCTGTATGCCTGTCAATGCACATGTGTGTGCACATGTGGAGGTCAGAGGTCAGTGTTGGGTGCCTACCTCTGTTGCTCTCCACCTTATTTTTTTGAGCAAGGTCTCTTACTCAACTCTAAGCTCAACCGTTCTGCTAAGCAGGCTGGCCAGCAAACCACTAGTATTTGCCTGTCTCTGTCCCTCCAGCATTAGGGTTACAGACATCCACCACTATCCCCGGATTTTTCATGAGAGCTAGGGATCCAAACTCGAGACCTCAAACTTGCACCGCCAGCATTTTACCCACAGAGCTCTCTCCCCAAGCTTGGCTTTCCTTTTGTGTGGGTGGGTGCATGTTCATGTGGGCTCCTTCATGGTGTCATTCCTTGGCTGCCCACCACTTTTGCCCGTGTGTGTCTGTGTGTGTGTGTGTGTGTGTGTGTGTGTGTGTGTGTGTCTGTGTGTGTGTGTGTGTGTTTGTGTGTGTGTGTGTGTGTGTGTGTGTGTGTGTGTGTGTGTGTGAGAGAGAGAGAGAGAGAGAGAGAGAGAGAGAGAGAGAGAGAGAGAGAGAGAGAGAGATGGTTTATAGCTCACCAATTGGTTAGGCCGTCTAGCCAGTGAGCCCTCTTTCTACTTCTCAACAAATGAAATATCAGGCAACACAACTACACTTTTAACATGAATTCTGGGCATCTGCAACTCGGCTCTGCAAGCACTGTGTGGAGCAAAAGGTGTGGGAACCTATGCTCAGGGACTGCTCTGTGTCATGTGGTGTCACGTGGTGCGGTGGGGAAGGAACACAGGGGACCTCGTGACCCAGTTCCTGCCCCTGAGATGGCTGAGGCTGAGGCTCATGATGCCACAGGGTTGGGCTTAGGAGGAGGGGGCAGCAGCAGGTGCACAGCAGGGGCCCTGCCTACAACTGCGTCCTTCTCAAACAGGAGCACGTTGACCTCACCTGTGCACACACCTGCCCGATAGATCCTCTCTGGTTCTCTCCTGTCTCCTCTGCCTTCCCTGCCAAACGCACAGTCAAAAGCTTGATTTGTGTCTGTTATTGAAAAATAATAATAATTTTTTAAAAAGGCTCCCAGAACATTGACCTCTGCCTGAACGCATGATGTAATTTGCAAATTAAGTATGTAATGCTTTTAGCAGCAATGTGGCCTTTCCTCCTCTACACCCCACCCCTGGGACCAGCTAATTTGTGGGCACATCTGCTGTAGGTGTTGGGGAGTACTCTGGGAGATATTCTTAGCTCCTGGCCTGGGGGCTAAAGGTTGAGAGGCTGGCTCCCAAGACACAATGATGCCCGAGGCAGAAGTCAGGTAACAGGGCCAATCAGAAATGTATAAAACATGGGCAAGTGGCCTGTAGCTCAGCAAACTAGAAGAGGGGTGCCTGCTGTTACACGCGGGGAACCCATAGAGACAGTGAGGAATACAGCAAGCTGTTCCACCCACAAGCGTGGGGTGGGGTGCTGTGCTGGGAACCCCTTAATTTACAGAG
The DNA here is from genome assembly GCF_964271855.1 of Acomys minous. Taxonomy (NCBI): domain Eukaryota; kingdom Metazoa; phylum Chordata; class Mammalia; order Rodentia; family Muridae; genus Acomys; species Acomys minous. The sequence goes on from NC_140484.1 coordinate 1,426,906, forward strand.
TGGCTGCTGCATAGGTGACTTATGGCAGCTTCCAGATTGGAGGGGGGGTGCAAGGGAAGAAGAAGAAGAAGAAGAAGAAGAAGAAGAAGAAGAAGAAGAAGAAGAAGAAGAAGAAGAAGAAGAAGAAAGTCTAGTCAGCATGCTTGCCAGAAAGAACCCCTCGTCCTCCAGCTTGAACCTTGCCTCCTCAGTTTGCCTGGAAAGACACACAGCCTCTCTTGGTTTCTACATATTGTTTTGGGGCCCAGGTTTGGGGTTTGATCAGACAGCTTCTTACTGTACCCATTTCCTACCCTAAAATAAAGTTCAGGGATGACTACATTTAGAATAGTTTGAGCAACATAGCACCTTAACTATAGGACCAGACAAAATGATATGTGGCATCTTTCCCTAGGGACATGTTTTGACCTGACGTCACTAGTGTACCCCGGGTGCTGTTTAGGGCACTTATTCTGGTGTGAAATCAGAGTGGAGCAACAAAGATTGATGAGTATATTACCTTGAAAACTCAAATACCAAGAGTGAGGTGGCAAGATAAGCCTCTGCTTTTTTAAGTGCTTGCTGGCAGCCTCATGACCTGAGATTAATGCCCAGGACCCACATGGTAGAAGAGAAAACTGAATCCTGCAAATTGTCTTCTTTCTTCCATATGTGTGCCATGGTGTACTCACCCCACCCACATATATGTATACACACACAGAGAGAGACATTTGCACACAAATGTAATAGCAGGGAAAAAAAAGTCACAGGTGAGCTGGTATTTCCCAACATAGTAACTGCAGCCTGGCATAGCTCAAATGGAGTAGCTTCCTTCTCTTCCTGGTTGCACCCAGTGGCCTGGCCTGAGTCCCTGTAGCTGAGCTGAAATGATTCACGTTTTGTTCACCTGAGAGAGTTGAGTTCTGGCTCCTAGCCTGACAAAGTGCCCTGCTACCACCATGAGCACCTGTTGGAACATCGCAAGGTCCTGTGAGGCCCAGGGAAATACAACACTGTGGCACCAGCTGCAGGAAGCTGTGTGTCCCCCCTCTTGTCCCGCTCAGATCCCTGGCGAACCCCCAGTGCCTATCTGACCTGGCCTGGGAATTCTGGGCTGGGTCCTGCCGCCTCTCGGGCACTGTCTTGACCCCCATGGAGCTTATAGCATGCTGAGCCTCAAGACCCGGAACTGACTGTGCGCCCCCCCCCCCCTTTCAGCAGTGGCTGTTTTTTGTACCATTGTAGCGAGTACATGTCTAGTCAGCTCTCATTCTTTCTGGGATATGTCATGCATCCTTAGAGAAACGGGGTGCGGGAGAAGAAAATAGTGAGGGGGAAGAGAGAGAGAGAGAGAGTAGAAGAAGGAGATACAGGAAGAAAAACAACAACAACAACACAACAACAACAACAGCCACAACAGAGGGAGGGAGAATAGAAGTTTTGTGGGGTTTTTTTCCCAATCTTTCCAACCATGATCAGATCTTGTTGACGTGGAATCATTTTAAATCGATTTAAACAATCCAACTTATTAGCATCCACAAAGAATATATGAATACGGGATAATGGGATGTCAGAACTCCTGAACCCCAGTATCACTGCTGTGTCATTAAAAAAATGTTCCACGTGAAAAACATTACAGTGAGGTAAGTCCTCTCAGGCAAGAATGTCACCAGATGGGCTGGCAAGGTCAAGAGCAAGGGGGTAGCAAAAAGGATCTGGAGTGTAAGAGCTTCTGAGATTCTGGAAGGCCCTACAGGCGGCAAAGTATGCTAAATGGAGAGCAAATCCCAGAGAAGCCTGCCCCACCTCACCCCTGTGAGGACAGGAAAATAAACTAATCCCATTGCAGAGCAACAAGAAGCACTCTTCTTCTCACAGAGACATTGGGGATACCTGCAAGCGAGCTCTGCGAGATGGGAGCGTCGTCCACAGGCAAGAGCCTCTCAGAACTTTCTGAGGCTCAGCTCGGGCCTCACACAAGGCCCAGGCTCGGTCGTGCCCTGTGGCTCACCCAGAAAGTCTCAGGTGCCTCCCTGCCCCAGGGGTTGGCAAAAGGACTCTTTTCTCTGCTTTTTAAAAATATATATACATTTATTGTATTACACATTTATGAAACAAACTACATACAGCAGGGAGAACCATGTGACAATCATGAGAATAATGAGTTCTATACTTGTTACATTCATAGTGACTTGGCCATCTGCATTTGTCCTGTTTGAAGTAAGTGTCTTTCCTGTCTTGTTGGGTCTTGATCTCTCTTGTTTGTATCTCTGCATCTGGCCTCCCCACCCCACCCCCACCCCCACCCCGCCCCCCGCCCCCACCCCCACCCCCACCCCTCACCACCACCTCACATCACTGTGTCTTGATCTAGCACCAGGCCAGGGAGCCTAGGTGGAGAGAAAAATAAATATGATAAGCAAGAAGGGTTCCTCACCCAGCCTGTGGCCCAGAGACTTTCCAGACCCTCACAGACTGCTGCTCCCAGCCAGCAATCAGGGTGCCTGTCGAAGGCCTCTGAGGAACGCGTGGCACCAGGCCTAGCAGCAGCAATAGGCTCAGGGAAACAACTCCACCTCGGTGCCTTTTTTTTTTTTAACAAGTCAAATCCTCTAGCTGTTGCTGGGGCCTTAGAGACCAGCTATTAATGAGTGCTTGGAATAGACGATGCCTGATTTATCCGTGTATGGTGGCCTGGGAGAGACACTTCAATTTCCAATCTGCTGCCATGTTCAAGTATCTCCTTAAGGGTTAGGAAAACACTTTGCCAATTTTATCTTTAAAGAGACAAGTTCAAAGAGAAGCCGTGCCTCCACCAGCCACATTCTATATGTGAGCCTTTTTCAATTTTCAAAGTATATATTTAGACTGTATGTCGAAGCCTAAGACAAGAGGCAGGCAAGCGTCGGGGACTCGGCTGTACACATCTCTTCCTGCCTCCTGGGCCTGTGGTAACTACATGTGCCCGTTTTTCCTTAGCTGCTGTGCTCCATTTCCTGAGACAGAGAGACAGGTCTGGGATGCAAGGGCTGGGATGCCGGGCTCCTGCTATAAGCCGTCTGGCCAAGTGGTTCCTGATTTGAGTCCTGCACTTGCATAGATGTGGAAAGACGTGCGGGGAGGTGGAGCCAAAAGCATACACACACAGCACTCTGGGGCCATACCAGAGGCGCCTCTGGCCCAGGGCACAGGAGGAGTCAGGAGGTGAGACTCCACGTAGACTGTGATTTCCAGACCAGCTGAGACTAGGGGCAGGCCCTGAGCTGAGGAGGGAGAAGGACATGGGGGCTTTAGAAGAAAATGTTGCTAGGAGGCCCTGAGGACAGCGCTGTTGTTCCGAGAGGAAGTGAGGGCGGGTGACAGCCAGTGGTGAGATGCTGAGGTAAAGCCTTTTCTGGCTCCACGTTTGCCAGCTTTGCTATCTGGGAAGAGTTGCCTGTCTCTAAGCCTCCACTTTTTATATGTAAAATGGGCTAATGAGTCCTCTGTCTACAGAACAGTTGTAAGAATGCCCAGCAGGGGCCGCCTTGTCCGGCCTCAGTGAGGGACGATGCACTTAGTCCTGCTGTGACTGGAGGTGCCAGGGTGGGTTGGTACCTCTCGGGGGTGGGGCTTCCCTTCTCCGAAATGAAGAAGAGAAGGGATGGAGGGAGGGGGCGTGAGGGTAGGACTGGGCGGAGGGGGCGGTGATCAGACTGTAAAGTGACTGAATAAATAATAAATAATAAATCAATAGATACAATAGATACAATAAATAAATACAATAAATAAAAATTAATTAAAAGAATGCCCAGTTGGGTACAGTGTGTAGGTGTGGTGGACACTGTATCACACTCACTGTATTTGGTTCTGTGGCCCAGTCATCATCAAAGCAGCAAGGCACTTCTATCCTACCCACCCACCACAGCCTGTCTAAAGCCAGCCTTTTGCTCCTACAGTCATTTTCACACTGTATTCTCTGTTGTGGGTCTCTCGGGGGAAAGGTATCAACTTACCAAGAAGCATACTCTCAGCAACCTGGACCCAAGAGCTGGGACAAAAAGACCCGTAAAAGAGTTGTTTGTCCAACTGTACACAAAGTCCTTGTAATGTGCAAGCAGATGTGCAGGCAGGGCACGTCAGAAGGTACTTGGTCACAGGGTGTGTAACACCTTGTGTCACAGGCTGCACGCCTGAGGAAGTCCCACACAGATGATGGCGAGGAGGTGGGCCAGATAGTTAATGTGTGTCATTTAGTTCAATCCTCTCAGTCAGGGTTCCATCTTTACCTGGGCCATAGGAAGAGGGGCCTTATTACTTATTACTTATTAATTACTTCCATCCGTACAGGGACTGGGAAGATGCAGGAATAGGTAAAGCACTGCTGTACCACATGAGAACGTGAGCGTGGGATCCCAGCATGAAGGTAAGAACCCACGCAGGGCAGCAAGCCCCTGTAACAGCAGAGACAGGCTGATGCCTGAAGCTCGCTGGCCAACGAGTCTAGCCCATTGGGGACCTCCAGGTTCAAAGAGATAAATAAAGAGTAAAGTGGAGAACAGCCAAGGAAGACAGCTGACACTGTTGTGTGGCCTCCATATGCGCGCGGGCGCACACACACACACGTCACAGCAAAAAGGGAGCTAGAATTATGATCTATATAGAATCTTGGTTGTATCCACTATACCATCATCCTGAGGCGGAAAGAAAAACAGCACCATGGTGACACACCTGTAGTAGACCACCAAGCCACAGGATGCCTCAGCCCACAGGGATTTATCATGTGCCGGGGACCACACAGGGGTCAGTTGGTTTTTGATGGAGGCCTCTTCTGCATCACAGAAGGCTGAGGCTCTTGTCATCTTTCTGTCTTGGCCTGGTCCTTTCTGCCCATCCTCTACATCCACAGGCTCTCTCGATCTAGTTTGCGAACGCCGGGGCCTTGCTTCTGGCCCTGGATTGTTTTCACTGGCCTCAGTCTACCAGAGTACCTTCAAGAGTCGGCCTTATTCCCCTTCAACCCAGAGACTCCCCCAAGCAGCTACATCCCATGAGTAGCTGTTGAGGGGGCCTCCTTCCCAGGAATGCCCCATGCTGCACCAAGCAGTATAACTCCTCACTGACTTCTTATTTGCTAAACTTTTTTGTGACATGTAAACAGTCTGGCTTGCAGTGGTGGCAAGTTGTGGCGGTTGGGGGAGTGAGAGGTAATCACAAAGAAAACTGACTCTTGAAAATTTCTGGCTTTGACCATGAGCCTGATGGCCGCCGGGTTGTCCGAAGCATTTCTGGTCTTCTAATTTGATTTTTCTTTTCTCCACACCGCTCCCAGTGCCTACGTGTAGAGGCAAAGTGCTGGAGGCCCCCAGATGCCATGAGGCTAATAAAGCTTGCTTTCTCCCAGCATGCTCTGTGCTGTCAGAAACCGGCAATTAACTTAATAGGGTTCTTGAAATGGAGTCGATCCGGGAAACGTGGCATGTGTTGACACTCTCCTGCTTTCCCTGCTGGTCCAAGCCGCCTCCCACCATTGACTCGCAGGGTCTGTTTGCTGTTTGAATTATTTAGGAGCTTGTTATGTGAATTAAAAAAGCAGCACTTTGCAGCGTTAAGTCTAATATTTTATGATCTTCAATTGATTAGGTGGGCTTGCAGGATTACAAGCAAAGGTTAAGGGAAAGCTTGCCTGAGACAGACAGGCAGCTCTCACCAGTGTGGCACTTCAGAAACCTGAAGGCGACTTGAAAAAGAACCTGCTTCCCTAGGCCCTCTGAGAACACCTTCTGGAACACAGTTTCTTAAGAACCAAAGAGCTCTGCCACCCTGGGGACAGCAGGTTCCCTGGGTCTCAGGCCCCAAAGGAGGCTGGCCCCTATGCCTCTACCTTGCCACAATAACCACCGGTGATATGGCAGGACAGCTGCCCACTGGGCGTGGGATGAATGCCCCTACTGCGTTGATTCACACCAAGGGTGTGTGCAGCGCTCCCTGCACCATGAACTCCACAGACCGCCGAGTCCACAGCGGCCTCTCTCTATGAGCATCCAGAATCTTCTCATCCAGGGATGACTGCTTGATGGTCGCCACCCTGTACTCTGCAGCTAGAGGGCTCTCTTTTAGATCAGACCAGACTCTGCTGTTCCCCTACTTAAGCTTTCTGCGGCCTCATTGCATATGAAACAGCCATGCATCACTTAATAGCAGGGATCCATTCTGGGAAGTGTATCACTAAGTGATTTCTGCGGTCGTGAAATACCATAGGCTGTACTTGTGCAGATAAAAAGGTCATGACATCATTTGGTGATGTAATATTATGAGGCAATGGTCATGACATCACTCGGTGATGTAACATTATGAGACCACCAGCTTCCGTACTACCCATCACTGAAAGAATGGAATGCGTCAAGTCAAGACTCCCCTAGCCAGCCTTGCCTTTCTTTCCAACCTCATCTTCTATGGGGCCCCTAGGAGCCACCTCAGCACTCGGCAGCCCGGGACTTCGTGTCTGGATCTCTTTTGTGCGTTGTACCTCATGTCATCTGCTGAAACTGCACGTCCTGCGTGATAAAGAGCAATGAAGCACAGTGTGGAGCCTGCTGGTTTCTGTACTGCTGATGTGTTGTTTCATCGTAACAAGCTCACAAGATCGGTGCCTTTGCTATCTGCACATTACAGCTGGCACAATAGACCCAGAGAGGTGGAGTAAGATGCCTGAAATCACTCGGCTAGAAGGAACAACCAAGGCTGTCCTGACTTTACTTCTCGGGTGGCGAATGCTTGCTCGCTCCTACCTGTGTGGCTCCTCTGTGCTCTAAGTCAACAGTGTGTAGTGGTCCAGGGCACCCATCCCATATCATAAACTGATACAGGCTTGAGGTAAAATCACAGCCCTCTTCTGGGTCTGGGGGCCTGGAGTGGGGTTCTTTGTTGCCATCCCAAGGATAAAGGCCTTTGTGTGCACATTAGGTGCACATTCTGACTAGCGGTCCTGGATGGTCCAAAGTTACCATCCAGGGAAGAGCACACACCTGGTACTACTGCTGTTTCCAAGAGGTAAAAGGCAAGGAGCGAGGTCGGCAGGATCAGGGACCTGGGGCGGCACCAGACTCCCCCCTTTAAGCACAAAGACTCTGGGGAAGAGTGAGCCTATCTAAGCTTGGAATTCTCATCTGGAAAATGCTGACAACAGCCTCTGCCATGGAAGGAAATCAAGCTAAGCGGCACCATTCCTCTGACGCAGCAGCACGTGTCATTCACCGTGACCAGACAGGAACCCGGGAAGGCTGGCTGCATGTGGGACAAGCACTACCCAAGTCAGGGTTCCCAAGGCCTACATGCATGCTGGGCCCCAGCCTGGCATCTTCTCACCAAACCCTCACCCAGAGGCCCCACAGGATTACAGTGGCTGGGGAGGGAGGTTGTTTGATGAACTCACAGAAGCACCAGGGTGACAGAGAACCACTGCCTGCTCAGTGCATCCCTCGTAAGGCTGATGCAGCTGAGGAGAAAGACCCCACTTCTCTGTGGCAGCTGTCACACACACCTTCTCCGTGCCTACTACGTCCTTGTCCATAAAGATGAGGCAGGAACTGGATTACCTCACAAGATACGTGTAGCCAGCGGGCTAGGGAGGCAGATTCTGCTGGGAGAGCCCCGACCGTCTTCCCCACATCACTTGCTCTGTAAACATTTAGTACTGCATGAGTTAGAAACAGAAGGGGTGTGTGTGTGTGTGTGTGTGTGTGTGTGTGTGTGTGTGTGTGTGTGTGCGAGTGTGTGCATATACATGGGTATACTTGTGCTTTATACATATGATTTATAGACATGGAGACTTTGTTTGTAGTACTAGAAGTTAAGCCAGAGTCTCATGCATGCGAGACAGGTGCCTCATGGAGCTACACCCCCCATACTAGCTTTGTGGGGCTGGGGAAGGGGCGAGTATTTGAGACAAGGACTCATTTAGTAGCATGTGCTGGCCTCACACTCTTAATCCCCTTGCCTCTGCTTCCTCCACTTTGAGATTGTAAGAATTTACCACAGTAGCCAGATAAGAAATTCTACGTGCGATATGACGGTGGAAGTGGAGAACCCGTGAGGGAAGAAAGAGAGCCAGGCTAGGGAAAACAAGCGAGCAGTCGGGGGCGAAAATGGGCAAAACAAAGTACACATGGAGCACACATGCTTGCACACACACACACACATGTGCACACACACATCATGCACTCATACATACACAAATGCACACATACATGTACGCACATGCATGCATGCACATACCCATACACACACATATACACGCACACACATACACCATGCACGCGCACATGCACACACACATTTCTTTTTATATATGAATATATATGCCATAATAAAGTCTGTTGCTCTGTATTCTGACTTATTTTTAAATTTGTTTGTTTTACAAGAGTGGGTGCACCCTGCGGCAGTCAGAGGATGAAGACCTTGTGGGAGCCAGTGTCTCCGCCTGCCATATGGACTCTGAGGGTTGAGCTAAGTCATGGGGTTTGCCAGTAAGCCTGCTCACCACCCGAGCCATCAGCCCTTACATAACTCATTTTAAAAGGCTAAACGGGAGGAAAGAAAGAAGAGAAAACACAAGGGAATTCTCAAGGCCAGGTAGGCATAGACATTTCCATGTCACTCCCGCCTTCATTCCATTAGCAAACAGCCCAAAGAATTCTGGGAACTGCACCCAACATGGATGCAGGCTTGTCTAGGGTAAGTACTCTTTCACAAGGACTGAGACGGGGGAGCTTTAAAGAGTAAGGGGCAGAAAATACTGGTTCTATTTGTTTTATGCACGAGATTCACTTAGTCCTCCTTGTCTGGTGCGTATTTTCATTTCATTCCCATCTTACTGATAAGGGAACACAGGGCCCACCTTAGGTCACCCAGAGGTGAGTGGGGAGCCCAGGAACACTCCCTATCCTGCCTCCGGGTAGAGGGGTGCCACTCTGGGACTCACACGCCACATGTTTCCAGTGGGCAAGCAAAGGGGAGTAGAGATACGTCAGCAGATGCTTGGGGACCAGCTAACATCGATCGCTCCCTCTGTTGCAGACCCCGCTCAGACGTTTTCCACACACCATATACAAATCATCCTTTAAAGCCCTGTGAGATATACTCAGCTACCATGTTGTCTTTGTGCAGGAGGAAACTGGGCACAGAGAAGACATGTAGTTGCCCCAGGCCTCACAGCTGAGGGGCAGTTGGACCTCTGTCCTCAGTGACCTCTGCCCTCAGTGACCTCTGCCCTCAGTGACTAATCTGTTCATGTGGTATTCGCTCATTTTCACTCAAGACCTTGAGTATTTGGCTTGGTGTTGCTCTTGCTCATCTGGAGAGCACATGACCCTCTCTCACCTGTTCCCTGGGGTCTAAGTTCCGCTGTGAAGCCAGCTGAGGGTTTGCCTAGCAGCCTTGGAGGATGGTCCTTGTAACAAAAAAACAAAACAAAACAAAACAAAACTAATGATGATGATGACAGAAGTGATAGGCTTAATTTCTGACCGTCAGTATTATCCAATGAGATTTGTCACTCATAGCCGTTCCGCAGGTACAGAGATCTCCTCTTCATTTGCCATGGCCATGTGCCCTAGGCTAGGGGACACAATTTTGGAGGCAGATCAGTTACTTAGCCACAACCCCATTGTGCTCATCAGAGACCAAAGCCACAGAGAGATGCACCTGAGGCCACAGACACATCTGCCTCTCCCTGTGCCTAGTCTTTAAGATCAAGCCAGACCTGGGGGCATAGGCCTATGACACTAGTTACTTAGGGAGGCTGACACAGGAAGGCTGCAAGTTTGAAAGCTGGCTGGGCTACAGAGCAACAAGTTCAAGGCTGGCTTGCAGAACTTAGTGAGAGCCTGTCTCAGAAGGAAAACCAAGAGCTGTGGAGCTCTTGACCGGAGCCCTGAGCTTGATCCCAAACCACAAAATGAACAAAAATCTTTAGAAATAGTGGAGCTGCGGGGGGGGGGGGTGCGGTGGCTTTGTCATTAAAGTGCTTCTCACATGAGTATGACAAGCTGAGTTTGATTCCTCAGAGCCTGTGCAGGGGTGCATGCTTGTGAGCCAGCACTGAGAGTGCAGGGGTGCATGCCTGTGAGCTAGCACTGAGAGTGCAGGGGTGCATGCCTGTGAGCCAGCACTAAGAGTGCAGGGGTGCATGTCTGTGAGCCAGCATTACAGGTGCAGAGGTGCATGCCTGTGAGCCAGCACTGAGAGTGCAGGGGGCATGCCTGTGAGCCAGCACTGAGAATGCAGGGGTGTATGCCTGTGAGCCAGCACTAAGTAGGCAAGAGGATTCTTGGGGATGGCTGGCCAGCCAATAGGAGAGCCTGTCTCAAACATTAAGGTGAAGAGTGACAGAGGAAGACAGCTGATGTGGACCTGTGGCTTACACACACACACACACACACAGAGAGAGAGAGAGAGAGAGAGAGAGAGAGAGAGAGAGAGAGCAATATCTCTAAAAGACGGGTGCCACTGACCATGTCCTCCATGTGTCCTTTCAGAAACAGCAAGCCCAGAGGGATTCAGTTACCATTACTTGATCTTGCAAGTGTGGATGACTCAAGAGTACCTGGGCAGTCCAGCTGTCCATGGCCAGCACAGGTGAGGCCCTTCACTGGGGTGACAGTAAGGCAGAGTGTGGATCTGGAACTGGGGTCCTGGCCTCCTACCCCAGCCCCACCATTCAGAAGGCCTGATGAGCGTCTAGCCCACCACATCCATCCTGAGGGTGACACCTTTCCCCACCACCCAAGGCTACTCCACAGGTCCCGGCAGCAAGGAAGGTAGGCAAAGCAGCTGGGTACACAGTGAACAGTCGTGGATGATGACTGACCCCCTTGTGGGATGCTCTGCCACCCACCTCTCTCCTCACTCCTGAAGTCATGAGCCTCCTCCAGAGAGCAGCAGGTGGGTCTCATCCTCTGGGAGACTCGAAGGGTCTGAGCATCACTGATCATTATAATCTTAGGTCCCAGGCTTTGCTTCCAAGGCCAGGCCCCACCATACCCTGCCTGGGGCCTCTTTACCGAGCTCCGAGTGTATTCTGTGCCTCAGTTTCCTCCTATGCGATGCGATCAGAAAAGGCCCCGTCTTGATAACTATGAGTTTTGAGCAAGCTAAGCATGGCATCCTGGCAGGGGGGAAGTGGGAGCCGGTGGCAGCTACAATCATGTTTATGTCACCAGCTCCCACCACTGAGCTGCCTGCTGCTAGGCAACAGGCATGGGCTACACAAACGACCCTCATATTTGGACTTCTGGATAGCTAGCCAGAGATCTTCCACAGATTTTTTTTCCCCTCAAAATAGGATTTAAGGACAGGAGGCGCCACCAAGGATGGTCATTGTCTGCAGTAATTCCACGGGAGTAAATAAATAGTACGGCATGCAGAGCCAAGCCAGACCTTCCAGAAATACTCTGGCCCTGGTTCTAGCCATGACACCGAGACCCACAGGCTCTGGCTAGTTTGCGCGTCACCCCACCCGCCGGGCACTAAGCTGTGATGGCCCCACCGGGCTCTGATTCCATCATGTGGCAGCTGGTGCAGGCTCCTCTTTGGAGGATTGGCATGGCTAGCCCAGCATGAGAGCCAGTCTGGGGCAGCTGGCTTCGGGGAGGAGGAAGAGCAGGCATGACGCTGTAACCGAGGTCCCATCAAGCAAGGCCAATCAAAGATCAAAAGAAGCCTTTAACACAGAGGACACAGAGGTTAAGGACTTAAGGGTTGGGGTGTGTCACTATGGGGACACTGCAAGGTGCATGGTAGAACAGTGACGGTTGCTGGCCTGGGTGTGAGGATGAGGTTCCAAGACCCTACACAGCTCTGAAGGCCAAGGGCTGGCCTGATCCAGGGCCAACACAGAGAAAGACAAGGGGAGCCTAGGGGTTCTCTTGGCCACCTGTCACAACCATCCTCAGACCAGAAGCACCCTACACAGAGGCCGTTCTCCTCACGCCAGGCATGGTGGAAAGAAGCTGGCGTCATTCGGGAGAACCCACACGTGCTAATTGTTATTACTCCAAGTGGACGACTTCATGTGCAGCCTTGAGTGGCAGGCCTTGGCGCTTGGAGATGATGCTGTTCACCTGCTCTGGTGCGTACGCTGCAGAGAAAGTACACTCCATCTGTCATCACCTGACTGCTCCCACAATACCCAGCGTTAACCCCAGAGGGCTGATGACCCTCGGAGAGCATGGCCCTCCCCACATAAGCTTCTGGGGAGAAGACAGACAGTGATGCTAAAGGCTATCTTAGAGGCAGGTACCAGGAAAACAACAGCCTCACCACGGGCGGGTGACGGGTGGGATGGGAGGGAGGCCACTAAGGACTTCTCAATGATGCCTGGATGGACGAGGTTCTGAGGCAGGGGCATGTTAGCAAAAGCCAGGGATGGTGGGAAGTAAGTCTCCCTAAGCATAGGAGCTGCGTTACTCCCAGCAAGCACCATTAGAAGCTCTCCACGGTAGCTCTTTGGCCCCTGGAGTGTAAAGCCTTATCGTCAACACGCTCTGGTTGAGCAAACTGAAGCCAGAAAAGGCAAGTAAAATACGCAAGGACTTGAGGTCCCAGTTCTGTGATGCTGCAGTTTTCCACCCCAAAGTCCAGCCCAGGCAACTGGAGAGTCCCTTGCCTGATGGAGGCAGTGGATGAACAAGCACCGCCCGCCCCCCATGCCCACCCCGCAGGGAGCACTCAGGGAAGGCTATTGGAGGCGTAGCTATTTTCACTCCTGCCACTGCTAATTCAGCTACTGACAGAGAAAGTGGGGTGCCAGTTTGCTGTGTTTTTGTGTGTCACGTTCTCTCTGTGACTGACTTGACAAAAATTAAATTGCCATTACTTGTCATTTGTTTTTGCATAAAAGCGAGCAGCAAAGCAGCTGAGGTGGCAGAGCGCTCGCAAGGACAATGGTCCCATTGTTTCCACGTTAGGACAATATTTTCCAGTTTGAAACTTAAAACATTCGAATTAGCCGAGCTGCCTGACTGCAGTGGCCACAGAGAGCAAGACTGACACCAGCCCTGGACTCTACACGACAGCTGAGGAGCATAATTTTCTCTCATTCCAGTCCAGACCCTTTTTTTCAAATCATTATTCTTACGGTACAAATGTACCCCTTAAATGTTAGAAAGGGAAAAAATGTAGCCTTTCACCTGCTGCCTAACACTGGTGATAAATTATCCAAATGCCATGAAAAGCCCTTTAGCTGAATTTAAAAATCAGACCAAACTGTCATTAACCCACTTGAGATTTGTTCAGGTGTCCAAAGAAATCAGTTTCTCAAATAAAATCATTTCATTTTCTCCCCTTTCAGAGACGATGGTCATCTGAAGGTGACTGATTAGCTCCAATCAAGGTCTGAAGTGTATTTAGAAGATACGGTTCTGAAATCGCCCCACCACTGCCTCATGGGCTGTTCAGAGCAGTCAGCAAGACTGATATTTTAACACCATGAAAATAAAGTTAAATGATGTCTGAGGGACTCTAGTTTACGTGATTGCTGATGAGGTTTTTTTGTTTTGTTTTGTTTGTAACAAAAATGTCACTGTTCAATCAAGTATGGTTACTCGAAAGAGCCACGCCCCCCACCCCACACCGCTGCTGCTTGTGATGAGTCCTCTCAAGTAGTCCACACGAGTCGGGTGGCGGGGTCCCTTTGAGTACTGACACACAGAGAGCAGCAAAAATACCATTAACCACACAGGAAGATGCAGCAAAGAGTGGTTTTTGTGTTAAAAAAGCTGCAGATAAATGGCTGAAAAATAAAAAGGACAGAGAAATTAAAAAGAGAGAGTTTCTCATTTATCTGGTAAGAGCTGACCTGAAGTTTGGACCCAGTGCAGAGAGTAATTAAAACGGAGCACAGCCCTGTATGGTAAGGAGAGCAAATCGAGGGAGTGACGCAGGGCATGTGCGCAAGTCTTCCGGCTTAAAAGGTGCGATGTTGTGGTTGAAATGGTATTATATTCTTAAGAGGTTGATTTTTCTTTACAAAAAAAAAAAAAGTAAAGACTACTGATAAGAAAAGAGGCAGAACGGCCTTCTCTTTTAAAGAGAAAATACTTTATTGTAAATGTCTCTTACTTTTAAAAATCATGTGAGTATATTATAAAATATATATATATAATAAATAAATTAAAAAAATAAAAATATAAAAAAGAGAAAAAATTTAAAACAAGAAGATTAATTTTTTAAAAACCTGTAAATTCCAATCCCCACAAAAATGCATGTGAAAAAAATTTCAAATTCATTTCTTTTAGTCACTTTAAAATGTTTACAGTGATGGCATTTCTTCTTCCAGGAGAGACTAAATGCTGGTTTCTGCAGAGTGCACATTCCCTGCAGAACAAACTGACCCTGCTTAGGTTTTTCAAGCCTGGGATTTTTGAACAATTGCCTGTGGAGGAGGGGCCCAGTAGCCTCTTCAGGCAGTGACAACAAAGTCCCTGATCTAGATTCCTACTCTGATGTCGCCTCCTGGAATATCGGGTACATTTTTAGTTCCAGCCGAAACCACGTATTGCTTCAGAACAAATCAAATGTCTTTAAAGAATATTTCTGTTTGAAAAGGAATTAAGCTCTCCTGAAAGAATTTTAAAGGTTGTGATTTTCACAGTCTGATAAAGCAGCACCTTTAATGAAATTCTAATTAGCAATTTCATGCACTTGCTATTAGTCATATCAGATTAGTGCACATTTTCACAGCCTTCCTTTAATTAAGTGCACTTATTCCAAGTTTCAAACACTTTCCTTATAAGATGAAAACTGTGCTGAAATGTTATTTAGTAAACAGAGGACGTGTGAACGTGTAGGTGTGCGTGTGTGTACAAGGGTGGACATTTTAACTGTCTGCAGACTTTTTCACGTTGAGAGTTTGGTGACATGGTTTTTGTACCTTGCTCCCCTTGTCATCTCAGTGGTTTTGGGTTTTTTTTTTTTTATTTCAAGGGAATTGTTCTTATAACCTCATCCCATGCACATGGAAGTGTTTTGTTTGTTTGTTTTGGTTTTACTTAAAATATTTCCTTTTTCTATGTGTGTTTTTGTTTTGGTAGTTACATAAAACATTTCTTCCATATGGGTTTGTTGGCAGCAGGGAGAATCTGAAAGAAGCTAAACAACAGCGTGCTATAATCTAACCATAAAGCGTCCTCAGAAAGGTAATGAGTGATCTTCCACCCGTGCAATGACTCTAACCACCTCTTTCTCGCAAGCACCTCCCTTCCTTTAAAGGCAGCCATTCGACCCCACGCCACCTCCTCTATGAAGAGGGCACAGCAAGAAGCAGCCAGTGCCATTATGAAAAGGATCCCCCGTAATATCTGAACTCCACTTTTCCATCCATCGTTTCCAGGCCAGGCAGAGCCAAGCTCCAGGGACACGGTCCTGAAGCTTCTGGACATACCCGGCTCGTCCTGCCTTCCCCGCTGCTGAGGGTCCTCTCCATATCAGGGAGATTGTGTCGTCTGGGAGTTGGTCTGATCTTATCTGTAGCCTTTTGTCAAAAAAAAAAAGAAAGAAATTGTATTTCCTGTTTTGCTCAGAGCTTTGAGACTTGTAATGTATTAGCCAATAGCTTTGCGTCTCAAGCATATGCAGTCTTGTTGGTGTCATTCATTTATACTGTAGCATTTTTGACATTTTTAGATGGTCTCCTGGGACCCGCAGGCCCCTTACCAGGGCCCTCCATGAAGCATGTTTGCGTAATGGTTACTGACTGACATCTCAATAACGTGCAATGTACAGCTCCAGTGCATCTATTCAAGAGTGCGTGCGTGCGCGTGCGTGCGTGCATGCGTGTGTGTGCGCGTGCGTGCGCGCATGCCTTTTAATTCATGGTCCACTTTGTCATGTGTGAGCTATAATTTAAGCTAATAATTACCAGACATGAATTCAATGAAACATTGGTGTCTACACTTAAAAAAGGGGGGGGGGGCTGAATTTTAATGCATTCAGAAAACGTTTGCCTTGGGCCAGCCTGGGTCCAACACGCATATGGAAGCACTTTAACAGTGATAAATGGTTTGGAATCTACCCTGTCTACTGGTGTGCTACTCAGGAAAGAAAATTAGAGCTAACAGGTGTTAGATAGGGAATGCTGGGGCATTTTAATAGAATTGTCAAAATGTTGGTACCAGATGTTGACATTAATGCACGAAGCTCGGAGCGCAATGCTGAGCTGCCATTTAAATGATTATTTGTTTAAATTTCAAGTTCCCGGCAGGAAGCCCTCACTTTGGTCAGCACCTTTCCCTCCATGCCATCCCCCTGCTCCTTCCTCTACGATTCGCATCAAAGTGTAGTGGCTGTTCGGCTCCCATATGCATGCTTTAAATAATCCATGCCTGTCAAATTTCATTTTTTCTTTTCAGATCATACTCATGGCATTTCTGTCCCAGGCTGCCTTGAAGTCGACCTCGATGTATCCATATATGAGGGGGAAAATGATTTAAATACTGCCAGTTACAGGATAATTAATCTTTGAACTACTCGGTAACTTCAAATGTATATCCCAAGTAATCTGCATGAACTTGTAATTACTGTGTATTTATACGATATTTTCCATGTAATCACCGAGTTGTTACATGGTGATGTGAGCCTTGTAAATTACAGTGATAGCAGAAAGCTAATCTTACCCATGCCACCGCAGAAAGCCCGTGAAGGAACTGCCGATCGGCTGCAGCCCGTTCAGAGAAGGCTCCAGAAAGAATCTGTGCTTTAAAGGGCTCTAGGAGCCTGCAATACCGTGCAGCTTTAAGAAGTGTCCACAGAGGAAGACTGGAGAGAGGACCAAGAGGGGCACTTTTCATCTAGCTTGTGCACGGACCCTGGGGCTGGCCGGGACCTCTTAGTACTGCTGAAGATGGAAGGCAATGGGGCGGGGGAAGGGCGGGTAGCCAAGCAAAAGCCACCATCCGCTCCTTTCTCAGCATTTTGTGGGTACCTGGGGAAGGTCCTAAGATAAATTCCCACATGAGTTTCAGAAGCCAACCTTGAGGCAGCTTTGCTTTGTCATCTTTTAAAACCTGGTTAAAAGCCAAAGCAAGCCCATCAGATTGTCCACACCAAGACGGGACATCTCTGCTCTCCAAGGTCTTCTTTCCTAAAGGAAGTGTGTATCTATGTGAACCGGTGTGTGTGTGCGCGCGCGCGTGTGTGTGTGTGTGTGTGTGTGCGCGCGTGCGTGCGTGCGTGCGTGCGTGCGTGCGTGCGTGCGTGTGTGTGTGTGTGTGTGTGTGTGTGTATGCCTCTGCAGCCGAGAACCTGGCTCCCACATTACCCAAGGCGAGGTTCTCTAATCTTTCTTGCTGATGGCTGACAGTAGAGGTCTGTCCGTCTAGAAGTTACCTTTTTGCAAATGGGACCCACTAGTCACGTGACCTTGCACAAATGATTCATTTCTGAACAGAAAGACCTTTTAATGCCAGCCGCCATCCCACAAGCTTAGTAGCCGTGTGTTTCCGGTGGCCGCCATATATGAGTGCTTATGCGTAGGCTATTTTCAAGATTGATGGGCAAGTAGTCAGATGCATTTTTTGGTTATTCTCCTGATTGTTCCCACCCAGAGACCCTAGAGTGTGGGGAGCAAGGCTAGAGTGGCTTTCCTGGGCCTGGGAAAGGCCCCTCGCTTCCTGGGTAAGACTTCTCCCTTGGCCTAGCCTTGTGTAGAGAACCAAGGTTAAAAGTGGAGATGTTCTTTACCCACACCCTAACAGAAACCCGTGAGACACGTGAAGCCAGGGATGGGAGCTCAAGTGACCATGGCCAATTATAATAACCTGCTTTGCCAGAGTAATTCTGGGGTGCTATTCACCATCTAGGAGAGGAAATTCCAGGCCCATTTGCAAGTAGGAAATTCTAACTTCTTATTACTTATTGCGACTGTTATGTGTGCTGTTATTTTCCACTTGGTTGATATTAGTCATATTTTATCATTGTGTCGGAAACATGCTAGACTCATGGTCTCACGATGACCCTCAGAAGCAGTGCTTTACTCCCATCACTGTGGCAGATAGCTGAGGTAAACAAGGGAAAAAAAAGATCAAGTTTAGTGTCAGAGGATTCAGTCCACTGCTGCACATACGTGATAAGGCGGGACACCATGGTGGCAGGAACGTGTTGCCATTGCTCACTTAGTGGTAACCAGGAAGAAGAGACAGACAGACAGACAGACAGACAGACAGACAGACAGACAAAGACAGGGAGAGAAGATACAGACAGACAGACAGAGACAGAGAGACAAAGAGACGCACAGAGAGGGCCAGAAGAAGACTAGGCACCGCTGGAGCTGGGACATGGCTGAGTTCCTGATGTACTAGCCTAAGGACCTGCCTTTGATCCCCAGCACCCACATTAAAAGCTCAGCATGGCGATACATCCTGGTAACCCCAGCACTGTGAGTCAGACAGGCTGATGCTAACTCCTCACTGGAGCTGAACCAGCCAGCTCCAAGTTCAGTGAGAGATCCTGCCTCCAAGAGAAGAAAGTTGAATGGTGATCTAGAAGGCACCAGCATTGACTTCTGGTCTCCATACATGCTTGTACAGGTCAGTATCTTGCACACACACATGTGCACACATTCGTACACTACATGCAAAAGAAGAAAAATGGCATAGCCCCCACAGACATGCCCGTAGTCACTTGCTCCTTATATATGTTTCCGTTATTTTCCAATAATGAATCTCTCAGTGGGTTAATCCATTGACTAGATCAGGCTCCACATGACCCAATCACTAAGCATCAACACATGACAGGCACTTCATATCCAAGCCCTACCGGACATGAACTGCAGTTCCATGTCTGAGACGGAAGATAAAGGGTAGTAGTGTATTCAGTGGCTCCCCAAAGCAACATGACTGGTCAGAGGTAGGCCCTTCTCAGAACCAGGCCAAACTCTGCTCCCTACGGGCAGCCATGAAGCTCAGGAAACAGAACCTTCAGCACAGCTCTTTCCTGGCTACAGTTTGCTCATCTACTTCTCTTTTCTAAGATTTGTTGCTTGTGCAGCCCTCCATACCTCCAGCAGCTTCTAGACTGTTGTACCTTCTCACCTCCGCCCACACCCACAGACCCTCCACGGTGGGGCTCTGTGGCTCTTCCCCTCGGAAGGCGTGTACCTGTTTGTAGACTATGTTTTTGAACGTAGGCTGGCCTTGCAAATTCAGTTAGTGTTATGGTTAGGGCCTGAAATGCCCCACGAGAGCTTGTTTTTGAACACCTGGTCCCCAACTGCTGAGACTTGGGGAGGCTGAAGGATTTCTGGAGCTGGATGCATAGCTTGCAGAAGAGGGCCGCTGGGTCGCTGGGTCAACTTGGACCCTCTGAGTCCAGTCGGCCACTGCCATGAGAGATGCCTTTGATAACTGTTCCCACTGCTATGGAAGCATCCTCTGTGGCACCATGCTGTCCTTGCCGTCACAGACTGTGTTCTTTGAACCATGAACCCAAATAGATCTTCCTTCCACTAAGTCCCTTCTCACGAGCATTTGGTCAGAGAAATGACAGGAGCAGCCAACATAGCCAGTAAAATACAGTGGAAGCAAGCCAGTACCAACTGCGAGCCTGTGCTTCAGAGGCGTCACATTCTTCTCTGTCTCTGTCTCTGTCTCTGTCTCTGTCTCTGTCTCTGTCTCTGTCTCTGTCTCTGTCTCCCACCTCCTTCCACTGCCAAATCGGGTGCAGCTAATCTGATAAATGGTGCCCAATGACCCATTCATTTCTTGCCCAGCCGAGAGGAGCAACGCCTGCTGCCCTTCCAGCTAACTGCAGGTGGTAGAGGAGGAAGCTTATTCAGGAAAGATGGCGGGCGGCCTGTGTGAGCCCAGCTCAGCCCACAGAGTCAGGCACCCAAAGTACCAATTCCTTCCCTACTTGTCAGCAACCATCCAGGCTGAAGGCGGCTCACAGAGACTCTTCTATAGAGTTCCTAGTGGGTCCATTGATGCCAAAGATGCCCAGGTGTGCAGTGGGCCTCATGGTAGGAGGTCTGAGGCCATGGTGTCAGCAGCTGTGAGTGAGGCCGACCCTGCATGCGTTCTGGGATGGGGAGGTGGGACACGCAGGGAGTTGGATTGTGACTAAGCAGTGCAGTAGCAAGATCCTCCCAAGATCCTCTTCAAGATGGCCCATCGTGATCACTTGGGCTTACCAGAATACAAGTGGGTCCCTGGGATCAAGACTGCCAGGCACAGCCTAGATCTCGGTCCTCTAGCATACACAACAGGACTCAAAGGGACACAGGGAGGAGCAAGGCTGGGCGGGGCCCTGGGCTTGCAAAGATCTCGCAAGGTGGAAGGCATGAAGGAGTAAAGGTGCCCACTAGAGAATTTCAAAGAGAATGACTGATATTCACAGGCGTTTGGCACTTGCCAGCCCCCTTCCAATTCCTTGGACAACCGTTCATCCATTTAGTCCTCACACAGCTGCTATGACTCTTTGTCCCCTGCCCACCTGGAGAGCTGGGGCTTGGTGAGATTAAATGACACATGCATGTTCTTGAAAACACACATGAAGACTAAGTGTGTGGAAGCTGACACGTCAGTGATGAAGTTCATCTCAGGGACATGGCTGCAGAATGTCAGTATTCTGTGAGACACAGCCGATGTTTAATCACTAAAATTCTTAGTGCATCAAAATGATTGGAACAAGATTAGCTAAACAGAGGGGCGGGCAAAAGCTTTCCTAAAGTAATTCCGTATGCCAAAACTCCAGTCTTCCTGACCACCTTGAAGTGGCTTCTGTACAATAAAAGGATGCAGATCTCCTTCCGGAAGCAGCTCCAAAGAATGAATGTTGGAGGAGGAAAGGGGAGCTGAGCTCTCAATACCACCAACCACTGACCGCCGACTGCCGACCGCCGACCGCCATTCGTGGTCCCCGGGCCAGGCAGAGCCCAGGAGATGGTAAACCTGGATTTGAACCTGGGAACCGAGTGTTCTTCAGTCACTTAGTTCTCCGTTTAGCATGAAACTATTTGGGGGCAACAGAGACAGGAAGGAATGGAGGTTATAGGACTCTGCAAGAAGCAATTGAGATGCAGTAAAACTGGGGTGCCCAGGCTCTCCAAAGGGCACTCCAGGAATGAGGAGCTGCCTCGTTGGTTAAGAGTGCATACCGCTCTTGCAGAGGACCAGAGTTCCGCTCCCAACGTCCACCAAGGTCGCCTGGGCATTTCAGGCAATCCCTGGAAGAAGACAGGTGGGTCGGAGTACGAAATGTCCTTTCCCCCCACAATATGTTTAATGTTTTGTCACCAGCAGGAGGCGCTGGTCTGGAATAGAGTAATAACTCTTTAGGAGGTGGAACAACAGGGCCTTCTGCATGCTAAGCATGGCATGTGACCACAGAGCGTGCTTATTCATGACCCCTCTGTGATGTAGGTACACATGACATAGCTATGCCCATGTTAAATAGTCTGCACATGTATGAAGGGGGTGCACGCAGAATGAGTGGGGACACGGCCCCAAGGATGGAGTTAGTCGGTCTGTCCAGATTCAAGGCTCACAGGTCTCACCGTCGATGCCTGTTTCCTGTGAATGTAGGTGTGGATGTGCTTGGTGAAGACGTTTTGGTGGGAATGAGTCAGTATGTAATAGACCAAGTATACTAAGCACTCAGTAGATGTAAATGTGTGTGCACGTGTGTGCGCACGTGCGTGTGTGTCCATGTGTGTGCGCATATGTGTGTGCATGTATGTGTGTGTGCACATGTGTGTGCGTGCGTGCGTGCATGCGTGTGTGTGTTTCACATAAGCAAGGGTTCCAGGCTCTGAGAAAAGCCAAACAGGAAAATCACTAACAACTGGTTGTGTTATGTATTTCTTTGTTTCCAAATGTTTTCCGGGTTCTACTTTTCTGCTCAAGGACCAGAAAAACAACTTCACGTTCACCTTTAGCCTCCTGTAGAGCAAGCCCAGGTTCATTCACACTGTAAACTCAGAAAAAAAAAACACTGAACTTGGTGGTTTGTAACTCATGAGCCCCACACAGCCAAGAGATTTACCTATGGAGGCACCCTGCTGCCATGGTGAGCAACTTGGCAACACCCCACGGTGAGTCCTAAGGCCAAACCTTTGCACTCTAGCCCAAGATGTAAGGTGTGGAAGCTGCTTCTGCCAGCTGGGCCAGCTATTAGGGTCCCTTCTTCTGAAAAGGCCCATGTGGTGTGTGTGTGTATGTGTGTGTGTGTGTGTGTGTGTGCACATACATGAGGGGGGTGCGCGCACGTGTATACACATACATGAGGGTGCATGTGGAGGCCAAAAGTCAACCTTAAATGTTGTTCCTCGGAATCCCATTCACCTTGTTTTTGAGGCAGGGTCTCTCACTGGCCTGGAACTTAACATTCTGCTAGGCTGGCCACCCAGTAAGAGCCAGGGGTCCTCCTGTCTCTGCACCTGCCAGCGCTGGCATCACAAAGGCATGCCACGGTACTGTGTGGTTTTGTTGGTGTGTTTGTTTTGATCTGGATTCTGCAGAGGGTGTTACTCCTTGAGCTGTCTTCCTAGCCTTGGAAAAGCATAGAAAACTTTTCAGTTGCCATTAAATATTATCTGTCCCTTGGGTTTGAGCTGGGCAGCCCCGTGTCATCTTCTCTGCTAAGGAAAGGACATTGGAAGCACCCCATCTGACCCCCACGTCCCACCGACATCAGTCCTATGACCCTGGGCATGACCCTCTCCACTCGGGGAACCCCTGGAGACATCCTTTTCCCCAGCTCGCCAATCCAAATTCATCTCTAGAAAGCAAAAAGGCAGGAAGCACAAGTCAGCCCCTCTGCCTTTCCCCATGCTTTTTCTTCTGACTTTTTCCCCCCTCCTCTTAAAACAAACTTGGCGTTTTAAGTAAGATACCAGCCCATATTTATGGGAGTTTAATAACTTCTTCCATTAATAACATAGACAAACTAATTTACCCAAACGTGTCTGTTTTAAACTCTGGGAA
The DNA here is from genome assembly GCF_964271855.1 of Acomys minous. Lineage (NCBI taxonomy): Eukaryota > Metazoa > Chordata > Mammalia > Rodentia > Muridae > Acomys > Acomys minous. Next base: position 1,449,843 of record NC_140484.1, read on the forward strand.
CAAAGAGTAGGAGGATGGAAATCAATCTTGCCTTTGTACTTGAGCCACTGACCCGTTAAAGCTTTGAAGATCGTTTCTTTAAGAAATTGTCAGGGGTTATTTAACCACAAACAGCAGCTACCTTCCCATTCCAGCTGCGTAATCAAGCAGAATAAATTAGACGGGTTTTTTTTCAAAGTTAACTCTATATTTTTCCTCTGTATAACTGAAAGTACAACAATTTGACACATAGGCCTCATGGCCAACAAGAGCAAGCTCTACTGCTGCTGGACCAGGGAGACGCATGAAAGCTGCACTGGACGTGCTTGTTTGCAGAGGCCCAGGTGGTGCTTTTAAAGCAGGCTTGCTTGGTGAAGCTCCTGGCACCAGGAGAAGCGAGGGCAACCTTGGAACTCGGGCACCTTCACTGGGTGGCAGGTCTGGCCTGAGCCCTCAACACCCACTCCACCAAGGGACCCACCATCGAGAAAGCACAAGTCAGCCTGGCCCCGAGGCCAGCACACACAGTCCTTTCCAAGGCTAGCCAGCATTCCTCCATACAAACTGTTCCAATCCACGCTGATAAGAATCAGTCTCCCTGGGTCTTGAAAGAGTCAGAGGCCCTTCTTAATCAAATGATCAACTGTTCATTTTTAAAGCTTGGCTGGTTCAATTAAGACCACAGGCAGGAGACGGGCCGGTCATATTACCCTGGCCGGTCGCCGGTCCTGAAACCTACCTCTGACCAGCCTGCTCTTGGGCCTGCCTGGAATGCTGTGGGCCCCAACCCCATGAAATCCAACCTACCCTTCAAGGTCTCGTGTTGGTCCTACCTCCTTCCAGAAGCTCTCTGGCCCCTCTAGGCAGTGACCACTACCCCTGCAATCCACAGACATACCTTGTGGTCCCTTATACGGGTGTCACAGCCCCCAGCTGCTCTTCAGCTCCCTAAGCAGATGGCTGCTGAGGCGAGTAAGCCCAGCACCCAGTCTCCAAGGGTAAGCCTGACCTGGCAGCTGTGCCCTTTGTCCACTTGAGGTTAGCCTGTTACCAGGCATCCCTCACTTTGTGCTGCTCTAGAAAGTTTTCTATGAGTCGGCTGCCTGGAATCTAGACTGTAATCCTTCCCTTCTTCCAGAACAAAAATGATCTGAGATAGCACAGTGAGGCCCCTGACCAATCTGCCTCATGGCAAGCACCAGGCAGGCATCGGGAGAACTGGCCAGCCCAGCAGGTCCCACTTTGTCTCCACCGTGCCTGTCACAGAAGCCAGCAAGAAGTACATACCTGTCGCACTGCCCAGGGCTGCTTATAACCTGGACAGCCCAGCCAGTAGATGTAACACACAGAAACGAAGGAAGAAAGGTCTTCCAGTCAGACTGAGAGCTTAGCCCCAACCTGGATGGCAGCAATGCTTTGTGGGAGACACAGCTGTCTCCCCTCTGTCTTATATCCATCCCCGATCACCCAGCCCCCACATGGTAGTAGTCATATTACACGCAAGGATGTCCCCCCCTTCTGTTTCCTCACCTACATGACAATGCAGGGGGCTCAGAGATGCATCGGTCCATAAGCTTGATTGGAGTCAACCCCGGGAAAACAGATGGGGACAGCGGGATGACCCAGCAGCTCTACGAGAGTCATGAGAGGCCCCCATTGTAAGACAGTGCTGGAAGAGCCGCCTTTTACACACGCCTGAGCCCAGCCCTTCGGCAGTAGCTCTAAGACCCCACTTTAATGTGGAAACAGCACAGACACCTTTGTCCTCTGGTGTCACATCAAAGTAAATCTTCATTTCTCTGTCTGTCCTTGGTACTAGGGCACAGGAAGAGTGTCGCCTCGCTCACAGCCCCAGCCCCAAGTTCCCACTAGGCAGACCTCAGTTCTAATGCCCCCCTCTCTCTATCCAGGGTAACAACTAGCTGTGCTGGCTTTTTCTATTTTGAGACTACAGAGCTTATGACACAGACTGTGTCCTGGGCCCCCATCTGCTATGCCTCTCCCTCACCACCCCTGCCTTCCAGACTGGATACATCCAGAACCCTGTGACATAATCTGCCTGATCAAGTAACCAATCAGGTATGCTTGTCACCTCGGATTCCGAAGGCAGCAACTTTCTAGTCTGTGGGACTCTGGACCACCTTCACAGCGCGGAGGCTGACAGGAGGAGGTACGCTGGAGGAAGCCTGTATCGAGCACATGTGGGGACATTCTCACAGCCCCCAGAGGGAACTGTCCTCAGAGCGCCTTACCTCATCGCTGCCCCCACTCCGCTGCCACCCTGTTAGAGCCCGTTTAAGGCATTCAAGCATATAATCAAATTTCAGTAATGAGTTATTAATTAAGCAAGGGCAACCAATTCTCTGCTAACTGCCTCATAAACAATCGACAGGAGATTTGTGAATTTTGACTTCCTGACACTATTAAACAAATCAATACTAAGCTTCAGACACAGCAATTCAGACCGTTTTCTCTGTTATTCAGCTACCAGCTGCCTGGAATACTAATGAAAGAATTAAGAACTGGGGATTCTGCGAGCGTTCCATCAAAAAGATCCTTATCTGGGGGAATTGGGGCCTGATTTGCATGGCAGAAGACGCTGCTTTTGTAGGTACAATTTTCCTCAATATGTCCCTGATAAGTATTTCTAAAAGGGCCGGGCAGTGGTGCAGCCACCAGCTTCAGAAGACCAGCCGGCGCCCTGCTGGAGGCATCTCCGAAGAAAGCAATTCGCTTATTTATGTATTTTGGAGACTAGTTAATTTATAGCTACGCTAACTCTTGGAAAACTTGACTCTAAGAATACAGCCAAGCTTCGTGCTCAGATTTGTAAAGCTCATCTGTGCGGGTATCAACCGACCTAACGAAAAGAAAGACAGTCGGCCACACCTGACCAAGGTATCATGGAAGCCACCCGCCCTTGATGCTCCCATCCCCACGCCCCTTGGGCGTTCATTGGATAAACTTCATCCCAGCCCTGTTAGGGCTTCAGGGACACTGGCCGAGATGCGTCTTTGTTTGTCCAGAGAAGAAATATAGCACAACTGTTGCCAGGCTGAGTGTCTCTCACGAAACCACCCCCAAAGTGGTAGATTTATGTCAGGGGTCGCTCGCCATGTGTAATCCATCTGCTCTGTGCCCTCCTGCTCTAGTCAATTAGCAACTGACCCGAAGATATACGGACTGAGACGAACGTGGTGAGGGGGACCCTCTCCAGACTCAGGATGCTAAAGGCCACCTGCTTATCACAAGGTCGCCAGAATTCCTCAGGGCTAATCACACAGATAGAGTTTCTATCTTGAATACGCATACGTATCATGCATATAGAGAAATGTTATGTACCCGCTTGCATGAAAAGATATATACATGTACAATTCTTGTGTGTGTGTGTGTGTGTGTGTGTGTGTGTGTGTGTGTGTGTGTGTGTGTGAATACAGACCTATATCCAGCTACATTGTGTTGGCAGGTATAAAGGTTAATTCTGTGTGTGTGTGTGTGTGTGTGTGTGTGTGATATACAAGTGTGTGTGCATATCCACACGTGTGTAGGTGAGTGTGTCTATGGAGGCTGGAGGTTAGTGTTGGGACTCTTTCCACATTGCTCATCTATTTACACTTCTTGAGGAAGGGTTCTCAGTCAAGCCCAGAGCTCAGCAACATGGCTCATCTTACAATCCCCAGCATGCCCTGGGATTCCTGCCTTTGCCTCTGGATCATGGCTTCCACATCCACCTAGATTTTTGTGGTTTCTGATGAGGCTCTCAACTCCAGGCTTCCTGTACTGCAAGCACTTTAGCCAAGTGAGCCTCCTTGTTGTCCTGAGGTTAAGCGAAGTGCCCCCATATTTTATATCTAAGAAATTCCTCAATGATTTACCTGCATTACAAAAGAAGCTTTTAATACTTTTTTTTTTAATGCCTTACTATTGGGACCCTGGAGAACATCCACAGCATAGGTCAAACACTGTTGAATATCCCAAAATCCCAACTCACACACAGTATTTCAGAATTGTGGGAGCCGGTTGGCTTAGAGCTCTCTGTGAACTAGAATAGGTAAGAAGAAAGCCAGAGGACTCCATCATCTGAGGCCGAAAACTTACTTCAAGGCGGCCTGTGTATACAGGCCAACCTCACCACACCGCCAGCAGGCCACCATTATAATGTTATGAGACGTGCCCCGCCCCCATAGCCTCATATATTTGAATGTGGTTCCCCAAATGATGGTGGTGTTTGGAAAGCGTGTGGAGATTTTAGGAGGTGGGGCTGGAGGAAGTGTAGCTCTGGATGTGTGCCTCAAGGCTTTAGTACCTGTTCTGCTTCTTATTCCCACGGCTTCCTGGTTGCCGGGCCAGCTGCTATGCCTTCCATACCATAATAGATCTTATTCCCTCTGAATCTGTAAAACAAAACAATCCCATTCTCCTCTGTTTATAGTACAGCAATGTGAAGCTAGCTAATGCAGACACGTGAAGAGGAGTTATAATTCATCCAGCATCACCCAGCAAGTGACAGACCTGAGACCTAGGTGTATCCACTACATAATCATGAGAGGAGGGAGGAGCGGGATTAAGAGGGGGAAGGCGAGGGGTAGAAGGAGAGAGAGAGAGAGAGAGAGGGAGAGGGAGGGAGATTCCTCACACCACCTCTTTGCCACGAGGAAGCCCTGTTAATTCTGTCCAAACATAATAGTTTGGTTTTCTATTACCCACTATTTAAAACAACATCAATTGCTAGCCATAGACATAGCCTGATGTCTGAGGCAGGGGAGTTTTCCTGATTTTCAGGGCCATAATCTGGTTTTGAAGTTTAAACATCTCTGTTAGCCTCATAGGCAATACCTCTTGCACATTGGTACTATCACTAAAAGTGACCAAAAATAACTGAAATAATTTATAAAACAAAAATTTAGACAGTATCTCTGTTTCCTGCTTTGTCTCTGCTCCTAGTCTGGATGGTGCACCCTGAAATGCATTTGCTATTTAAAACTCATTGATTCAAAGCACTGGCCACCCACTGAGAGATACTTTGAATACTCAAACAGGGCGTTTCCAGTCCCATATTTCTGGGTGAGGCTATGTTGGTCTGTTGTTGTTATTTTCAAACAGCAGAACCTAGGCAGTTCAGGAAGAAAGAGATTTATTAATAAAGATTATATAGTTCGTAGACTTTCTCAGAGGATTAGGGGGAGTGGATTTGGTCACTAAAAGATATAGCACGGCCAAGGGTGCCTTCTGCTATAGGAAAAAAAGCAAACACTCTGTAGTTTCAAATCGCAGGTCTCTGCAGCCCACACATCAGAACCTCTGCCACTGGATTGGACTCTACCGCCTTCGCCACGAACGCCGACACTCTGCCAGCCACGCCACACATCTGATCGTCTTGTGTTGGCAACCAAAGCCTCCTGCTCCTTCCACTTCCCATGGTCCATCGGTACAACTCAGATCAGATGCAGGTCTCGGCTACACGGGAGCCTGAGGGGTCTTTGTTGTGCTTGTGTCCACAGATCATACGAAAAGCAAAGTGATGAATTAGAAAAGTGTGTGGTGGTCAACAAGTCAGCCATAGACCGATATTTACTGAGGCTTGCCGTTCACCCACAGAGGAGCCAGTGGTGGGCTAAATACTTTATGGCAGTGATTTTAGTCTCCACAAAGATCTCCTCATCTGGGTATTTCCAGCCATATCTACAGGTAAGAAACTAAAGCTGGGGCATTAAGAAACTCATCTTGGCTATTTCCTGGTCCCACAAAACAGCTACATCAGTGAAAGAATCGAATCAGTGGAGAGCCCCATTTACGTACACGCTGTGAGACCATACGAGGCTTTATTCATCTAGAAAAAGCAGAAAGCATTACCTCCATGACTTGAGTCATAGTGATGGACTGAGGTGACATGTGACTGTCTGGTATAAAATCCAAAAAAGTCAATATTAAACAAATGCATGCATGAAGAGATTTGGAAAAACAAACCAGGGAAGGAGGCTCCTCAGAACGCCCTCAGCATCACCATTTTCTTGCTGAGGAGAGTGTGAGCTGCTTGATCCTGCCTAATGCAGGAAGGTTTCATGGCCAATTGCTCAATGTAAAAATAGGATTATGTACCCAGGGAAAAGGAACCTTTTATAGTAGCAGTGACTTGCTTTAAAAACAGGCCTGTTGACAGTCAGGCTTAATTAAACTGCTTTCTTGATGAATCTAGTGTGGCAGCGGCTTGCCCCTTCCACGTGCTCGCAGGCCCAGCGCTGGGCTCTCTCTGGGGCGCTCTAGAAAGTTGCTGAGAAAATGTGGCGGAAGGAGGAGAGAGGGATTTCTTTGGAGGCTTGTCTAGGGGGTTTGTTTGTGTGACAAAATCAAGAATTGGGCACCTGAAAATTAGAGGTTAAATTGATACTGACCTTAAAGAACTTGACAGGAAGCCCAGACAAAAGGAAAGCCGTGCTACCAGTTGAGGCATTCAGGCCTGAGTGTGGGAAACTCCAAAGCAACTGTGGTTTGAGATAAATTGAGAGGGAGAAGAAAGGACATTTTAATAAATTGTGGTTAAGATAATAATAAAGACAAAAGGGCCACAAATTTAAAGGATGAGTAAACAAGAAGGGCTACAGGGAGGAAAAGATGTAAGGCCAGTACACAGATTTGAAATTTTAATTTTTAATTAAAAAAAAAAGAATAGATCTGTTAGTGGGACATTCATAGCTAAATTATAAATATGCCTGTGAAATGCAAAACTCATGTGTGATCAGAATGCACCCTTGTGTTTGCAGTGTGCAGGCTCCATGAACACTGCTGTTATGGTAATACTATGAAATGCTATTTTCTAAACTTTAAAGGAATGATGTGTGAAATGGAAAAAAAAACCACTCTGACTGAGGCTGGAGAGATAGATCAGTTGGTAAAGTGCTCACCATGCAGGTGTGAAGGTGATTTATACCCCTAGAATCCATGGTTTTAAGTGGGGGTGGTGATGGCGGGGGCAGAGGGTCCTGAGCTTGCGGCCATAGTGCTGGGAAGGTGTGGACAGAAAGCTCTATGGGATTCCACACACAGAACACACATGCACACACAAAGAACTCTCTCTCTCACGCACACACACACAAAACTCAAACTCACATACACAGAACACTCACACATACACACACACAGAGAACACACACTTTCTCTCTCTCACACACACATACAGAGCACTCACACATACATACAGAGAGATAACACACACACTTTCTCTCTCTCACGCACACACACACAAAACTCACACTCACACACACAGAACACTCACACTCACACACACAGAGAACACTCACACATACACACAGAGAGAGAACACACACTTTCTCTCTCTCACACACACACACAAAACTCACACTAACACACACAGAACACTCTCACACACACACACAGAACACACACACTCTCTCTCTCTCTCTCTCTCTCTCTCTCTCTCTCTCTCTCTCTCTCTCTCTCTCTCTCTCACACACACACACACACACACACACACACACACAGGGGGAGATTTGTTAGAATGACTTACAAGATGTCCAGTCAGTTCAACCATTGCTGCATACCAAAGGAAGGTCCTAGAATCCAGTATTGTTCAGTCCACGGAGGTCGGTGTCTCCACCAGTCGTCAGGATAAGCTCTAACACGTGTGAGAGAGTGGACGTGCCAGTGAGTGCCATCAGCCACCCATTGCCCCTTATATAGGCTTCCAGCAGAAGGTGTGGTCCAGATTAAAGGTGAATATTCCCACATCAAAGATCTGGAGTACAGTGGGTCTTCTCACTTCAAATGATATAATTAAAAATTAAAAAATAAAATACTCTCCCAGGTGTACCCGGCCATTTGGGTTTTAGTTGATTCCAGATGCCGCCCTGTGTTGGGCCACTGAGATAGCACAGCTGGTAAAATGTGGGCATCCAAGTCCGAGGACCTGAGTTCAGTGCCTAGAATCTATATGGTGGGAGTAGAGAACCAGCTCCCCGCAAGCTGTCCTTGTCCTCCACACAGGTGGTGTGTCACGGGCACACACACAAGCCACTGTATGTGTGTTTCACACTAACCGGGACAGCTCAGACTTCAATGCTTTGCCATCAGTGTCAGCTGGAAGTTAGTTACAACAGGACTCTTCATGACAGCCCACAGAGCCTCTCCTCTGTAGTGCACATCCTCCTGACAACTCACCCAGATGGCTGTACATTATCCCATTGTGTAAATATTTCTTTATTTGTGTAAAAAGAATTCTAGACTCAGTGCGTGTTTTATCCTGTACACCACAAGAATTATCAGCGATGAGAGCTACTAAGCCCTGGTATGTGTGCCTGCTGTGTTTCACAACTCCCATACCCCCTGAAAACTGGCTACCTTGATTTATACTCCTATGAACAGAAGAGAGATAAAGATATACATTTCTCCTGCCCTGCCATCATCAGATAGAACCAGACTTGGGATTTCTGCCTATCTGATAAATGTAAATGACGTCTTATTGTTGCTCTAATTTGCATTTCTCTGATTACTAGTGAAAGTGATTAACTTTGCATACACTCATTGGCTCTTTGTATTCCCTCCGTGAATTGCCTATTATAATATGTGCAGCTATTATCAACTTATAGAGATGCTTTGATGAATAATATACAGGCCTGTTTCCATATATTAGGAACTGGCAATACTGTATGTTATTTCAATTAAGATGCTGAAAGATATTTAAAATACTTCTCTTTTCCGTGTGTGTGTGTGTGTGTGTGTGTGTGTGTGTGTGGTGTTTGTGAGTACAGTGCATATGTCATGGCTCACCTGTGCAGGTCACAGGATGACCTCAGGTTGATCCTTGCCCTCTACAGAATCTCTCGTGGTTCTCCACTGCTTACGGGTATTCTCTTTTCTCCATGTCCTAACTCACCACAGGAGTGCTGTGCTCACAGATGTGCTACCTGCTCTATGTGGGTGCTAGATGTCCAAACTCCAGTCCTCATGTTTATATAACAAGGGCTTTATCCACTTAGCCATCTCCTCAGCCTCCAAAATATGTTGAATGTCTTAATGCTTAAGTGGTCCCTGTACAGACAAGAATTAAGAGCCAGTGGGTCCTGTGGGCTCTGGTCTCTGAAAGGCCTAGCGTGTTGATGCTGGATATAAACAGACTGAACAACAAAGTCCAAAACAGACTCGCAGCTAGCTGGAGATGACCTTCAACAGGACACACTCCAGAAGCCCACCTACCCCAAAGCAGGATGTCTGGGAGGGACTCTCCAGAGCCGTGGATCAGCTGAGAGGCATCTAAGGTGGAAAGCCTTTCTCCCTCCCCAGGCCCTTAGACCCAGTTTCCTTGCTGAGAAGCCTGAAGTACACCTGACTCGAACAGGGACCCTGCTCCTCCTGTTAGTTCTGTCCCAGACAAACCCAGATTCTTCCCAGAGCCTCGGCTTCCCCATCTGTAAAACGTGCCCATCCATTCCCAGAGTCACAGCGAAGTCTAGACACAGGATCAGGCCAACAGTGAACAGGAGCTGGCCGGTGAGTAGCCGCTGTCACCACTGCATTCCGTACCTCTCTCTCCAGCTACCAGGAGAAAAAAAGAAAAGAAAAAAACAGGCAAAACATGACCCAAGCCAGCTTAAGTTCCGCTAAAGGTGTCCCTAGGCTCAACATGAGATCCTGGGCTGTGGCTCTTTCCAGATCAAGCCTCTGCAGCCCATGCTTAGGGATAACCAAAGCGAGGCAGGAAGCCAGCCCCACAAAGCCTGTTGCTGTCCCCAGCAGTTCGACCAGATGAACCTCACCTCTGGCTCCCTAGCTGGCTTGCCCGTTTTAATCCTGTGAAGCCAATTAACTTTCTTGAAAGTTGCATGGAGAAATTGAGGGGTGTGGACATACAACTATGATTTTAACAGGGAGACAAGGACGGCCAGAGAGCCATGGTGGTACCCAGGACGGAGAAAACGCAGGGCTGTCTTCGGTGGGTGAATGAGGATTTAGCAAACCCAAAGAAAATAACTCCTGAAGCAGAGGTTTGAACTGTGACAAAAGGAAGCAGTTTGCAGAAAGGATGCTGATGAAGACCGACAGCTCTGTGGCCACTCTCGGGGGACGGGCAAAGCGTTTCTCTTGGACAGGTACGAAGGCCCCACCCAACCACCACGTGAACCCCTGCGGGGTTGTGGGGGGACACACCCGACTGCCAGTGATGGATGCCCCCACTTTCAGCTAATTACCCTAATTCCTCACACATGCAGAGGTTCAGAACTCACAGCACACCCACTATCTTGTTTCAGCTTGTAACCACCTCACAGGGGAAATGTTTACGTCTCTGTTAAGGATGTGAACAAGATAAAACGCAGAAAGGGGTGGCGGTGGGACTCGGTGCAGGCAGCACGCAGACAGCCCCCTGCCCTGCTGGCCTGCTCTGCGCCCTCTCGAGCACTTCCACAGGTCACCAGCACCATGAGAAACTAAGCAAAGCCTGGTACCTCACAACCATCGCTGCCGCTTCCTGCTTTTGCAGGGTTCTCACATGCAAGCCCTCGCCTGAGGGAGCCTTTGCCTCCTCCGAGACACAACCTCGAGATGTTCCAGAGAGGGTTGCACTTGCTTTCTATGACTTCAGCCTTCAAGGCTACACACCCCATCCAAATCTTCTCCAAAAACATTGTGGCTAGGGCCTTTCCCCCTCTCCCCCCACATCCCTGGCCACACCAAAGGAGCATAATAATAATAATTCATATTATTATGACACTCACCCTAAGAATTCTTTTGAAATTGTTAAATAATAGCTCCCATTTCTCAAGTTCTGGCCGTGTGTCAGATATGGGGCTTTGGAGACGATCTCTATTACTAACACCATGCGAGGCAGCTCATGATAAGACAGCTGGTTGTCTATCTGGGGGCAAAGTCCCCTTCTTCTGTAGAGACTTGAAACTTCCCAGGATCCTTTGCGGCTAGTCGTCTAGCCATGTGACCACACTTAGATGGAGGAGGTGTTATTGCAAGTGACTTGTGCAACGCTAGGGTCATTTTTCAACTCCAAAAGCAAGCCCTTACTATGAGCACTCTCTCCTCCCGCTATTCTAAAAACGTGGCGATGACTTGGTTGTGACGGTGCACATGAAGGGGAGGCAGGGCCACAGATGGGAGGGACTCTGGGTGCTGGGGGAGGGACTTCCTGGGTAGAATTTCCCCAACAACCTGGCTATTCTCCTGTTTCTGTATGTGAGAGGCTTACCTTGCTGAGACGACTGTAATATTAGAGTTTCTTCGTTAGGACAAGTTACTATTGAAAGAATGTGGTATTCTGGTGCCCGTTTTACAGATAGGAAAGCAGGGGTCATGAACGCTAAAGGACTTATGTTAGTCCATACAGTACAAGGAAAGGGTTTAGCCCATGGCCACTGGATTCCAAAGTCTCAGCCATAAGATTCACTGACTCACTTATTCAACCAAGGCTTAACGGTTACACACTTGAAGCAAGGGCTCTGCCGCTTTGTCTAGACCGGAAGGCTGTAAATGTTCACTGTCCCCCAGTGTGAGTTGTCCTGGGCTGCAGATGACAGCTCGTTTTGAAACTTCTAACTGTTCTCTGTGAAGCTGTCAGTGTGCAGACGGTCAGAGACAGACCTGGGTCCTTACATACGCTGATTGCAGAGGACAGCCAGAGGTGGCCACGGAAGGGGAAAGGCGAGCGAGCAAGAGCCACCCTTGCTGGTGCTCTGAAGGCATACAGGTACATGGGTCCCCAAGGATGATGAGCAAATGTTGCCAGGCACCGCTGGAGAGGCAGACTTCACACAGAAACTTTAATGATAGCAGCTGAAGCAAGCATGGGGCTTGTGCTTGACGCTCCCGATGCAGTCTCAGGCGCAGACCTCACTTGCTACAGACTACAGACAGATGGGAAAGCGCATCATTAGAAGGTAAAGCAACAGCTGCAATGCCAGGACAAACTGTGAGTAAAATCGCTCAGAACATCACAAGAGCTCCCCAGGACTGGCCTGGGACTTCTCACTGAGCTTGAACTTTGCTCTCTACATCATCCAAGCAAGTGGGTGGCCTCGCCGCTGCTTTACAAATGGGGAAAACTGAGGCACTGAGCACTTATGTGACTTGAAGAAGGTCACCCATCTAGTGAGAGATAGTCCAGGGTGCTCTGTCAGGATGCCAGCAGAAGGGGGGGGGCCTGGAAGAAGCTACAGAATAAATGAAATAGAGATGAAAGGAGAGTTATTCGTGGTACTGCTGATGATGCTAAACTGACAGAAGTTTTCAAAACTCTGACCCCAGAAAGAAATGCACTATCCCTTCAAAACCTTAGACACATGTTATAACTGTCACCTTAGTGTCTGGAATCGATTGTCGTGTAGGATGAGGCTTTTGTTAGTTTGTTTTGCTTTTCAGGCAGGATCCCAGCTGGCCATGTCTAGCTAATCACTATTCAGCCCATGCAGGCTCTGACTGTGACACTCCTCCTGCCTCAACCTCCCAGGGACCAGGACCATGTGCACGTGTGCACCGCCCCACCCAGCTTAATCGTTTACACTCTATTTTATATTGAATATATTTGTGTCAACAGCTCAACCAATTACTTTTCGGATTCCCTTGAGGCTCAGACCTTGGCAAGTGCGGGCCTAAAGAATGGGGGCTGCAGGACAGTGGTGAGACTGCCATGCTCGGGATGAGGGAGTTGGGCACCCAAACCTGAAATGGAGACTGATGTCTTTTCTCAAGGTCATGCCAGGATAGAATTAGAGCTTGGGAGGCAGCGTCTCCTTAACTCCACACCCCAGACACCTCACTGCCAGCCTATAATCTCAGTCAGGTGGCTGAGCGCTATTCAGTGTCATGTAGTACGCACAGGACTTGCGTGCACAGCTCACATAGCTTCCTTATTGGTTCCAAGAAATGTAAGGTTCAAAAGATGCCCTGTGGCCACCATTAACAGCCCCTGGGAGTCCGGAGTGACTGTTGGCACCAGAACAACAAAATAATACTCTGGGACGAAGACATCAAAAGGACAGAGTTTGAAGGACAGCTGTCATCCATGACCAGAAACACACAGTCCGAACATGGGTTTCTCACAAGCTGACTTCTCATGCCTAACATAAGGCGGCCCAGGGTCATGGAGCCTAACTACAAAGAGCTTCAGTAGAACACACTCATAGAGGTGTAGTCAGGATGAAACGTCACCACACTCCCACAAGAATGAAGTTAGAGAGACGCATAACACAGATTGAGATTTGACATCCAGATATGATGAAAATGGTGCATAAAAGCTGCTTTACCCAGGAACATGTCCGGAGGGGAAGACACACGGATCCCCGTGGGATGAACTACCCATGAACTACAGCCCAAGACTCATTCTTGTCTCTACATTGAGTTCTGTGCCCAGGAAAAGATGGACTCTGGGGGACAGCCCACTCCCTAGAGGGCAGCCGCATGCCTTGTGTCAAACTTTGGGGTCAGAGGTCACCTTGAGTGATGGCATTGCATCCCGCAAGGCTCATCTGTCAGAGGTGTCAGTATCTGGCAGCCCTAGGGCGGTGCCGGGCCTCCAGGTCCTCCTCCCAGTGGGGATTGTCACTGTATCCAGGAAAGGAGTCAGGACCAGGGAGTGAAAGGGCAAGAACATTACTCCAGAGATCAGGTACAGGGAGTTCCACCCCTGGAGATGAGATCTGACAGGCCAATAAAGGCTTCCTAATGCCGCTGATCCCCTCGTGCCTTTGATATCACCTTGCATTTTCTGCCTGAGTGAGAGGCTTGGCCAACTTGAAGAGATCAGAAGTTTTCATTCACAGTGGAGGAAGCCTGCCTTCCCTTCCACCAGAGGCCAGGCCTCTGGAAGCAGCCCCATGCACAAAGAACAAGCCCTGCGTGGCCCTTCAATGTCACTCAGAATGGAGACCCTATCCCTCCTGAGGATAGAGCCTAAAAGACAATCAAGGAAGCCAGGGCCTCAGGAAATGGCTTTCCATGCAAGCACAGGAACCAGAGGGGGCTCAGCCCTCAGGATCCAGATGAAAACACAGTTAGTCTTATGCACTTTCTTTTTTTTAATGTATACATTACAATCTATATCATAAGCAGTTGTATATTTCTTTACATATGACACATAACACATATATTATGTGTACATATGATATACACATACATGAAAAACATAAATGTAATGGACTTAGATGGTGTGCATGAATTATATGTGTATATGTAATGAGAGATTTATATAGTCATGTATTTTTATCCTTCCTCCATCTTTATTTCTGCCTTTTTTTTTCTCCCCCTTCCCTCTTTTTTACTCTTAAGGTAGGGTCATACTACCAATCTCAACTCTGGAGCAATGGGGAAAGGAAGGCGCATGAGGCTTCCTCACCAGACAGCCTCACCCACTTGGAGAACTCCAAGACAGTAAGAGACCCTGTGTCAAAGACAAGGTAAATTGTGATTAAGGATGACTCCTGGGGTAGCCTTGCCTGCACGCACACACACACACACACACACACACACAGAGAGAGAGAGAGAGAGAGAGAGAGAGAGAGAGAGAGAGAGAGAGAGAGAGAGAGAGAATCCAGCTCCAGGTCTGTCAAGTGGTGACCACAACTGAGCCACTCTTGCCCCCTCTACGGAAAGGGAAGTGGAAGCAATGAAGGTGCATTTATTTAGTATCTTCTGGTGACAGTGTCTTTAGCCACTTTTCCCATTTTGACAGGTGGGAACAGAAGTTACCCAGTTAGACATGGCTAGAGACAGCTTCTCAGTCCTCCAGGATGCCAGAAATCCTGGGCCTGCTTCCACACTCACCAGTCACTCTTACACCAGCGTGCCTGCTCTCAAGAGCAGATCCCATCACCGTCCTCATGCCTCAGTGGAGAAAGCCGCCTACGGCAGGTGGCTGGGGCCTGGTAACAAAAGATTTGGAGAACCACCCTGACTGGGGCGGACTCACACCCAGAAGTTTCCACTGAGAAGTCTCACAGAGTCCCTCCATTCCAAGGCCCTACGTGTGGTTTGTGCTTTTAATGTCCTATTCTTATCTCGAATTACATCACCTTTACCTGCATCCCCGGGTCCCCTGCTATGGGGAGTGTTGAAGGCGGTGCTGATAGAAATGAGGGAGACAGGGTTCCGAAAAGAAAAGGCTGTGAACTTTCTGTGACCCTGAATGAAGAGCCTTGTATACCTCAGACCCAGGCGTTGGCCCTTCAGGAGGCTGAGAGGCTGTCTCTCTGTCCTGTTCGGCTTCCGTGGGGAGATCCATAGCCCCTGAATTACAAGTCTCAGTGGCCCCTCTGTGGAGGACACAGCTCTGCTTGAGTGAGCAGGGTATAGTTACCAGAATGGGTGCTGGCTACTGAGTTCTGTTTGTGCGTGTACCACAGGCCCACGAGTGTCCTGCTGCCCTAGCTGGGCAGAGTGCCCCGAGTCCTCTCCTACACCCAGAGGTGTGAGGTGGTCATGGGTAACTTCTCTCACTTTTCCGCATCACCCCTTCCTGGAGGCTGCCACCTTCCATAATATGTTCTTTAAAAGCTCAAAGAATAAAGGCAAATTAGCAACCACTCCTGTGATGGACGTCTGTCCTCCCCACCTCCTTACAGAATCATAGACGGCACAGTGTGCGTTGCTAGATAATTCCATTTCTCACCTAGCTTGTGACCCCCATCCTGGCAGTGAGACACAGCAAGAGTTCCAAGCTGGATCTCACAGGAAAGTTCTCAGCTGATTTATACCTTGAGCCCTTTGTCCCCCACTCTCTTCCTACCCTCGATGCAGGAAATAACCCAGATGACTCCGTGACCCAAATAACCTTTAAAAATTCATTACAACAACAGCAAAACAAAGAAAACAAAAAAAAAATGTTAAACATAACACTAGAGGTAATACTCAAAACTGAGCAGAGGAATAAGACTCTAGAAATAAAAACAAAGCTGTAATTTAACGAGAAAAAACACTACTTAACAGAAACAAGCAGAAAAATGCATACCAAAGTGACTGCCATCTACACATACCTTTCAATAATAACTCTAAATATTAATGGTCTCAACTCTCCAATCAAAAGACACAGACTACCTGAATGGACTAAGAAATAAAACCCACCTACTTATTTCTACAGGAAACTCAGCTTTAGAGATAGGCACTGTCTCAAAGTGAAAGGATAGTGTCCTGGGATTTCTGTTGCTGCAGCAAACCATCATGGCCACAAGCCGGCTGAGGAAAAAGGGCTCATTTAGTTATGCTTCCATAGTGCTGTTTATCACTGAAGGAAGTCAGGGTAGGAACTCAGACAGGGCAAGGAAGCTGGAAGCAGGAGCCGATGCAGAGGAGAGTTGCTGCTTACTGGCTTGCTTCTTCTGGCTTGCACAGCCTGCTTCTTATAGAACAGAGGACCACCAGCCCAGGGGTAGGATCACCCACAATGGACTGGGCCCCTTCCCTATCAATCACTAATTAAGAAAATGTACTATAGCTGTATTTTATGGAGGCATCTTCTCAACTGACGCTCTCTCCTTTTGGATAACTTTAGTTTGTATATGAAGTTGACATAAGAGCAGCTGGTACAGATAGAACCAAGGGATAGAAACGAGGGAGCATATACACCAATAAATGCTGAAGACATCGAACCGTATTATAAAATGGCATCCAGACTGGGCGTGGTTGCACACACCTTTAATCCCAGCACTGGGGAGGCAGAGGCAGGCTGATTGCTGTGAGTTCAAGTCCAGCCTGGTCTACAAAGGGAGTCCAGGACATCCAAGGCTACACAGAGAAATCCTGTCCTAAAAAACCATAATAATAATAATAATAATAATAATAATAATAATAATAATAATAATAATAATAATAAGTAAAATGGCATCTAATAGTGGGATGGAGTAGTGTTTTGAATTATTAATAATGGCCTACTTTTCACAACATCATTTTATATGTAGTTTGTCTGATTTTGTTGTTGTTGTTTGTGTTTTGGGATAGGATATAGCTATAGTAGCCTAGGCCAGCCTCAAAATATAAATCCTCAGATCTCCACTTCCACAGGGCTGGATCACAGCCTGTGCTACCATACCTAGGATTTGAATGTCATTTTTTATGCTTGTCTAGTATTTTTTCATATGACTCTAGCAATGATCAGAAAACATCTCACTGAAGGGCCTAGTAGCATACATTTCCATCTTTGGGACATTACTACAGTGACTCAACCTTGTCACCATAATGCTAGAGCAACAGGCCATTCACACAGGCTATGTCCCGATAAAATTTTATTGACAAAAGCCAATGAGGGCTTTAATC
This sequence comes from Acomys minous, assembly GCF_964271855.1. Classification (NCBI taxonomy): domain Eukaryota; kingdom Metazoa; phylum Chordata; class Mammalia; order Rodentia; family Muridae; genus Acomys; species Acomys minous. The sequence continues at coordinate 1,467,084 of NC_140484.1, forward strand.
TACACCCCCCCCCCCCCCCCCGCTACACCATCATTTATTGAACCAATCTTTCTGATACTGAGCAGGGCGGCAGCCTGTTGGGGCAGTTATAAATACAGCCACAGAAAAGACCTTAGCGCTGATGGTTTTTTGTTATTGTCATTGCTTCTAATCACAATAATCTTTCTCATGGTTTCTCAGAAGAATTCTACTTTTAAGCCTTTTTAGACATAAAGCCAAACCTAGAAGGCACTAATTTCCTATTAAGTTGAATTGCTGTTGTTGCTATTGCTGTTGCTGTGAGCCAGGCCTTGTGTTTGGCCCTGTACCTTTTCCTTTGCTTGTTCTACAAGTTTTCCAGATGATTCTGTGGTAGGAACTCTCTCTATCACACTGCCAATGACCCAAGTGTAAAGCTATGACGTCTTCTGCTTCTCTTGTAAGCCTTGCCCTTGAATGAGGCCATCCCCTCCCCCATCCCCACCTCAGCAAGTGTCAATGGTGGCCACATTCATGATGTCAAAGGGACACGTAGCAAGTGGTTGAGTTAACCTTAGACATCGTTGACATGATGTCCATGACCCATTACCGGGGCTCTGGCAGGGGTTGGAGGTGTCTGTATAAGCTAGTTATCGTGCTCAGCCCCACTCAGACAACCCACGGAGAGACAGCAAAGAGGGCAGTGATGCATCTCAGGTGCCATCCCCCCCGCCCCCCGCCCCTGTCTGAAGAGATTCTCTTGGAAAGGCATCTATGAGCACCACCATGGCTTCCACACCCCTATTCACCTGCCATCACCCTCCTCATCCTGTGCAGGCCCTCACCAGGGTAACCCCTCTTGCCATGAAACAAGACTGAAGACCACTGCCACCTCTGCCAAAACCGAGCTCAAGAAAAACTAAACGTGTTCACCTACGTCTCTTTTCACCTTGGATTTTTTTTCATGAAACAAAATGGCAGTTTCCAAAGGTGAAAAACTGTGATTCTTTCCAAATACCTGTGAAGCGAAAATTGCTAGTTTCACACAGCCTTCCCACTGCTGACTGCGATTATAATGATCGCAACTTGAGCAGGAAGACACGAGACCCGGGTTCTGGCGCCAGCAGCCCTCAGCTGTCTCACACCCAGGCTTGCCCAGGCTAGGAACAAATAAAAGCCTTCCGCAGGCCCCAACTGCCATGTCCACCATCACTCCTGTGAACTGTTAGGTCTCAAACCCAGCACAGGCCTCAGTCAGTACCTGTGGCTCCTCCCTGCACGGCTTCACCTGCCCCCTACCCTTAACCTCTCCCTCCCACAGCCTGATCCTATAAAGCCCAGCCATTTTGGCTACCCCACTTGCTCTCTTGGCCTCTTGGCTCAGGCCAGCTCTCTTGGTCTCCTTCCCCTCTCTCCTCTCATTGTCTGATTTAGTCTGCAGCCATGTTCAGCCTGGACTCTTCCCTCTGCCTGCTGTCTCCCTTATATCTACAATAAAAACCTTTTCCCTGGCACATGCCTTTAATCCCAGCACTCGGAAGGTGGAGGCAGGCTGATCGATGTGAGTTCGAGGCCAGCCTGGTCTACAAAGTGAGTCCAAGACAGTCAAGGCTACACAGAGAAACATTATCTCAAAAAAACAAACAAACAAAAAAGGAGTATCGTGTCCTTGTTTTATTTCATTTTTCCATTCATTTGTTGCCAAAACTTGGGATCAACCACAGTCCAAGTAGTTGGGGGAGAAAAGTACCAAGACTAGGTGTGAGTGTGTGTGTGTGTGAGAGAGAGAGAGAGAGAGAGAGAGAGAGAGAGAGAGAGAGAGAGAGAGAGAGAGAGAGAAGAGAGAAGAGAGAAGAGAGAAGAGAGAAGAGAGAAGAGAGAAGAGAGAAGAGAGAAGAGAGAAGAGAGATTCCCAACCTCAGGAATAGGAAGGTAGGGAAATTTAGGAGTTCTTTTCTGGAGTCCATTTGACCTGTGAGAGGTGGATCCAAGTCAAAGCCCTGAAGCTTACATGAACATGTTTAAGTGTATAAAAAGCGCTAAAGGTGTGTGTGTATATTTATTAGTATCACCACGGTTTGCAAACTGCACTGGAATCCATAACTTGGAAAAGGCAGTAGACTCACAGCTTTGAGTCATTGCTACTTAAAAACATCTATTTTCCTAAACAAGAGTTGAATTCAAGTTACATGCATAGTAAGTAGAATTATTTTTCTAAGTAAGAGAGTTCAATCATATAGCAAATTGAACTTTTTGTGACGAGTTTTAAGCTAGCTTTTTGGTAAAGACTTTACAAATTCTTTAACCCCACCAAACGAACTTATAAATCCTGAGATAGGACAGTTTACACGACAGTCTTAAAAGATTTCTTAAGAGCTGAACACAGAGAAACCATGGAGATAAAAGATTTTCAAGAGGGAGAAAGGTTGAAAACCCTTATCGATAAGAGACTTTGAGGTCAGCTGCTCGTGTGCTGACAGAAGCTGTGACAATCCATGAGAATTTGGTGAGTGTTCCATCTGTGGCCATTTAGCTGTACTGAGAGGCCAAGCAGTTTGAATTAAAATAGCCTTTAATAGAATTTAAGTCCAAGGAAGGAATTGACCCTGAAGAGAAAAGGAGGAAAGATCGTAAAAATTACCACCACCACAGGGAGGGTTCCAAAAACTCAAAGAGGGAGCTGAAAGACAGAGAACAGCATAGCCTTGAGGGCCAAGGAGGAACAAGCAGGAACTCTACCCAAGAGAGAGTTCCAATATCATAGAGGTCACCGGGGCCTAGAGAGGCAATAGAACCCAGCAGGCAGATCCTAGGGGGTGATGGGGAGGAGGACAGGGTTTCTTATGCCCACATGGTGGGCACACCAAAGGGCATAGCAGGGACATGCTCATGTGGTAGGTGTTCCAGGGGCATAGTGGGGAGACGCCCATATAGAGGCCATACTGACGTGCATAGTAGAGGTACCCAAGTGATGGGTGCCCCAGAGGACACGCCAGAGACCAGACGCCATAGACATAGAGATATGCCCCAAGTGATAGGGAGCCTGGAAGGTGTGCCAGGTTCCAAGAGCCAGAGAGAGGATACTCACCCAGCAGGCAAGGAAAGACAGATGCTTAGAGCAGGCCGAAGGAAGAAGTTGCCTGAAGAGGCAGACTCTAGAATTGGGAATCAAATATGGCGGATGGCAGACACCTGCAGAAAGAAATGGTCCATGCATGCCTTAGGAGAGCCAGGTCTGCAGTTTGGTTAGGAGAGGGCAAGTGCCCTAAGGAGGGAGCTCACTGTTACAGAAGCAGATGACTGGAAAAATGAAACAAATGGGGGAGGACACGGTATTCCTAAAGCTCGGAGATTCTTACTGTAGATATAACGGAGGAAGTGGGCAGAGGGAAAAGTCCAGGCTAAACGTGGCTGGCCGACTAAACCAGACCGTGAAAGGAGAGAAGGGACGGAAAAAGCTGGGAGGAGCCACTGGCGCGGAGACCTGTCCTGGAGTCGAGAGTGCGCATGTCTGCTGATATCACCCCCTACCACATGCGGCCAAACTCCAGAACATGCCTCTCCTTCCCTCAAGGACAGGAACACTTCTCTGGAGGCCAGTCACCACCTGTGTGAAGAGCAAGGCTCTGACTCTCTGAAGAGACACCTGGAGGTTTTCCCAATGATTGAAGGCCTCTGTGGAAACCCGGCCGCATTAGACTGCTATTGCTGCCATAGCTGAGCACCACGGACAGCATTCCCTAGATGAGGCAAATGTGTTTGTTTGCTCTGTGTCCAGGAGGCAGGCATCCAAAATGAGGGTGTCTCCAGGACTGGCCTTTCCTGGGCTCTCCCTTCCTAATCTGCAGTCAGCCATCTTCTCCTTGTGTCCTCATACTTTGTAGGCAGCCATCATCTTCTCCCAGTGGTCATAACTTTCCTGTGGTGTCTTAATTTCTTCTCAAAAGGACACCAGTCCTTGGATTAGGACCCGCCCCAGTGACTTTTATTAACTTAATTACTTCATTAAGATCTTATCTCCAACTAGGTCACCTCCTAGGGTACAGGGAATTAGGGCTTCAAAATATTAATTTGAGGAGTGTACTTTGGTCCGTCAGTACCCCACATCTCCAGCCCAGCTGTTGCAACAGCTTTGCAGATCATCAAGACCAAATAGACAGACAGACAGAGGGGCTTTGGAGGTTTATTTGGCTGTATTTTCTGAGACACATGGGGGTTCCTAATGTGACCACTGAGGGTTCTACGACTGGAAAAAGGGAACAGCAAGAGGGAAACTGGTGCTCCAATCGGACCATCTTGGGCAGTGTTGTCTGGCCCAGTTAAGTCCCTCTGACATTTTGTTTTTTAAGTATCCAACTGCATGTGGAGAGGGGAGTTTTGCTTGAGGTCCAAGCCTTCCTTATCGACATGTCCAGGGTGAGAGCTGTACCTCAAATTCTCAGAGTCCTGCTACCTCCTCCCTGAGGCTGCTGGTAAGGACCTACAGCGAGGCACTTGAGGGGACCCAAGCATCAGGTCAGAGCCAAGTGCCAGAAGAACTCACGCCATGCGGCACCATCTCAGAGTCATCTGGACATGTGCATCCAGGCTCCAGTGAAGAAATATCTGAGTCATCCCCACCCTGATGACAGTGTCCAGACATTTTCACTTGAGTATTTTTGTTTCCATCTTGTTTTCTGTTTGTTTTTTCATTGCTAAGGATTGGACATGCATCATAGCACACACTACGGAAGAGATTTACCACTAAGCTACGTCTGCACCCTGCTTTTTTTTCCTTTTTATTTTGGTACAGGGTCTCACTACGTTGCCCAGGCTGGCCTTGAACTTGTGGTTCTCCTGTCTCAGTGGCCCACAGTAGCTAGGATTACTGAACTGCACCACCAGGCCTGGCTTGGAATTTTTAATTTGAACAAGGAAGTGGTATCTTATCCATGCGCCATGACTGGTGCTGGGGAGTGATGAATGTCTTTAGTGGCGAGTTGTGGAGACCTGTGTGCCATGCTATCCTGTCACACGGATGGGGATGAGCAGGGCGTATTTAACTCTTCAAAAACTGGATTTTTACCTCCTAGAGAGATGGTGAATGCTACGCCCTGACAGTGATCAGCAGCTAGGCCCTGAGTGACGAAACACCCAGGGTCCTTCCTAAGAACTTCTAAGAAGTTCCTGGCTTTAGAAACCTGGTTAGGAGTAGCCTTTGGGGTAAAAGAAAAAGGCACACTCTGTCCGTGCATCTGCGCACCCCAGTACCATCCACAACAGTGAGTTTCTGGGTATAAGGCCAGCATGCAAGAGCCAGGGCTGGGGCTTTCCTCTGCTCTAGGTGACCTTAGTGAGCCAAATAGGGGTCATACCCCAACCACAGGGATTCCCTCTGGCTGACTTCTGTCCTGGCCTGGTAAGGGCTGTAGACAGTATTGGGGGCACTTGTTTTTACAAAGTCATTTAAATAGTTCACACAAGGAGTTTTCCCTGCACCACAAAAAGGACATTACTAACCCATAGTTTCTTCTGCTCCCTCATCCTAGCTCTGGAGTCAGCCTCTGCTGGCTGCTGCCTGACTAGCGCACACCGTCCCCCAGAACTCATTGTAAGCAAAGGCTTCCTGACCCACGTCTACTTCGGTCCTTCCTCTGTGCTCCATCCTCCTCCTTCCATTTCTCCGTCAAGGAGGGAACTGACGGCTCTCATCACACTAGTAGGACTGCCTGCTCTCTACTGTGGCCCTCGTCATGCTAGTAGGACTGTCTGCTCTCTACTGTGGCCCTAAGGTACCTGGAAGGTGTGTTTGGGGTGTTCTGGATAAAGGGCCTGTGTGGTCTACACTCTGCTTCCCAAAGAATGGACCAGATATGCCTGGAAACAGAATTTCCCAACATGCCCTCACCCAATCCAATTCAGAGTGCTCACAGGCCCCCATTTAAACTGGAGAGCATTGGCCGTTGGAAGTGGACAACCCGGCTTTGCTTTGACCTGGGCCTAGTGAAAGAGGCAGTGAGATAACACCAAGCTGCCGTGTGGACAGAAAGGGCTGGTGGTGGTTAAAGCCCTGAAACCAGAGCCGCAGGTGCAAGCCCCAGCAGAGTCCCTGGGCCAACAGCAGCAGCACAGAAGACACACAGGGCTCTAGGAAGGCAGCAGCTGGCCCCAGGCTGTACATCCCAAACAGCTCCCTGTGAGGCTCTGTGAGGCGGGCAGCCATATCCCAAGCGAAAGCACAGAAAGCTTTGCTACAAGCGCACTGGGACCCAATCTAGCACTTCCCCTTAAAGCTCGTATCTCTACTCCCTAAGTCGAGTCGGCACAAGCGTATATGCATATCAGAATATTCGCAGAAGCGCTTTTCTAGTTATACTGCAACAGGAGACCAACGCCGGCATGGCGACGTGAGGTATGGTGCACTGATGCAGTGAGAGAGTCTCCGCCACAGAAAAGCCATCACAGTGGGGGTGCGGGCTCACACCTGCACTCCTACCATTTGGGAGTCTGAGGTAGGAGGAGCTTCACGAGTTCAAATCCAACCTGGTCTTATTGTGCATTCCAGGTTAGCCTGAGCTGAAGGCCAGATCACACTGTCTCAAAAACAAACAACAACAAAAAAAAAAAAAAAAAAAAAGGAGAGAGAGATACATTGTTTTTAGTGAGAAGAAAGTAGGGCACAGAAAACCTATCAGAGTCAGATACTACGTTTATGGATTTGTCATTGTTTATGTGTATAGAATCTGTATAGCATAAGTATAGCATAGTATAGTACAGTACAGTATAGCATAGTATAGTATAGTACAGTACAGTATAGCATAGCATAGTATAGTACAGTACACTATAGCATAGTATAGTATAGTACAGTACAGTATAGCATAGTGTAGTATAGTATAGTATAGCATAGTATAGCATAGCACCATATTATGTGCAGTATAAGCGTAGGGCAGTACAGTATTGTGTCTGTGTGTGTTTAAGTGCATGCATGAGCGGATGCCTCCAGGGACCAGAAGGGGACGTTAGATGTCCTGGAGCCAGAGCTATAGGTGGCTGGGAGCTGCTGGAAGTGGGCGTTAGGAACCAAGCTCAGATCCTCCGGAAGAGCAGGAAGCTCTATGAGCCATTGACCTGCCTCAGCTCAAAGAGAAGCACATGTTACTGAGGGTTGCAGATGGGCGGCCTTTTTGGAGGGTCCTTGTTGCTAGTGCTTTGCAGCAAAGAGGAAGGAGTTGGGCAGGCGGCTTCACTGGTGACGTGCTTGCTTTACAGCCAAGAGGAGCAGAGTTCTGTCTTCAGACCCCACACGAAAACAGCTGAGTTTGGTGATACCCACGTGCAATCCCAGAGCCAAGGAGGTGGAGACAGGGGGAGCCTGGAGCTGGTTGGCCAGCAGCCTTGGATAGTGTTAGCTGGGGCCAGTGCAAGACCCTGTCTCACAAGACAAGGCCTTAGTCACCTGCCTGCCTCATTCTCCTGGTTACAAAGTGACACCTCCAAGCACACACCTACCACACGGGACCCTCAAATGGGACCTGTGTCTGCTGCAAGCTCAGGTGGTGTGACTTCATCAGAGGCCTGTGAGAGGTGGTGTGACTCCATCACAGGCCTGTGAGAGGTGGTGTGACTCCATCACAGGCCTGTGAGAGGTGGTGTGACTCCATCAGAGACCTGTGAGAGGTGGTGTGACTCCATCACAGGCCTGTGAGAGGTGGTGTGACTCCATCACAGGCCTGTGAGAGGTGGTGTGACTCCATCACAGGCCTGTGAGAGGTGGTGTGACTCCATCACAGGCCTGTGAGAGGTGGTGTGACGCCATCACAGGCCTGTGAGAGGTGGTGTGACTCCATCACAGGGCTGTGAGAGGTGGTGTGACTCCATTAGAGACCTGTGAGAGGTGGTGTGACTCCATCACAGGCCTGTGAGAGGTGATGTGACTCCATCACAGGCCTGTGAGAGGTGGTGTGACTCCATCACAGGCCTGTGAGAGGTGGTGTGACTCCGGCAGAGGCCTGTGAGAGGTGGTGTGACTCCATCACAGGCCTGTGAGAGGTGGTGTGACTCCGGCAGAGGTCTGTGAGAGGTGGTGTGACTCCATCAGAGGCCTGTGAGAGGTGGTGTGACTCCATCACAGGCCTGTGAGAGGTGGTGTGACTCCATCACAGGCCTGTGAGAGGTGATGTGACTCCATCACAGGCCTGTGAGAGGTGGTGTGACTCCATCACAGGCCTGTGAGAGGTGGTGTGACTCCATCACAGGCCTGTGAGAGGTGGTGTGACTCCATCACAGGCCTGTGAGAGGTGGTGTGACTCCATCAGAGGCCTGTGAGAGGTGGTGTGACTCCATCAGAGGCCTGTGAGAGGTGGTGTGACTCCATCAGAGGCCTGTGAGAGATGGTGTGACTCCATCAGAGACCTGTGAGAGGTGGTGTGACTCCATCACAGGCCTGTGAGAGGTGGTGTGACTCCATCACAGGCCTGTGAGAGGTGGTGTGACTCCATCACAGGCCTGTGAGAGATGGTGTGACTCCATCAGAGGCCTGTGAGAGGTGGTGTGACTCCATCACAGGCCTCTGAGAGGTGGTGTGACTCCATCAGAGGCCTGTGAGAGGTGGTGTGACTCCGGCAGAGGCCTGTGAGAGGTGGTGTGACTCCATCACAGGCCTGTGAGAGGTGGTGTGACTCCGGCAGAGGTCTGTGAGAGGTGGTGTGACTCCATCAGAGGCCTGTGAGAGGTGGTGTGACTCCATCAGAGGCCTGTGAGAGGTGGTGTGACTCCATCACAGGCCTCTGAGAGGTGGTGTGACTCCATCAGAGGCCTGTGAGAGGTGGTGTGACTCCGGCAGAGGCCTGTGAGAGGTGGTGTGACTCCATCACAGGCCTGTGAGAGGTGGTGTGACTCCATCACAGGCCTGTGAGAGGTGGTGTGACTCCATCAGAGGCCTGTGAGAGGTGGTGTGACTCCATCACAGGCCTCTGAGAGGTGGTGTGACTCCATCACAGGCCTGTGAGAGGTGGTGTGACTCCGGCAGAGGCCTGTGAGAGGTGGTGTGACTCCATCACAGGCCTGTGAGAGGTGGTGTGACTCCGGCAGAGGTCTGTGAGAGGTGGTGTGACTCCATCAGAGGCCTGTGAGAGGTGGTGTGACTCCATCACAGGCCTGTGAGAGGTGGTGTGACTCCATCAGAGGTCTGTGAGAGGTGGTGTGACTCCGTCAGAGGCCTGTGAGAGGTGGTGTGACTCGGTCAGAGCCCTGTGAGAGATAGTGTGACTTCATCGGAGGCCTGTGAGAAAGGGATGGCATAGGAAGCATCATCCTGAAACAGCCATGTGTTAGAGGCTTGGTTGACAGCTAGTAGGGCTGTCTGGAAGAGTTGGCTCATGATGTTCCGTGTGCATACATTGGTTAATCCGCTGGTGAAGTCACAAAATAATGATCGTGTTCCTGGAAGGTGGTGGCAACGTAAGGGGTGGGGGTGACTGAAGGCGGTGGGTCACCATGACGTACCGTTGAAAGATGTCTCGTGCTGAGCAATTTTCAATCTTAGTAACTATCTTTCCGTCCTTCCCTCCCTCTGTCCTGTCCTCCCTCCCTCCCTCCCAGAAGCCACGAGATGAGAAGTTGGGCCCCATCACACCCTCTTACCTTGATGTTCTGTCTTGCCACCACCCCACAAGCCATAAAACCAGCCAGGCACCGACTGACATATTTGAAATGGCTTTTAATCCGTTTCTCTCAGATAGCTTGCAGCGCTTCCTGACATGCAAAGGGCTGCCTGACAAGATCCACACAGTTCTAGCATCTCTCAAAACCTGCTTGTCTCTGGATGTGGATTTAGCATTTTCTGCAGGACTTCCTTGTGTTTTCAATTCTCTCAGCTCTGGAAAGAAGCTGATGGGTGCCCCACATTCTCTGCTCACAGAGAAGGGAAACAGCCTCCATTCAAAACAAGAGGATTTCTCAAGGCCAAGACTTCATGGCACTTGGAACCTACTTTTTCTCCTTGACCTTTGCTTCTGTTTCTGTGGGGGCTGAGGCGGGAGAAAGCTGCCACTAGCTAAACTGCTCTGCTCACTTGAAGGTCTCAAAGAAAAAAAGAAAATTCATAGTCATCTGTGTGTGTGGTGGGGGGTTGGGGGGGTGTTACAAGTGGAAGCCAGAAGACAAGCTCAGAGTGCTATTCCTCAGTAGCCAGCCACCTTGGCTTGTTTTAATCTGTGTGTGTGTGTGTGTGTGTGTGTGTGTGTGTGTGTGTGTGTGTGTGTGTGTATGTGTGTGTACGCACACACTCACCACAGTTGTCCAAGGACAACTTTATGGGATTCGGCTCCCTCTGTCTTCCATGCGGTTCCTGCGCATTAAACTTAGGTGTCAGCCTTCGCTGCAAGCTGAGTGGTACCCACCTACAATCCCAGAACTGAGGAGGTGTAGCCCCCCGAGAGCCATCTCATCAGCCCCACCTTATTTTATGAGGTAGCCTTTCTCAGTGGTCGGGGCCTCACTAACTAAGCTAGGCCGTCTGGCCCCAGGGGTCAGCCTGACTCCGTCTTCCCATCACAAGGCTCCAAGCAGGCTCTGGCACACCCATGTATTTTCACATTTGACCTAGGACTCAAGCTCAGGCCTTCATGTCTGCAACTTTGCCAACCAAGCATCTCCTCGGTTTTACCAGCTCTTCTGCACCTTAATTCCACCTGCACTGGAGAGATGCAGAAGGCCTCAGACAAAAAGACAAGGATACATGAGAGAAAAAAATAACCCACAATGTCCGCCGCTCTGAGCTTTCCTAGGGCCAAACTCTAGAGAGCCTGACAGGGGCCGTTTTGGTGTTTCTTTTCCACTATGTAGCCCTAGGACACAAAGAGGCATGAAACAGAACTGGGAGCCAGTTGCATGAAGGACGAAGAAGCTGGGCCCCGCTGTAATTCCCCTGCCGCCTCCCAAGAGTGCTCTTGAGGCAAAGTCAGAAGTCTCCTCCCACGAAGTGAAAGAGGAAAATATCAATCTGTTCCGGGGAAAGTTACGAATTGCATGTGCCTGGAATCCTTGATATATGACTACAGGCCTGGTGCACAACAAGTGATTCTCGCTGTTGCATTTGATCTCAGATGGTAATGCGTTCTCCTGACATCGCCCAAATGGGGAATGACTGAAGATGGTTTCTATAAGACGGTTGCAAACTTCAAAGCCACTCTTAACCTCACACCAGCGCCGCCCCCTCCCTCTCTTCCTCCTCCTCCCTCTGGGCTCTCCTTTCCCTTCACCCAGCAAATTGTTTGGGGGCCAAAAGTGATTGTAGGACGATCAAGAATCAAGGCGCTTGTGACAGGTGGTACCACCTGTGTCTGGGCAGCAGTCCCCAGGCTGCATCTGCTCCCCAGTTGTGGAGAGAGGGAGGGGTTGCCTCTGAAGAGGATTCCCTAGCCAGGCTGAGCTGAAGCCTCGCCCAGGGGCAACTGTCTGACAGAGGTGACACTGCCTGAGCCCCACCACACTGTGGCTCGGAAAGATAGAGAGGGCTCCCCACACGAAGCCTCTGCCGGGGCCACCACATGCCACAGGCAAGGAAAGCCAGGCTCTCTAAGTGTCTACCGGTACCCAAAGGCCCCAACACTAAGGAGACAGAGACAAAGCAGATCCCAAATGCTTTGGACTTCATCCTAGATTCTGCTACCACAAGAGGCAGGCCACTCCTGCTCGGCTAGATGGAGACTCATGACCCTTTGTTTTTCCCATTCTTAGAGCACTGTTCACCCAAGTTGCTCTGGGTGTCGGGGATGTCCTAGGTCCTCTGAAGGAATTGAGTTACTATATAACCCAGGTGGTTCTCACCTGGGGGACAGACTACCTGGGGATACGTTTATTAATATTGCCGTGACTGGGGTGAAGCATGCTGCTGCTGACAGCTGGTGAGTGGAGCCCAGTGATGCTGCCAAGCATCCTCTCCCACAATGAAGAATTCGCCAGCATGAAACCGCAGCTGTGCTCTGGTTGGGACCCTTTGCAGGAACTCTGGCATGTGTGACACTGTAACGGTGGAGGTGGTTCTTAATTTACAAATGTGGGAACAGAATAAAGGGCCTGCCCTCGGGCCTCCTAAGGCATCACGGGCGCGCAGAGTCAACCACACTCTGTGGCTCCCAATACAGCCATCATGCATGCTTCCTCTGTGACAATAAGGGGAATTCAGGCAGCCAAGTTCATTTACAGACAGACCAAGAAACCCTTGGCCGCCTCCCCCAGGCCCTCCCCCTTTCTAACAGTGAGTGGAGTTTGGCGCATTCTTTCAGACCTTTGTAACTGTGAGTATGCGACTGCATGGAGCTCTAGGTATGCTTTGTGGCTTGAGAAGCTAGGGAGCCATCGAGCACAAAACTGGAAGTGCATGCTCAGGGTTGGGCCTGCAATCTCCCTGAGGGCTGTGTGGTGCTCCTTAGGGGCGATGAGGGAACCCAGCTGAGGAAAGGAGCCCTTCGTCTTCCAAGCTCAAAGGCTATCCAGAAACACCAGACTTCAATCTTAACAGCGGGATCCCACATTCCTGCAGCTTGCCTTCCCTGTCTCCATCATAGTGTTAGAAACCCTTACCTATCAAGTCACACAGGCACACATCCTGTTAGCAACTCCTCCGCCCCTTACTTCCTCGGTTTGGACTACATCCTTTGTACTTTCTCTCCTGTTGATGGAGTTTGGCTGTGTGCAGTTTGGGACTTCTTGAAACATGTGGTGATGTGGTTCATAGCTGAGACTTTGGCAGAAGTCTCGCGGGAACAGTGGACACTCTGATATGTAAAGAGAGACGAGTGTCGTGACCTGAACATGAGAAATACGTAAAGAGGGCGACCGTGCTGCCACCATTGCCACACGGCCTCGTAATAGAAGAAGAGGGTGCTGGCAAGGACGGTGATTCCTGTTGCTGCTATTTATCTGTTAGCCGCAATCTTCTCATGCGACGACCCTCAGAAGAACCATTAAAATCCTTTGGGGAAACTGAGTTGAGCTGGAGAAGCTCATGTTCAAAGACTTGCAACTCCCACCTTCCCAGAATTCACTCCTCCTGCCATGAAAACCAGGAGGCGTGGGGTGATGCTGCTAAGGTGATTTTAACTGGACCCTACCTCATAACACACACACAGAGAGAGAGAGAGAGAGAGAGAGAGAGAGAGACAGACAGACAGACAGACAGACAGACAGACAGACAGACAGACAGACAGACAGACAGACTCTAAGACTGGACTGAGTCCAATAGAACATCAGGTCAGCTACTGGTCCTGTGGGCAGAACCCGGCCAGGGTTGAGCCAGGCAGAAATGTTCTCCTTCATCTTCCTCCAACTAGGGCTAGAAAGACAGGTGTGTTCCTACATGTGGGAGACGTGTTCAAAGTGCCTGAAGTGCGACCGAGGCCAGCTGTGGCTCCCCAGAGGTAACTTCAGAAAGACTCCCAGACAGGGCTGAGGATGGGCATAAAGGCCCAGGGAGGGACTGGATTCCAGGGGGAGCAGATGACAGAAGCTGCTAGAAAGAGGCAGGAGAGAAAGAAGTGTATGGAGAGGGGAGAAGCACCATGCAGGGCTCTAGCAAGGCACCCAGAGAGTGGAGGTGGGTGTCACCACAGCTTCTCTGGCAGGACCTCCTAGGGATCCAGGGCGGTTGGAGGCCGACTTCAGGATCATGCTATAACAGCATGGCTCTCCCCAGGGTGACAGCTGCATCTGGTCATCTGCCTGGCTCTGTCTCCAACCTTAGTTATGAGAAGACACAGAGATACATGTATGCACAGGATTGCACAAGCTTGTGCAAATACATGTATAGGGTGACTTACTATTCCATGTGAGAATGTCTTGTGTGTGTGAGTGTGTGCATGTGTGTGTGTGTGTGTGTGTGTGTGTGTGTGTGTGTGTGTGTGTGTGCACTTGCATTCACCACAGTCAAGGTTCATGGAGCACAGTGAGTGTATATGGATATGACATGGGTGTCTCTGAACAAAGTGGAGGGTCATGTGCGAGGAGCACCTGTGAGTGAGGAAGTGGGATGCAGCATGCGGCAGCACCTTTTAATGGGTCATACATTCCAAACAGGCAACGGGAGGAAGATGCCGTCATGGCATCTATATGCCAACGGACTGTCTACCTGCAACAGAAGGAAGATGCCCATGGCGTGTATATGCCAACGGACTGTCTACCTGCAGGTGTGTGTGGCATGAGGCGGGGTGACCAGTGAGGATTCTGCAAGAGGGAGAATCCTTCCTGGGCAGCATTATCCATCTTTGTTTTCAACTTGACTGGATTTTAATTCTCCTTAAACTTAAACACACCTCTAGGTGTATTCGTGAAGGTGTTTCCAGAAAGGTTTAACTGAGGGGGCAGACTCATCCAGGATGTGTGCTGCAGCAGCAGCTCACTGGTTGCGAGGAGATGATAAAAAGGAGAAGGTGAGCTTAGTACCTCTGTGGTGATCTGAGTGAGAACAGGCCCTGTGGGCTCCTGTGTTCGCTTGCATGCTCGCCAGTCTGTAGACCTGCCCAGGAAGGATTAGGAGGTGTGGCCTTGCTGGTGGAAGGGTCACTGGGAATCAGCTTTGAGTGAAATAGTGGCCAGAAAGCAAAGTCTGCTCTCCTAGTCTGTTGCCTTGGCCTTGGGTGTAGAGAAAGAAACACAGTCTGCTCTTCAGCTTGGTATCCTCTGTGGGATGCACAGCTGGGGCTGAGCTCCTGAGACTGTGGTAAGATGCCTGCCAGGCCTCTCTCTTGGGCTACTAAGCAGCCAAACTGGTGGGTGAATGGGGGTGGGGGGAATTGAAGCCACTATGCATAAGAGCAAAGACCCTTGCGGGTCCAGGACACATCTTAGCTGGTCCAGTGCTTTCCCAGCATCCACAGGGCTCTGGGTTCCATCCCCAGCACCACGTGAACCCAGGTGGCGGTGCCTGCTTGCAACCTCAGGACTTGGGGGGTGACAGCAAAAGCATCCAAAGTCCAACGCCCTTGCAGCTGTCTTAGGTTTCATTGCTGTGAAGAGACAGTGTGACCACAGCAACTGTCACAAAGGAAAACATTTCACTGGGGCTGGCTTACAGCTCAGAGGTTCAGTCTATTGTCATCATGGCGGGAAGCACGGCGGCATGCAGGCAGACACAGTGCTGGAGAAGGATCTGAGAGTTCTACGTCTGGTTCCAAGAAGCAGCAGGAAAAGACAGTGAGCGACTAGACCTGGCTTGAGCTTCTGAACCTCAAAGCCCGCCCCTGAGTGATACACTTCCTCCCACAGGGCCAGACCTCCTGATAGTGCCACTCCCTGTGAGCCTATGGGAGCCATTTTTCTGCAACCTGTAAACTCTAGGCTAGCCTGGCCTACATGAGATACTGCCTCACAAAAAGGGGTGGGGGGGGGGAGCCAATAACCAAAGCTGAGGTCTCATGGCTTCTTATGATAGACGTACCACCAAGGGGCTGAGTGGTGCTCCCACCTGGCAAGGGGTGGGCTGTGTGATTGCTAGAGTAGTTTAGCACATCACAGGGTGGGTAGGCAGGGATAGGAGCCCCTGAAAATGAGGGTCTCTGCTCTCAAGCCGAGGCAGCTCTCTGTCTTAAGAATAGGACTGGTCTTGGTCACGTCTCCACTTCTAAGTCGGCCACGTGCCACGCCCTGTGCCAAGCTGCCTGAGAACTTGCTCTTTTCTTACAGTTCATCTTTTGCCCCATCCAGACTCCCAGCCCTGGGCCTTTCCCATTCAAACCAAAAGGGACCCTCGCCCTCCTGGTCCCTGGGCCAGGCCGTGGCGTGTTCATCAGCCCCTGGAAGGCCGACTGCACTCTGATTCCATGGGGCCTTTGTAGGACCCCTTGTCTCACTGACTCTCCTTCCTCCTTCCTAGATGATGAAGTCATGGGCTTTATCTGGCCCTCGTGCCGTAAGATAAATTGTCAAAATGTTTTGATCTAATTGGGTCTTTTTCAAGTCAGCTGAAAAGCATCAAGTAGGGAGCCAGATGGAGCCAGTGATTAATGAGGGGCATTTGGTCGCCTTACCGCATCCATCATGAAGCCGGATAGGGCGGAGGGCCCCGGTCTTCCCAGGAATGGGTATGAAGGGCAGACCACTGAGGCTACACTTGTCACGCACAGGGGAGTCACTGTCTGTAAAGGGCTGCCTTTTCTACTTGTGGCCCCGAAAAACTCTGGCAGCTAGAGATAGCCTCTGAGGGGGCTCCAGGTCTGGAGATGGCCTCTTGCCCCCCAAATGTTTCAACCTCTTAGGAGCTGTATGTCAGGTTGAGATCCCACAAGGGGACTCCAGAGGGCACAAGATATGTTGTGCTTGGCTGCCTCAGACTGTGTGCTGGCACGGCTGCCTCCTTTTCTGTCTGTGAGGTGGCCTTAGTGTGGTGCAGGTGCTGGGGGGTGCAGGGAAAGGCTGTGCAGGGGAATCAGGCTTAGAGTGCTTGAGGGACCTGGCTACTGCTGCTCCAGGCTCTGTTCCTACTTGTTGTGTGACCTTCAGTGAGCTCAGACTTTTGATCTGGATTTCTGTAGGATCCAACCCTCTTATCCACCCACTGTGGCTTGATCCATGACCCACATGAAGGTTCTACGTTGTACTTGGCCAGATGGGTATGGCATTTCTACCATATCAACTCAGGGTCTACCCCAGCCACACACACAACAATAACCAAATCCCCATTGTTAGTCCCCCACCCCCACCCCATGCTCCTTAGCACAATACACAGAGATTGTTCAAGAAAAGACCCTTGAGCTAGGGGAGATCCCATCCCCAGCCCTTCTTGACTTCCTTATCTGAAGAGTGACTCAGGCTGTGCAAATCAACTAAGGCACACTCAGGGGATTTAGAGGCAAGAGGACTCTGTTTACACACCACATGACTCCTTTAAAGAAAAGGGACAAGCCCGCCAAGACAGCATTGTTGTTTCACCTAACAAAGAATTACTTGGCGCCAGCTGTGTGCCAGACGTCCCTAGAGATGGAAAGCTGAAAAGGCCCTGCTACTGAGAACCTTCCAGAAAGGGGGGGGGTTCGACATTACTCAGCAGAGCACAAGGGGAGGCCAGAGCCAGGGCCACGGACTTGGAAAGCATCCCTGTGCAGAGAGCGGTTGAGTAGGTGAGCAAGGCACATGGTAGGGAGGAGAGCAAGCTCGGAGAGCGCAGCAGGATCACTTGCTTGCCTAGTTCTTGATAACTACGCTGCTCCTGCTGTGGACAAATAAGAGAAGAGCAGAGTAGACAGCAGGCTGACACCTCTATGTAGAAACCTCTTAGGTCTGTCTCCCAGTAGCCCTGGAGTTCTTTGACGGCTCCACTGACCCTGGGCTTCTGCTATGCCTGAAGTGTAGCAGGGCTCAGTTCCTTCGCAAGGCCTTATGTGTGAAATGAGCAGGCCCTGCTTACTCTTCCTGCCCTGAAGCCCGCACTCTGAGCCAAGCCTAACCCTCTTGCCTAGGGGAAGTCCACACCCAAGTTTCAGTCTATGTTGTCCTTAGTGGCTGACGCGGCTGGAATGAAATCCTGAGCCAGGAAAACCTCCCCATTCCCAAAAGCTATCCCATGCCTCATCTCCAGGAACGCTTCCCCGATGCCCTGGCCTGCGAGAGATCTGATGTCTACCAGGCATTTATGGGATGTGTCACACTTGGCCGGACATATTGGTCACATGTCTGCCCCTTCCTTCATGAAATCCAATGTGCCCCTCTGTGAAAACCCTCCGGCAAGCATCGGGCTGCGGCGAAGCGGCTCGGAGAAGAAAGAACTCCTGCATGTGTCACGGATGAGGAGCCACGGGCCAGCCTCACCTTTCTCGGCGTGAGAGCTTGGGGTCTGATTTCTATCTCTGCCAGAAAGCCAGCTGCCCACAGGGGACCCAGAACAAGAACCCAGAAGGCTGCCATCTCCTTCACTAGAGACTTAACTTCTGACCCTTCACTCCCAAAGGAAGCAGGTGCACCTCTCTCTGCCTTACTCCTATCCACCAGCATCATGTGAGTCCCTTAGCCTCAGTTTGCTGCTGCATGGCTGCCCGGACAAATGCCTTGGGTTAAACTTTCACACCCACCCTGGGGTGGTTCCCAAGACCCAGGCCTGGTTCTCCTGATGATCTTGTACTTTGATCAGTGAGACTCAGCCAAGTGGAATTTACTGAGTAATTTATTTGGATAAGCTGGGATGTCATCTCCTTAAACAGTTCCGGATACCTCCTTCCCTGGACACTGGGAGACTTCAGGGCCAGTTCTCCCAAGGGAAGAGGAAGAGGAGGAGGACGAGGAGGAGGAGGAAGAGGAGGAGGAGGAGGAGGAATGACAGGCAGCTGCTCTGCCATCTAAACCTGCCACCTCCTGCATGTATAACTCTGGGCAGGCCACACTGCAGCAGAGGCCACAAGCACATCTAAAGACAGGTGACCACACCTACCTTCTTGGCATTAGTTCATGGCTTCAAAAATCGCACGTAAAAATGGGATATACTAGTCTGAGTGTCGGTAATCACAGACTTCCAAAAGAGAGCTGGGAGGCAGAGATAGGAGGATCCCAGAAGTCCCCAGGCCAGCCCAAAGAAACAGTACTAGAGTAACAAAGTACCTTGCCTCAAAAAGTACAAGGACCAAGACTCTAGCTGTCTACTGATGTCCACATCCGTGGCGTGTATGCACATGCCCACAGCAGTGCACATACAAGCAACCCATAGAAGCATGGTGCCCGTGGAAGCCCTTGGCCTTACAGATATTGTCATTGTCATTCTGTGGTACCATGGCTGCCACTAGACCGCCGAACAAATTCCCCTTCTAATCCATTTTTTCCCTCAAAGTTTGTCACTGTTGGCATTTGGGGCTACAGGTCACTGCAAAGTGTTTACAGCATTGCTGTCCCCTAGCTTTTAGACACAAATATTATTCCTATATCCCAGTCATGGCAACCAAAAGTATCCTCGATATTGCCCAGTGGCCCCAGAGGAGAAAATTGCCCTGGGCCAAGAACCATCAAATTACAGAACATGAGTATCTCCAAGGTTCTGCCTCAGCCATGATGATTTGCCTAGGAGAAAGGCCCAGTGGTTCTGAAGAGCACCAAAGTCAATGGGCTGCATCTGAGAGGGAGGTGTGAGCTGAGGCAGGTTGCTAAGATCTCTGACGGGTGGAACTCGCCTCCTCCACTAAGTCCTGTTCCAAAAAGCAGTTCATAGGGTTAGGGAAGCTTTGGGGGCCTGATGGCTGGCCAGGAGACAGTGGGGAGGAAGCTCACAAAGCCACCGTTTCCCCCCCGCCCCAGGTTGGTTCTGGGATTTTCCACTTGTGGCTGAGAGCTCTACTCCTTGGTATCTCTTCAGAAGAGTATCTCAACTCCGTATGTGGTCCTGATGCCAAGGCTGGGACTGTCACTCAGTAGTAGAGCCCTTGCCTAGCAAGCAGGAGGCCCGGGGTGCCATGCCCAGGCTCTGAATCCTGCAGGCGTTATGCTAAACGTTGTACGTGGCTTATGTCATTTGGACATCACAAGTACACAAAGAACCCTTGAGGTAGGTGTAGGGGTGGATGCAGTCAGATGAGAACATGGAAGTGTAGGAGGTGAGGTCCAAGTCCACACAGGGGTGAAGCCTGGAGCTAAACTAAGTTCCCCAAATCCTGATCTTGCCTTAGAGGCACTTACTTGTCAGCATTGGTCTCAGGGCTCCTGATCCTCTGCAGGACTGCTGATGAGAGGCCTTTCAAATCCTCTCTAACCTGCACCTGTTGGATTGGAGAGTAGACCCAGAGTCAGGAGGGTATCTACCAGGAGGCTGAAGGGACAGACTCGCTTCTCCTTCTGCTATTCCTCTAAGCTCATGTCGTGCATAAAACATTTTTTTTCATGCTGGTAAATAAGCACTTGGTATACAGTGACCACAGCAAGGCCTCTGCCTTGACGAAAATTGTACTGAGATGTGAGAGACAGAGAGCGAGAAAGCACACAGATGATACTAACGTGGCATGACAGGACCATCAGAAAGATGTGTACTCTCCATAAAGCTTTGGCTATAGCTCCGTTGTGGCCAGTCATATTTTAAACTGAAATGAGGAGAGGGGAGAAGCATCAGCCACAAACATCCAAGAGGCAGCAGGGCGGAAATGGATGGATTTCAGAATGAGCAAATCCATCAGTCAGCATTGGCCAAGTCAAGATGCTGTGACAAACCATCCCAAATCCTCACAGTGTAAAATAATGAAAGCTTATTTGGCATGCAAACCTAGTCGGGGGCGAGCAAGGCGGGAGGGGTGTTCTACGACTGAATGTCCCACTGTCCACCACTCCGTGCACGTGGTCAATCATGTGTGAGTGAGGGTGGGCTTACGTGTCGGGGGACAATCTCAGGTGCCATCCTCACCTTCCACCTCATCTGAGGTGGCTCTCCTGTGGTTATTCCAGGTCATGTGCTTTCAGAGAGTCTCCAGCTCAGCACTGCAGGCAGCTAGCTCTTTCCCTGTGCTGGGAACCCAAAGCTGGTCCTCACAGGTGCTCTGAGGGTGCGTTACTCCCTGAGCCGTGTCCCCCACTCAACCTCAGCCTCCTGATGGGCATCCGCGCTCATCACTCCATCTCTATGATACATCTTCACCATGATAAATGAAGAGCCATCTGCTTCTGCGGTTGTTGGAAGAAGAGTAGCAGGGGTTCCTAAACGTGAACGTGAAGTCTTCAGAATGACATAAAATGAACAGAGAGAGAGAGAGACACTCTCTCTCTCTCTCTCTCTCTCTCTCTCTCTCTCTCTCTCTCTCTCTCTCTCTCTGTACAGTCCATCCTTGCCTGCTCTGTGTTTACTGAGCCCCCACTCTTACCAGAAAGAGGTTACCTTAACTGTTGAGTCTGGTGATAAAAGCTGTCAATCATCTGTCTCCTGCTCTGGGCAAGCCCTCTGTTAAAAGGAGAACAGTGGCTAGTGTGTCTGTTCCTTTCTGCCTTCAGGTTAAATGCACAATCTACTCTACCCTGGGGCTGACAACTTCCCAGCCATGTCCTGGGACAGGTGGAGGCTGCCAGTCTGCCTATTTCCAGCTTTCTCTGCCTGTCAGATCCACATACCTCATCCTAGGCTCGGTCCTTCTCCCCCCCCCCCCCCCACTCCCGCCCCGCAGATGTACTTGGGGCTATTTTGGGAAGATTTTGCTACAACAGCCTCTGAGTGCTAATTAGTGTGACTTGGGAGAGAATTTTCCATTAGTAGGCAAGGAGGAAAAAAAAGCAGAAAGACAAATCACCTTGAAATCTAATAACCAGTGCTAGACCCTCAGCCCCTAACAACGTCCAATCTGCCAAAATGAAACTTTACCCAGTGTCCACGTTCACAACTGAAGTGTGTATTATTCGCTGGCTTGGTGCGGAGTTTTGAGTGCCCATGATGCTCAGGCATTGAGGCAAAGCATGTTGAGAATACAGTCAGGAAACCATGCGGCAGGGATAGGGAAATCACATTCCAAAAGACAAATAATAAAACTTGGCCTAGTTAAGAAATGTAGATTTGTGGGAAATCTGAGAAGGCATCCTGGAAGAAAACAGGTGCTCTGGTTGGACCTTAAGAGACAGGTAGGTACGACGTGGGTTCAGGGCCTATGTAGGCAGCTCGTAAGCTGAGTGACCAACGTCAGTCACTTAAGTTCTCTGAGCCACCTTGGAAATTCCACTGTGGGAGGGAAGCTTGGGTGGGTGTTTGGTAATTAACTGAATTTATGCTAGTGGACTCCAAGATCTGCTGCATAGTAACCGCTCATGACAAGTGAAGTACTAAACAGCTGACCTCTGACAAATGGGGAGAAAATGGGGGATCGGTTTGCTGGCAGGGTAGAGAACATTTGGGGCCATGATAGAGCCAAGACCTTGACCTGTCCCTGATCTCAGCGATGGGAAGGAGGAGGGCGGGGAGGACGGCTGGGAGCAGTAACCAGCTCCTCCCGCCTGCCCAGCACTTCCAGGGTTCTGAGCCCCTCCTTTGGCTCTGTGCCCTGGGCTGCCAAGTGTCACCTCCATCCAGCCTTCCAGCCATCCTCCCGCAGAAGCTGGAGAAGAGGGGGATGGCGGGACTGATTTCAGCTCTGTCCTCTGTTCTCAATCAAATGTGCCACTTTTCTGCCTGGCTTCACACATTGTGAGAGACATCCGCATACTGGTCTCTCAGTGTCCCCAGGTCAGCTCCCCGTGAGCAGCCCGTGTGCCCACTGATGCAGCCGAGGCCCATTATCTTAGCAGATTAACTGTTGGCAGAAGGAGCAGCTGCCCCCGCAACCCCTGCCCCTTGGAGCCACCCATCCTCCTCAGGGTCGAGGTGACTCTAAGGAAGAACATAAGCTCCCATGAGCACCCTGGGGTGGCAGAGATGACACACCACTGAGGTGGAGTGAGACAAGCGCACTTCTCAAGAACGATAGTTTCCGTTCTTTTTCAGATCCACCTTGTAAAATCATTGCTTGCCTGTCTCACTGTTGGCTTGTTTTTTTTTTTTTAAAGGGGCTGTTAATGAAATGCACAGAAAAGTAAAAACATGTCATGCAAATTAGACACCTTTGGGGATTTTAAAAAACTTGTTTGAAGGGCTAATTAAGAAGCTATTAAAATAATTAATAATAATCTGCTTTTCCCAAATTCCTTTCAGTTGGGAAGTGTAAGTGACGCCATTTTTATTCTGCTTCTTAAAGCGCAGAGGTGTCCGGTCACTGGTTTCTGTCTTTTGAGTAGCGGGGACCCTCATTTCCCTGGAAATATTTTTCTAAACTCTTGGTGGTGTCGCTTTCCAGGGGAATCCCATTAATGCTCTTCCTGGCTGGTGTTTTCCTTTTCTCTAGGCCATTCCTGAAGCAGCAGCGTGGTCAACTCGCAGCAGAGTAACTCAAAAGCGCCCTGGGAGAAAACTGTTCTGAGCTACAGGAAATTAAAAAATTCCTGCAATACCAACCCACTTCTCAAAGTCAGTCTGTGGTGTCCCTGCATCCCCTCGACTCTGAAGTCGGTCCAGAATGAGTTTTGAAGAGTCGTTTCCAGGCTTATAAAGGGTCACATCACGTATTGAAGCCATATTGGCTTCTGTGTTTTGTAAACTTCGATCTCACTACTAAACCTTTGTCTCTTCCACTCCTGGGTCTGGTTCTTACCTCGCCTTCATCAGTTTGAGCCTTAAAAATGTAATGAAAATGCTGAGAGGCATTCTACACATGGAAGCACAGTAAAAACACCAATCACTGCGAGCCTGAATTTTAGATCTAGGCTGGTCCCCAGCATTTCTAGGAAACAAACAGGATTGGCCCTCTCCTCTCAGCCCCCTTCTCTCTGTCTTTGGCGTAAGCCGCAGGCTGTATCTGAACCCCACTATGGATGCCAAATTCTTCCTCCATGAGTGGCAGGATGGAAGGCACCCGCTCTCAGGACACTCTCCACAGGGACGAATTAATTTGTGGTCTCTGAGTTCCTGTGCAAAGACGCTGGTCGTGGTGCCATGCAAATATCCTGGCTTCCCTCATGAGAGCAGAATGAAGGGGTGTGGTACCCTGAAATTTTAATGTGGCATGTTATATCATAATATACGGAGGAACTGCTAAGGAGCCCCGTTCCATCCTGCAAGAGCACGGAGCAGCAGAGAGCAGGGTCTCTGGGACGTTAAGAAGTAAACGAAAGATGTAGGGCCTTCTAGGAACTTCCCCCGGAGCGCACACTCGCTCTCCTCCACCTCTTTCCTCTTGCCCTCAACCCCCTCTCATCTCTCTGGTCTACACTGAACCCCTCTGGTGCGGATGGCTTTCATGCCTGCACTCCTTTTCTGGGTGGGGTGGTCATCAGCTTGGAGATGAGGAGAGAGCGCAAGTTAGCACAGGCTTACAGCTCTTACAGCCCAGCTCCGCCATGTCCTAGCCGAGCAGCCTCGGACCTCTCTGAGTCCTGGATGTCCCTTACGCAAAAATGGAGGTCATACCACCCACTTCTTAGACCCTCACTGGACATGGGCAGAACCTTAGTCGTACAGTTCTGTAGTTCAGGATATACCAGGGAAAGAAGAAAGGGGCGCACTGTGAGGGGGTTGCCGGGGATCACTGCTAGGCGCTGCCCCCAAGCTCCGGATCCAGGGACGGAATGGATCCGCTGTTTATCACCCAGCCCAACACCTCCTAATGAAATAGGTGAGGACTCTCACAAGCCTGGCCTTCCTTCCGTGGGGAGAGAAGGTGTGAGCTGGCAGCCAGGGTGGCCTTGGACCAAGTCTGCAGGGATGCACCTAGGTTTCCTCGTGCAGCTGTGGCCTGCTGAGGGCATGCAGGGCCATGGCCCCCTTTGAAGCAGAGTGCAGCCCTGTTTGGGGACATATATCGCTCTAGAGCTTCCTGTAGGACAATGACATTCCTTGGGCTGAAATTCCTGGTGATGCAACAAAAAGAGACACATTCTGAGCCTTGGCACCTAGAGGGCCTGACTCCTATCTCCCTTGAACAAGTAGGTGGAGCTTGTGGGACCAGGAAGTTGTTTCTGGGACCTGCCAGCACAAGCAGGGGTCCATGAGGCAGCTGGCTATCCGTGGGGCTCGGGGCCTAATCTGCAGCTTCACACAAAACCACTCCCAATTGGCAGGAGAGGGAGGGTCCAGAGAGGAGAGGCTAAGGACTGTGAGGGCCAGGAGAGCTTGGAAATCCAACCTGGCTCTGCCCTTCTGACCCCAGACCCACCATTTCCTTCAGACAGAGCTTCCTACACATTTACATGAGGCCTCAGAAGCCACCACTCAGCAACATCACTCTGTCCCAGTCACCCAGCGACTAGGGTGACCTTCCACAGAGACTTACCCCCCACCAAAAAAAAGCCCAAAGGAAAGCTTGTAAGTTGTCATCAGGTGGGGCAAGGCAATCTCGTGGAGGTCTCCAACTCAGAGGAACACAAGCATGGCTCTGATGTGTAGACTAGGAAGACAATCTTGAGGGAACGCCCTCTGGAGCTTAGCAAGTCAGCCAGTCAGCAGATTATGCAGCTCGTAATGGGGGTCTGCCTTCTGCTCACTCAGTCAGTCAACAAACAGTGCTGAGGACCCATCGCATGCCAAGCAGGTTATAAGTGGCTTATATGAGCGAAGGAAGACACAGCACTCATGATAAATAGTATACATGTCACAGAGACACAGCGCAAGGGATCATGGGCTGTGCTGGGTAGAACACAGGAACCTGTCCAGGCTTCTCACAGGAGGAACACAGCTTGGATATAAAAAAAAAAACAGCAGGTGTCCAGGACACAGGCAAAGCCCTAAAGATAAGCAAGGATGTGGCATCATAGGAAAAGTCACAAGGGATTCAATTTAGGGCCAATCCAGACAGAGAGGGGGTTCAACACGAGATTGGGGTGAGCCAGTAAGGAAAGGGCTCTGTAGGTGGAGAGGAGCACCTGGCTGGCCTCTAAGTGACATGGTGGCCTGGGGCAGGTGTCTACACACCCCCTTCTCTCCTTATCTTGAAAACCTGAAAGACACTTGTGTGACTTCACCTTCTCCAACCTGCCAGTGAACTCTGAGCCAGCCTCGAGGCCCCTGGAACTGCTCCCCTGAGGCTGCCCCATTCCAGGCGGATGCCTAGACTTCACAACCCACCAGCCTCCCCGGAGCCTCTGGAAGCCTTGGGCTGACCACTCATCTGAGTTCACCATGAGGATGGTAAATGAAAAACCAGGGTGTTTCTGTGATGCATGGGGTGAGAACTCAGAGGCAGACATGGCCCAAGATGGTGGCTCGGTGCAGAGTACCAAACCCAAGTGCTGGCCTCTCCTGCTCCAGTGGGAGCCTTGTCCAGTGGGAGAGGGCAGACAAGCCTTCACACTTCTCTGCCCAGGCTCACCTTTCTCTTCCCTCTGCCCTCTGTGCCGCCTCCTTCTCAACATCATGCCCAGCTGAGTCCCAAAATCTAAAAACCATCATTGAGGGATCTGTGAAGTGAGCACTCCACTCTTACACCTCTGATCCGCAGTGGCTGGAGACGACAGGCAGGGACCCCAGGGAGCTGTTCCCACCTAATACATCTGTGCGTGTGTTGATGGAGGCCACATTTGCAGCTCAGCTCCTGGCCCTCCAGGCCTCTAGGCTCCTGGCATCTCTGCTGCTGGGCCAGAATCCTGGGCAAGGAGAATGCCTTCCTCCCAGCAAAGCCGACACAACACATATGCTCTCTCTTCTGGACTACATCCTCACCCTCTCGCCAAGGAAGAAAAAAAAAAGAGGCGGGTTTTGTCCAGCCTGGAGCTCTAGCAGAACCATCAGCCACTGAGTTCTAAAATGGTGTCAGTGAACCCTGGCAAGGTGACATGCCCCTTTGGTGTGAAGGCAGAGGCAGGAAGATTACGGATTCAAGGTCTGATAAGTACTGAATTTGAGGCCAGCCTGGGACTCATGAGACCTTGAGAAAGCCAGCTGAGGCTTGCATTTGTCTTCTCTACTCCCTGACAATGGTGCTGGAGCACAATGCAGCTGGTTCCCAGCATTCACTGCCGAGTGCTCACGGAAGTCTGTACCTCTGATGTCTCTGACCTCTCTGGGCTCCTGCATGCTTGTATTTTCATCCTCATGGTGCTGGTGTGCACACACATAATATTTTAAATGTAATAAATCTTTTTTCCTTAAAGTGCCTTCACTAATCACCTCACACTGCGGGCACTGAGTCTTCCCTGGATTGAATGCAGATCCTCCCTTTTAAAGCTCTTTGACATTGGACAAATTACTGGACCTCTCTGAGCCTCTGTTTCTTTGTCTGCAGGTTTTCGCTGCACACTAATACATTTAATGAAGCAACGAGCACAGGGCCCTTGTCCTTAGGTAGACGCTGTTAAGATGGTCGTGAACCTCACCGCACCTGTGTGCACTTTTGCCCTCAGTACACACACCAGCCAGAGCACTGACATGCTCAGCTCCCCCAAGAGAAGATTCCCCCAGCCCTCAAAAGTCAAGCTTAGTGGGCTGCTCAAGGGTACAGGACCTTTGCACAAGAAGTCCTCTGTATGGGTTCTCCGTCCCCACTACGTTCAGAGCTGGCTCTGTTCGCCTTTCAGGCCCAGGCAGGGAACTGCCCTTCAGAGGCCCCATTCCCCCTGCCACGTCTACCCCATGACGGCCCATCTCAGGCCCCGTTGGTTTCTTCTGCAACGTTGGTTGTAGAATGTAGAAGGAGACTGCACGTGTTCTTAGTCTTCCCACCTGACACTCGAGCACGAATCTCAGGAAATAAATGTTGAGTGACTGCTCAGTAAGGAAACTCCTTGGGCTACAGCCAAGAGAGCCCAACAACAGCGTGGACTGCAGATGGAAGAGAGCTCCCCCCCCCCCCCGTACCGCCAAGCCTCAGAACAGCCACACCTGGCCTCATAGGCAGGACTCTGCACCACTCACTAGAGACAAATTGGAGGCGGTTCAGAGGAGCTGGACAGAAGGGATCAGGAGGAGGGAGAGGGTGATTTATAAAGAAAGATAAAAGGGCCAGCTCGCCAGGCCAGGCTGACTTCTGTAACAGCCTCCAAATGTGGGCAAGGTGTGGACTGGGGGCAGGGATGACTTCTGCGGATTGCAGAGGCAGTCATGGGAAAGACACCAGGAAGTCCCAGACGAATCCAGGCCCAAGGAGGAGCAAGCCCCTTCCTCGCTATGACGCCAGACAGCCATTTATCCATCCTCCAGTGGTTCCCTCTAGGGGCATAGACAGCAGAGAGCTGGGGGTGCTCCGAGACGCCATGATCACAAGTTCAAGACCTCCCTGGGTACTTTAGTAAGACCCTGTCCACTCAAAAATAAAACAAAGCTGGGGATGTACCTCCCTGGCAGAGGATGCCCAGTGGTAGAAACAAAACGGTCACAAGTCTGGGAAGAAAGATGCCCCAGGATCTCTTAAACAAGGATCCGAAAGCTTTGGCTGGATCTGGTTTTGTAAATAAGGATTTATTAGGGCACAGGCAGAGCTGCTTGTCAGAGCTGAGTCATTCCAGTGGGGAGTCTCTAAACGGCAAACCCCAGAGATCCACGCCTGGCCCTTCATACACTGTTTGGAGCTTGTCTTTGATAGCGTACACATTATTTTGGAGGAGAAATGCAGTGTGTACTGTCCAAGGGGCCCTAGCATCGCCATGGGTTGTTTTAACTACAGTGGTGTTTAGGTAAATATACGCAGAGATATAACTAGATGCAAGTGCCTCGAGATTCAAGCTCTTCCCTAAGGAAGCTGCAGTAGGGAGGGTACAACGTGGAGAAACCGGCACCGGGCAGTTCCTGCAGAGCAGACTCCAGCCCTCTGCGCGGAGGCTGCTTAGGTGCAGATTCATTTGCCTCACGCACAGTGATATTTAGAGTACTACCAGTGACTCAGTTCTCCACCCCCCCCACTCCCCCTCCCCACGCACCCTTAGTTCACGCTCCTGGTTGCCACAAAAACATTCACAGAAAGCCATGATGCATGGTCCTCCAGCGGATGTACCTGTGCTTTCTCACACTTGTCTGTGAGAATCCAAGTGTGTAGTTCTGGTGAGTGCAGGGCACAGGGCGCAGGGCACAGGGCGCAAGGTGCAGGGTGCAGGGCGCAGGGAGCAAGGTGCAGGGTGCAGTTCCAGGCTGGAGCACTCACATGGCGTGTCCAAAGCCCTGGGTTTGATCCTCAGCGCCAGAATAAAAAGCCTTCAGGTACTTGTAGGCATAGCCAGCTGGGCAACTACCAGATAAGACAGAGCAGACCCATCATCTCCTCAGATAACTGTAAAATAGCCAAAATGGGTAGCACAGACCTGTGTTTCCAGCACTGGGGAGGTAGAGACAGGAGGATCAAGAATTTAAGGCCAGTGCTAGTTACATAGTGAATTTAAAGTCAGCCCAGGATATATGAGGCTTTGTCTCAAAACACACACACACACACACACACACACACACACACACACACACACACATGCATGCACACACAAGGGGGTGAGCTCACACACATACACACACACAGAGTAAAGTAAAACTGAACCCACATTTTACTTGTGAAAAGCAGAAATATAACCCATTCTTTCCCATAGGGAAACTGAATCTCGCCGAAGGGATTTGACTTGCCTATACAGTGGGACCAGAGACCAAAGCCAATCTAGAACTTGGTGTTAGTGAATTTTCCCTTGTTGCCAAAGCTGGCCAGACCTTCCGTCCTACAGAAGGGATATGGGTCCCTGAAGGGGCAAAATTAACCAGCATCTCCGACTAAGCTGGCAATAGCCCCCGGAAGTAATAAGGGCACCACGCCCTTCAGGCTTCCGGCACCACAGCCAAGGGACGCATGCTGGATAAACATCTGGCCCTACGGGCAGCTTGGCTAGAGTGGCTTTATCAGAACTGCAGAAGCATGGGGCGTAGCAGTGAGACCTCGCTGAAAGGGTTAGGGGAGTCGACCCACGTTCAGAGAAGACAACGAAACAGTTTGAGCGTGAACTTGCTCATATAGAACAACCATGTGGCTGGCACCTAGCTGCTGCAAGCCGGCAGAACCCTGGCATGGCTGAGGTGGAACTTGAGTCTGAGGGGAAACACACAAACTACTCACCTAGCCCTGCCCCCCACTTGGCACTTAGCCCCTGTCCTTGAGGCTGCTCCATCCTGCTGTACCATCTCCTCAGCACATGTTCAAGAACCAGGGAGCCACTACTTCAGGCTTTGTCCACCACATATAGTTTCTGTTGAATGCTTATTTTTAAACAGCCTTTTAAATATATACAAACCATTCTTAAGTCTGTGATAATACACACACACACACACTGCTGGCTGCACTTGACCCCGTCCCCCCGCCCCCCCACCCCCCGGCTGCCGCATGAAGTCATTTT
Source organism: Acomys minous (assembly GCF_964271855.1). Classification (NCBI taxonomy): domain Eukaryota; kingdom Metazoa; phylum Chordata; class Mammalia; order Rodentia; family Muridae; genus Acomys; species Acomys minous. Next base: position 1,496,841 of record NC_140484.1, read on the forward strand.
CAGCTCCTTGTTCTAGAATAGCACAAACTATAAATAGTCCCAGAAGATAGACTTCACTTTCCCCCAAGAAGCCATAAGCATCCATACATACACATTTACCCTCATGTGGGTGCACAGAGCTCTGGGACGCCAGTGGGTGAGAACGTGGTCTTGGGAAGTCATTCTCTCTTCTGTAAAGCGGGCTCACTGTGTAGAGCAGGTATGGGGTCATTGTAGTAAGATAAAACTAATGCACCTAGGACGAGGAGTACGGGGTGATTCCCATGAGAGTGTAAGGCACGAAAGGGGGGTCAGCACAAGCAAGAAAAGCCTTACCTGTGATCTAACCCAAAGAGCCCCAAGTTTACCAGCAGAGCCATGAAGCCTTGGAGTACAAGCCTGCTGAAGGCCCCACCTAGCGCAGCCATATCAATTCCTCCTGTAGTATTTGAGGTGTCTACTGAGGATTTCATCTGAAGAGAATGGGGAGGCCCAATGCTTGACTGACTGCTTCCTCCCCTCTCTACAAATACCTTCTCAGACCCACCCAGAGGAGCACGCAGAAGCGGGAGTCTAGGCCAGGCACCAGCTCTAATGACGCTATTTGAGACAGAAATGTGTGACCACAGCATGAAGCACTGGCCCTCAGCACAGGGCACAGCTGGGGGACACTTGCAGCAAACCGCTGTGCAGGCGTCCACAGAGGCCTCATTTAAGTGCAGACGACAACGCACACAGTCTGCATGAACTACTGATTCATAAACACAGCACATCACAAAAGCATCACGCTAAGTGGAAGAGTAAAGACATGCAAAGTTTCCGCAGTGCATGGTTATGTTTGAAGAACATGGAAAAACAACGCACTGGGGACAGGAAACAGACCAACCACTGCCACAGTGGAAGGTTGGGGAAGGACAGACTGCAAAGGCACAGGGAGGGCTTCCTGGGGTGATGGAGGTATCGAGTACCTTTCTTTTTTAAGTTTTATTGATTTATTCAGATTACATCTCAATTGTTATCCCATCACTTGTATCCTCCCATTCCTCCCTCCCTCCTGCTTTCACCCTATTCCCCTTCCCTAGGTCTAAGATTGAGGGGGACCTGCTCCCCCACTATATGGTCATAGGCTATCAAGCTATAAGCCTGCTTATTCTTTCCCCGAGTGCCATCAGGTCTCCCCACCAAGGGGAGGTTGTCAAATATGGAGCACCAGAGTTCATGTCAGAATCAGTCCCCACTCTTCACATAACTGTGGAGAATGTCCTGTCTATTGGGTAGATCAGAGTAGGGGTTTGATGTTTACTACAGGAGCCACTGTCAATAGAACAAAGCAACAGCCTACAGACTGGGAACAGATCTTCACCAACCCTACATCTGACAAAGGTCTAATATCCAAAATGTATAAAGAACTCAAGAAATTAAACACCACCAAACCAAATAACCCAATTAAGAAATGGGGCTCAGAACTAAACAGAGAATTCTCAACATAGGAATATCGAATGGCTGAGAAACACTTAAAGAAATGCTTAACGTCATTAGTCATAAGAGATATGTAAATCAAGTAGAAGGATCCAGAGGGTCCTAGAAGCCTACAAGTAGAACATTATGATAGGCAGATTTGGGCACAGGGGTCCCGCTCAAACTAAGGCACCAGCCAAGGACAATACAGGCGGTAAACCTTAAACCCCTACCCAGATCTAGACAATGGACAGAACACTCTCCACAGTAGAGTGGAGAGTAGGATATTACTTTCTCACATACTCTGGTGCCTCACCTTTGACCATGTCCCCTGGAGGGGGAGACCTGGTGGCACTCAGAGAAAGGACAGCAGGTTACCAAGAAGAGACTTGATACCCTATGAACATATACAGGGGGAGGTAATCCCCCTCAGGAACAGTCATAGGGGAGGGGAATAAGGGGAAAATGGGAGGGAGGGAAGAATGGGAAGATACAAGGGATGGGATAACCATTGAGATGTAACAAGAATAAATTAATAAAGGAGAAAAAAAGTAAAAAAAAAAAAAGAGAGAGACATGCAAATCAAAACAACTCTGAGATTCCATCTTACACCTATTAGAATGGCCAAGATCAAAAATTCAAGTGACACCACATGTTGGCGAGGATGTGGAGAAAGAGGAACACTCCTTCATTGCTGGTGGGAATGCAAACTTGTACAACCACTTTGGAAATCTACCTGGTGCTTTCTCAGAAAAATGAGATTAAGGCTTCCTTAAGACCCAGCTATTCCACTCCTTGGAATATATCCAGGAAATGCTCCACCACACAACAAGGATATATGTTCAACCATGTTCATAGTAGCCTTATTCATAATAGTCAGAACCTGGAAACAGCCTAAATGTCCCTCATTTGAAGAATGGATAAAGAAACTGTGGTACATTTACACTATGGAATACTACTCAGCTATAAAAAACAAGGAAATCCAGAAATTTGTGGACAAATGGATGGGACTAGAGATGATCATACTGAGTGAGTTAACCCAGAAGCAGAAAGACTCACATGGTATATACTCACTTATAACTGGGCACTAACCCAAAAGGCATGTCCCATGAAAGTCTTCACTTACCAGGAGATTGCAATATCTGTGAGGACATCCTACTGAGACTCTAAGTAAGAGAAATATAGGAGACAGGGAAATAGAAGGATCCAGAAGGTCCTAGAAACCTACAAGAAGAACATCATGATAGGTGGAGCAGGCCCAGGGGGGTCTGCTCAAACTACTGCACTAGCCAAGGACAATACAAGTAGTAAACATCAAGCACTTTTCTTGTTGTGACTAAATAACATGGCAAACAATTTAAAGAGGAAAAGGGTTGAAGGCACAGGCACCAGGCAAATGGTCACATTGTATCCACAGTCCTGAAACAGAAAGACAATGTTCCCTGTCTTATTTTCATTTGGTCCAGGATCCCAGCCAACAGTTTAGTGCCACCCATGGTTAGGGCAGGTTTCCTCACCCTATTTGCATGAATCTAGGAGTTCCATCCCACTGGTCTCCAGAGGTGTATCGGCCAGGTGATTTCGGATCTCGTCATGCAGATAATCGGTATTGATTGCCACAGTGAGAAAGAAGTCTGCATGCTGATGCGTGATGGTGGTATTTGTCTGCAAAACCTCATAGATGGAGACACCTGAAAGGGGGTAGATTTTACTGTAGGTAAAATGTAATTCAGTAAACCCAAGTTTTAAAATGTAGTCCAGGAAAGACAACCAATCCATTCTTGACCTGTTAGTTTTCCTATTTCTGGGACAAAACACCTAATAGGAGCAACCTGAAAGGAGGAAGAAGGCCGGCACCCCACTGGTGGGCGCCAGCATTGACCATGTTGCTAGCCCACTTAATGTGTCTATAGCCCACTCTTGGCCACGGCAGCCATCTTATAATAACTCGCCAATATGACAAAGACTGAGGGAAAGAGGAGGGGAGCTCGCTACGTGTTCTCCAGGCCTTTTAGGAAACACAGAGTTGTTCCTTTGGCCACACACACGCAACTCTACAAGAAGGGTGATATTGTAGGCATCAAGGGAATGGGCACAGTTCAAAAAGGAATGCTCTAGAAGTGTTACCACGGCAAAACTGCAGGTCTACAACATCACCCAATGTGCTATGGGTGTCATTGTGAACAGGCAGGTTAAGGGGAAGATTCTCACCAAGAGAATCAAAGTTCAGGTTGAGCACATGGAGCAGTGTAAGAGTAGGACATCTCCCTGGAGTGCATGAAGGAGAACGAACAGAAGAAGGAAGCCAAGGAGAAGGGCACCTGGGTTCAGCTGAAGTGCCCACCTGCGCCACCGAGAGATGCACACTTTGTGAAGACTGACGGGGAGGAGCCTGAGCTGCTGGAGCCCACTCTGTACAAACTCATGGCCTACTGTGCAGAAAGAAATAAAGGACCTGACCTGTAACGTGTGTGTGTGTGTGTGTGTGTGTGTGTGTGTGTGTGTGTAGTCCCTTTTCAGGACCCTTGTTGACATACCATCAGATTAGTCTGACTTTTCTCTTCTTTTTAGACTGTTCACCACCCTGCCCGCAGTTCTTGGGGTTCACCAAGCAAACTTATTTCCCTTGTTCTTCCTAAGACACCCAGGATTCCACCTTCCTTCACTGGGATCTTACGCTGTAGGGTTTTTCAGTGGTACCCAGGCCACAAGGTTTCCCTCTACCCTCTTTAGCGACCCCTGCTGCTTTTTCTCTGGGTACACGCCCCCTCCAAACCAGGATCCTCTGTAGGAACCCGTCCAGCATGACTGGCCCTGGCAAGAGAGCTGCTCCTGTCAACTCTGCCCCTTGGGGAATCCTCCAAGCCACCTTGCCAACTAGATACCTACATGGCCCTGGAAAGGGACCCACTACCCTTAGCTCTGTCTCCTCAGGATTCTGCCAACAACTCAGTCTGCTGCTGTTTATCAGGACTCTATCTTTAAGGGCTAAAATCTCACATGAATAGATTCAACCAACAACCTAACTTCAGATGCCCAGGACCCATCACAGGCACAAAGCAACATGAGAAACCAAGACAGTATGTCTCTCCCAGAGATCGTCAACCCTGCAGTAACGGTCCCCCAACAAGAATAGCTTAGACAAGACACAGAATTCAAAAGAACAATTATAAGCAAGTTCAAAGAGTCCAGAGAATTCAAAGAGAACATGAATAAACTCCTGAATTAACTTACAGAGAACAGAACTAAATCCTGATTGAAGCCCTAGAAAACACCACTAACGCCGGACTGAAATAACGAGAGCAACGTGAGATCTGAATGTTGACTTGAATACAGAGGCAGAAAAGCTGACAAAAACTCAAACTGAAGCAAAGCTGGAAAAGGAAATTTCAATAACCTAATTTTTAAAAAAAAATCAATGCAAAGTCTCACCAAGAAAATGGATCACACAGAAAACAGAATATCAGGGCCTGGAGACAAAGTGGAAGATTTGGATCATTCACTCAAAGAAAGTAATTTTTTTTTTAATTTGACAAATGGAACACACGAGAACTCTGGGGCACCATGAAAATAACAAATTTACAAATCAAAGACATAGAACTAAGTTGGAGGTGGTCTACCACGCAGCAAAAGTTAACGATCATACTCCAAGTAAGGCAGGACATGGGGACCCTGCCCCGGACTCCGTGAGTAATCTCCCACAGGTCACCAGCTTTTCTTGTATCTGGTTTCTTCCATTATAAAATGAAGAGAAAGCAACTGAATGTTAATTAAAGAATCTTCTGTAATAGTTCTATGTCCTTCTGCAATTCTAGTTAGATTACAATACATAGATGATAGATAGATAGATGATAGATAGATAGATAGATAGATAGATAGACAAATGGATGATAAGTGATGTGTGTTGTGTATTGTGTCTGCACCTGTAATCTGAGACAGGGCGTGATGTCCGCGATCTTCATGAGTTACTTTCTACCTTATCTTTAGAGGCAGGGTCTCTCAGGGAGCTCAGCAGTTACCCACTGACCAACTAGAGATCTGCCCTCCGCCACCCCCATGGTACTAGGGTGACAGACGCACAGGATCACGCCTGGGTACCGGTTTTAGGTCAGGTTTGTGAAGCTGGCACTTTGCTGACTGAGCCATCTCCTCAGCCCCTCATCCTATGAGCAAACACCCATGAGTGCTGAGGGGTAGTCAGAGCCCACTGAAGCAGAGCTGAGGTCTGAGGCTCTGTCGCCAGGGGCTAGGCTCTGGGATCAGATGCCTGACATGTAGACGCAAACAGTGCAGACCACATCAGGCTTGTGGGCTTTTCCAACAGCCTGACTTGATTCTATCCTAAAACCTGAAGCTGGAAGTGCCAAGCACACAGGAGCTGTGGCCAATCCTGGCACAGGAAGAAACGAGGCACAAGCTTTGTGCTGGACGCCAGGATTCAGAGGATGCCAGGGCAGAGCTGGGGCCGCACCTTCTGGAAAAGACTCCCTGGGGTCTCCACACAAAACACACCTGGTGTGCTCGAAGATGGGTGAGCCCGTCTCACATCTTCACACGCTCATAAATGGACCAACTTCAACTTTCCTCAAAAGCACCTAGGAAAAAAACTGAGGGTCCCCCCCTTGGAAGTTTGCTATTTTATTTTATGGTTGAACAACATCTTAAGGGAGCTCTACATGTGCTCTCATGGCTCTTGATGCTGGATTGTTGCTGTACCGAGTGCAAAGGATGAGACACAGTCTGCAGGAGTGGTTCTCTTTTCCTGACTCGGGGTTGGTGCTGCTGTTGCTCCTGAGAAGGGAGGGGCACCTGTCCAGTCACTGCATTAATTGAGGTCTGTGGTCAACGGGTTACTGCCTAAGAGGACAGCAGGCCACAAAGTCTACCCACTGTGTCTCCCAGCTGCAAGACTTTTTATGTAGATATTTTATTCATGGATGGAGACTTTTTGATGGAAGATACTGGTATGTGTTAGTTACCTTGAACACAGTTAATTACCATGAACAAAAACTTAAAGGAGAAAGGACTTGTTTCAGCTTGTAGTTTAAGAGGACACAGTGCCTCAGGGCAGGAAGGTGTGGCGGGAACTTGAGGGCAGCTGGTTGGCATGCTTCCTCCTTCAGGCGACTGCTGGCTATCAATGCTGGCACTCTGTTTGCTCCCGCCTTCTCATTCAGTGCGGGGGGGGGGGGGGGCCCAATCAGTGTAATTGAGACAGTCCCTCACAAATGTGCCCAGAGCTTTATCTCCAGGGCTATTCTAGAAGTCATCATCATAATCAATAAAGTACTTACTGGGATTACAGGCGTGAGCCGCCACCACACCTAGCTGATCCGTACACCTCATCAAACACCGGTAGGCAACAAGCAAGGGTGCTGGTGAGCCATCATGATGCGCTTAAGGAGCCACCAATACCCAGCGGCCTCATGTGCTGACGATCCGCCTCATTCTGGGTCTCCAGTGCATTCGCTTGTCCTACAAATATTTTCATAAAGTCTTGGCCGTGGTCCAGAGGTTCAGACCTCTCAGTCTGCTGCAGTGACATCCGATAATGAAGACTGTATTAAACAGGCACACACAAGCATTCACACACAGGGATGCATTGTGTTCATGAGTACCAAGTGTCCACATTCACTGGTCGTCGTAGGGAAATAAAAATTATAACACTTTTTAATTTTATAGTTTATTCAGATTACATCTCTATTGTTATCCCCTCACTTGTATCTTCCTGTTCCCTCCCTCCCTCCATCCCTCTTCTGCCCTACTCCCCTCCCCTAGGTCTCTGACAGAAGGGGACCTCCTCCCCCACCATATGACCACAGCCTATCAGGCCTCATCCGGATAGCCTGCTTCCCCTTCCTCTGCCGTTAGAGGCTAGGCTCACAACCAAAAACTATAATACTCTTTAAAATATTCACAGATCCAGCTACTTGTGGTATCAGTTTCCACTCAAACATAATGTCACTATCTACCAAGACAGCAAAGAGCTGTCATCACGTTGATGGTTTCTCTTTGGTTGTGTGCAGCATGACGCAAACGCTAAGAACGGAATGTCTGAGCAGGGCTGTGTGAGATTCCGCCACACTGGGGAGAGCTGGAGAACAACTTAATGCCTCGGTCAAGCCAGGAACGATGAGATCATGAATGGCCAGGTAACAGCATGTGGACGGAGCTTTGCCAGGGCAGACGAGCTGCTGGTCAGGCAGGAGCTTAGGTGCTTAAGAGTAGCTCCTGCAGAAGCCTCGCTGAGACTTGGGCTGTGTTCTGGGTAAACAGATTTCTACTTGTGGAGTGAAGACAACACTTAAATGAGACACAGGAAATCATGGTGAACCACCACTGGATTTTGTTGTAAAAATTATATTCCCAAAATTATCAACACTGGATTCTCCTGTATCATCCTAAAGTACATAGCATAGTTTAAATTGGAATCTAAAAATTCCAAGAACAAGATAAAAATAATTTTCGTATTTGTATAAGTATTTTTCTGTCGGAAAGTATATATTTGAAGGTTGTTTGGTGTGTGTGGGTTGTGTATGTATGTATCTATGTGTGTGGGCATGTGCACATGTGGGGGTGTGTACACATGTGGTATGTATATTATGTGGGGTATGTGTTGTGCACATGTGTGTGTTGCATTTGTGGTGTGTATGTGTACGTGCATGTGTGTGTGCATGTGGTGTGATGTGGTATGGTGTGTGTGTGTGTGTGTGTGTGTGTGTGTGTGTGTGTGTGTGGTGTGCATGTACATGGAGACAGAGAAAGACATGCAATGTCCCCCTCTATATGATCATAGGGTATCATTATACCAAAAAAACTCCTGTGAGTACCACATGGCAGATGCTACCTTACTCCTTGTCACCTGGACACCTCATTTAGACCTGAGCGATCCAGCTTGTCCAGATGTATTTCAGACTCAACTTTAGGGCCTTGGTAAGAGACACAATGTAGGCATACATTTTAACACTATTTTATTTACCTTTCTTATATCTCTTTTTGCCTTCTGTACCTCAACCCCTCCCAGCACCCCAACACCAGATAGGAGAGAAAAGAGGTTAGTGGGGAGAAGGGGCATAGTTGTCTTTGGTTACTTGTTGCTGTTTTGGATCTTTGAGTTTTGGGGGGCAAATCCAATCCTCATTTCAGGGTATCCCTGACTTCTCACACTGCATCCACAGCAACCAGGAGCAGCAGGGGGAGCAGCAGCATTCCTCCCCCTTCCCTGAGCCCCTCACCCCAAGTTCTGGCATTTATCCCCTCTCCAGAGTCCTCAGAATTAACTAACAGTGGCTGGCAAAGACCACACCCTTCTCGGAGCTGCATGAGGCAAACAGTCTGCTGCTGTGGACAATCCTATATCCCACCTGGATTAAAATAAAAACACGTCTAAGTAGCACAACTAAGAAACCAAAACTTCCATAACAATACGGTGTCAACTGCAGGTTGTGGGGCTGGGATGGGGACCCAGCTGGCCTTATAAGACTGAGACACTTTAAGACTTCTGTTGTATATAGCTTATTTTATTAACTAGAAAGGGGGAGATGAAGGAGAGATAAACCTGTTGCTTAGGATCCCAAGTGTGGGATCGGAACAGTCTTGTGAGAGAACAGGTGAGGTTAATCCACTAGAAGACCAACCACTTCATGCAGGAGCTTGATTGTTGCCAGCTGAAAAGATCCCATGAACAGACTCTGAGAGGAGATATATAAATGAGCCCAGAACTGGAGGCAGGGCTTTTAGAGACTTGGGATAGTTTTGGCTCTTCATCGCTCCACTTCAAGATACTCCTAGAGAGAACCACTCTAGGGAAGGCTTCAAGGCTCCGGCTCCTGCTGAGGTTCCAGGTTCTGGTTACTCCAGGTTCCAGCAGAAGAAATCCTGCTGATTACACCACGAAAGTCGTTCCTTGGAACTGATATACTTTCAGTTTTGTTATTGTGTTTGTTAATCCTCATTTCCTATTGTTTTGGTTAGTCAGGTTATAAGTGGCACATGCTTGGCTAATAAGTTGTAATAAAATATATTGGTTAAGAGAATTGAGCCTACAGGCTTCCATTTCCAGCTGGGCATAGAGGCACATGCCTTTAACCCCAGCACTCAAGAGGCAGAGACAGGTGGATCTCTGAGCTTGAGGCCAGCCTGGTCTACATAGTAAGTTCAAATCAGGCAGAGCTACCCTGTCTTTAAAAAAAAAACTAATTAATTAATTAATTTCCACCTATGCTAAAGAAATAGGGACTAGACTCATCATAAACAACAACAAAACAAATAAACTAGTAGGGCTGAGTTTCTGACCGTAACTAACAGCAGCCCGGAGAGTGGTTCCTGGAGAATTTCTTGGAGGCTCCCTGTGTCCCTTGAGCCTTCAGCTGAGAACTGACAGAATAAACCTGTGTGTAGCGTGGCCTGGGACAGGGAGAAGAAGTAGTCAAGAGGGCAGGACAGACACCAGAGCTTACGCTTGCCTGGAAATTATTTGTGGAGCCATTAACTAGAGATCAACTTGAGAATATATCAAAAGGGCATTGTGAGTCCTAGCACAAAGACTACTGCTCTGGCCCCACCTCACAGAGTCTGAGAATAAAGGGCCCCAGAATCAAATCATCCCAGAGGAAGCACCAAAAAAATGGTTAAAGGAATACAAAGCTACCAAGTATTCAATGAGGTCCGATACCCAATGGCTGCCATCCGATCAAAGATCACTTGACTTGCAAGGCAGTGGTCAGGATGAGAAAACTCAATCAACAGAAGCAAGGTTTTTATAGAATCAGAAGCCACAATGCCCCATTTCATCTGCCTCTTAAAGACTTCTGTGATGACATTCATTGCAAGGAAAACCACAGAGGGGAGTGTCCTGCCACCGAGTCAGATCCCTAAACCGTCAAGAGTAAGTGTGTGAGTGCTGTCACTCAGCTCTGTCCTCATCTCACGTTTTTACTCCAAGTCTTCAGAGTTCAGAGGCTGCCATCTCAGCAGAAATAACGGTCCTGTGGCAGCTTTAAGATCCTCTTTAGGGTGGAACTCATTTTAGTTGTTTCTTAATTTAAAACAAGGACCTTACTTTGATGGACAGGAGAGGCTCCGATGAATTGAGCACGATCAGAAATTCAATCTGTTCCATGGGCTTCCAAAGCTATTATCAAGTGAGTTATCAGACACTCCATCAGTGGAGTTTTTTATGTGAAAGACAGTAAATTTTGGGTGAGCAACTTTCTTAAGAAACCTTAGCTTCCCTATCTTCTATCTACTCTGTCGTCCATATCTTTTGTCTAAATCATGATTCTATAATAACTGAAGAATAGTCTTTGTCACAAAAGTTGTGTTAAGCCTGAGAAATGTTAACATGCAAATGCCTTCCCAAAGTTCTATATTAGAACATTACAACACCATGAGAAAACACCTCAAAAGTGGAAAATCTCGCTGTATACTCAAGTGATTATTCGTGGGGATAACCTCTCCAATAACAGGAGCATGGCTAATTTTTAATATTCTTTGAATATAAAGTAGGCACCCAAATCTTCAATTTTGAACTCAGCTCTACTAGTTTATTGAAAATGATGATTTTCCTTATTTTATTAATTTCATACTTATAACTACAAAGTCATGCATACTTGCTAGGCCAAGTAAAACTAGCCAAAGATCTCAAGAGAAAAAGTTAACAATACTCCATTGAAAACTCATTGTAATAGCTCAGGTCAAGAAGCTGAGGCAGGAGGCTTGCTGTGAATTCGAGGTTACCCTGAGCTATAGTTTCAGGTCCGGACTCAGAGCAGCCCAGAAAGCCTCTTCCATGAACCCGCGTGTGATTTGTATCATTAGGTGAGCATTCACACTTTGGAATGGAACCACGTGACAACTAATTCCAACATTTGCTTTTGACATTTAACATGTCATAGATCGCTCTGCATCGACACACCATTCAATACACGTTGGGTTTCCTTTTTTCTTTTCGGTTGTAGATAATGCTGCAGGGTTCTTATGTTCACGTCCCTGGAGAAGCATTTCTGAGTCAGACACATCTGCATCCATGTTCCTACGAGCTACTGTCAGACTGCTTTCTGCCAGGGAGAAAGTGTGCAACAAGAGTAGACGTTAAAAATGAACAAAAGTGTCTGGAACTTTCTACGGTTGTGCTGAAACTTAGGGAAAGACATTTCTTAGAACAATGCATATTTAGAGGTGAGTCACAGACTCTCAACACAGTTTGTGAAAGTGGTTGAAGATGCTGCTTTTGGTTTTTAGCATAATCAAGCTTAATCCATAGTCTTTGAGTGGATCGTGACAGTTTTAAATTACAAGCAATTTCATGTGGAAGTAAAACAAAATTTTTTATTTGAGGTGTAAAGAAAAATAGGACTACCAGAGAAGTGGTCTTAAATAATGTTATAAAAATAGTATTGATTCAAATTCCTACACTAAAACAATTCTGTCATATGTTATTTATATTCTTGGGATATTTATTGTCCCATTTCTTAATTTCTTAGATTCTATAGATTTATGAGGTAAAATGGTTAAATAAGGTCTTCAAAAACTTTAGTGACCTACAGAATATGGCATTTAAAGATTTTTTATTATTCTAAAGATTCTTTGACAACAAGACAAGTTAACTCCTGGCAACACCCAGCCTGCTCAAAGAAAAGATGAGCATCAAAGAACCTGACTATGGAGATGGCTTCACATGTGGCAAATAAGCCACTGGGCGAAATGTCCTCATTTCTGCCACAGACAGAATTTTGCCTAAAAATGAACAAGCTTGGATGCAGGCAGAGTCAATGACCAAACTCTGCCAAGACAAAATAAACAAGTCCTCAATAGTTCTTGCCTCGCAAATATGCCTGTCAGAAATATTGGGACAGAAGGCTGAAGGTGATGCTCCAACATTATAGAGAGTGTTGGGTGACTGTTCAGGCAGTAAACTGTCTCAGTCATTTTTTTCATTTTGGAAGCTACTAGCCTGAACTACAGGTTCACTCAGGTATTTAAGTTTTATATTTTCTCAAGTCTCTGATGGGTTTGAAGACCAGACAGTTTAGTCAGTCAAATAAGCTTAGTAGGTTAGGGGTTAAGATGTTTTTAGATCAAGATAGATGTTTTAGTTAATAGAGATGAGATATGATAGATATTAATCTCCATTCAGAAATTTAGACCCAACAACATAGGAAAGACGTTTACTTCAAGTTTGCCAAATACAAATATCCAAATCACTATGAATGTAACATTTATATAACTCCTGATTGTGTCATGGTTCTTCCTGCTGTGTGTAGTTTACTTTACTCCTGTGTAATAATATAAATGTATATGTTTAAAAAGAAACATAATTTAAAATTTCTTTGAAAAGAGAGAAAGAGGGAAGGGGAGGAAGAGGAGAATGTCTACATGCTGGTCTCTGCATGCAGACCCTCTCGCTCAGCTCACGGACAGGGCAGAGCCCACCATCAGCTGTGTCTGCATGCAGGCCCCTCTCGCTCAGCTCACGGGCAGAGCAGAGCCCACCATCAGCTGTGTCTGCATGCAGACCCTCTCGCCCAGCTCACGGACAGGGCAGAGCCCACCATCAGCTGTGTCTGCATGCAGACCCTCTCGCCCAGCTCACGGGCAGAGCAGAGCCCACCATCAGCTGTGTCTGCATGCAGACTCCTCTCGCTCAGCTCACGGGCAGGGCAGAGCCCACCATCAGCTGTGTCTGCATGCAGGCCCCTCTCGCTCAGCTCACGGGCAGGGCAGAGCCCACCATCAGCTGTGTCTGCATGCAGGCCCCTCTCGCTCAGCTCACAGGCAGAGCAGAGCCCACCATCAGCAGTATCTGCATGCAGACTCCTCTCGCTCAGCTCACAGGCAGAGCAGAGCCCACCATCAGCAGTATCTGCATGCAGACTCCTCTCGCTCAGCTCACGGGCAGGGCAGAGCCCACCATCAGCAGTATCTGCATGCAGACTCCTCTCGCTCAGCTCACGGGCAGGGCAGAGCCCCACCATCAGCTGTGTCTGCATGCAGGCCCCTCTCGCTCAGCTCACAGGCAGAGCAGAGCCCACCATCAGCAGTATCTGCATGCAGACTCCTCTCGCTCAGCTCACGGGCAGGGCAGAGCCCACCATCAGCTGTGTCTGCATGCAGGCCCCTCTCGCTCAGCTCACGGGCGGAGCAGAGCCCACCATCAGTTAATAATAGTATTTCCAGCTCTAAAGTAAAACACGGAGAACGTTATAATGCTTCATCTTATCAGATGATAATGCAAAATACGGCAGCATTTAGAGACTGATGATGATGCCAGGCTCCAGGGAAAGAAGGTGTCAGCTTCTAATCACTTTTCTTTAATAGCCGAGCATCTGCAGATCCCTTTAAAATCTGGGATTTTTTAAAAATTAAAATTAATAGAGATAAATGTGCTTCGCACTGAGAAGAATGCCAGCCTACTGCATGTGTTAAAGAATGCTTTGGATCAGAAATAACTACGGAAGATGACAAGGAGCAGAGGTCTATGGGTGGCACTCACAGGAACACATTCTCCAGCGCAGTGTACGGAGCCTTCCGATGTTGGTGTTATCCTGTGTGACCAGATGAAGGGCAAGTGAGAAAAGTTTATCTGGCATTTTTGAAAGGGTTTAGTGTTACAAATTATTCAGTATGAGGTTAGGGAATGGTGAGTAAATGCATGTTAAATATTATTGGCAGTTTAAATAGCAACTGCTTTGTAGAGCATTAAATACTTTAATTAGGAATTAAAAGTCCTAGCCTCAGAATTCCCTTCAGTACAAAAAAAAAAAAAAAAGAAAAGAAAGAAATTCAAAGTGCTCAGTTTGTGCTGTCCAGTGGTGAGAGTGCCACTTCTCTGTGCTTTAGATTTAGTGTCCAACTCCTAAGACAAGGAATGTCAAATGCTCCTGAAGTGTCTTTGTCAGCTCTTAGAGCCCTGCCTTGCAGAGCAGCCCAGGTGGAGCTCCCCAGCACTGATACCAGCCTGGCCCAGGCCTTCCATTCTGACAGTGCTTTGTGCAGTTAGAGCTGGTCGCAACAAGGTCAGGAAATTTCTGCATGCTAAGCCACTGCCAGGTCCACCTCCATGATGGGCAGCTGTAAGTTTCCCTACAGGCCCCAAGTTTTAACCCACAAAGACTGTCATCCATGACAGAGCGTGGGTTAATTACCAGAGGCTTCCTGAAAGTCAGGACAGAAATGATGAAGCCCCGTGAATAATAAATGCCTACAATCGCATTTTGAACCTTTCTCCTACTCAGATATGAGTATCAAGATGTATGTTCAAAGATATTGTTCCAATGGTAATAGCAAAATAAATACTAAGCAACCTACATGACAAATAACAATAAATATTTTTAACAAAGGCGTACCATATCAAGAAAATGAGATACAGTCACTAATAATTGTGTTATAAAGTCTTTGTTTCCACTCAAAGATTTAAAAAAAATTGAAAATATAGAAAGTCCTACCTGTTGAAAAGGAAAAAACAAAACAAAACAAAGAAGGCTGTAAGATCGCTACATTCCTTAAATCACTATAGACCTGGGGTCATAAGACAATGAATTTAACAAAGATTTAGAGCCAGACAGGAGCCTAGAAGGAAACAAAAGACATGAACACTGGCAAAATTGGAGCAGACACCTGAAGAGAAAAGATAGAAGCAGGGGGAAAATATGTGAAAGAAATGAAAGCAGATGATTTATTAAATGAATGATAGACACTAAACATAAACTTAAAAGAGTTAGAAAACAAAGCAACATAAATACAAAAAAAAACTTCAACCATGTAGGTAATAAAGTGAAAGGTTACTTTAAAAAGGTAATTATGATAGGCTACTCATCCAGCTAGAAGGTACTGAAGCAATGGCGCCTAATGTGGGGCCCAACCCATGACCCTGAGATTAAGAGTTTCATGCTCTACTAACTGACCGGAGGAATGTCTTAAGTGGATGTAATAATTGTCAATAAAGCACGTTTAGCCAATCAGCTGGGCAGAAGGACAGGAAGTGGAAGGTGGGACTTCCTGGAGAGGGGACAGAGCGAAGATGGACAGACAATTGAGAGGGAATGATGGGGTACAGTTGACTAGGACAGGGGAAAGAAACAGCTCAAGGATCATAGTAGCAAGTGCGTGGAATATATGTATGTTTTGAGGTGTAGAGTAGTTTGTCTAGTTTACCGGTAGATTTGTATCAGTTTAGATTCTGCCCACATAGTGCTAACAGCTTCAAAGTATGTTTTAGACTCTGTGTCATTTATTGGCTTTGTAGGCCGAACTGATACAAATCATTTTAACAGCTTTCAAATGATAAAAATGTGTTGGAGAAAACCTGGTAGTTCAGAACTTATACCCAATAGAAATATTTCTTAAGTGAAAGAAGAATAAACGTGAACAGAAACAGAATTCATTGTTAGAGACATACAGAAGAAGACTCCTTAAAACAAGTTTTTCAGGCAGAAGAAATGTGACACAAAACAGCAATGAGAAAAACTAAACAAGTGAAAAATGTTAGAAATGCAAGATAAGATAATTTTTCTTGGTATTGACTATCCTAAAGGTCAGCTAAAATAAAAACAGAAGCAACCAAATATGAGTTTATAACATGCAAAGCTGAAGTGAATGGCAAATACATTACAAGCTGGAGAAAGTGGGAATAGTGCTCTGAAGTTCTTATCCCAAGCATGAATGGTGTGTTGCTTAGAGAAAGATTCTGTGGATAGATAGATGATAGATGATAGATAGATAGATAGATAGATAGATAGATAGATAGATAGATAGATGATAGATACTGTTAAATACTAATTTGCTTGACAATAAGATAATAGGTAAAATATATTCATTTAAAAATTAGCTAGTAATCTAAGATAACCCAGTAAAAGAGAAAAGGAAGGAGAAGATAGGACATAAAACAACAGCAGCTAACAAGGTTATAAACTCTATTTCAACTCGCAAATTACAGTAAATATTAATCATCTAAATATACAAGTTAAAAGACAAGAATTGCAACAAAAAATAAAGACTTTCTTTATAAAAGACCCAACTATATGCTGCTTACAAGAAACCACTTTTAAAAGATAAAAAAGCTTAGATGGAAAAATAAGCCGGAAAATGCTAGGACAGAAAAACAAAACAAAACAAACAAAACCTCATAGTCCCCATATTAACATTATAAAATTAGATTATAATAAAGATAACAGTATCCTCACTAGTTCTCCAGGAAATCTTGGTGTAACAGTCTTAAACATGTATGGACCTGGAAATAGAGCTTGAAAAAAGAAACAGGTAAATCAACTTAGAATTTTACATGCTACATCAGTACTTCCATCAGTGATCAATAAACAGCTATAGCTATAAAATCTATAGACGTATAAGGATATGTAAAACCTAACTGAAAAGTTTGAAACATGCTAGCCCGAAGAGCGGAACACAGTGTTTCCTTATGTGTGTGAGGGAGGTGGGGTACATATGTGCCATTGCATGCATATGAGGTCAGAGAACAGGTCACAGGAGTTTCTTCTCTCATTATACCTTGCGGGCCCTGGAGGTTGGACTCGGGTCATCAAGATTGGTGTCAAACACCTTTGAACCATCTGACATGCCCAAAAACATATTTCAAGAGCATATTCCAAATCAAGTGAGCATTCACAAAGATAGATTGTTCTAAACCACTAGTCTATACTACAAAGCTAAGTTCCGTCTCAAAATAATTTTCCTACAAACTGTAAGACACTGTGGTAGCTTGGATGAGAAGTGTGGCCCGCAGACTTGTGTATTTGCACACACGATCCCCGCTTGGTGGAACTGTTTAGGAAGGACAGGAGGTGGGCCTTGTGGGAGGCGGTGTGTCAACGGGGTAAACGTGGAGTTTTCAAAAGCCAGAAAGTGCCAGATTGATTTTCAAAGTGGTTGAGTTTGCAATCCCTCCAACAATGGATGAGTGTTCCCTTTCGTCCACATCCTCACCCATATGTTCTGTCCAACTTGAGTTTTTGATCTTAACCATTTGACAGATGGGATCTGAGAGTCATTGGCATTTGCATTTCTCTGATGACTAATAATGTTGAGCATTTCTTTAAGTGCTTCTTGGCCAATTGAGATCCCTCTATTGAGAACTCTCTGTTTAGCTCTGTACCCCATTTTTTAAATTGAATTACTGCTTTTGTTGGTGTTTAATTTCTTGAGTTCTTTACATATTTTGGATATTAGCTCAAGACCCCGTTATATCACTCCTGGGCATATACCCAAAAAATGCTCCACCATACAACAGAGACATTTGCTCAACTATATTCATAGCAGCTTTATTTGTAATAACCAGAAATTGTAAACAACCCAGATGTCCTTCAACCGAATAATGGATAAAGAAACTGGAGCAGCACTTGGGAGGCAGAGGCAGGCGATCACTGTGAGTTCGAGGCCAGCCTGGTCTACAAAGAGTCCAGGACAACCAAGGCTACACAGAGAGACCCTGTCTCAAAAAAAAATACAAAACAAACAAAAAAAAACCTGTGGTACCTTTACACTATGGAATACTACTCAGCTATTAAAAACAAGGAAATCATGAAATTTGCATGCAAAGATGAAACTAGAAAAGATCATCCTGAGTGAGGTAACCTAGAAAGACACACATGGTATATACTCACTTATAAGTGGATATTAGCCATATAGTACAGGAAACCACACTACAATCCACAGACAAGGAGGACCCTCGGGAGGATGTTTGTATCTCACTCAAAAGGGGGAATAGGATACACAACAGAAGTGACTGGAGAGAGGGAACAGGATAGAAGGGGGGTGCTTGGGGAAATGAGGGTAAGGACCAGATGTGAGGAGAGGGAGGAGGACAAGAGGACAGCAGGCTTTTGGAGAGAAGAGAAACCGTGGCATGGCCGTCACTAACACAAGCTGGAGACCTATGACAGGTTAGGCTCCTGGGAGGACAAGGGGGTGACTCTAGCTGAGACCCCTAGTAGCTGGGGGTCATGGAGACTGAAGAAGCCACCCTCTAACCGGACAGGACTCCTAGTGAAGAGTGAGGGACTCCAACCAACCCACAAAATATTCAACCCAAAATTTACCCTGCCTACAAGATGTGCAGGTATAAAAATAGAGCAGAGATTGAAGGAACGCCCGACCAATGCCTGGTCCAACATGATACCCACCCCAGGGGAGAGAGCCAATCTCTGACAGTGTTAATGACACTCTGCTATGCTTGCAGAGATGAGCCTAGGGTAGCTGCCCTTTGAGAGGCTCTACCCAGCGACAGATCGAAACAGATGCTGAGACCTACAGGCAAGCACTGGCAGAGAGCAGGGAGCCTTGCTGAAGAGTCTGAAGAATGATGGAAGGACATGGAGCAGAGAGGAATCCCACAAGAAGACCAACAGAGCCAACTAACCTGGGCCCGGGGGGCTTTATGGAGACTGAAACACCAAACAAGGACCATGCATGGCCTAGACATAAGCCCCCTACACATATGTAGCTGATGGGCAGCTTGGCCTCCAAATGGGTCCCCCAGTAAGGGGCATGGGGCATGTCTCTGACAAGGACTCAGTTGCATGTTTTTCGGTCACTTCCTCCTGGTCTGGCTGCCTTGCCAGGCCACTGAGAAAGAGGACGAACTCAGTCCTAATGTGATTTTATGTGCTGGGGTGGATTGGCGGGGCTCTCTTTTTCTGAGGGGGAAGGGAGGGGAAATAATGTAAAGAGGAAGGGAAGGTGGGGCCAGAAGGAGAGGAGGGAGGGGGCTATGATGAGGATGTAAAGTGAATAAATAATTTAATTTTAAAAACTCATCTCAACCCAAAAAATAAAACCAAAACCAAAACAAACAAAAAAAGCGCATGTCATTCGCAGTCATTTTGGTCTGCCCTGTGCTTGTGGATCCGAAGCAAGCCCTCAGCCCCTGCCGCAGCACCTCACCTTGCTGCCTGCCACCGTGCTCTCTGTCCTTGTGGTGATCTTGAATTCTACCTCTGTGAACTAAGCACCCCAGTGAGCGTTTCCTTTTACAAAGTGCCTTGGTCATGGTGTCCGCACAGTAACATAAAAGTAACTAAGACAACATGTGTGCGCACACGCAGACACATTCACTCCCAGCTCTGGCTGCTGAGTGGGCTTAGAGGCAGTCATGCCCTGTAGGGTAAGACAAGCTAGCCACATCGCAGTTTTCAAGCACTGCTCTATAGCAAAAGAAAGCCGGTTCCTTGGAGAAGTGCTCAATTCCAAGACTGGTCGGAGAACCGTACAACAAACCTGGGACATCTCCAGTCGCCATGAACTGAAGGAACTAGAAGTTAAGCATGGCGGGGGGAGGGGGGGGACAAAGGCATGTCACAAAGGCTTGCAAGCCAACAAAAGAAGGCTGGATAGATTCACAGCTGGGACATCTTGAGCCACAAAATAAGTTAGGGCAGCTTTGGATTATCACCACAGAGCAGAACAAATTATAAGGCCTGCTAATGTTAATTAATGAGGAGGGTCTGTTCCTCAGTACAGAAAAATTACATTCAATGAATCCAGAAAGGATGCTGCAAAGAGAGTCATCCTGAAGGCACCACAGTAATTATGAGGGTTGCAGACAGAATACACTACTGAATGCTAAAATTAACTAGCTAATTTTTGTCTCCCGAGCCCACTCCGAGACAAAATACTGAAGGCCAACTGCCTGCTCTCTGGCGTTGTGAAGGCTTCGTATGGCAATGTGAGCCGTGGAAGGGGCTACTGAGGCCATCCCCTTCTTCCTCTGTCTTCTTCTGTGCCATGAGATCATATCATCACCACCACAGTGCACCACAGGACCGAAGCCACTGGACCAGGGAACAGTGTACCGAAACCATGGGCCGACATAAGCCTTTCCTCCTCGGGAGATGATTTTCTCAGGTACTTTGTCACAGTCATGGGAAGCTAAGAATTCACTAATGTGTGAATAGAAATGGGATAACTTCTCAAGGCATCTACTCTGAGATATTTGTTCATTGTAAAGGGAAAAATAATACCTCTTATCCTATAGCCATTTTCTCCAATTTTTTTAAACATTTCCTATTGGAAAGAGGAGTGACATGCTCAGAAACAAGAGTCACAGGACTGGTCCCCAAGCGATGTAACATAAATAAGCAGTGACGATTGCTGTGGAAAGAGCCCCTCCAGCTGGGTTGCTGCAAGTCCTGCTGGGAGAGCCAAAGAATCAGCTTTCACGAATTATCACCCACGCTGGGGTGGGGGTTTTTAGTGATGCATCCTCTTTGAGACACCCCTACTCCCATAAGTAGCCTCAATAAGCTCACTGGGCTAGAAGTTGTGTAGAATTATTTCTTGGTCTGCCAGTAACACCCTATTCGAGGTAAAAAGAAGTTTGCTCATGACTCCGCAGAAACAGTCACACCTCACTTTGACATTGGAGAAGGCCAGCAGCCATCATTTTAGCCAAATGAGGAAAGCTAACATCCCAGAGAGAAGTCACAGAAGTGTCACTAAGAAAGCATAGAAGATGGTGTGGTACCCTTGCCCAAAATACTCAGCCTTGACTTAATCAGTCCAACCCAAACCCAGAGGGAGAGAGAGCTTTCATGAAAAATGAGGAAAGACTGGAGAACCACAGCACTTGTAACGACTGTGGGAAACTAGATCAATGCCTGGAAGAGAGACAGAACTGAAATGCCCACACGAAGTCTACAGCTCAGTGAGTGCTCACTGTTGAGTTTGTTATTGTAGTTCAGCCAAGAAAAATGTCCAAATTCAAAACCGAATGGTAGGTTCTACCAAACATGCACTGCTTTTTCATCAATGTAAAGAACAGAGTTCACAGGATCCTAGCTTGAAGTTTTGTGAGGTGGAACTGATCCTCACATGCGTTAGCTTGTTTTGTGTGCATACATTGGGGTTTTGTACATATAAACAGCATTTCACATGTCACATCACAACATACCCAAAATGTAATGTGATGTTGAGTGTTACACACTCATGTAATTCTCAGAGTAGTAGAGATTAAAGATGAAGCTATTTTTCTCTTCCTTTATGTCATTATTTTCTAATTCTTCTGTCACCAATTTTTCTGGGCGGTTTTCAACTTTTACCATTTAATTTTCGTGAGTAATCTAGTATAAAACTGAATTAATGAATGGGGGAAGATCTACCTCCAGCACTGAGCCCCAAGGCATGAAGACATGGGAACCGTTATACTTGAAGTCTTCTCTGACCAATCTCCTCTTCATCGCAGGGCATCTTGGGAGCTGTTGAGTCTTCTCTTCCTTCTTAGATGTCTGTCTTCAAGCAGGTGTTCAATCTCTACCCAGGAGGGTCTTATCTTTGCCTCCCAAGACTCGAGTCTTCTTCAAGTTCCAAAGTCTACAAGAGACATTAAGGGAAATGGATCTTAATCCTTTGACCATCTGAGACCCTTCACAGATAAAATGAAAATGCTGAAAGACATCTGTGATAGGAGTGAGTGAGTGAGTGTGTGTGTGTGTGTGTGTGTGTGTGTGTGTGTGTGTGTGTGTGTAAGAGAGAGATAAACAATGACTCAGATAGACAGACAAACAGGAGTCCTCCATTCAAAGCCCTTAAAACTAAGAACTCATCTCCCTGATCGAAGTAGGTTTAAGCAGGAACTGACAGTCATTTATTGTAAACATTCTTTAGAAAATGATCCTGCCAGCTCAATTTGTAAGAAGCTTAATTTGGGGGCCAGTGTCATCAGACTCCATGAGACAAAGCAGATGGTGGAAGCTGCATGAGGGCTTCCTAGGCTTGGAGGGAACAGGGATGAGGCTTCTTGGGCTTGGAGGGAACAGGGATGAGGCTTCCTGGGCTTGGAGGGAGCAGGGATGAGGATGAGGGCAGCTCTGCAATGCAAGCACCTCTTACGTGACTCCCTGAGTAGTGGACACAGGCAAAAACTCTTTTGCAATTCCAAACTCAACGTCTCTGAGATTTATTTTCCTTTTGAAACAATTTTTGGCAGCTTTTGATCTTCTAAACTTAAAAAAAAATCAAAGAAATCTGTTTCTGTGGAGTATTAATAGCAAAGGAATTTCTGGACACTGCAAAGCAGGGGAGGAGTGTATAGCATCTCAGTTTTATTCATCTTCAAAGCAAACTAAATATAGTTGTGGAAAATAGAAGCAGGAGACCTACAGATTTTTTGAAGCAATGGAATAAACCTCTTTGCACAAGAAAAGATGACATGAAATTTATCTTGAAGAACATTCTCATGGCTGTTGTCTCCTTAATACCTACATGTGGGATAGCAGAAGGATCTGTACTTTATGTCGGAAGTAAAACCATCCAGGAAAACCACAGAAGGAACCGAAGAGCTCAAGCATTTTCTTCAGGACTGGGTGTTGTCTTCTCTTCCTCAAGGGCAGAAGACATATGACTTCTTCAACCAGCGAATATCTAGTCACTGCGCACAAAGCTTAGCAGCATCTTGAAGACCCCAGAACCCAAACCCAGGAAGCAAGGGCATCATGGCGATAGCTAGGTGTGTGCTCTGCAGATGCTATGAGATAGGAGCATGCTGATGCATCATTTGAAAGCACAGATACCAAATGCAGCCGTGAGTCAGACCTTCTAGGTATTGGCTGTAAGCAACCCAAACATTTAGGCCAACTTATGACTGTGGAGTGTTCTGCTAAGGGAACAAATAAGATGATGGTGATGATGATGGTGGTGGTGATGATGGTGATGATGGTGATGATGGTGATGGTGATGATGAGAATGGGTGGTAATTTAGAGAAGACATGTTTGAGGAAAAGATTCCAAGCTGAAAATCAAAAGATGGAGTGCCAACTCTTCAAAGAGCCAAGGAGAAGGCTGCTCCAAGCATGGCACCATAAGCACAGTCCCTGGGGCCTCACAACAACAACTCTGGCCTCTGATCAGTTGTTACCTTTACACACCTATGGTGCCTCAGGCACCCACAACCTTCTCCTACCTGCTAGTCTATTGATTTACTATCTGCTAGACTGACAGTTTCTTCAACAGGCCAAATGAGCCAAGAGCTAGGGTGCCTAGGAGCAGCTTCAGTCAGTGCGCAGTGGGAATGTGTGAGCAATTGAACCCACCTCTCTACCCTTAAAGCAGGACCATTGAAGCAAGACTCATGTTATCTCTCAGGGGTCTTGGTCAGAATTATACTCCCAGTGTTCTCAGTAGCAACCCAAAGAGATACAGCTGCCATCTTGTGCCTTGCTTTCCTCATAGAACCCAGTCACTCCATCTAACCCGACTGCTACCATCTAGAACCACCTCCAAGTCAAACTATTAGCACCAAAGGTTAGTTGAGGAGGCCTGGGCTAACACAGGCTGAAAAGGGTTTGTCTGGGGGTGGGGTGGAAGGAAGATTGGCACTCAGGAATACCAATGGGGACACCGCTAGTCAAACCAATAGCCTTACAGAGGTTACTCCCCAGTTGTTTTACAAAGGCAGTCCCAGAGTAAAGCGCTCCGGGGAAGGACTTGCATCAAACTCGTTCTGCATTTCCTCAACACTTCTCCTCTTTTTTTTCCCTCCCCAGCCACTGCCCCAACCAAGCAACCACTGAGGACACAGTCAAGAGTCAAGGTCATAGGTGAGATCATGGTTATTCTTGATGGTCAACTCGCCTAGACTTAAAAATCACCTAGGAGACACACTTCTGTGTGTGTCAACATGGGGGGTTTCAGAGAGGTTTCCCTGAAGATGAAAGACTCACCTTGAAAGTTGGTGACTCTATCCTATGGGCTAAAGGTTCTGGAGTAAAAACTAAAAAGGGAAGAGGAAGCAAGCTGGACCTCCTTACATCACCCGTCCCTGTTACTGTCCGTAGGTATGATGTGACCAGCTGCCTCAGGCTCCCACGGCCGTGTCTTCCTCACCATGAAGGCTGTAGGCCTGAGCTATGAGACAGGGTGAACCCTGCGTCCCTCCTTACACGGCTTTTGCCAGGTGTTCTGTCAGCAATGAGAACAGCAACTGACATGCGCAGGAACGTTAGCTGTGCCATAGCCGTATCCCCAGCGTTACAGCCCTACCTGATGTGCACTGGGAGCCTGGCCAACATGTGATGAGTGAGTAAATCCTATTAATGAAAACTAAGGGTCAGAAAAGTCTACGCCCTGCATCAAGTTATGACCAAAGTTGGCTGGAGAACTGGGGGATAAAGGGCACTCTCTTGCCCCTAGGAGGCTTTGGCTACACCAATAGTGTTTCATAAATCTTAACAGAAAATTCAGAACATCCTGATAAAAATTTTAGAACCAAATTCATTATAGAAAAAAATAGATGTATAATTTGTAAATTTTAATAAGAGCCAGATAACCTGAAAATCAAAGCAAATCTAGAATCTAAACGCTGCCTGAAAAATAACTAATATGATTTCCCACCCACCCTCAGAATGAAAGCCATGCCTGCTTAGGGAAATTCTACAGAGAGTAGCCAGCCCTTTAAATCAGCTTCATGGAAATGTCTTTTTGGATAGATTATATAATCTTAATTTTAAAATTGATACATTCATAAAGCTGTGATCAAAATGATGATTCTAGATGTATTTAGGGTCCAAGGAGAGAGAATCCTACTCCTTTGCCTGGCCTACGCATTTGCCTCCATGGGCATTTGTCTATTAGGGCCTCGACCTGTCAGAGACAAGAGTGTTGGGGATTTGGAGTGAAGATGAGACATCTTGCATGAACCCCAAGCCACCCAGAGATGATGAAACAGAAAGGCAGCAAGTGATTAGAGTAACGCGTCCACTGGGGTACATGGTCCAACAAGACTGAGTCCTGTGGTGCCATGGTGACAGAAGCAAAAAAAGGAACATTCCAGACACAGAGAGGAGCTAGAGCTCAGGCTTGAAAACAAGGAAAAGTGCAGAGTGCCCGGATGCTGCCCAGAGAGGAGACATTGGCAGGCCAGGGTGAAAAGAAAACTGAGGACAGAGAGCCAGGACATCTACGCCTGGAACCCCAGGCTGTGGGCATCGTGGTCCTTAACTGGAGACCGAGGGAAGGAGGTACACTGAAGGAAGGCAGCCAAGGATAAATAAAGACAAGAACTCAACAGGAAACAGCATGAAAATGGGGTTAGAGAAAACATGCACGACTGTAAGATTTTGTTTTTTTTTTTTTTCTTTGTTTTGTTTCTTTGGCACCAGAGCCTTCAAAGCGAGGCCTGAGAAGAGCGTGAGGACAAAAGTAAACTGCTTCAAACAGCAGCCTGTCCAGAGGGGTGCAGAGGAATGCTAGCCTTCTTTCTCTCTCCTGACCCCAAGCCTGGGACTTTGTTAAAATGAAGCTCAAACCCTGACTCAGGGGACACAGCCATGGAGGCTCTAGAACCCAGCTCAAGGATCTTAGGGCCCTGCTTTTCCTACAGCCAGCAGGCCAAGTCAGTGAGGACTTTGTGTTCTTGGCCCCTGCTCCTGCCACCCAGCTGTCCTTTTGGCTAAGGACATCTTGAGTCACATGTGGGCCACACCCCTCATAGCAAAGATCCCCTAGCTAGCCCTCTGACTGAGCCTCAGGCCTTTGGACCTTGAACATATTCTGTCCTGTCCTGGTGCCTTCCCTTAGCAATATGCAGACACCTCAGGTGCTTCCAGCTTGGGTCATAAATGAGCAAGAAGAAAAAGAAATACAGCCATCACTAGATTTGCCCTTGTGGACTGGATTGAGCCACAGCTCTGCCAGCCCTGTAGGCTTTTCCACAGGTCGCTTGAGGAGCTTACAATTTCTATCACCACATAAACTGGGTATTTTGGCACATGACTGTAATCCTGGCACTTAGGAAGTAAAGGCAAAACGATCAGCAGTTCAAGGTCATCCTTAGCCACAAGGCAAGTTCAGTGTCATCCTGGAACACACACACTCATAAGGCACTGACTCAGTATAAATGAAAAGAAAAGAGAAACAAAGGGAAAGGAAAAAGGAGACAACTAAGAAAAGCCACTTGGCTTCTCAGAACCCCAGACCCAAGGTCACCATTCCGATTTTATCAGAAGATAAGAATGGGACTGAGGGAGGCAATTGGGTGGATGTCCTGGAAAGTTCCACGGACTCCGATCTGTCCCTGAGTCTGTCCTAAGGAACAGCTCCTCTGTTTACCCTCGCCACCCTTCCAAAGCTCATGAGACAGCAGAGCAGGCAGAGCCTCCCGTCAAACCCCAACTCAGCTCCTTTTCACTCTTAATTTAGCTCCAGGCCCAAGGCACAATTTATCTCAGTCCCCAGTTCCTTGAGAAGGCAGGGGAAGCCACAGAAAGGCAGCTCAGGGAAGAAGGCATGACGTAAACCCAGTGGTTAGCAGTCATGAAGGATGCAGGGAACCACTCATGGAGGAAAGAGAAGGCAGAGCTCGAGGCGGGAGCTGGGGGCAGGAGTTACAGAGGACCACAGCTTGCTGGCATGCTCTCCAGGCTCCAGCTCAGCTACCTTGCTTGCTCTTCCCAGGACCACCTGCCCAGGAGTGGCACCACCAACAGTGGGCTGGACCCTACGGCATCAATCACTACTAAAAGCATACCCCCATGGCTTTCCTACAATGTGATGGAGGCATTTTCTCAACTGAGGATCCCCTCTCCTTGGTGAGCCTAGTCTACGTCAGGCTGGCAAAACACTAACCAGCATGGCACTTTATTTACAGGCTTAATGGTCTTTTGAAAATCTGCTGGGGCGTGTTCATTTCAAACGTTTCTTCAGGGGATGATCAGAAATGCATTCTACGAACAGAGACAATCCCTATGTATAACACTGACAGTGACAAACAGTCCCTAGAGGTTTATTAAATAGCTATTAAAGGTAGTAAATGTGTTAAGTGACATGAGTGATGCCTACAGAACACCAGGAATAAAAAGGTCCATGGAAGAGCGGAACCAGTGTGTGGGTCTATGTATATACATTTTAGATAAGTGTATTTATATACATATGAATTGCACACAGAGTGTGTGCCCAAGAGAGAAAACAAAGGAAGTCTAAAGAAACATTTAAATGTTAAGAATAGTTATCTGTGAACTAAAGAGTTATAGATAGCATTCTTTTACCTCTTTCCTCCTTTTTATCTAAAGTTTCTTTTTAAAATAACATGTATTATTTGTGTAAATTTTCTGTTATTTTACCAACCCCTCTCCCACGTTCCTGATGGTGAATTAATGATGGAGTCGTCTCCCAGCCCCAGTCTCTGGCTGGGAGCACTCCTAAGGTCTCCCGCTTGCCCCCTGTCTAGTTCTTGATATCCTGTGGATGAGTCTGGTGTGATTTTCACGAGCAAACCAGACACGGTTGGTGAGCGATTAGCCAGCTCTGCGCAGAGAAACGGCCTCCCCAGAGACTCTCACAGGAACCACGCCTTGAGGAGGAAAAGGAGTAATTCCTAGAAAGGGAGGGAAATCAATTAGAAAACTTAACACCTAGACATCACCCCCTCCAGCATGTAACCGCAGAGGCCAGCTCCAAGCTCTGGGGATCAGGAAGGGACTAAGCAGATGGGAGAGGCCAGCTTCACCACACTCTCTGTCTCTCACTGATGTTACTAGACTACCACACACACACACACACACACACACACACACACACACACACACGTCTCAGTCCTTGTCCCTAAAATGTAATTCTCATCTCAAAAAAACACACCGTCTCTCTGGCAATCTTCTAGATAAATGACATTTTCAAATGTCGGAAATGAACGTCCAGTATGGTTTTACTCTCTGCTTTTCTCAAGGTGTTCAAAGTCTCATAAGCAGTTGGCTCATGAGCCAAGAGTAGAACTCAGATGGCTGTACTCCTGTGTCAGGGTGGCTCTGTCCTGCACACGCACCTTCCTCGTGCTGGTCAGTCACGCTTACAACATGGACACAGGCAGGACTCCCAGGTTCAAACTCCAGCTTGGGCGCTGACAGCACCTGCAGCCTCAGGTACAGCAGTGTCCCAATCGGGAGAGTGGGTAGGGTAGTAACAACATTAGCTGCTGGAGTCTGACCTGAGTTAAGATACATTTAGGACAGACCCTGAGAGACCCTCGGAGGGTCTCTGTTTTATGGATCAGTTGTCTCAGCCGATAGAAGTTCTGTAGAAAGGGAGGAAAAGCCTCACAGCACTCACAAGAATCAGTCCCTGAAGTAATACTGAGAGTAAACTTGAATGAGGAGCAGTGAACTTTCTAGATAACAGAATGTTGCCATGGCCTGGAGATAGGCAAGCATCTCTTATAAAAACCAGGGTAATCATCAATGATTGTAAAATGAAAGGTGGTTTCATTATGGCTTGCTAGCATGAAGGATTCTGAAGGTGAGATAAACCTGGTTTTTTAGGATCCCAAGTGTTGGATAGGAACGGTATTGTGAAAGAACAGGTGAGGTTAATCCACTAGAAGACCAACCACCTCGGGCAGTAGCTTGATTGTTGCCAGCTGAAAAGATCCCATGAATAGACTCTGGGAGGAGATATATAAATGAGCCCAGAACTGGAGACGGGGCCTTTGGAGACTTGGGATAGTTTTGGCTGATCATCGCTCCACTTCAAGATGCTCCTAGAGAGAACTGCTCTAGGGAAGGCTTCGGGGCGCCGGCTCCTGCTGAGGTTCCGGGCTCTGGTTACTCCAGGTTCCAGCAGAAGAAAGCCTGCTGTTTACGCCAGGAGAATCGTTCCTCGGAACTGATATCCTTACAGTTTTTTTTTTTATTGTGTTATACTTAATCCTCTTTTCTTATTGTTTTGGTTAATTGAGTTATAAATGATGTATGCTCAGTTAATAAGTTGTAATAAGATATATTGGATAAGAAAATTGAGTCTACAGGATCCCCCAAGGCTGGAGACATGCTCAGGTGGGAGAGACTACCTAGCTAGCACTCATAAACTGAGCCTGCTGGTACACAGCTACAGTGACCAACACTCAGGAGGTGGAGGCAAGAGGATCAGAATTCAAGTTCATCCTAGGTTACAATTTGTATTTGACACTAGCCTGAGCTACATGAGACAGTGTAGCAAAGCAAAACAAAAAAAAATATTCACAATTAGAGAAATAGAGAAGCCATTCAACATTGACCTTTGGCCTCCACACACATGCGTGAACACTGCAATACACACACACACACACACACACACACACACATACACACACACACACACACACACACACACACACACACGAATTCCTTTACTTTTCTTTTCTTTTTCTTTTTCTTTTTTTGTTTTGTTTTGCTTTGTTTTGTTTTTGAGACAAGTTTTTTCTGTGTAACCTTGACTGTAGTGGACTTGCTTTGTAGATCAAGCTGGCCTTGAACTCACAGAGATCCGCCTGCCTCTGCCTCCCTGAGTGATGGGATTATAGGCGTGCACCACCATGCCCAGCTCTATAGTTAATTTTTTAAAATGAATGTAGTAGGTGATGTTGTTTCCCCATGCAGGGCAATTCTGCTTTAATATATTTTCTTTCAAAGTTGTTGCTTGATATTAGCTTACTAACTAGTGGATTTGCATAAGGCTTGTGTACACAGCCTTAGTTTTCGACAAGCCACCATTGCCCACTCTCTCCCTCATGCCTTCCCAACCTGACCCCACACCCTGAGCAAGTCTGCAGGTTCTGTGCTCCCCAGAGGGGAGAAGCTCAGACCAACACTGCTCTCCTAAGCCCATCTCCAGTGACTCCCCTTCTCCTAAGCCCTGAGCCCTCAAGCACACAACACAAGGAAAGTAGGAAGGACCTCAGAGTGAGGAAGGCTGGTGGCTGGCTTCCTAAAAGTGTGTGCGTGTGTGTGTGTGTGTGTGTGTGAGAGAGAGAGAGAGAGAGAGAGAGAGAGAGAGAGAGAGAGAGAGAGAGAGAGAGAGAGAGAGAGAGCGCATTAGGGGTGAGAATATACCCTGCCTTCCATCCACAGTCCACCTCCCGCCACTGTTGGTCATAATTCCCTATTCCAGCCACTCTCTGGAACTGGAAAGAAACATGACCTGGAGACAGGTAAGCACACAAGACACACGTTGAGACACTTTGGTCGCCCTGGACAACTAACTACCTACAGTCCAGAACCACACCTCTTGAAGATGCAACAGTTGTGAAAACAGAGATGTTCTAGAATGATCTACCTAGCCCCCAATAACTGCCTGCCCCACCACACACACACCAGCCACTCCCCCCCCCCCCAAAAAAATGGCAGAAGAGAACAGAGGTGTCTCAGGACAGATCAGCTAAGGAGGGATGCAGGAGTTGCCACAGGTGGCTTTCTTCTTCTGGGCATTGTCGGCCCACAGCTTTGACTAACAAGTCACCTCCAATCTCCTCCTGACCTGGAGAGTGCTGTGCTCTAAAACAGACAAAACCCGATATGATTTGTCAAAAGGAGGAGCCAGATGAGGAACAGCAAGTGGTCTGAGAGCAGCAGGTGTGCCATGGGGACATTTCAATTGTTAGAGACATAAATGGTAACTAAAGTAGCAGAAAGAGATAAGGCCACTGCAGAGGCCCAAGGGCAAGGATCCCAAGTGTGTCAGCCTCTGGATCAGTGGCCATATCTATGACACACCACCACCCACCCCACACCACCACTACCCACACCACCCACACACAACCCCACACCACCCTCACCCCACCACCCACCACACCACATTCCACAACCCCACACCACCACTACCCACACCACCCACACACAACCCCACACCACCCTCACCCCACCACCCACCACACCACCCCACACCACCCCACACCACCCCACTCCACCACTCCCCATGCCAGCCCCAGACAGTGAAGCTACTGCCTGGTGAGAAAGACTCAGATTATCATTTGGATCTGAGCCAATAGGCTGTTGTTCTCAAAGCCAAGGAGGAAGAGCAGTTGGAAAATGAAGTTGTGAGTTCAACTCTGGCACAGCCATTCACTAGACAAGGTGCCTCCAAATGGTCATGCGTTCTGGAAGCCTTAGTTTCTCTAAGACAAAAGCTCCTCTCCTACCCAGGGAGGATCAAAGGGGCAATGTCATTCCAAGCAACACCCACATTCCCCAGAGTGTGCTGGGTGCCAGCCACTAGTCCAGCACAACCAGCTCGCGGGGCTGGATAACCCGCTTCTCTTATAACTTGAGGGCAAGTGTGAGCCCTGCCTTGGATTATCCTCAGGGCCTGGGAGCTACTAGGTCAGCATGGGCCACGTCTGCCTTTCCATCAACCTGGACAGTTAAAGGTCTCGGTGACTCACACCAGTAAGGAGGCCAAGGAGGATAGCAGTTCCCTGGCCACCAGAGAGAAGACAGACAAACGCAGTATGTGGCTCTCTGTTCTGTGACTCAAGGCAGAGCAAGGAGCCCCTCCCTCTGAAGCGTCCTTCCCCCTGCCTTTCCCCTCAACAGGTCACTCTTCCCTGGTGACAGAGTACAGAATTCCTGGGGTTGAATCGTCCAGCCCCACCCTCAGCCCCAGAAGTAGACATTCTAGATTTTTCTCTGTTCATCTCCCAGATGACCTGCTCTGATTTGCTCTTAGCTGGTCCATCCATCATGTCCTTTGTCCACATCAACATCTGGCCTTCTACTTCTTTGCTTGAGTGTCTCGGGTCAGAGCTGTCCACCAACCTGTCTTCATTTCAGACTTCTCTTTCCAGTCCCTCAGAGATAA
Organism: Acomys minous; assembly: GCF_964271855.1. NCBI lineage: Eukaryota > Metazoa > Chordata > Mammalia > Rodentia > Muridae > Acomys > Acomys minous. The sequence goes on from NC_140484.1 coordinate 1,528,824, forward strand.
GGCCCAGCCAAGATACCTCCTAGTCTCTAAATTATAAGTCATGACACCTGTCACCCTGAGCAGTTTTCACTTGGTCATGTCTCGTCACAGTTAATCACTAAACATCTCTCAGTTTCCCATTAAGAAGTGTCATGTGTGCTCCATCCCTTACCACAGATACCTTCCTTATGTCTAAATCCTCTTAATCTGGCTGTTATTGCAACCACAGTTTGAGCTTGGGGGAGAGAGAGAGAGAGAGAGAGAGAGAGAGAGAGAGAGAGAGAGAGAGAGAGAGAGAGAGAGAGAGAAGGAGATTGGTAACTAAAAATATTGCTTAGCAAAGCAATAAGTCATATCATCTTACATCTTACACCACATTTCATGATCTTGCACCTCACACAGCCACTCTGCGGACTCAAGGACTCTCCCAGGCATGTTCCAAAGAAAGAACAAGGTGATTGGTGTCTCCTTCTCCTTTGCTTGACCAGAGGTGTAGAGCTTTCCCCTTCCAAAGTTACTCCTTATGTCTGCTCAGCTACTGCTCCTGCCTGGCTTCTTCCCTCTTGTTAGAAACATTTTTTCTATGAGAATATACATTGTGATCACAATTTCCCCACGCACACAGTTCCTCCCCACCTATCATCTGATGCATATCTACTCCCTTTCTGTCTCTCATTAGAAAACAAACAAGCTTATAAAAGATAATAACTTTAAAAAGAATAAAAATTAGGACATTGGAATAGGAAAAAAACAAACAGAAGGAAAAGTCTGAGAAATAGATACAGAGACCCATTCATTTGCACACTCAGGAATCGACATAAACACACACTGAAAGCCATAATATATATGCCCAAGGGACCTGTAGGGTAAAGAGAGAGAGAATGCACACACACACACACACACACACACACACACACACACACACACACACACACACTATGTGTCTGTATGTATAAGCAAAATTAAGAATTAAAGTCCTGACATGGCATTATAAGGCAAAGAGCCTCCAAAGACACTGTTGAGTTTATTTTCTGTTGGCCACCTACTGCTGGGCCTGCAGCCTCCTCTCAAGACTAGTTTGCTTCCCCAGTGAGTCTCCCTTGGAGAAACTAAATTTTCATTTGTAAGTGACTCTCAGTTGGAGATAGCTTCTGGGTAGATGTGGCACGGGCACACTTCTTCCAGCACCAGGACCTGTAAAGGCTCAGTGCATGCTGCCTCGTCTCTGTGAGCTCATGTGTCTGTCAGTCTTGCAGAGTTAGTGGGCCTTGCTCTCTTGGTGTCCTCAATCCCCTCTGGCTCTTACACTCTTTCCACTTCCTCTTCCACAGTGTTCCCTGAGCTCTGAGAAGAGGGATTTGATGGAGACATTCCATTTAGGGCTGAGTGTTCTGAGGCCTCTCACTCTGCATATTATCTAGCTGTGAGTCTCCATATTTGTTCCTATCTGCTGCAGGAGGAAGCTTCTCTGGTAATGGCTGAGCACAGCACTGATCCAAGAGTATAGCAGAGTGTCATTAAGGAGTCATTTTATCACCACGTTCTTTTAGTAGAACAGTAGTATTTGGTTTTGCCTAGTTCCACAGGAAATCTAGTCTCCGGTTGTTGGTCACCCCAGCAGTGCTGGGTTACAAGCTCCATCTCATAGAGTGAGCCTTGAGTCAAATCAGACATTGGCTGGTTACTCCCACCAGCATTGTACACCCATTGCACTAGTATATCTTGTAGGCAAGACACCATTGTTGATCAAAGAGCTGGTAGTTGGGTGGGGCCTATGTTTCTCTTTTCAGTAACATGTACACTATCTGTCAATACCAAAGATGCTAGCCCTTAAGGGAGAAAGCTCTCAGCAGGTGCCAGCTTGTCTTCTTCATGTTCACAGCTTTAGTCGGGTAGTCAGGTAGGATTCACGGCATTGTTTCAGTTTTATTGTATCTGTTGAGACTTGTTTTATGTCCAAGTATGTCCTCAATTTTGGAGAAGGCTCCAGGAGATGATGGGGGAAACATATATTCTTTTGTGTTTAGGCAAAATGTTCTGTACATATTTGTTAATTCCATTTGATTTATAACATGTTAGCTCCAGCATTTATCTGTTTTGTTTTTGTCTGGATGACCTGTCTATTGGCAAAAATGAGGTGCTGAAGTCTTCCAGTGTTAGTGTATGTGGGCTGATGTGTGATTAAAGCTATAGTAGTGTTTCTTTTATGAATTTGTGTGCTCTCATGTTTGGTGCATAGACGTTAAGAATTGTGATATCCTGGTGGATTTTTCCTTTGATGTATATAGGTAGTGTCCTTCCCTATCTCTTCTAATCAGTTTTGGCTTGAAATCTATTTTTTCAGATACTAAAATAACTATGCCGACCTGCTTCTTGGGGCTCTTCTCTTGGAATACCTTTTTCCATCCTTTCACCCTAAGGTGATGTCTATCCTTGATGCTAAGGTGTGTTTCTTGGACTCCACAGAAGGATGGATCCTGTTTTTACATCCCTTCTGTTAGTCTATGTCTTTTTCTTGGTGAATTAAGACCATTGATGTTGAGAGTTATCAATGAGCAATGGTTTTTGATTCCTGTTATTTTGTTGTGGTGGTGGTGGTGCTCTCTGTCTCTGTCTCTGTCTCTCTGTCTGTCTGTGTGTGTGTGTGTGTGTGTGTGTGTGTGTGTGTGTGTGTGTTCCCCACTTTGTGTGTTCTTACGTGTTTTAGCCTCTTTAGCCTCTTTAGATTGGAGTTTTCCTTCTAGTGTCTCCCTTGAGGCTGAGTTTGTATGTAGATATTGCTTACATTTGATTTTATCATGGAATTTCTTATTTTCTCCTTCGATTGGTGGATTGGTATTGAACATTTTGCTGAGTATGGTAGACTGGCATCCATGGGCTTAAGAGTCTGTAGAACATTAAACCATGCCCTCTGGCTTTTAGAGGCTCTATTTAAAAGTCAGGTGTTACTCGAATGGGTCTGCTTCTGTGTGTTGCTTGGTCTCTGTTTCTCACAGATTTTAATATTCTTTAGCTGTTCTGTACATTTATTATGAGGGTAATGGTCTACTTAATGTTCTGCTTACTTCTTGTACCCTGGTAAACTTTTCCTTCTTTAGATTAGGGACATTTTCTTCTATGATTTTGCTGAAATTACTTTCTGTGCCTTTGACCTGGTTTTCTTCTCTTTCCTCTTTCTTATTATTCTAAGATTTGTTCTTTTCATGGCATCCCAGATTTCTTTGATGTTTTGTCCCAGAATTTTTTTTTTAGATTTGACATTTTCTTTGACCAAAATATCCATTTATTCTGTTATGTCTTCAATGCCTGAGATCCTTGCTTCCATCTCTTATAATTTGTTGGTGAGGCTTACCTCTGAGTTCCCTGTTTGAGCTCCTAAATTATTCATTTCCAGATTCCCTCAGTTTGAGCTTTTTATTGAATCTATTTCCACTTTCAGGTCTTTAACTGTTTTATTCATCTCCTTTCAGTGTTTGTTCATGTTTTCATAGATTTTATTTAAAATGCTTATTCATTTCCTCTTCAAGGACCTCTATCATATTCATAAAGGCTATTTGAGGGTCTTGTGCTTCGCCTATGTTGCATGTTTCATGGCCTGATGTGGTAGGATGACTGGGCTTTAACGGGACAGATTGTCCTGGCTGTTATTGAGTGTGTGTGTGCGTGTGTGTGTCTGTCTGTCTGTCTGTAAGTGTGTGTGTGTGAGTGTGTATGTGAGTGTGTGTGTGTCTGTATGTCTGAGTGTGTATGTAAGTGTGTAAGTGTGTGTGAGTGTGTGAGTGTGTGTGTGAGTGTGTGTGTGTGGTGTTTAATGTTTCCAGTGAATTTTTATTAACAGTTGCATCATGATTCAGGGTCCCAGGGTAGGTACCATTTTATACCCAGGTCCCCCTTTATTATCTGGGGAGAAGGACAGAGAACAGGAGAGGTGGGTAGAGCCAGATCAAATCTTCCCAAGAAATGTGCCTTCTACTCTGCGGGCATCCCAGGCTGAGACCCATGACACAAGGCAGAGGGACTTGTGCGCACTCTGGTACTTCTCACACACAGAGATGTCACCCGATGTGTGGCCATTGCCTTCTCACAGTGGTGGAAGTCCAGATAGTTCTGCCAGCAGTTCCTGGTCTGGTTCTGGTTTGGGAAGCAGCTGTCAAGGGGAGCAGTTTTGTAGTTCTTGATATTAGTCTCTCAATGTCTTCAGCCATGGTGCTGACTCCTAAAGACCACCCCGGAGCAGCGTTAGTTCAATGTGACCCTTAGCAAAGACACCAATGTCAGACCTATTGATTGTGTTTTTGTGTTGGCATCTAGGCATCTTAGTTTGGGATAATTGCAGTTCTAGCTGCTAATATCTGATCTTCTCTTTATTGAGAATGTGTTTTGTTCCTTGGCTTCTATTGTCCTCTTTGGTTCTTGGGAGAGTGTGCTGTCTGTGTGCTTTCTGATATAGAATTCTTCTGGAATCCTGCTAGGTGTGCCCACTGGGGATTCCCAGTAAAATGTGTTTCTAGTATCAGAAGTTGACTCTTAGGAATGGAATCAGGAAGGAGTGGGTGGGCTGAGGGGTGTCCACAGAAGAGAGGAAAGCACGGTGTTCCTCTGGGAACGGGGTCAGAGAGCGAGGAGAGGGCCACAATAAGTAGGTCTGCTACAGAGATGGGAACGTGTAGGCTTAGATTTCTCAAAAACCTAATTTATTTATGATCCTTAAATGCTTCTACCACCTTTCCAACCCAGTGTTCAGAGGTAGGGAATAAAAAAAAAAATAAAAGGTTGATAGGAAAAGGGAGCTGTATAACTGTTCAGAAGTAGTTCCATGGAGCGATGCCACTCTTTGCTCTCAGGATACCAGCAGTCCAGTCAAAGAGCAAACACCAAACAGCAACATGGGTCAGCAGCTGCCACAGAAACAGCGAGGCTCCACCAAAACGGCACGAATCAGTGGCAGCAGCCAGAATCAACTGGAGTACCACAAGAAGTTCTCTGGAGGTTTCCTCTCTGCTGAGCGCAGACCAGTGAAGGGATGTAAGCCATTGCAAGGCATAGCAATGCAAAAGCATCATCTCACTGTCTGTGGCTTCTGTTTTTCTCTTCTCAGAGTACACACAAGAATGTTTTGCAGCTGGCAAAACCACATCCCTCGAATGAGGCAGCTTCCAGCCAAACATCACGTCCCCTCTTGTGGGTCTGTTTTCTGCTAACAAAGGTCACGAGGAAAAGCACTCCCCACATCCCACGCTTGGGACCAAAACAAGAAAACACATTCACGTGACTCAACTGAGTCTTCAAAGGCACCAGAGATTTCCACTTCAAGGATGAGACTGCGTGTTTGGACCTGGAGGAGAGGAGAAAGAGTGAAGGTAAGTTAGGGGCTCTCCTGTCCGCTTTGATGGCCTACTTGCCTCTCCGGCTGGCTTGTCTAGTCAGTTCTCAGAGAATGCCCACTGGACAAAAGGGTGTTCCCAGAGAAAGCCCACTGGAGTTGTGGACTGGGACAAACGGGCGAATGGGAGGAAGAAAGGTTCACATGGAAGATGTGTGAGATCCACTGGAGTTTGGGGCAGGGAGGGAGGGGAGGTCCTAGCAGGTGGAAAGAATAAATCCATTCTACAGGTTTAAAAGGGGGGGGGAGGTCGGATAACAATAAAGGTAGGCCAGTGCACATGATAAAATCTTGTACCTTGGAGCCCCTGCTGAGGGTCTGACAGGGTGGTTCCAGACCACCGTGGTATCTGAGAGAGGACCCCTGGTTGCTGAAGGTGCTCTGAGAGAGATGAAGCCCAGAATGAGAGAAAGGCATGTAAGTCCCATCCTTTCTGTTCACTTCCGTCTGTAAAAACCTAATGTGCTCACACACCTTGGACCGTTCCTGATAAGGTGAAAATGGATAAGTAAATACATGGGATCAAAGAAGCTAAACCACTTACTTTGCTTTCAGAGAATTTTTTTAAGTACATTTGACCAGTTTTCCTCCTTCTTTCAACTTTGTGGCCTCTGTTTATTTAGAGACACTCAGAATCGGAGTTTGATGATAGCAGCAGCCATCTTTAGGGAGAGCATCCTACACAGAGGAAGGTACTGAAACTGAGGCCAGAAAAGATCCAGATGGCTCTCCGGTCCTCAAAAGACTACTAGTACTCTAGTACTTAATTTGGGTTTTTCCTTGGATGTGTGTGTGTGTGTGTGTGTGTGTGTGTGTGTGTGTGTGTGTGTGTGTGTATACACCATGACCAACAGTGTGCAACAAGCACATTAATGTACATGCAAAAGCACATGTACACATGAAGGCCAAGGGGACAGACAGCCTTAGCTGTCACTCCTCAGGTGCCATCCATCTGGCTTTGTGAGCCAGGCCCTCTCACTAGCCTGGAGCTAGCCAAGTAGGCTACACTGGCTGTTGGCAAGCCCCAAGAGTCCGCCTGCTCTGCCTCCCCGGGACAGAAGTTGCAAGGATCGCAAGCCTACGCTGCCACCTCCAGCTTCTGGTGCTTTGCATGGGCTCTGGGAACTGAACTCGGGACCCGGTACTTACAGGGTGAGCACTGTACCTACAGGACGCTCTCCTCAGTCCTCTCTTTGAGTCGTGTTTTTTTTTTAAGTCCAGGCAGTTTTGAGGTGAAAGGGAACCCCTTTCTTGCCAGGACCTCTTTGCAGTTTTGGTACCACCCACAGCATCTTGCCCATGGACGAGACTCCCAGGCACTCACCAAACCACAGCTAGAGCCTGTGGCAGGGTCAAAATTCAGTCTGCCAGAACCTCATTTTCAAGGCAGAGTTCCATAAAGACAACCTGCTCTGGAAGCAGGCCTGAGCTGGGTCTGCATTTGTTTTCCTGTCGGTTTTGCGGCTGCTCCCCGCTATGTGTGAGGAGAAGCCAAGCGAGGGCCTGAGGATAAACACCACAGTGACACAGGAGGCATTTCTTCCTCCTCTCTAAAGCTGCACCCTGCCCCTTCTCACTAGCGCTACAATTTCCTCTGGCACTTGAGACAGACATCTGTTATTTTCAGTTCCGCGACTTTCTAGCACGCTGTGTCACCGCACACATGGCCCAGGACCCAGGAATATAAATACATGTGGGCGTCTGCATTTCAACCGCTGGACTCACGCCACGCTTTTTTTTTAATACAACATAACTCGAGTGGATTGTCATCACAGCTGAGCAATTGACAGAGTTCTCCTAACCAGCAACGGTTTCCAATCCCAGACCCTATTCCCACTCTCAACGGCTCAGCCGTTTCCCTTCCCCACCTCCAAACCAGCAAATGCTCGAATCCAGTCCAAGGTTAAAAAAAGAAGAAGAATCCTTGAATAATCCTTTGATGGCTCGTTTCACCTACAGATGAAGCAGCCTGCTACTTAAACACACCGAGGGCTGTGAAGACCGGCTTCCCAACATGACTCATTACAGCCGCCTGAAAACCCACAAGGAGCTTCAGCTTTGCAGAGCCTCTGATAGTAAACAGGGGACAATTTGCAAATTCAAACGTGCTGCGCAGGCTGGCACCCTTTCAGCTAGCAGTGGGTTTAGGCTGGGTGCCAAGCTATGGGAAAAGGAAAAGAGACGTTTTAAAGCCCACCCCTTCTGGGCCCTGTCATCTGGGCTCTGTACTGCAGGCTGGCTGGCACTGCAGGGCGGGTTGCAGACTGAGCAGATCCTGATTTGTTCCCTGGACTCTGCGAGACGCCCTAACACACACTAGTGGAGAGGAAGCTGAGAAGAAAACCCAGCAACTTCCTACAGACCTCTTCCTATCTTAAGGGCAGTGCCATCCATGCCTTTCATAAGTAATATTCCCTACTGGGCTGGAGAGATAGTTCAGCTGATAAAATGAATGTTTACCTTGAGAGAGTGAGGATCTGGCCTCCAACCCCCGAACCCAGGGGGGGGAAAAGGAAAACAGGCGTAGTGTGGTGAAGTCTTACAGCCCTAGTGCTGAGGAGCCTGAGACAGGCAGGTATCTGGGGCTCACTGTCCCCAACCCCCGCCCCTGGTCTACTTGGTGAGTTACAGGGCAATGAGAGCGCCTGTCTCAAAAGCACAAGCAAATTGTACCTAAGGAACAACACCTAAGGTTGTTCTCTCCCCCATCTGCCCAGAAACGCACATGCGAAGTGATAGCAGACAGGGAAACTGAGACTGAAAGCAATAAAAGCTTGGCTAAGATCAGCAACCAACACCAAGAACCCAGCAGAGAGAACGAGACCAACACTAAAGCCGCCTCCTGACAAAACGTGGGTCTGTAGGTGCTGTGTGCATTTCCCACAGGCGACGGAGTTTAACCTCACAATCCCCAGCGATGGGAACAGGGCTTTGTAGGTAGAAGGATAAAACCCAAAGAAGTGACGCCCCGTGTCCAAGGCTGCCTGTAGGTAACCAAGGATCTGAACCATGGCTTTTAACTCCATAGCCTATTAAATAAAACTATCGTGCACAGACTGTCGCTACAAAGGCCCAGAGCATTAATGTTTTATCCTTCCCGTCCAGTGGGTCACTGGTACAAGAACGAAACTCTGCAACTTACAGCAACTGTCAAGTTATATATATATGTGTGTGTATGTGTGTGTGTGTATATATATATGTATATGTGTGTGGGTGTATGTGTGTATATGTGTTTATGTATGTATGTGTGTATATATATGTGTGTGCAGGTGTATGTGTGTATATGTATGTATTGCTTATATGTGTCTACATGTGTATGTATCTGTATGTGTGTCTGTACATGTGTATGTGTGTATGTGTATGTGTGTATTTACATGTGTATATGTACATGTGTGTATATGTTTTGCTTGGTAACTACCTTTGAACTTCACCCTGCTGGCCACACACATCGGGAGCAACGAGACGCACCGCTGTGTCACCCACCTCGTGTGTCACAGGAGAACTCAGGCATCTTCAGCAGACAAGAACAGAGAAATCCTGTGACAGCTAAGGCCTTTTCTGCATGTCACTTAGCTAAGGAAGTTGAGCCTAAACGTGAACCTGGTCTCTATCCAAATGCATAAGGATTATTTTCACAAACTAACATTCTTGAAGAAGAGCATACCTCAAAAAAAAAAAAAAACCCTCTTAGAGTGGCCAAGGACAGAGAGAGTCAGCTGTTCACCACCACGCTACAATCAGCTGCAGAAGATGGGGGACAGACAGTAGAACCCCATAATCTACCATACCCTGCAGCCATGTAGCCCCAGAACTGCAACCCCATTCCCACAGTGAGTAGAGCTGCCTGGATTGGACATCACTTTATTTCCCAACCAAAGAGAGACCACATGACCAAAGGCGCTGGAAAAGCAGGACAAACACAGCCTGGCCACCTGCTGTCACTCAGCTCAGCCATCAACTTGCTTGGTGACCCTTTGGAAATCTCTAAGATGCTGATACCCTCAAGTACTCTGAAGAAGTAGACCCCATGATCACAAGGCCTGATCTGGCCCTCGTGTTCCCAAGAGCCCAGCTTTCTCCTCTCTGAGTCAGTGCAGGGCTTAGAGCTCTGGGCCGGAGTTCTCCTTGGCTTTCCCACCCTCTTCACGCAAGAGAGACATGGCCTTGGCACGCAGGGCCAGAGACAACTTTCCAGTCTGCTGGGAAGGCTCTAGGGGAAAAGGGCACAAACTCCCCACCCCCACCCTGGGCTCCTGACTGTTCCCGACCCTGGATACACTTCCCTGTCCGGTCCCCAGAGATGCTCCATGCTTGTTTTATGAGCCAGGCTGGGGAAATCTATTAATGAGACTGGTAATTGTTACCTCAGGGCACCAAAGGCCGATTTACAACAGTTAATGCCTCAGATTCCAAAGGCATAAATTTCGGCTCTCTCACCATAAACAACACACAAGGAACACTGCAGAGCCAGGATGACAGACATTTGGCTCTGGGGGACATTTTCTAAGACAAGGAAGGTGGGAGTTGTTCAGTTCATAGACAATATGAGATCAGAAGTGCTTCCTAAGCCACAGACATGGATGGTGGTGTGGAAGCGTTCAAGGGTCAGTGTGCAAATACTAGAAGGAAGGTGTGCACAGCAGTGAGACTAAGTGACAAGGGAGCTTCCCTCAGCCCCAGCTCAGTTTTGATTGGTCAAGGACTTTGGTCAAGGGTGCAGCATGACTGCAAAGCAGCCTCTCCACCCTCCTGGGGCTAAGACTGGAACGGGACAGCTCAGCCATGCTCTTGGAGTCATGTGGAGACGAAAGGCTCAAGGAAATCCGACAGATCCTACTGGGGTTGCTCCATCTGGAGGGCGAAACAGGGTCTGTCGGAGGCAAGAAGCTGACCCCTTTTCCCTTCCCAGTGGGGACCTGGGGAGTTAGAAGCTCAGCAAAGAATTTTTGTTTTGAGATCTATCCAGTTGGAGTTTCCAGAAACTCCTGTGCGGGCTATAAAGCCACAGTAATTTGTTCCCCAAAGAAAAGAGAAAAGTAACTACATTTCCTAAGATATAAGCAGAAACACACACACACACACACACACACACACACACACACACACACACATACACACACACACACACACACACACACACACACACACACACACACACACCATCCCTGCTGCTAAATAATTCTCTCTTTGCAGCCTAGCTCATACATTCATAGCTGTCCCATGCACATCCAGTAAGTGTCCTCAGCAGCACAAAGTCTCCAGCAGCCCTGGGGTCCCAGCCCCCACCCTGCCTTCAGCTGCCCCACCAGACACCTGAGGCTAGGACATATCACAGCCCACATAGTGTGCCTTTTTTCCACAGTGATGGCAGGCAAGCACTTGCTGAGTCCAGTGCTCTGCAGACTCTCAGTGTGTCCAAGTGGCAGCAAAAAAGGGCCAAACAGATTTTCTGGTTCACTTGGTGAGTTTTCCAACAACCCATCTCTGTTTCTTGTACAGTTCTTTATGGTTTCCAATGCTTTGTGGATGTTCAGATATCTCGGCCCAGTAAAGTTGACAGATATCCTGGTGTTCTCGTCACTGAGGAAAAACATAACAGCCATAGAAGCAGTGACTTGTCTAAGATCACCCAGAAACATTGGTGCTGAAGATTTCGTATGACCAGGGAGAAAACTGTCACCCTGGGAGAGTCTAAGCCACGTTTGGGCCACAGGGATGGACAGCTCTTTGTTCTTGAATGATATCTTTGTTAAAAACACAACCATGGAACTTGGGAGGATCACATGTGTGTGATCATATGTGAACTGTCTTCCTGCTTTGTGCAAGGCACCAACGCTAAGAAACATTTAGAGTCTAGTCTTAATTCCAGTGTCATTCTGGGATGTTTGGGTTGGGTTGGACGAGGCTGTGCACACTGGTGGTTGTTTTAGAGATGGGGAAACTGAGGAAGGTGCCAGGGGAACCCACCCATCAGGTGAGAGCTAACTCAGGTTACATGCCTTCCTCCCCCAATCTCTGCCCAGCCAGGATGCCGCTAAGTAGGAGGCGAATCAGTTCCAAGTGAAACATCCCCAGCCCTCTCCTCTTCCATCTTTTCTTCTTTGGTTTCCTTCCTCAGTCCAGCATGGAAGGAAGGAAAGAAACTCTTGGCCCTACAACATTACTTCTCTCAAAGGAAGATATTTACGCACACGTGCACAGCACCGTGGAAAGGACCTTTAGGCTCACTCCAGCGCCCTATTCTCCCACCGCAAAGAGGCCTTTGACTGGAGAAAGCGCTACTGCGGAGCAGGCAGATGGGTCCAGAAGAGGCCAGAGTGAGCTGCCCTGAGATATCTGATGCCGCCGGGAACTTCCTCCAGGAAAGCCTGTGGCCTAGAAGTTCAGAAGCAGTGAATTCAGTTAAGTGGTTACCACAGGTATGAGGACCCACCAGCCAGCATTCTTACCCCTTGGGGATGGGTTGGTGTTGGCCTCCTGCAGTAAATGGAGACCCAACCTTGTGCCAGCATGAATCTACTATCATACATTTGTTTCTGAACAGAGTTGCTTGCCTCAAGAAACACCTAATTTCACCCAGTTCCAGCGAAATTCCAACAATGCCAACAAAAGTGCCATGTATACTTTTTCCTAGATGGCCAGTCAGATCTCTAGCACTTAATAAGAGCATGGGACCCTTTTCTGCCAGTGATCAATTAGCAAGAATCCTTTCCTAGGAATCAGTAGGAATGAGGGATGACGGGCAGGCAGTGGCTCTTGTCTGGGCCACAAGGAAGAGGCCAGCTTGGGACTTGCAGAGGATGTACTGCAGGAACAGGGGAGAGGTGAAGAAAGAAGAGAAGGAGTGAAGACGTTGCTTCCCAGCTAGATCTGGCCAGGCTGAAGCGAAGTCTTGTCAGTGTGTACTTTTTACCTACATTATTGGGGTTCCTTATGCCTCTACCTCCCTTCACCCCAACACCAGGCAGGAGAGAAAGAAGGTTAGTGGGGAGAGCAGTGTAGTAACATTTTTACTGTTTCTTGCTAGTTAGGGACATTGAGTTCCTTGGGGAGAGTCCAATCTTCACAGCTGGGATATCTCCAACTTTTTCTCATCAAACTGCAACCACAGCAGCCAGGAGCAGCAGGGGGAAGCAGCAGCAGCCTCCTCCATTTTTAAAAAATACATTTATTTTATTACTCATGCATAAAACAAACTGCACACAGCAGGGAGAACCATGTGACAATCATGAGTTCTATAAATGTTACATTCATAGTGGTTTGGCTATTTGTATTTGTCCAGCTTAAAGTAAACGTCTTTCCTGGTTTTTCTTCCTTGGAGCATGTGCCCCGTCCCTCTCTGGCCTCTGGCATTTATACCCTCTCAGGGTCCCCAGAATTAAACTGTCCACAGCTGGTAAAGATCTTGTCTCTCTCAGAGCCTGCACAAGGGGACAGTCTGAAGCAGCCCCATATCCCACATCTGAGGTTAAAATAAAAACATGTTTACATAACAAACTGACGAGTTTTTTTTTTTCAAGACAGGGTTTCTCTGTGTAGCCTTGGCTGTCCTGGACAAACTTTGTAGACCAGGCTGGCCTCGAACTCACAGCAATCCACCTGCCTCTGCCTCCCGAGTGCTGGGATAAAAGGCATGCGCCGCCACCACCCGGCCCATAACTGAGTTTTATAAAGAGATCAAAGCTCCCACTACAACGTCTAGCATTGGCCTTCCAGTTTGGCAGTGCAGTAGAGCTAAGTGAATGGCACATCTTTCTGCAGTCATTAAATGGCTAGGAAATTAGTCTGCCTGGGCGAAAGCCAGTGTGCACTGAGCTGGTGATGCTTGACCAACCACTGCCTTGCTCTGCACCCACAGCTGCATCCTTGTGTCCCCCCAGACTTTCCACACAGGCTCCCAGATCCCAGAGTTGGGAGAGAGCTCCACTGGCTCCAGACCTTCCCCTACAACTGCACCACTGCTCCCTGTAAGTAACGCCCAGGCAGTTCTTAATACCTGAGTATACAGGTGCAAAGCACTAACAATGGACAAAGGACTGGACCAGGATGCAGCCAGGTGCTACACCTTTGCTTTTTTAAGTCACCATGTTAATTGTTGAATTTTCACATAGACTTTATTCTTCTTAGACCCCTTATTGATGAGAAGGTTTGACTTTTTTTATTTTTGAAAGTCCTTGCATGTTTTAAATCCTAATCCCCCACCTGATATATAATTAGCAAAGATTTTTGTAAGCTGTGTGTTTCTTTTGCTCTGTACAGCTTTCATATTCACGTAGTCCCATCTGATGGATCTTGGGATTATTCCTTGTGCTGTTGGAGACATTTCACAATGCCCTGCCTATGCCTACACAGGGAAATGCACTACCTCTATGGTTTCCTCTGCTAGGGTCAAGCTTTCCTGTGTTTTATTAAAGTCTCTGGCCCACTATGAGCTGCTTTTTGCATAGGGTCAGAGATGTAGATAACATTTCACCCTTCAGCACTTGGATATCCAGTTTTCCCAGTACCATCTGTTGGAGAGGCAGGCGTCTTACCAATGGTCTTTGTGACACCCTTGACTGATGTTGAGTGGCTGTGGCTGTGTGTTTAATTCTAGATCCTCTGTTTTGTTTTACTAATCTATGCTTCTGGTTTTGTGCCAGTGTCAGCCATCTTTGGCACCATGGCTCTCTTGTGTAATTTGAAAAGAGTTATTACAATGCTTCCAGCATTGCTCTGCTGAGGAGACTGCTTTGGCAGTTCAGGGTCTTTAATGGTACCATAAACATTTTAACATTGTTTTTCCCTCAATCTTTGAAGAGTATCATTAAAATGTTGATGCGCTCTGTAACGCAGTGCCCTTTCAGTACTGCAGCCATTTTCACAATATTAATTCTGCCAGTCCTGAGCAGGATGGGCTTTCCATCTTCTAAAGATTTTTTTCTTCAGTTTCTTTCTTTTCACTCTTGAAGTCTTTTACTTCACTGGCTAGGTGTAGTCCCTGGACATTTTTAAGCTATTGTAAATGAGATATAATCTCCTGATTTTTTTTTCTTGTTAAGTTCATTATTGGTAGATATAAAAGCTAATGATTTGTATCCAGATACATTGCTAGAAGTATTTAAGAGCTTTCTGGAAAAGTCTTTGAAGGTCTTTTAAGTATAAGATCATGTCCTCTCAAATAGATATTATTTGGCTTGTTTTCTGTTTCTGTTTCTTTCTCCTGTTTAGACTGAGACTTTGAGTATTATATTGAAAAAGTAGTGTAGAAAATAAGAATGTTCATTTTGTTTCTGATTTTAAATGAAGTTCTGAGTTTTGTTTTTTAGGGTTTGTTTTGTTTTGTTTTGTATACTGTTGCCTATGGGATTGTCATACATAACCCTTCATTATTTTGAGATATGTTATTTCTAGTCCTAATTTCTTCAAAACTTTTATCATGAAGGGGGCTTACCTTGTATATTAAATGATCCCATGATGTCTGTCCTTAAGTTTGTTTACACATTGGGCTGCACATTTGTTGGTTTGCAAATATTTACCCCATCTTCATCAATGGAACGATGTGTCTGTCTCTAGTGTATGATCTCCTTAATGTGTTCTTAAGTTGGTCATTTTTACATCTATGTTCATCCGGTAAATTGGTCTATAATTTTCTTTTTCATTTGGCCTTTGTTTGGCTTGGGTATCAGTTCACTACTGGCTTCCCAGAATGCATTTAGTAGCTGCCCCTCTGCTTTCTGTGTTGTGCAGCAGTTTAAGAAGCAGTGCCATTAAGATCTTCTGAATCCACTCAGCCTTTGCTTTCCTGCAGAGGAGACTTTAAATTACTGCTTCAGTTATATTTCTTGGTATGGGCCTAAGTTGTTCTTAATTTTATTTTGGTAGGCCACATATGCTTAAAGATTAGTGTGTCTATTCTATATTTTCCCAAAAATATTTTAATTTTTTTTTTACTATCCCCTGATCAGTCTCCAGTCATCACTGGGGTCTGTTGCAGCATCTGCCTTTTCATCTCTAATTTTACTAATTTTGGTCGCCTTTTCATCTCTAATTTTACTAAGTTTGGTCCTCTTTCTTTTGGTTAGTTGGATAACTTTTTGTTTGATTCACTTTATGTGCTTTTTTTCTTGACTAATTTCTTCCCTTTTCCTCTTGGCATCTACTGGTTTGGGGGTTTAGCTTGTCCTTGTGTTCCTACAAGCTTGAGGTGCATTGCTGGGTTATTTAGTTTAGCTGTGTGGATTCTTTTTCTTTATTTTAACATACAGGCACTAGCACCTGTAAACATCCCTCTTAGAGCTGTCTTGGCTGCATCCTTGGAGTTCAGAGACGTTGTGTCTTCATATTTATTTCTAATTGTTTTGTACTTTCTTCACTGATTTGGTCAATGATCCACTCTTCATATAAAATTATTCTCCCCAGTTTTCAACTCCATAGTTTTGTTTTCTAGTTTTGATTTGTAGTTTTATCCCACCAGGCTCTAATAACAAAGAAAGAAATAATTTCACTTATTCTATTTTTTTTTATTTTAAATGTTTAACTTGTGTGTGTGTGCATGCACGTGCACGTGCACGTACCTGCAAGCAGTTATGTACACACCTTAATGTGTATTTCCACATAGGTCAGTGGCTTCAAATGATCCAGAATTGAAGTTACAGGTGATTGTGAGCTGCCCAACGTGGATGCCGAGAACTGCGGTTCTGTCCTTTGAACAGGCAGTGCATGTTCTTAACCAGTGGATTATCTCTCCTGCCCCAATTCTGTATGTCTTAAGGCTTGTTTTGTGGCTTGCCATGGCATCAATTTTAGAGATGGTTTTGTGGATTATGTTATAATGTTCACCATCTGTTGGGTGAAATGTTCTGTAGATATATGTTAAAACCATTATCTATAGTGGACTTTAACCCTGTGTTTCCTCGTTGATTTCTAGTTTGAAAGATCTAACTAAAGACGAGATATCTAAATAGCCTTTCGTGACATTGTTTTATGAAATTGGGGCCTTCAAAATTTGGTTTATAAATATGTATATTGGTGGTTCTTCTTGGTGAGTCTTTTCTAGATGGCTTTGATTAAAAGTCTATTTTATTAGCCATGAGAATAATTATACCAGATTATTTTCAACTTCTGTTCCCATGGTAAGATTGATTTTTTTCCCCTTTGCCTCTTGATTTATATGTCTTTGCCAGTGAGGTGTGTTTCTGGAAGGCAATTGATAATCAAATCTGTTGTTTGTTTTTTAACACAATCAGGTAGTTTGATCTTTTAAATATAGAGTAGAGTCTCTTTGTATTTAAAGTTATTTTTGATAGGAGTTTTCTATTTTCTATGGTTTTGTTTGTGGTGGTTGGTTGAACTACAGATGTTTGGTTCTTTTATTTTTCTGTTTTCCTTATTGTGTTTATTTTATTTTAGTGGTCTGAAGGAGAGATAAACATGTTTTTTGTTTAGATCACAAGTGGCGCATGAGAAAAAGACTTGTGAGAGAGCAGATGATGTTTATCCCCTTAGAAGTCGAACCACCATGTGGGGAGATTGGTTGTTAACCAGCTGAAAAACATCCTTGAACAAATTCTGAGAGGAGGTATAAATGTGAGCCAAAAACAAGAGGCGGGGCCTTTGGAGACCTGGGATAGTTCTGGCTGTTCATCGCTCCACTTCGAGACGCTTCTAAAGAAAACCACTGGCGGGAAGGCTTCAGGGCTCCAGGGTGAGGTTCCTGGTTCTAGTTGCTCCAGATTCCAACAGAAGAAATCCTGCTGATTACACCAGGAGAATCGTTCCTCGGAACTAATATCCTTATAGTTTCATTATTGTGTTCTTTAACCTTCTTTTCCTATTGTTTAAGTTAGTCAGGTTATAAGCAGGTACTCTTGGTTAATAAGTTCATAACAAAATATATTTGCTAAGAAAAAATCTTAAATTTCCATCAATCCACAATACCAATGTGAGATACTTGAATACCAATATAAATTATTTGAGGCTAGTAGATTCAATAATCTACTTTGGTCCTCGCTTGGATTTATGTTTCCCATCATGTCCGAGGGGAGGAGCCAACTGCAGTAGACGGAATGATTTGACAGAAACCTGGTGTCTCTTCCTCCCATTAGCACAATAGTAGGTGTTGCTGCTGCACTGTGCTGTCTGAGGTGATGGATTCCTTACCAGTCTCCCTTTATGTACCCGTTCTCTCCTAAGATGTATTCTTTCCTCTTGTGAATGAGCCTGTCTCTCTATCTCCACTGTGTTTACATGCTGAACCTTTTCTTCTATAATTTCATTGAGCTAACATGTGTGTGCCTCTAGACCATCTCCCAATTCCTTATTCTACCACCTGAATTATCAAATTTCAGCTGCTGAGTGCACCCCAGAATTAATGAGGTTTTGGTCATACTCATTATTTTTATGTTTGTCTCAGAATGCATTATTGTCTCAACCATGTCCCTTGTCGCCGAAATTCACTCTCCTCTTTGGCTGTTTCTGTTGATTATGATACCCACTGTGTTTTTAGTTGATTGGATGACTTTCATTTCCAACACTTCTGTTTAGTTCTTTTTCAGATACAGGTTTCCTTAATGAAATTTTTTCTATATGCTTTTAAAGTTTTTTCTCCAAATTGCTGTTTAAACTTCTTTTCTTTCTTATCTAGGCCCTGAACTTGTCTATTCACTTCACTCGTCTGTTTGAATCCTCTGTTCAATCTCTTTTAGAAGTGGGACTCTGAAGTATTTTTCCAGCATCCCAGTTCATGACCTTCAGTTTCCACTATTAAGGAGTTATGACCTTGTGGGGGTGTCATGCTGCCTTGTTCCCTCGTGATGTTTGTGTTTCTTTGTTGATTTTTGCACATCTGTTGGAAGTGATGTGTCCTCTAAGATTTTTTTTTTCTTATCTTTCCTCTTTTTGGCTTGTCTCATTTTATGAATCTTCCTGGGAAGTTCTCTTAATGTTTTACTTATGTTTCCCAGTACCATTAAAAGAGGCAGCCAACTACCATTAAAGGAAAATATGATTTGACATATGTCTTAGTTCCAATTTGCAGTAGAAGACACTTCAGTATTTTGCTCATGACATCAGTAAGGTTAAAGACAGTGGCAGTGAGGTATTGATTGAGGGGAAATGTGCCTTATAGGATTGTTCTGAACTAAGAGAGGTGTAGCAACACAGGAAATAATATAAAAAGTACTGTTGAGGGGATGGAGAGATGGCTCAGAGGTTAAGAGCACTGGCTGTTCTTCCAAAGGTCCTGAGTTCAATTCCCAGCAACCACGTGGTGACTCATCTATAATGAGATCTGGTGCCCTCTTCTGACATGTAAGCACATACCCTGGGAAAATCCTGTATCCATAACAAATAACTACTATCCATAATCAATAACTACTGTATCCATAAAAGAAATTTTAAGTCCTGTTGAGTAGATGTAGATAAAGGATAAAAGCAAAATTAATGAAATGATGTTGATGATGCTATAACTCACGGTTTCCCCTCCCCCCACGACTACCTTTTCTAGCACTTGCTGCAGGTGGTGGGAAGGCCATTCGCTCAGTAATTCAAACAAGTCAGTCTGTCCTTCCCGCTGAAAGAGGGGCTCCATTTCCTTCCAGAAGCCTCCAGTTTGAGACCTTGAGCCTGACAGTTCCAATTTCCTCTCCAGTGTTGTGGAGACTGTGCGACCCACCTGGGAGTTTCTGTAGCTGAAGGCTCCGGTGGGGTGTGGAAGGCCTGTGCACTTAGAACTGCATTAAGTGGATGGATGGTCTCATCCCTCTGCCAGATTCAGTCAAGCCTCTCGGGGAGACTGCCCCTGCGCACTCCTCTGTCTTCTGTGTTGTTTGCTCAGGAGTGAGGCCCCTACTCAGGCTTTACTCCAAGGTGCTAGAGGAGGTCTGAGGTTCAGGTTTACACTCCATAGACCCCATTTGTCTGCACGCCCTGCACTGCTCTGCCTCCTCTCCACCCACAGTGTATCCAGCCCTGGCTAAGTCTCCACAACAGGTTTTCTCTCTCTCTCTCTCTCTCCCTCCCTCCCTCCCTCCCTCCCTCCCTCCCTCCCTTCCCTCCCCCCTCTCCAGACGACTCTCACTGCTCCTGGATGTTTCTCTTTGAGGATCTCATCAGCACGTATCTCTCTTTTCAGTTCTTTCTCTTCAGGGAATAGAACCTCTTTTTTTTTTAATCCTGATCCCTTCCACATACAGAGATGGCTTCCAGTCTGACATCTTACCTGCAAAGTCCTAGGCAGTCATCTTTAAAGAAATAAAGTTCATCCTTATTAAAGACGAAAAAAATGTCAATATGAATTGGAAAGCAACTTGATAGAGCCTTAACTGTGTGCCTTGAGGTAATTGCTCAGGAGCTCAGAGATCCCACTCGATGGGGACTACTTCCCTGCAACTGCCTCTCCAGCGTGGCCTGGGAAGCCATTTTAAGACGTCATCACATCTCAGACACCCCACAGCCATTCGTCAGAGCACTTCACAGCATCCATGTGTGGCAAGAAAAATTTAGCAGGAAAGACATCAGTGAGCCTGGAGCACCTGTGGGTCATCCCCAGAAGAAATGTTTTAGATAGCGTGTTTCTTTCACACAAGTCTCACTGGTCTAGATGACAGCTCAGACAGTGGTTTCCTCCACCCCAGAGACCCCAAATTAACCAGTGTGCTTGGGTTGTCAAAGACAAAATATGCTTATATTTTCCAATAAAATAGACTCTATGTCAAATTCAAAGAAGGAAGAAGGAGGTAGATGAGGGAGAAGAATAAAAAAGAGAGATTGGGGAGGAAAAAGATCAGCAGGAGGAAGGGGAGGACTGTAGCTTCCTCCCAGAACACGAGAGACCCATGCCTTGGTGACTGCAGCCTCTTGAGCAGTATGCCCCTTCTTGCCCCTCACGTTGTGACCTCACACTCACTACCTCTATCCACATTCTTAAGACACAATCTTCTGGCCATTGATACAGGTACCTGGCCCCCTCAGCTCCTCCACGCTACCGTACATCTTTAAATTCAGAGACATATACAAATCCCTGTGGATGTACCAAAAGTCAGACTTTCCCCCTCCACCCCCACCCCCCACCCCGCAAATAAAGTCCCACAGATGTCTGAAGTCAGAGAGAGGTCAGTGCTGTCCCAGGAATTCCTTCCGGTCTTTGAGTAGATGCACATGTCCTGCTTTATTTCCACCCTTGAAAGGCCGTGGAAATCATACCTGCCCCCTCCCCCACGCCAGCCGAGTGCAGCACGCCGGCTCCTAGCCCCCAGCTCATTCCACAGAGACAGTGTTCATCAGCCTGTGAGGAACTAGACTCTTTATCCCTGAGTGCCCAGACCTTTTTCTACTGTGATGCTCTCCATCCCAGAGGCCCCACAGCCTGGTCCTCACTACTCTCAGCCGAATATGGAGCATGGCCTCACCTCATGTATGCCACGAAGACTCATCCAATATATCAGGAAGGTCTGCACCCGAAGGCACATTCAGAGTTCTATTCTAACTGGTAAGCTCCCTGCTACAGCATCACGTTCTGCCAAACCACTGTAAACTTTTGTCAGTGTTAGGCCAAGAACACGGTTTGATTCTTAGTATTGGAAGACAGGTGTTAGAGAAGCTCGTGACTTGCTCTCCTGGCTCCAGAAAACCACCCACCTTCAGTGTTTCTGAAATGATGAGAAAGAAGGAGAAATTAATGGGTGGACCAAGGTGGTGAGTCCAGCCTATGTAGACCTATGGGACTGTCAACACCTGCCATCCACAAGAGAAAAGTGGGGCCTCAGGTGGGACCGTGGGGGTCACAGAGAAGGGGTGAGTCTTTTTTTAAAAAAAGATTGTTTTATTACTGAGGCTCCAGTCAAGAAAAACACACACAGAGAACCAACACCCTTTTCTTAGATGTAGCCAATGAACTGTGGATTCTCCACATGGGGGAAGATGGGCACTGCTGCTGAACCTCTGACATGCACTCAGGGCCCAATACTTGGTCACTGCTCCTTGTCAAGATGGCCTAGTGGGCACACAATGGAAGGGGACGCAGACTACCCTGATGATAGGCTGTTCCCAGAGGTCTGGGGGAGGGGGATAAATAGAAGAGGGAGGGAGGGGATAACAATCAGGAGGTAAAGTGAATAAATTATAATAAATAGAATAAGGCCGGGCGTGGTGGCGCACGCCTTTAATCCCAGCACTCGGGAGGCAGAGGCAGGCGGATCGCTGTGAGTTCGAGGCCAGCCTGGTCTACAAAGCGAGTCTAGGATAGCCAAGGCTACACAGAGAAACCTTGTCTCAAAAAACCAAAAAAAAAATAATAATAATAATAATAATAAATAGAATATACACTTCAAAAATCTGGATGGAGGAGGGGGTTGCTGCAGAGATGGCACCAACGGAGGACCATGCAAGGAGAGGACCTAGACACTCAGCTCAGTTTTAGCACGTAGGCAGCACAGTCTCCTTGTAGGTCCCACAATATGGGGAGTAGGGACTACTTCTGACATGGACTCTGGTCCCCCAATGTGGATCACTTCCCCTTGGCTGGGTGGACTTGCCAGACCACAGAGGAAGAGGATATAGATAGCACAGAGGAGACTTGATGAGTGAAATCAGATATTAGGGGAGGAGGGCTCCCCGCCCCTTGCTGAGGGCTGGGGGGGGAGGGAGAGGGATGAAGGAGGGAGGGTAGGATTGGGAGGGGATGAGGGAGGGGACTACAATCAGGATGTAAAAAATAATTAAAACTGCAGAACAGGTAGTTTATATTCCTAATCCCACTACATGGGAATAGCTCTGAGACAGGCTACTTAGTCAATGCTTCTTATTGGCTACAGAATACATGTAACTCAGGACCAGATTCGTATGGCATGAATGAAGATTTGCAGATGTCTTTCTGCAAATAGCAGAGAACCAGCCTTGAGTGCTATGTGCACCACGAACACCTCATACATTTATAATTTTAGGACCGTATAATGCTTGTGAGAAACTATATGTTTTCAGAACAAAAAGACCCGGACTTTGAAACTGGATCAGACCTGACAGAATTCATTTCGCTCAGCATGGGGGAAGCTGACATCCTGCATCCTTCATGTTCCAGCACCAAGTGCTTCAGTTGCTGTTCCCCATCAGAACGGGACAGCTTCGAACTAAGCTTCTGGTCCCAATTGATCCAGCATTTCAGACTGTCACACACAGGACTTTTATTAAGCCTGGAAGTTCTCAACATTTAGAAACTGGACCACAAATGATATTCCTACCTTGTTTAACCATTTTCCCCAATTTATTTGGGCCCCTACAAAGGTATTTTTCATCCCAACTCAGCCAGAAGAAACCCTAACAAAATGACACCACATTTCCCTTAAATGGGCCTGGGTAGTCTTTTGGTTGCTTTCTTGGGCTTTAGGTATTTATTTTCACTGGGAGTTGGCTATAAGCGACTATTGGTCTTACCCAGAAAGAAAATAAAGTTGAACTCAGGAATGTCTCTCTCTTCCTTTATCATTCTTTCTTGGGTTTGGAGATGGTGGCAGAAAAGAGAGAAAAGGGATGTGGAGGTGCATGGGGAAGATACAATGAAAGTGTATTGTTGAGTCAACCCCTCAACTTAAGGTCTTAACTGTGCTCACAAGGTTATTTTTCATTCAATGGTATAGAAATGTATATATTAATGTAAAATAAGCTTAATTTCAATATGTTGGTTTAGAATTCAAATTTAAGATTATTCTTCACAGCTGGGTATGGTGACGCATGCCTTTAATCCCAGCACTCGGGAGGCAGAAGCAGGCAGATCTCTGTGAGTTCAAGGCCAGACTGGCCTACAAAGTGAGTCCAGGACACCCATGACTACACAGAGAAACTTTGTCTCAAAAAAAAAAACAAAAAAAAGAGATTATTCTTCACACACATTATATATATTTTTACTCTAATATGAGGTACTGTTCCCATACTACTCAAGTATAATACAAGGTTTGCCTCCAATACTTTGAAAATGCTATTGCAGGCTGTTTAGGATAAGTAAGTAGACAGGTTAATTGTCAATTGATCAAATCATGGTCGTGTCAATTACTAGTCTATTTATACCACAAGAATATACATCCTAGATGTAACAGATAGTTATGATTCTAGAGACAGACTTATTTAACTAGGTAAAATAGTTAAGGTCTTCAAAAACCCCAGAGTCCTACAGAATATGCCTTAAAAGATGTTTATATTGTTTTAATTGATTCTTTGACAACAAGACAGGTTAACTCCTGGCAACACGCAGCCTACCTCAAAGATGATGATGAGCATCAATGAACCTCTTCATGGAGATGCCTTCAAATATGGTAAGCCAGCCACTGGGCAAAATGTCTTCATTTATACCACCGACAGAATTCTGCCTAAAATTTGGCAAGCTTGCATGCATGAAGAGTCGACGGCCAAACTCTGCCAAGAAAGGGTAACCAACTCCTCAATAGTTCCTGTCTCACAAACATGTCTGTCAAATATATTGAGCCAGAAGGCTGAAGAGGATGCTCCAACATTTTAAAGAGTTTTGGGTGACGGTTCAGGCAGCAAACTGTCTCTGTCATTTTTGATTGTTTGTTTCTTATTAAATGTGGAAGCTGCTAGCCCACACTTCCTGTTTACTCAGTTAATTAATTTTACTCCTTCCCAAGTCTCTGATGGGGTTGAAGACCAAATAGTTGAGTTTCACAATTGAGCCTAGTTGTTTGGGGATTGAGATGTTTTTAGGTCTAGATAAATGTTTTAAGTTGACAGAGATGAGATATGATAAATATTGAGTTACATTCAGAATTTTAGACTCACCGAGATAGGAAAATGTTTTCTCCAAGGTTGCCAAATACAAACAGCCAAAACATTACAAATGAAACATGAATATAATTCCTGAAAGCTCTCTGGTTCTTCTTGCTGTATGTAGTTTATTGTATTTATGTGTAATAATGTATATGTAAAAATGATTTAAAATTTAGTGAAAAAAAAAAGAAAAAGAAAAAGAAACTAAAAAAAGTTAAGGATAGAGCTGGAAGCAGTGGCAAATACCTTTAATTTCAGCCCTTGGGAAGCAGAGGCAGGTGGATCTCTGAGGCTTGCCTGTACCCATGGCTGCTCGTGTCCACTGTACCCATGGCTGCTCCTGTCCACTGTACCCATGGCTGCTCCTGTCCACTGTACCCGTGGCTGCTCCTGTCCACTGTACCATGGCTGCTCGTGTCCGCTGTACCCATGGCTGCTCCTGTCCACTGTACCCATGGCTGCTCCTGTCCACTGTACCCATGGCTGTTCCTGTCCACTGTACCCATGGCTGCTCGTGTCCACTGTACCATGGCTGCTCGTGTCCGCTGTACCCATGGCTGCTCCTGTCCACTGTACCCATGGCTGCTCCTGTCTACTGTACCCATGGCTGCTCATGTCCACTGTACCCATGGCTGCTCCTGTCCACTGTACCCATGGCTGCTCCTGTCCACTGTACCATAGCTGTCCCTGTCCACTGTACCATGGCTGTTCCTGTCCACTGTACCATGGCTGCTCCTGTCCACTGTACCCATGGCTGCTCGTGTCCACTGTACCCATGGCTGCTCGTGTCCACTGTACCCATGGCTGCTCCTGTCCACTGTACCCATGGCTGCTCCTGTCCACTGTACCCATGGCTGCTCCTGTCCACTGTACCCATGGCTGCTCCTGTCCACTGTACCCATGGCTGCTCCTGTCCACTGTACCCATGGCTGCTCCTGTCCACTGTACCCATGGCTGCTCCTGTCCACTGTACCATGGCTGTTCCTGTCCTCTGTACCCATGGCTGCTCCTGTCCACTGTACCCATGGCTGCTCCTGTCCACTGTACCCATGGCTGCTCCTGTCCACTGTACCCATGGCTGCTCCTGTCCACTGTACCATGGCTGTTCCTGTCCACTGTACCATGGCTGCTCCTGTCCACTGTACCCATGGCTGCTCGTGTCCACTGTAGCCATGGCTGCTCCTATCCACTGTACCATGGCTGTTCCTGTCCACTGTACCATGGCTGTTCCTGTCCACTGTACCCATGGCTGTTCCTGTCCACTGTACCATGGCTGTTCCTGTCCTCTGTACCCATGGCTGTTCCTGTCCACTGTACCATGGCTGTTCCTTCCACATCCTGGAGATCTAGACTGGCATTACCTGTAACTTCCATATGAAAAAAACCCAGGTTCAGAGAGGGCAGGGGTTGATATGGGGCTCACAAAGCTGGTCTTGGCTATGGCTAGAGGCTGTGCCAGGCACCGCACAGGTACCTTCCTGGTGCTTTTCTCCTGTTACCATGGCATTAGCTCTCTCGCTCTCTCTGAGGACCAGATCATTATTTTTGACCTGGAATTCCTAAGGGCCTCAAAGGTTAGGTGCTCTGCTCTTTTAATTACTCATTCACCTGGCAAAAGTCACCCTCATTAATCAGGCTCTTGAAGGAAAGCCCTCTGTTGGGTCTTTGCAAGGTAGTCACTGAACCTCCCAGAATTCTCCCTGTCTCTACTGTTTTCTTCAGTCCTGGGGCTCGGCTTCTGCATTTTAATTCTTGCCTGTAATGGAGGCATCCAGAGAAGCATTTGGCTGCATTCAGAGCTAGGTCTCCTTTCCAACTTGCTTCTCTTGCTCCCCACTCCAGTCCCCTCCTGGAAACCGAGGAGTGTTGGTCTTCTACGGCTGCAGAGCTCAAGCTGAGAGGCCCGGTTAACTACAGGCAGGTGTTCCAAGTCTTTCTGCTTATTCCCTCATTCCCACAGAATAGGTGTAGGTCTTCAGCCAAGAGGAAGACGTGAAATCTCAGACCCACTCTGGGAGTTCTCCAAAAGGTTGGGGGACAGACCTGGGGCACAGCGGGAAAGTGGGGAAAAGGTGGAGCTACACCCCGACGCCTCCTGCTACCAATGTGGTCACTGAAAGAGTAGCGCTGGGAGTGGTGTCCTCACCCCAAGCCGGGCAGGGTACCCACCAAAGCTACGGAGCCGTCTCTGGCTTCCAGGGCCCCGTCCCCTTTCATGCTTCTAGATCCCATGTGTTTTGGAATGGTTTCCCACACCCACCTGGAAGGGTACCCCCCCATGACCTCAGAATAACTTGGGGGTCAATCAAAGGCCTTCTCTGACAAGCTTACAGCAAAGCTGTGATCATGTGACAACCATGATTTTCATCTCTGTGAAATAGGGAGGCTACAGAGGTGACAGGAGAGGCCTGCCAGGGTCGCCCAGAGGCAGCTGAGACGCACCACTCCTGCAAGCAGCTAAGGTGGGTGCGAGCGTCCAGTGACCATCTTCCAATGGAGCTGGTAATGCTCAGGGTAGCTCCTTCCCGGGATGCTGCTGGTGTGGGGGTTGGGGGAAGGGGGAGGGGAGAGGGTCCCTGGATTACTAGACCAAGAAGAGGAAGAATAGTTACATAAGCGCCCCTCCCAGTACCTCAAACACAGGAGTGAACTCAGGAGCCCTCCCTCTAAAGAGCAAGACTTGGGCCCACAGTTACCTCAGAGCACTTTGGTTTTGCCCACTTTCCCCCCTCAAAGCAATTTCTCTCCCATCTACACCTTTCAAGCCACCCTGCCAAATCCTGGGCACAGACACCAACCTCCTTGCATCACTTAGAGGGGTGGCCCTTCTGCACACCAGCCCCTCCTCATCCCAGAGTCCCTCTGCCCCCCCCCACCACCACCTGTCTCTCCATCTCTTCAAAGCCTTGGTTCACATTTCCTAACCCTGTGAGAATGGTCCATGCTATTCCGTCTCCCCTGGTGACTGCTTCACGGCTCAAAACCGGGCACCTTGAGCGATTTCTAAGCTGTCAAGGAAAAAAAAATGTTCCTTCTTGGAAGAGAAGCTCTTGCGTGTATATGGAAAACACATTCACACTTTGTTTCTGACTAGGGAAAAATAGGAAGCAATTGTGTGTCCATCTGTAGGAGACAGCTCTACAAAATGTGGAACAACCACACCATGCAATGCATGGCCAGTAGAAAAAAGCGATGCATGTGTGTTTATGATGACAAGAACTGTCCTTGGCAGGAAGGAACAATGGATCTTAACTTTCACAGCTCCAGGCGGTTAACAAGGCATTATTATTTTTATTTATTTATTTATTTATTTATTTATTTATTTTTAGGTTTTTCAAGACAGGGTTTCTCTGTGTATCCTTGGCTGTCCTGGAGTCGCTTTGTAGACCAGGCTGGCCTCGAACTTACAGCTATCTGCCTGCCTCTGCCTCCTGAGTGCTGGCGTGCACCACTATGCCCAGCCCAACAACGCATTATTTATGGAATAACTGGTCATTGTTATGATCCCTGCTGTGCCCCATCTCTTGCTTCCACAACAGAAGTTCTCCGTCTAGCCTTTATCATCCTTAGTTATGCAGTTTCATCAGAGGGTGAAGAAGGAGGTTGCACTGGTATTGCGGAAAGATTTCCTTCTGGCTTTCCCACATAAGTTTTCTCTCAGGTTCCTGGTACGCAGGTGTACCGTGTGTGTGATTCAGGGGCGTTGTGAAAGCTCATTAAGCCAGAGGATGCTTTGTGTTACTTAGCGGTGACTTTTGTAGCATCTCTCTGACAAGCAGGATGGAACCTGTCACAGTGGAGGATCCAGCCACAGTTGGGGGTTGGGGGCGGGGTGAATGGAAGGCTTTGTGGCTTCTGACATGAGTCTCTGGGTTCTGGCATGGCACATGGCCATGAAACGCATTCAGCAACATGCCCTTAGCTTCCCACCCAGAAAACTTGGCGCTCTTCAACCCTGGTTTGCAATCACAGCGAGAGGCAAGCCCCAAGTTGGGCATCACCCTTGCCATGTCACCTCCTGCCTTTCTCAATTCTCCTTCTCAACGGTGGCTGGCAGCGGCAGCTCATACCACAGGCTTCCTTGCAGTCCGCGTCCATGTGGTCACCTGTTTGTCTCTTCCCCTTCTCCACTGCTCTCCATTCAATGTTCAATCCCACCGGGGCGTCAAGTCCTGCCACCAGCTGTGGTTTTTTTTTTTTTTTTGAACACATACCTCAGAGACTTCGAGGTCTCCAGGGGGAGACCACTGTTCAAGCACCTCAGAATATAGATCATTAAAACTGTGTACATGATGATGGGCCACCAGGGAGCCTAAATGCTACTATAATTTGGATTGAACTCTGAAATGGACGGTGCAGAGAGGAGGAGGAGGAAGGCAGATTAGTGCATCTCCAGCATGTGATTTTTTTTTTAACGTACAGAAAGTATTTCTTCTTCTTCTTTACAGGGTCTACAAGTTAGGATGAATGTCTCCTCCCTGCCTCTGGGACCCCCCACAGAAGAAGGAGGCAATTAGCTGCTTATGCCCCCTGAGTCCTCCAAAGCAGGTGTGTTGGGAGGCAGAAGGAAAAAAAAACTAATTGCGCCCCCCCACCTTCCTTGTTGTTGCTATTGTTTTAGTTAGGCTTCCTGGCACATTTTGGAGTATATGTGGACACATGGAGTGAGAAACTGGCCACCCATGAGGTGAGCCAGCAAACTGAGAGAAACCCTTATTCATAAACACAAAACTTCCCCCAAATCCAACCTAATTCAGCGCTTCTCGGCCTCCCAATCGTGACCCACCCCAAACCACACAGCACTTAAATGCCAGGGTCTCTCTCGCAGTTTGGTTCAGCATTTTCTACTGCACACTTGGAAATGTTCGGCACCTCCCAAGGAAGGGACTTCACTCTTGTTTTCCTCTTTTCCGCAGGCACACGTTTGGCGGTACACAAATGCAACCTCCCGCCATGACCTCCCGCCATGACCTCCCGCAACGCCCGAGTTTGCCACCATTTTCTCAGGTGTGCCAGAGCTGCTCACTTGAAAGCATGGGCTAAAGATGATCTATATAATCTTTAATTGCAGATCCTCATTTAATGTGTATAATTTTGTAAGTCTAACGATGATTAACCGCATTAGGGATTTTGGTGACACACGTCACAATTAAGTGTCTTTGGTGTTGAACCAATTAAGGGTTAACAGGCGGCAAATACCATCTTTGCACATTTTTTGCTTAATGAATTCTTAGTGGGGAAGTGTTCTCATTAGGTTAATTTGTCAACACAATCAAGTTACGTCACCGGGCTTTTTCTCTGAGCTCACAAACGTGGCTGCCTTTGTATGGTGCCGCACACTCTGAGATCTGCTCCTGGAACCCACGAAGAGGCAGCAGGGAGGAGGTCTTCAGGCCTTGGCGGCCATTTGCATCTTTTAGACATAGGCATGTTTATGTCGTTTTATGGAGCTCTCTGGGGCTTTCTGCCTGTATTTCCCTAGTACGTTGTCATGCCAGAGAGTAAAACACGCATCTGTGTACTGGCAGAGGGAGGGCCACAGCCCCTAGGATGGGTTTGATGGCCACAGGGAAAACTCTGGTTCCCCAAACGCTCAGCCAGAGAGGGAGGGTGGCTTATTTCTCCGTGCACTTGAAAAACACCAGCTTCCTTCCCTCCTTCCCATCCGGCTGGCTATGGCCCTGGCAGAGGAGCAAATACACTGTCTACGCACTAATTGCTCTACTTAGTGAGGAAATAAACATCACAGCTCATTGCTAAACCACTTCTAAAAAGAAAATATTCTCCACTCAGATCTGGGAGGGGGGGACCATGTTGCTTGGTCTTAGCTGCTTCCAAGGCAAGCACTTGCATTGCTTTTAAGGGGAGCACCACCAACCTCCACACCCAATAGGAGCTAACTGTGTGGTGAAGCCACCCATGCACAGAACTTTGCATGCACTGGGGAAACCCTGGAAGTGAGGGCTGCGGAGATGGCTCCGTGAGTAAGACATCTGACGCACAAGCATGAGGAACCAAGTTCAAATCCCTAGAACCCACATAAAGGAGACGTGGTAGCTGGCATCTGTTATCCCAGCATTCCTATGGTGAGAAGGGAGCCGGAGATGGGAGGCCTGGAAGCTTGAAAGGATCAAGAGACTCCATCTCAAGTGAGCTAGGAGTCAGAGACCTACCTGAGCATACCTGAAGTTGCTCTCAGACCTCCACATGTGAACTGTGGCGTGTGTGTGTGTGTGTGTGTGTATGTACACACATGTACTTAACATATTGCTAAGACGGAACACCATAACTAAAAAGCAACTTAAAGAGGAAACGGGTTTTGTTTTGTTTTGTTTTTTTCATAACACCATTCATCACTGAAGGAAGTCAGGACAGGAACTCAAGCAGGGCAGAAGGCTGGAGGCAGGAGCTGATGCAGAGGCCATGGAGGGGTGCAGCTTACTGACTTGCTGCCCATGGCTGTTTTCTTATAGCACCCAGGACCACAAGCCCAGGGATGGCACCACTCACCATGGACTGGGCCCTCCTACGTCAACCACTAATTAAGAAAATACCCTCCAAGGCTTGCTGTAGCCTGACCTTGCTCTGTAATTGTTTTCTTAATTGAAGCTCCCCACTCTCCAACGGCTTTACCTTGTGTCAAGTTGACACAAAACTAGCCAGCACAGGATCTGATCCGGGCTTGCATTTGGTTTTCATTTAAGAGAGTAGCCTTCTGCAAAGGTCATAAGCGCAAAGTACAGGAAGTTGGGACGCGGCGTCTGAGAGATCCGCGCTCGGCTCACCCCACATGAATGCAGTCAGCAGTCACCAGATGCGTGGGGAGACGAGCCGCCAGGCCCCGCTCCCAAACACCTCTGTCATCCAAGGCCCCTAAGCTCAGGAAGGACTTCTAGAAATGTAGGAAAGGCTGAGCCAGGGAAGCCCCCTGAGCACACCAGCAGGCTGTTGAGCTACAGGTGGCCAGGGAGGTCTTTCTAGGAGAGAAGTCACCAGCGGGAGCTGAAAACCAAACTGCTAAGCAAAGCGCAGCAGAGGCAACACAGCTACCACCCTGACTCCACTGGCACTGAACTCAGTGGTAGCTGGGGACTGGGAGGAAGCCATGCACCCCGGAGCTAGGGATGAAGGGTGACTGTCAGCTCTGGGTAAATATGCCAAGGGCCCAGGTGTAGAACAGAATCTGTCCTCACCCTAGGACCTTGCTGGACCACACTCTACACAGAGATCCTGCCCTTCTCCCTGTGTGTCTCCCCCTGGCAAAATGCAGGAAAATCATTGACCACTCCAACGTTCCCTTCTGGGTGTGCAGTGAACAGGAGGTTCCTGTCCCTGGCTCGCCTTCCTCCAAGTGTCCGTCCCACAGCATGCAGAGTTGGTGTATTCAGTGCACTACCCAGGAAAGCTGAAGGGGTAACTGACCTCCCACTTGAAGACCAGAGAACCCAGGAGTCAACAACAGCTGACAGAGAAGCAGCACATCTTCCTGATACCCCTAGGACATAAGTACTGCAATGACCTTGGGGACCATGTGGACTAGCGACTTCTCTTTGATTATTTAAATCTAAGTATCTGGGCTTATCCTATAATATGCTAACAAGAACACTGTAGCTGGTGCCACCTCTGATGGAGTTGAGATTTAAACGCAGGTCCTCTAATGCCAAAGGCATGGTAGTTGGGTAATGGGGTAGTCTGACCACTTCCAGCAATCCAGGGCTCTTTTAAGAAGTCAGGACATAGCCAGGGAGCAGCACAAAGCTGAAATCCACCCTGCACCAAGAAGTACACCTGGTCATCACGTTCTGGAAGACTCCATAAGCCATGGTGTACAGCTAGGGTCAGGGGTCAAAGCACAGTGGCCACTCATTAGACAGGTACAGATTCAGTCCTATTTTATATTTAGATTTAGAAAGTGTGTATGTATGTGCCTATGTGAACTTATTGCACATGTGTGCAGGGCTCACAGAGGCCAGAAGAGGGTGTTGGATCCTCTGGAATTGGAGTTACAGGTTAGAAGCTGCCGTGCAGTCCCCTGCATAAGCAGTGAGCGTGTGTGTGTGTGTGTGTGTGTGTGTGTGTGTGTGCGCGCGTGTGTGTGTGTGTGTGTGTGTACCACATGCATGTGGTGCCCCTGGAAGCCAGAAGGCTAGATCCCTAGGACTAGAGATAGACAGTTGTAAGATGCTATATGAATGCCAGGTCCTTTAAAAGAGCAGTCAGTCCTCTTGGCTGTTGAGCCGTCTCTCCAGCCTCTAGACTTGAAAAGATGGAGTGGAATGGGATGGAGTAGGGTGGTGGGACGGGTGGGATGAGTGGGATGGGGTGGGACGGATAGTGTGGGATGGGGTGGGACGGATAGTGTGGGATGGGGTGGGGTGGGTGGGATGGGATGCTCCCAGTCTGTGCGCTGTGATTAGCTGGTGCTCCCAGTCTGTGCGCTGTGATTAGCTGGTGCTCCCAGTCTGTGCGCTGTGTTTAGCTGGTGCTCCCAGTCTGTGCGCTGTGATTAGCTGGTGCTCCCAGTCTGTGCACTGTGATTAGCTGGTGCTCCCAGTCTGTGCGCTGTGATTAGCTGGTGCTCCCAGTCTGTGCGCTGTGATTAGCTGGTGCTCCCAGTCTGTGCGCTGTGATTAGCTGGTGCTCCCAGTCTGTGCGCTGTGTTTAGCTGGTGCTCCCAGTCTGTGCGCTGTGATTAGCTGGTGCTCCCAGTCTGTGCACTGTGATTAGCTGGTGCTCCCAGTCTGTGCACTGTGATTAGCTGGTGCTCCCAGTCTGTGCCCCCACACCTGTCACCACCTGTTCCCACCTTCCCTAGGCTGCTCTGAGTGCTACAGACTGACAACCCTCAGAATAGCATCTTGTTGGCTGCTTTCCTAGTAGGTTTTGACTCAATGGTGACCCTGTTTGAAACCATGAGGCCACCTCTTTCTGTCTGTCCTAGTTTCTGCACAACACCTTTAACACTTGCACCCATGGGGCCACAGTTCCTACCGAGAGCCCCATCATGGCTCCCACCCTCCGTGAGGCCTAGGAAAGTCCTTTGTCATCTGTCACCTCGAGATGACAGTTACTGTGAGGCTGAGGGTCCACACAGTCACCACCTGTCTTCTTCACCCACCTCGGCTCTGTGTGACTTTTTGGTGAAAGCGCTGTACAGGACCATTTCCAGGAACTCTGCTTCCTGGGGGATCCTGGACACCTGATGACACAGCATGCTCATGGGTTTGTGCTTGAGTGTGTTCCCGCATGTACACATGCAAATTGTGGGTACACACATGTGTGTTTGGGAATATGGGTGGATGTATATGTCTTCTTCTTCTTCCTGTGAGCTACTGTCCAGGGTGTTTAAGGAGCATGGATGGGGAACTATATGCAGGCAGCTCAGGTAGTATAGGGGAGGGTTTCTGGGATTGCAACAACAGCAGAGAGACTAGGAGAGCGCGTTTGTCATGAATGACCCACAAGGCTTCTTTCTCTAGTTTCGTGTTCTGCAGCCGGTATGTGGGACAATGAATGGAACTGCCTTCGACTCCATCCAGTGTGACCCAAGAACCATCACCTAGGGAGACCGCTCAGCCGGTAAAGTGTTTGCCATGCAAGGATGAAGGCATAAAATAAAATAAGCCACATGCAATCCCACTAATAAGTTGAGGCAGAGACAAAAGGATCTCTAGGGCTTGCTAACTAGTCTGCCTAGCTGAATCAGAAAGTTCCAGGTTTAATGGGAGACTGCCTCAAAAATTAAAGTGGAGAGCAATTGAGAGAAAGATACACGACCCAGAAGATCCTGCTTTGGGAGTTGGCTTATTTGCATATTCCAAGGCCCATCTCCAATAGCATCACGTGTATTTTTAATTCACACAAGAACAAAATGACAATGGGACAATCTTCTCTTTTCCCGCCTCCTTTTCCTCTAAGGATTGGGGCAGCCGTTTGGATTTTGTGCTAACACGACACTACACAGAGTGTGTCCCCTGGCGCCTCGATCATGAGTCACTGTCTTCTCCTGAATATTTTCATATCTAACTCATGATCGAGCTGCCTTGCCAAAACTATGAGCACAAGCAATCTGGACGCAGTCACTCCTCTGAGAGATGAGCCTGAGGGCTATGGATGAATCCTGAAGACACTGGTGAGAGTCTCTGCATCCAAGTTCCTAACTCACAATCAAAACTGCTTCTGGAGGTAGGGGCCCGCTTCCAAGCTCACCTCTAAAAGAGTGGCCCAGAGAGAGCACAAAGCCAGCTGACAGCATCAGCGTAATCAGGTCCTGGTGATGGCATCTCTGTGGCTCTTTCCCCAGGAGTCTCCGGACTTTCCAACTGTAGCTGTGGCACATCTTAACATTTGTCCCTAGCAGAGGGACTGTGGCTGTGACTGAGAGGGGCAGTATCCCCCCCCCCCCCCGCAGCCAAGCACTCTGACTGGTCCACACCTAGACCCTGGAAGCACATGGCACAAGCCAGTACACAGCTCGGCCTCAGGGGGACCCACTTGACTTGACATCTTGGCTCTGCCATTTCTTCGCTGAAGGATTCTGATCCACCATTTCAGCCTTCTCAGCACTCATGGCCAGCTTCTGTAAAACCAGGATGACCGTAGCTACTTCAAGGGTCACGGGTAGAATTCAGTGAAGCCTTGTGTGGAAAGGGTTAATGTCTGGTGGGTACTCTGTAAATGTTTTCATGATGTGTTTGAGCGTGCACACGGTGGAAGGAATGGGCACCCACTGAGTTGCAATGCTGGGGGCAGCAGGATGGGGGGGGTGCGCAGATCTATTGACTTCATCTTGCTGAGCCTCCATTTTCTCAGCTCTAAAACAGGGTAAGTAAACATGTCTGTCACGCTACCTTCCACTTGATTATTAAACAACACAGGCAGTTAAGTAAATGATGGAGTGGTATGTGTGATTACCTTAAGATCACTTCGTAAGAGAAAGAATTTCCAAAATCGGAGTGTGGTGGGCCAATGGCTGTGTCTCCAGCTCTGGTGAGGTAAGGCTGGCCACCCTGCCTAGCCTTCCTAGTGAATTCCAGACCAGAAGGAGACCCTGTCTCAAAAAACATAAACAGAAGGTGGCCAGCCACCCGAGGAAAGACACTTGAGGCCCACATACACAGGGACACACAGATGTGAACGTGCAGATGCACGCACAGGGAGTTTTCAGTCACTCTCCCACACCCCAGCTTCTCAAAAAGAG
Organism: Acomys minous; assembly: GCF_964271855.1. Lineage (NCBI taxonomy): Eukaryota > Metazoa > Chordata > Mammalia > Rodentia > Muridae > Acomys > Acomys minous. Next base: position 1,564,142 of record NC_140484.1, read on the forward strand.
AATGTTTTTATCCTCGTATTTTCTTCCTCACATATACAAACATCTGTGTGCATGTGCTTGCTTTCTCGTCTCTGAAACACGGGAGGAAGGCAGACCCTTCATGACTTCAGTGCTTCATAGCTGGCTTTCTTAGGACACGAAGGCGCCTTACCCGTAGCCATGGTTAGCACATCTTCGCCTCCATTGTTTTGTGTATCAGAATTTTCCTTCATTCCAGCTGAGTGGCATTCCTTCCCTTTTTATTTCTGGACACTGGCGGTATCATTACCTGCTGGCCAGTGTGCACAGCACTGTTGTAAACATGAGCACATGGGTGTCTCCTCAAGTCTCTTCTCCAGGTTTGTTTCGGAGGGCAGGGGGATGCATACGCGGAAATGAATTGCTCTGTCCAACGGCCGCTCTATATTTAATTTTTCAAAGAAGTACCGTTCCAAGAACCAGGTTGGTTTTAACACAGCAGTGGCTGAAAATACTCACCTGTCACACCCAACATCTACTCTCTGCTCTATTTCAGAGCTATGCTACGGATAAAAATAATGAACCTAAGCTCTGTTCTCAGGGGACCCGGTGACACCACCATTCTGCCCACAAGGCATCTGTGTAGGGCACAGAACCTGAACTCTTAGGACACCACCCTCCTGGCCCAGATTACTTCTGCCAGACAGGGAAGGATCCTTCCCCAAAACCAGAGCCAGGCAGAGCATTCCCCACTTAGGTAGACCTGGGGACAAAGGAAGGCACAGACCCACACAAATACAAATGGTTGCTCTGCCCCTCCATCTAATTATGATCCAGCGTCTCCATGCCCCCTGGGAGCTGGAAACTTGTTTGTTCGAGCTGTCTATTATTACTCTTTGAGCAGTTAGGAGAATCATTTGCATCGTTCATTAACAAGTATCACCTTATGGATTTCTAAGCGGCCGTTCTGTTTTAGCTAATGAGCCCCGATAGTGTAATACTTTGCGTGTTTTATAGAGAGACAATTAAGCAATTGGGCTGCTTTTATTGTTGGCCTTAAATCACTTGAAATAAAAAAGGGGGGGGGGGAGGCTGAGGGATAGGCACCTAGAGCCGGTCTGTGGTTAAAACTAGGAAGCCGAATCATTCTCTGCTCAGCCTCTTTTTGCATACATGTGTACACACCCACATGTGTACACACCCGACGGACAAGCTTGAGGGGCTTCTGGGCTCGGCTTGCCGACATCCCAGCTGCACAGTTACAAAGCTTTTGAGTGAGCTGTGTTTACCTCACACACTGAGAAGAGAGATGAACGTATCTGAGTTTTGTCTCTGTGTGCAAGGAGGAGGGGAGATGAAAGTACTTGCTGTGTGGGGATTCGCGTCCGTCATTAGCATCCAAGCTGGTGCTGTCCCTACTGGGTACATGAGAAGCTGAGACCTGCAGAGGCCGTCGCTTCCTTGGCATGCTTATGCTGGTATTTTAGACATAGGTCTGCAGAATGCCAAGATCCTGATCCCGCCCTGAGTGTTGTCAAGGACAGAGGCCGAATTCCATGCCTGCCAACTCATCTGCTGGTTTGAAATGGCCTCGGTGTCTCCATGTTGACTGGCCTCCTTAATGCATTGTTCCCATGTACTGGGCCAAAGAACCAATGGTTCCGCTTCCTATTTCTCCTCTGCTCATGACTCCTGGGTTTGACCTCATTAAACAATCACAATAAAAATCCAGTGACTGACAGGAACCGCCGGATAGAAAGGCCTCGCCACCATGTGAGTGAGACAGCTCTAGAGTCCATCCTGTACTGCACAAGGTCAGGATTTTATCACCAAGAGGATTATTCATAAGCCACCCACCATCCACCAGACCTCAGAGCTGCTAGGCACGGCCGCGCTTAACACTGCAGAGTCAGACATGGAGGAGCGTGACCCTGGGCCACCTATAAGCCACCAGGTGTCCCTGGGAACTTGAGATTCACCAAGGCCCATTGTTTCCCCCATGTAGACACTGGCTCCTTCTTGGTTATCTCGAAGATGTTTTCCCAAAAAGGACATTGTCCCCAGGGATGGTCTCAGTCACAGTTACCGTAATGGCTCTCTAAGGGCTGTGGTCAGACTTTTTTTTTTTTAAAGAAGATTTGTTTGTTTATGTGTGCATGCCTAAGTGCATAAACGTGTACTGTGTGTGCTCAGGTAGGGACCGTATTGCCTGGAGTTACCAGTAGTTGTGAGCTGCCATGTGGGTGCTGGGAACCAAACCCAGGCCCTCTGTAAGAGCACAAGTGCCTGACCCACTGTGCCATCTCTCCAGCCCTGTGGCCAGGCTTCTAAGACTACAGGCCACTTTCCATGGTGGCCAACAGGGAGAGCCTTGCAAATAAAAACTCCTATTTGGGCAACTCATGAGTGTATGCATGTATGATGTACTGTGTACATGCATGTAAGTGTTCCTCCACACAGTAGAACACCATGCAGCTGTGGTGTCTCTGAAGAGACAGGGCAATGTTAGCAGGCATGGTAGTGCGTGCCTTTAATCCTATCACTCGGGAGAGAGAGACAGGTGTGTCCCTGTAAGTTCAACACGAGCCTGGTGTACATAGTGAGTTCCAGGGTAGCCAGAGCTACATAGTGAGACCCTGTCTCAAAATAAGGAAAGGAAGGCACAGAGGGGGAGATGGGGAGATGGAAACGCACCCGTTTCCTTTCCTTTTACTGAATATCATGGGAAAGAGGTGGAAGTATCTAAGACCCGGAGGGTGGGAGGGATGCTGTGAAACGCCATGGTCCGCACACGACGTGGACACCGCACTCATGAACTCGCAGCAGCTGTGGTTGCCTGCGCAAGGTCAAGCGTCAGTATTCCAACAGACAGCGCTAATTGAACTCAGTGGGTTACAAAAATAAAATAGGAGAGAGGGCAACAGGTTGGGAGTGCCTGGGTGGAGGGAGAGGGGAGGGGTGTGACCAAGATATATTATTTACTTGAATAAAATTGTCAACAAATAAAAATCCCCTTTAAAAGCATTCTACTTTTTTAAATTCTTCTCTCATACATTACACCCTGACTGCAGTCCGCCCACCTCCTTCCTCCCCTAGATCCACTCCTCCTCTGTTTCCTTCAGAAAGGAACAGGCATCCCAGGGATATCAACCAAGCATGGCATACCCGAGCCCGTGAGACTAGGCACTTCGCTTCATGGTAAGGCTGGACGAGGCAAGGATGAATAAAGGGTCCCAAGCACAGGCCAAAGAGTCAGAGACGGCCCCCGAGGCCACTGTTAGGATTCCCCCAAGAGGACCAAGTCACACAGCTGTAACATATATACAGAGGGCCAAGGTTAGACCACTGCAGTCTCCCTAACTGTTGTCTCTGTGAGCCCCTATGAGCCCAGGTTGGTTGACTCTGTGTACTTGCTTGTAAGTGGATATTAGCTGTAAAAATAAAGGATAATCACGCTGCAATCCACGGACCCAGAGAGGCTAAGTAGCAAGGAGACTCTCCCTGGGAAGGGGAAATAGAATAGATATCATGGGATGCCTGGGGAGGCCTGCAGAGGTCTGGCAAGGACTGGGGAGGACTGAGGAGGACTGGGAAGGTGTGGGGAGGTCTTGGGATGTCTTGGGAGGACTGGGGAGGACTGGAGAGAACTGGGAAGGACTGGGGAGGACTGAGGATGCCTGGGGAGGTCTGGGGAGGACTGAGGAGGCCTGGAGGAGGTCTAGGGATGCCTGGGGAGGTGTGGGAAGGTCTTGGGAGGACTGGGGAGGATTGGGAAGGCCTGAGGAGGACTGGAGAGAACTGCAGAGGACTGGGGAGGCCTGGGGAGGACAGGGAACAGGTAAGGATGGGAACAGAAGGGATCATCGGGTGGGAGAAGGGTGGAGGGAGAGAGGACAACTGGAACTGGAGTCACTTCTGGCGCAAGGTTGACACCTACTGCCATGGAAACCCCAGAGATCTGCGGGGTGACCCTAGCTAAGACTCCTAATAATGGGAGGTAGGAGGTATTCTACTTTTTAAAAAGAAAAAGGAAATATCCCCAAGCTGTATTCTAACATGAAAACTTACAGAATAACTAATCCCTTGCCATAACACCAGAGAAAATAAGAATCAAAGATAACATTTGCTCGCATGTTATCATTCCTGGTGTAGCCCACATGGTCACGTGCTTGCTAATATATTTTAATCCCTGAGGTATCTCTAAGATGCAAGCATGGTGACCCTCTTTTACAGGTGCCTTCTAGGCAGAGAGGTCTGGGCAGATGAGGCAAAAAAAAAATAGATATTTCATCAGAACTTAGACTAATAGTACAGGCCTGTAGTTCAAGCCACTTGAGAGGTTGGGTCCAAAAGATGCAAATTCAAAGCCACTCTTAGCTACAGAATGAATTCAGGGACAGCCTGGGTAACTTAATGAAACTCTGTGTCAAAAAATGAATTAAAAGATGGGGGCCAAATCAGTAGTTTAGTGGTAGAATGCTTGCCTAGGTCAGATCCCCAGCATATCCACCCCACCCACCCCTCCAAAAATTATTAGCTGTAGCTTGGAATTTGATCTATGTAAATGCACTTGCTGTTCAAAAAGCATTATGTTGCTAAATTTGAAAACATTCAGGAAGAGGCAAAATGGGACTCAAGCCACATATGTGTGATTCCTCAGTTACAACCTGACCTCTCAGGTCTCGGTGCGTGACAGCCTACATACAGGATGATGACCAACAAGCGGTTCCTGGCAGGGAAGCTGACTCGGTGCCTGTGGACTTCCGATTCACAAATTTAATCCGCAGTCCATTGACTGCATTGGATGGGGACCAGGTGACTCCGGGGCAGGTGCTAGAAGGCTCCCATCTGACTTACCACCTGCATCTTCAAGCAGCATCACCTCAGCAACCTCCAGCTTGTTCCAATAGTGAGTGATCTCCGGGCAAGCCCAAGTCAGACAGCATGACTTTCCAGGTTCCTCTTTGCTTCTGAATGATCCTTCCGAGCAGTTCTTAAACTTCCTAACACTGTGACCCTTTAATACTCATGCTGTGTGCACCCCAACTATAAAATTATTTTCGCTGCTACTTCATAACTGTACCCTTATGAATTGTAATTTAAGTATCTGTGTTTTCAGATGGCCTTAGGTGACCCCTGTGAAAGAGTCAATCGACCCCCAAAGGGGGCTGCAACCCACACGTTGAGATCCACTGCTTTCAGGTGTCATCCTAAAATCAGGCTCTCTCACGACCCTCTCTGGGTGTTTGTGTCTGGTCATCATCCTCAAACATGGGCTCCTTCAGGCTCTGAGTGGGATTGGCATCTCCACCCCGGCCACACTGGGTGCAGTGGGCATTAAATAGCGTTCACTGTGTGAGTGGCCAAACTACTGGAACAAACAGTTGATTGATTTCCAATTTACCAGAAAACAGATCACTGTGATTAGAAACAGCATGTGGAAGGGAAAACCCAAGAGCAACAAGTGATGACAATTGACAAGGAAAAGGAAAGTAATGCAAACTAGAGCAGAGAACCCCAGGACCCTTCAGATGTCAGCCATCTGAACCTGTGGTCACTGCGTTTACATGACATGGCTGCCCATCACACAGTACCCAAGCCTTGGGCCTGTCGCAGGCTATTTGATCACACTGTGAGCCCCAAGATTTGGTATTTACTGGAGCAACCTGTTTTTAGTTGTGATATGGCTCAGCCTTAGCACACACCTTTAATCCAAAGCTTTCTGATTGAATATTGTAAGCAGGATTAAATAAAGTAAACCATAAGTCAAGAGGCAGAGCAAGCAACCAGGTGACAGGAAGTGAATATAGGATTATTAAAATACAAAACAAAGAGGAAGAGGAAGTCAGGAGGACTGATGAGACATACTCTGGAAGTAGAAGGGAGGGACGTTCAGTTCGAAGGAAGTTTGTTTGAGAGTTTTTGGGGAGAAAGGCATTCCTTCTGGGAGGAAAGTCAGCCCCTGCCTCTCTCTGCCTCTCTGAACTAGCAGGCTTTCACCCTAGCATCTGGCTCTTGAGTCTTTGTTAGCAAGATCAAACGACTGAGATTTTGTTAAAAACAACATGAGGCAAAAACTGTTGGAAGGGCTGTTCCGTTGGAGCCTATTAGAAATGAAATAGTATAGTGGCATTTAAATTCATTTTTAGATCACTTACTTCAGTTTGTGTGTGCGAGCATTTTGCCAGCATGTATATATGTTCATTACATGCACACATGGTGCCTGCAGAATTCAAAAGAGAGCAGCATGTCTCCTGGAGTTACAGACGGTCGTGTGGGTGCCGGGACCTGAACCCAGGTCTTCCCCAAGAACAAGCGCTCATAACTGCTGTGCCATCTTGCCGGCCCCAATAACACATTTTAAATAGTTCTACTAAAAATATATTTTAAGAATTGAAGCTCAGAGTGTGGAGAGACGGCTCCAAGGGTAAAACCTCTTGATGTGCCTTTGCAAAGGACCCAATTTAAGATCCCAGAACTACTTCATACACCTCACAACCATCTGTCACTGCACCTCTGGACTATCTGGTACCTTCTTCTGGCCTTTGAGGGCCCTACAATCAAATGCACACACCAACACACAGATACACACCCATATACATCATTTAAAAATAAAAATAAAAAACCTTTAAAAACAAAGAGTTGGAGTTTGAATGAAAACACTCCATGATCTGGGAAGCTGTCTGCAGGGGTACAACTTAGTCCTTAGTCATATGACGTGACATTTACTGCTGCACGCCTCCTCACGAAGGGAAGGAAGGTTAACGGCCAGCTCACGCAGAGACAGCACACGGGTTCTGTGTTCTATGGAGTCCACAGTCCAGAGAGAAGCTGACAGCAGCCTGTGAGCAATGCTGTGTGTCCCTGAGCGTCCGTTCTATCCTGCCCCAACGCATCCCTGCAGACCGTGGGTTCTTCGGATTTGAGCTCCTCGAGAGAATTTCTTCTGTGAGGTTCCTGAATTATGGAGCAGAGCGTCTAGTGTCCAGGTGGCCACAGGATCCACTGTACTGCAAGGGCGGCGAGGGGGCCACCAATACACTGCCACCTCAGGACTAGAGACAGTTCATAGGCACTGAGTCTCCCACACCAACGCCCAAATCACACAACGCTGAAACGTTGCCCAACACCTGCCCTCCGGTCCTGTCTGGGCCAGCCTATAGAGATGATGGTAGTGTGCCCACCTTCTGGGTCTGCTTAATCTATAATAGATAAAGCTGACAGATAAGACAGATGACACAGCCAAGCCCGGAGTCAACTTGAGAAAGGGCCACACTGAGGCCATTTATGGGATGTCATAAGTGTAGCAACCTACTGTGTGACGTAACCCAGAAAGGGTTTTGCAGGGGCCATTCCGTAAGTTCCTCTGGGGTTGACAGCATTGAAGAGGTGCAGGGGAGGCGGAGCGATAAAGAGTCAGCTAGCTGAGACTGTTAGGTCTGGGCAGAAACCTGAGGAGGTATCACTGTAAGTCCCCTACACATACTCTGTATCAGTCAGCTACTAAATGCTGTGTAACAAACAACCTCATGCCACCACATTATTCTTGTTGGAAGGTCTGTGAATGAGACGTGTAATTCTGTTGGGTTTTAGCTTCGGCTGGGGTTGCCCTTTTCCCTGTGTCTCTTTCTGTGGTTTCTATGGCATGGACAGTGGCAACCTGAGATACACACTTGTATTGGCAATGAGGCAGACACTACAGAGGAAGCCCAAGGATGTTCAGTTTCTACCCACCTCACATCTGGGAGACAACATGGGTCAAGGCAAATGACGAAGGCAAACCCGGAGTCAAAGGACCGCCCTCCCAGTCACGGGGAAACTAAGGCAAGATGTGAGTGCAGAAGACCCCTAGCTAGGAGGGAGGCCTTCCTCCCGGTGCTGACATCTGCACCTACAGCCCCTTCACCTCTCCATGCCCCAGTCCCATCTCTCCCCAGCTGGAGGTTAACAGGTACATCAGCCAGCCCCGTGCTGCAGCTGCAGGACCATTCCCTGGAGCTTCTCTGTGCTTAGGCTCCACCATAGAAGTGTCCAGAAAGACACCACAGGTTTAAAACTCTATCTTCTCACAGAAGGGAAAGTCCTAAGGCTGGGGCCACGTGCAGCAGAAAAGGCAGACCCATCCTGTCCACTCAACACTGCCCATCGCTGTTGGTTACCAGGGTCTCCAGCATCTTACACCTGCGGCTGGGAGTGGAGCCACTGGCTGGTCTCCACATCTGACAGACACTCCCGAGCCCTGCATGCTGTTGCCATTAAAGCCATCTAACAGTCAAAGCAACAGGCTAACTCTTGAGGAGGTGACTTCCTCAGGAAACACACTGATTTCAACCACCTGGACAGAGCAGACTGCCCTGATCTTCTTTTTATCTTGCTACGCACCTTTATTGATTTATTACCTCTCTTAACATGTGTAAAGAGGAGCTCTGTCTGTGAACTCAAGGAGCCCCCCGCCCCCAGGGCCCAGGAACTGGGAATCAGAGGTGACAGAAACAAGACACTTTTTGTGTGTACCTACTGAAAGCCAGGCCCTGCCTCAGTGTTTTGGAGCTCTGAGCCAGGGTAGAGTATGTCTCTGATGCTCACAGAGTTATGCCTGATGAAAAGGACAAGAACTAGTTGTCAATGCTAAAGTCTACAAGAATCCTGAGGATGAGGGGAGTTCCAGGGGCTGGCAAAGCAGATATAGGACAATTTGGGATGATGGTTTGTTTAGAACCAAGAAAATGGAAACATCACAATGAAGATGGTGGGACCCAAGTTCAAAACCAGTTCTCCAGAATTTGTGTTATAGATTGGTCCCCAGTGTTCACACAGCTCCCCTCAAAGGCCTCCAGGGTCCTCACTGCCTCAAGATTGCATAGATCCATTCAGACAAACTCCATCACGACTGTCCAGGCAAGTTCTGAGATGGATGGGTCACTTCTCAGTCATTTCATGCCCAGAAAGTCCCGGCTGAAGGCTGGGCTTCCATTTCTGTAGTAAGAATGTAGGAAGCAGAGGACATTCAGATTCTAGGGGGCCTGGTCGCCCATCTGGTCCAAGCATCCGTAAGAGACCGCAAGCCCTTCCTGGGGGCGTGAGACAGACCCTGCCCATAACTGAGCATCACTGTCATCCAGCACTCACCATGAGTGGGAAAACATTTGTCATCCTTGGACACCTCTCCTGGAATCTTCTCCTTTAGGCTTCCTCAGAGACAGGCGGGTCTTCCCTTGTGTGAGATCTTGACTCACCGGGAGCTTGACTCCCCTCCACAGCTTGTGAGGTCAGCCTCCATCCTTTTCATCACGCAGCACATGGTCTTGTGTCTCCTCTCTGAGCAAGTTTTCCATTTCATTTCATTGATCCAAAAGCCCAGGGTGGAATCCAGCGTCGACTTCTCTCTCGAGCCCCCTAGAAGGAAACCCTCCCTTTCCAGCAAGCCCATGGCTGTCCTCTCCGCCTCACTCTGGATTGGCACTTCCTGTACACTGTGGACTCGGACGGGCACTGTTCCAGCCAAGCGGGTCTGTTTCACACATGTGTGTGTTCACAGGGTGGTAGCATCCGGACTGGCCCTGACACTGAAGCTCACTAAGGCTCTACTTCACCTCCCTCCACTGTCTGCTCCAATACGTGAAGAAGTGCTACGGGTTGTCATGTCTGACCATTTGCTAGCTGACTTCACCTGCACAGTGGGTTTGCTTTAAAATGCCATCATATACAATGACCTAAGAAGGAAAATCTAGCTTTTTCGTGTGCTGTGTTTAGTTGTTATCACTGTGAAGGGTAGGGAGGCCAGGTCTGACAACACATATGTGTAATACTGTGGAGGTGGGGACAGGAGGATCATGAGTTCCAGGCCAACCAGGCTACATAGCTCTGTCCCAGAAAAAAGAATGGGCATCTGACAGAAAAGGAAATATTAATGGGCCTTAGATAGGTAAACAATTGCCTACCTCATGTATAAAAACATAAATAACAATTATTTACCAGATATGTGAAGCTCAAAAGCTTCTGAAAGGGTAAAAGGCATTCACTCACGTTGTTGGTAAAAATATTTTTTAAATGCTCTATGAGAGCCACGTGCAAAAGTCTGCCAGTTGTAAATGCGCGGGGGCGGGGGGCGGGGGGCGGGGGGGGGGGTGTCGGCACAACGGCTCAGCAGATCAGGGCTTTGGCCGCTGAGCCCGGTGGCCTGACTAGAAGCTCTGCACACACGACAGAAGGAGAGAACCAACTCTTGTTTTCCCCCCTGATCTCCACATGAATGCTGTGGCATGCAACATGCACGTACAAACATACACCAACTAAACACATTTTACAAGCGCAAAGAATAATATAAGTGAAGGTGGCATCTGTCTGCCTTAGCACTCTTGGGAATTTACTCCACAAGCACAAACAAATGTAGATGAAGTCAGTCAAGCACCATGACCAACACGGCGGCTCTGTTTCTATAGGACAAAGGCTGGAAATGCTGTAAGTGCCCATCAGATCTGCCATGGAACAAACAGTGGAATACTATATTACAGATGTTTAAAATAGACCTCAACCTCGTGGCCATAATGAGGTAATATTTCTTCCATTGACAATTAGCTGGATTAAAATAATTATTTTCTCACACTAGATGACAGGCATTATAAGACAGGCCCCCATGAGAGAAGGAAGTAAATACCGTGTGTACTTGAGATGCCTAACTTTCAGACACTTTTTGTGTGTGTGAGCGTGCACCTACACGCACTCACCTATCCAGACGCTGTTGGAGGCATCGCATCCCCTTGATCTGGAGTTATAGGCAGATGTAAGCAGCCCAACCTCAGAGCTGGGGACTGAACCTGCGTCCTCCACAAAAGCAGCTCAGAGTTGAGGACTGAACCTGGGTCCTCAGCAAGAGCAGCAAGTGCTCTTAACTGCTGAGCCATCTCTGCAGCCCCTGACTTTCAGACACTTCCTAAAAGGCAAAAGATTTATGTGCTCTGAAGAGAAACTAGAGTGTGAGGCAAACACATTTTCATTACGCCCGAGCTAGAGAAACAGACCGAAAATTGGAGGTTAGGATAGTTAGCACTTAAGAGAATTCTAGAAAAGAAGAAACCCCACAGCCACGGCCATGCCACATATTTTGTATGAATACTAAACAGTGCATGTATAAAATGAGGCTCCACAAAGCTAGGAAAATAATTTGCAGGGCTAGAGCACTATGCACATTTGCAGACAGCCAGGCGACGAACGTGCTAACTAACCGGACTGCATAGATGCTCTTCAGTACCCAAGATGTCCCAGGGAGATGGAAAAATCTTACACCTTAGCAGCTGAGCAAGTCCAAGGCTAGATTTAGGCTTCTCTTGATACACCCTAGCAAACTAAAAGCAACATGATAGCACTATTATTGCTCCAAGCACATAAACCACACAAAGAATGAAATACAACACTTTCTAGAAGACGAAACAACCACAACCAAACAGCATAATAACCATACATCTAGCACCCAATCAAATATTACAGTCAAAAAGAAGCAATAGAATGCCTCCAATCACTAGGAAAACTAAGCCAACACAAACAGATCCACCAAGGTCTCCATGATAATATTAGGAGGCAAGAACTTTAAAGCAATTATGAAGTGGCTCCAAAAATCTAAAGGAAAACATGAACATAATGGGGAAAAAAACATAGAGATTATAACCAAATGAAAGCTTTAAAATAAAAAATATATAATATTTAAAATGAAAAATGCACTGGAAGATTTCAAAAGCGTGTTCGACAAAGCTGAAGCAAGACCTTGAAAGTAACTGGGACATCAGAACCTGAGAGGCTGGGAATACGTGGGGAAATACTGCCTGGAACCGTTACAGATTCTATAAAGTTAAAGTCTCAATGAATCCCAAGTGGGAACAATAAATACATTGATACTATGTCACCTCATAATCAAACTTCTGAAATCAAAGAGAAAAGGATACAAAGTAAGGAATCAAAATTTGCAGAAAAACAAAGGTCTGTGATTCCTCCCAAGAAAAAAATTGGAAGATAGTGGAAAGCACAGTAATGCCTTACATGACGAAACATAATATAAAGATGGCACATGAGACAGACTAGACAGATGGATAGGGGCATAGATGGATAAAAACAGGTGACTGGCAGGTGGATAGATATAAACAAATATATTGAGCAACATAGGCAGATAAATAAATGGTTGATTGATGGATGATCTACAGTAAATGAACAATCAAAGTATAAATTTTTATATACAGTAAAAATCTTCTTTAAAAAGAGAGGACCAAATAAAGACATCTTCGTGTTCTGAAACAAAAAGGGGGAGTTAAGAAAATTTATAACCCACAGATCTGCATTACCAAAAAAAAAAAAAAGATGATTTTAAAATTCCTTCAAACTGAAGAAACGGGACGCTAGACAAATTCAGACCTGTATGAAGGAATAAAGAGGAACAGACACAGTAAATATGTGGATTAATGTGAAATATGTTTTCTGTTCTTTAATTTCTTTAAAATGTAATTATGTAAGAAAAATGATGGCTTCATGTTTGATGGTTTACAACCTGTGTCCAAGTAAGATATACAACAGAAGACAGAAGAGGAAACGAAGTGTTCAGTTTTAAGATTAGTGTGATATATAGACACAATGTAGTTGTTTAAGAGTAACTGTGATCAAAGCTAAAGATGCAGTGGGCAGTCTCTTGTGAGTGGAAAAAGATATATATATATATATATATATATATATATATATGAGAAAATGGAATAAATGATACAAATAAAATACTAAAATAATTTCAATTATTTAAAAGTCATGAGTAGAGGAACACAGATAGATGACATAAAGAAAATAAACAGCAAGATGTCAGAAATAAACTCAACTATATCATCACTGGGTCAATTATAAATGGAATAATCAAATATTCTCACTAAATAAGGAGAGATCCTTCAAAAGGAGATAAAAATCAACTGTATTCTGTCCTAGGAATATACTTTAAGTGTATCTAGTGTAACTACATGGATATACTTGAAGTTAAAAGATAGAAAACTTAAAGTATGACTAAGAGACAAAAAAAAAGTTCTAGTGTATGTGGCCCTACATTCAATACCAGCACCAGAAGAAAATGTAAAATTAAAGCAATGTGGAAACGTACATCATGGCAACAGTAACACAATAAACCTAGGGCGTCACTACCAAAAGTAAGCACAATGGTTCATATACAAAGAAGACTGTAAAACAATAAAGCTATCTAATTGGTAGGTAGAGTATTCCTAAATTAGTGCGCACCTACTAATACAACTTCATATCACGTAAAGCAAATGCTGGCAGAACCAAAAGGAGAAAGATGGAAAAATCATAATTACAATTGGTAATTTTCATCCAGTAAAACGTTTGTTGTCTGAGCATGAAGACCTGAGTTCAGATCCCTAGCACTCGTTAAAAATAAAATAAAATAACATTTGTATAACTTCTGATTGTCTCATGGTTCCTACTGATGTGTGCAGTTTATTTTGTGTGTAATAATATAAATGTATATGTAAAAAAGAAACAATAATAAAAAAATATTCTGTGTGTGAGTGTGTATATGAGTGTATATGTGTGTGAGTGTGAATGTATGTGAGTGTGTGTATGGAAGTGTGTGTACGTGAGTGTATTGTGTGTGTGAGTGTGTGTCCATGTGTGTGATTATGTATGTGAGAGTGTATATGAATGTGTATGTATGTAAGTGTGAATGTGTGTATGAGTGTGTATGTTTGAGTGTGATTGTATGTGAGTATGTACTATGTGACTAAATGTGAGTGTATGTGAGTGTGAATGTATGTGTGTGTGAATGTGTGTGTATGTGCTATGTGAGTTTGTATGTATGTGAGTGTGTGTGTATGAGTGTGCATGTGTTATGTGAGTGTGTGTGTATGAGTGTGTATGTATGTGTTATGTGAGTCTGTTGGTATGTGAGTGCGTGTATATGTATGTGTTATTAGACTAGGGACGGGAGCCCAGGGTACCATCCAACCAAGCAAGTGCTCTGCCACTGGGATGCACATTCTTTAACATCTTGAGGCAGTCTTGTTATGCCGCCCAAGCCTTAGCCTTGGCATTCCTCTGTAAGCCCAGGAAAACTGTGAACTTGTGGGCTGCCTTCTGTAGGCTCCAGAAGAGCCAAATGGTTAACGTCCTGTTGGACAAGCCAGTCACAGGACCCACCTGTGACTCCGGCCTTAGAAGGCAGAGATAGGCTCTCCTCTGGAGCAACAGTGTGGGTGAATCCTGGGTGTGACTGAGATTCTGCCTCAAAGAATCAGGTTAAAGAACAATCAAAAAAAAAAAAAAGATTGCTGGTGTCAACCTCGCCCTTCCACAGACACATGCACACACTCACTCACTTACACACAAGTATCCACACACATGCAGACACACATACTTACATGAATGCAAACAACGTATTTTTTTTCTGTGTGTGGTGCTGGGGCTCTGTAACTGAGCTCGACACCCAGCTGCTAATAAATACTAACAAATGCAATGCAATCTAAGCAGGATTACAAGGCTTGAATGAAATTTGAAAATCAATAGAATTTGCTAAATTAAGATAACAAAGGAGGAAAACCATTTAAGCAATTCTTACAGGGGAAAAAAGCGTTTGACAAAATCCAACACACAGCTACTGTTTTGAAAAGTAACAATCTATCAGGAGTAGAGGAGCATCCTCAACCTAAGACGCTATCCAGGAAAATCACACAGTGGATACTACGCGCTCTCCCAAAGGGGTGAAATCCCACCCCCCCACCCCCACAGATATGATGGAAAAGGGGAATCAATACTGTGTTACGGAGCCCAACTTATGCAATTAAGTGATAAAAAGGTGGGAACACATAAAGGAAAACTAAAATGTTCTTTATATACAGTATTGGTGCCCACACAGAGAGGCCTAATTAATACACAAAGCATCTATGAAAGTAAATCATCTAGTAAAATCACAGGTACAAAATTAACAGAAAAGCCAGCGGTGTGGTGGGGGCTGGGGAGACGCCTCAGAGGTCGAGAGCACTGGCTGCTCTTGTGGGGGTCCCCACTTACACTCCCAGAAACCCTGTGGCAGCTCACAAGTGTCTGTAACTCCAGTTCCAGGGAATGCAACACCCTCCCCTGGCACGCTCTCGGGCACCAGGCATACAAGTGGTGCCTGACTATACACACAGGCAAAACACTCATACACAAAGAACATGGCGATCGGTTAGCAGGAAACATTTCAAAATTAAGTTTATTTGTTATTACACTGCAAAACAAGGCTCTTTAAGAATACGTTTTCAAATGCGTGTGACTGCTGTGTTGAAATGTATACAGCGTTGTCCAAGGAAGTCAAGAACTTCTGAAAGAAATTAACTAAATTGAAGGATGTGCCGTGCTCGCAGCTGAAAGGCTCCACATGGTTACAGCGTTTATTGCCCCAATTAAGCTGTAGATTTGATGCGACTCTAATAAAACTCTCAACTGGCTTTTTGGTTTTAGAAACTGAAATGCCAAAGATTAAAACTGATGAAGAGATAATGTTGGACAGACAAAATAATTTTGGATATAAAGAATACGATAACAAAGCCATATTACCTGATTCCTTATTACCTAAATAAACATATATGCCACACACACACACAAGTGTATATATGGTTTACGTAGAAGCCGGAGTAATTTAGATGCTGTGGTAGCAGAGTAAGAATACACAGACACAAAAAAAATAGACATATATGTACTAGGCATTTGATATTGGCAAGGACAATTCAATGGGGACAAATGGAGCTGGTATAAGCAGATAGCCATAGGCTTGGTGTGTGGGTGTTTCCTATGTAGATATGAGTGCGCATGCGTGTGTGTGCATGTGTGCACATGTGCACGCGCGTGTATGTATGTCTGTGTGTATGTGCATATGTGTGTGTGTGCCAACATCAAATGTCTTCCTATTTTCTGAGCTCTCTCATTGACCCTAGCTCGCTGACTTGGCTAGAACATCTGGCCAGCAAGGCCCCGGGATTCTCCCACCTTATCTTCGCAGCAGGGGGATTACAGGCATGCGCTGCCGTGCCCCACTGTGATGTGAACGCTGAAAGATCAAACCCGGGTCCTCGTGCTTGCTTGCCTAGCAAGCACTTTACCAGTTGGCCATCTCCTCAGGCCTCACCCGTCTGTTCTTCTGCATGAATCTTATGACCAGACATGGTGGCACATTTTTTAAGCTTTTTATTGATTCTTTGTGAGCTTCACACTATGCACCCCAGTCTTGTTCATCTCCTTTCATGCCCACCCTTCGCCCTTGCAACCTCCCCAGCAAAATCACACACACACACACACACACACACACACACACACACACACACACACACACCATAGAAAACTCACCGTGGAAGCTGTAGTGTGTCACAGCGTGCCCCACAGTACACCCTTCCTACCACACATGTTCACTTGCAAATGTTCATTGCAATGAGTCATTGGTCTGGATCGAGGGCTCTGGCTTCTGTGACATCATCAATGTTGGATCCTCACCAGCACTCTTCCCGGTTATCCTGTTGTTGCCCTGTGTCGTGGAGATCCTGCAGCTTTGATCGGCAGGACTGGCCCTTTCACGCATCCCAACCAGTCACAGATGATATAGATTTTGGCGTGGGCCAATCAGAGCCCTGGATCTTGGCCTGGATGGTAGCTGAGCTGGTCAGCAAGCCGGCTCTCCCTTATCAGCGCCACCAGGTCAAGCTCTCCAGCACTGCTCCAGCTAGGGGGCATCCGATGTCACCATCAGCAGGAAGCCGGGTCAGCTTGCTTGCTCTCATGCCCTCTAGCAAGCTCATCAGCACCCAAGCCAGCAAAGCCAGTTCCTCCATGCTCCCCAGTCAAGGCGTAGATGTAAGGCACGGCCACACCCGATAATGGCGGCGACCGTTACCACTTGGTGGCAACTGTTACAGTTGCTACAGCTCCTGCACTCTCAATGCACCCCTCCCGACAGGGGTATGCAAATGAAGTACTCCAACACAGCCTCTCATCTGTGGGCATGCTAATGTGGGCATGCTAATGGGACATGCTAATGAGATATGCTAATGAGGTATCCGAATGTAACCAATGAGACATTGACACGCCACATCCAGACAGTATTTAAGCGGCGTGCTCGCAGGCATTCAGGGTCTTTCGCTTCAGCTTCAAAGGATGCTCCCAATAAAGCGTGATTGAGAAGGATCCTGGTGTCTGCGTCGTTCCTGCCGGCGGGAGGACGCGACACGTAGAGTCTGCTTTCCCAAGTGCTGCAGCCATGAGGGGGCTAGGCCAGCTCCCCCACCCTTTATCATCAGGGCCAGTTCCACTGTGTTGCCCAGGAGAGGGACAGGGCCCTGTATCCTGAGTGGCGCAGCCAGTGAGAGGGCAGGGATAGCTCTTCTCCTCCCGGGCCCTCCTGGTCAGCTGTCTGGGCTATCGAAGGTGATGAGGGGGGCTGGGGGGGCGTGCGGGGGAGAGTAGCGCCCCCTCACCCACAGTTGGCACGTTTTTTTTTTCAGCACTTAAGTGGCAGAAGCAGGAGATTTCAAGCTTGAGGCCAATTGGACTACACAGGAAAACCTTGTTTCAAAAATCAAACTGTCACCACCCCTCTGGTGGAGTCCGTGTGACAAATGTTAACTGCACAACCCGAGGGGACGGCCCCTGCCCAGGGAGAGCCTCCTGGAACGGGTCTGATGTTCCTGCCAGGAGTAACTGATGGCAGCCTTCTTTGTACTCATTGTGTTGGCGTATTCTGTCCTTATTTTTTTTCTCCTAACCTTACTCTCACATCCGAACTATTCAAACATGACAACAGTTTCCGTGAAACTCCCTAACATGGGACTGCAGCCAAGGACCATTCAGGGCCGGAGTTCACCACTAAGTTCTGCTTCACTTGTTAAAAGAAACGTGGCTAAGAATTAATCATCAGTTAATAATTTATATTATGACTTACAAATAAAGTGTTTAAGAAAGCTCCAGATAGTGGCACTCAGATTTTAAAAAAAATATATCCTAAGAAAAAACTGTCTTGACACACAGATGTTTGCCATAATGAGAGAACACTGACCTTTGATAAAGAGGACATATGTGTACTGAAACCAAGCTAGTGACTTAAGAGTGATAACAACACTATTACTTTGCATTCTGTACTTCGTACTCTGTATGCCTGATTGCTTCACTGACTCCCTTGAAACTACTCCATGAAAAAAAAAAACATGTGACCACAAAGTACTCCCCATTTCAAAAAATGTGTATAAAAATCTAGATTGCTTGACTACGAAATACACTCAGATGTAAACTCCCCTAGGTTGGTCTGTCTGTCACTTCGCTGAATCCTTGTGCACCAATACTTCGAGAACTCCCGTCCCCAAGGTCCGTGGCAGTGACCTATGTTCTCCTTTAATCCTGGCACTGGAGAGGCAGAGTGGATCTGTGAGTTCAAAGCCAGCCAGGATACATAATGAGATTCTGTCTCAAAAATCCCGCATTTGCACATCATATGAAAAGAATCAAAGCTGTTTTTAAGGACAAAGAACTAATGAGATGGAGAGTGGAGGACCAGGGAAGGGAAATCTGGCCAAAGCAAGTACGCCTTTAAGAAAGCATCCTAGGAAGCCCATTACTACGTACGATGGATGTGCACCAATAAAAATATTGAAAGGAAATCTGGACCAGTGGTACAACATGTGCAGACCATAAGCTCTAAATGAACTATAAACCTACATATGGCCATTGAAAATTAGGCTGTGAGTATAGCTCAGTGATAGAGTTGCCTAGCATCTGCAAAGCCCTGGGGTTGACCACAAAACACCAGTGATAACAACCTTATAATCTCATCACTAGAGAAGCTAAGGCAGACGGAGCTCAAGTTAGGGTTAGGGTTAGGGTTAGGGTTAGGGTTAGGGTTAGGGTTAGGGATAGGGTTGTTAGGGTTAGGGTTAGGGGTTAGGGTTAGGGTTAGGGGTCAGGATTAGGGTTAGGGTTAGGGTTAGGGTTAGGGTTAAGACAAGTATGAACTGCATAGGGCATGCATCTCACGTAACATCAACAGTAATAATTAAGATTTTTCTTCTTAAAAAGTCTACTAATAAAAATTGTGTGGAATTGTCACCAAATTTGTTTGTGAGTTGAGGATTCTGGTCAAAATGCACTGTCCATTTGATGCCTTCTTCCAGAAGATAAAAAAGAATAAATTATTATTAATTTATTATAATATGCATTATATTTTGGGTCATATATTTGTATACACGTATATTCATATATATGTGACCCAGAATGTACATGCAGGGGCTAGAGAGATGATTCAGCAGTTATCAACACTTGTTTTTTATTATAATTTATTCAGATTACATCCCAATTGTTATCCCCTCCCTTGTGTCTTCCTGTTTCCCCCTCCTTCCCTCTTTCATCCTATTCCCCTCCCCTAGACCTTTGACAAAAGGGGACCTCCTCCCCTACCATGTGACCACGCCTATCAGATCTCATCCAGATAGCCTGCTTCCCCTTCCTCTATGTGCCGCCAGGCCTCCCCACCAAGGGGAAGTGATCAAATCTGGGGCACCAGAGTTCATGTCAGAGGCAGTCCCCACTTGCCCCACAACAGTGGAGAATGAGCTGTCTATTGGCTAGATCTGAACAGGGGGTCTAGTGTTCCTGCATGCATTGTCCTTGGTTGGTGCAACAGTTTGTGCAGCCCCTCCTGGGTCCAGATATGCCAGCCTTGATGGTCTTCTTGTGGGCCTCCTGAACCCTCTGGGTTCTTCCTTCTCCCCATCTTTCCATACCACTCTCACTCAGAGTCCAACAGTGAGTCCCAGAAGCTGTCCCAACCTCCTACTGGGAGAAGTCTCTCAGAGAACGTCTGTGTTGGGCTATGCTGGTCTTTCTGGGTCTGGGTTACCTCACTCAGGATGATCATTTCTAGTTCCACCCATTTGCCTGCAAATTTTAAGATTTCCTTGTTTTAATAGCTGAGTGGTATTCCACTGTGTAAATGTGCCATAGTCTCTTTATCCATTCTTTGGTTGAGGGACATCTAGTGAACACTTGTTCTTGAGGAAGATTCGGGTCCAGTTCCTATCGACCACGTGGTGGTTAACAACCATCCCTGACTCCAATACCAGAGACTTCCTCCTCTGATCTCTGAGAGCACCTGGAATGAACTAGGTTCACGCGCACACACACACATGGCAGACAAAACATTCACAAACATAAAAATGAACAAAATCATCTTAAATGTACTTTAGAATACATAACTAAATTTTGGGGCTCAAAGGAAGACAACTCAATGGGGAAAATGGACAAAAGGTCCAAACAGATATTTCATAAAAGAGAACTAATGAATGGTATGATTACGAAAAATGTTTAACATTATTATCATCAGGGAAATCAAATGAGAAAGGTAATTATTATCTCCTGCACAACCACTTCAGTCCTGAGATAAGCAAACAAGACTATGAAAAGATCGTTGCTGAAGGTGGGTTTCCTTTCCCAACAAGCTCCCACTTTGGGGCCCGACAAGAGGGATCTGCCCTTCTTAGGCAGGAGGCCACAAAACAGCTAATGTGACCACTGGTCTGAGATGTGATAAAGCCAGTACAAGAACTTGCCGAGAAAGAGTAGAATTTTCTGTGCCGATTCACAAAATAAGAATTCTAAGCATGGAATCAAACGAATCAAAGACCCAGAAATGAACCCACACACATATGGTCACTTGATTTTTGACAAAGAAGCCAAATCTATCCAATGGAAAAAGGATAGCATCTTCAACAAATGGTGCTGGTTTAACTGGGTGTCTATGTGTAACAAAATGCAATTAGACCCATATTTGTTACCATGTGCAAAACTCAAGTCCAAGTGGATTAAAGACCTGAACATAATACCAGAGCCACTAAACTGGTTAGAAGAAAAAGTGGGGAAGACCCTGGAATATATTGGCACAAGAGACAACTTCCCGAACAGAACACCAACAGCCCAGGCCTTAACATCAGCAATTAACAAATGGGACCTCATGAGGCTGAGAGGCTTCTGTAAGGCAGGAAACACTGTCAACAGAACAAAGGAACAGCCTACAGACTGAGAAAAGATCTTCACCAACCCTACATCTGACAAAGGTCTATTATCCAAAATATATAAAGAACTCAAGAAATTAAACATCACCAAACCAAATAACCCAATTGAGAAATGGGGCTCAGAACTAAACAGAGAATTCTCAACAGAGGAATATCGAATGCCTGAGAAACTCCTAAAGAAATGCTCAACGTCTTTAATCATCAGGGAAATGCAAATCAAAACAACTCTGAGATTCCATATTACACCCATCATAATGGCTAAGATCAAAAACTCAAGTGACACCACATGCTGGCGAAGATGTGGAGAGAGAGGAACACTCCTTCATTGCTGGTGGGAATGCAAACTAGTATAGCCACTTTGGAAATCTATCTGGCGCTATCTCAGAAAACTGGGAATAGGGCTTCCTCAAGACCCAGCTACTCCACTCCTTGAAATATACCCAGAAGACACTCCAGCACACAACAAGAACATTTGCTCAACCATATTCATAGCAGCCTTATTCATAATAGCCAGAACCTGGAAACAGCCTAAGTGTCCCTCAATAGAAGAATGGATAAAGAAACGGTGGTACATTTACATACGGAATACTACCAACTATTAAAAACGAGGAATTCCCGAAATTTGTGGAAAAAATGTATTGAACTAGAAATGATCATAATGAGTGCATTAACCCAGAAACAGAAACAGTCAAATGGTATATACTCACTTATATCTGGACACTAGCCCAAGGGGCATGTCCCATGAAAGTCTTCACTTACCGGGAAAGTAGGACAGAGGGGGAAACTTCCTATTGGGACTCTAGGTGAGAGAAGCAAGGGAGAATGGGGAAATAGAAGGATCCAGAGGGTCCTAGAAACCTACAAGTAGAACGTTATGATGAGTAGATGTGGACCCAGGGGTCCTGCTCAAACTATGGCACCATCCAAGGACAATACATGCAGTAAACTTTGAACCCCTACCCAGATCTAGCCAATGGACAGGACATTCTCCACAGTTGAGTGGAAAGCAGAAACTGACTTTCATACGAACTCTAGTGCCCCATATTTGACCACGTCCCCTGGAGGGAGAGGCCTGGCAGCACTCAGAGAAAGGATAGCTGGCTACCAAGAAGAGACTTGATACCCTATAAGCATACACAGGGAGAGGAGGACCCCCTCAGTCACAGTCATAGGGGAGGAGAGTAAGGGGAAAATAGGAGGGGGGAGGAATGGGAGGATATAAGGGAAGGGGTAACAACTGAGATGTAATATGAATAAATTAACAAAATATACTTTATAAAGAGAGTTCTAAGCATTTCACAGCTCAGCTACCATAATACCCACAAACCACGATCAGTTTGCAAAGGATTCTGAAACTGCCAGGGTCTTTCTCCCCTCAACCCAAGAAGAGCTACTTCTGAGAAAAGCTACCAGGGCCCATGGGAAGTGTCAGTGGGTGAAGGCACTTGCCACCAAGCCTGCCTTACCTGGCTTTGATCCCCACCGACCCAGGACCCACCCTGCTAGAAAGACAGAACTGACTCTCACACATTGTCCTCTGACCCACACATGACCCCACAGCATACATGCATGCACACACACACCCATACATGACCCCACAGCATACATGCATGCACACACACACCCATACATGACCCCACAGCATACATGCATGCACACACACACCCATACATGACCCCACAGCATACATGCATGCACACACACAAAATAAGTGAACCAACAATAAAGAGGCGTGACCTCCAGTTCAAACTTCGCCATCCAGTGGCTGAGACTTTAGGCGAGTTCCGTAACATCTGCACATCTGTCTCTTCCTGCATGACCTGGGGACCATTTCCCACACAGAGCTGCAGTAACAGCCTGTGAGCTCCAGGACCTCTCGGCATGTGCTCCCATTTTCCTAAGTGGCTCAAGTGGCTATTAGTGATAAATCTATCTGGCTTCCTGTGCTCTGTGGACCTGTGCTGGTCTTAGGAGCTAACTGTGTAACTTTCTGGTCTGTCTGTGCCATCACTGGGCCTCTCTGCTGCCAGATCCTTTTTACACTCTGCCCTGCTCTGCACCACATCAGCATCCATCCCCCGAAGCTGCATCAGCCAGGGCAAGACCTAAGTGAGAGATGGGAGGGCAGGGGAGAAGAGAAGCCACAGTCCTCCCACCTGTCTTCCTGAGCCACGGCTTTTCATGGCAGTTCTCCTTAGCCTGAGTTCCCGGGCCTGCCTGGTGCCAGAACGCACTGGATTTGAGCAGCACCCTCTTCCCTCTACGCTTTGCTAGTCCCTGTGGGTAGGTAGGTACTGCTTCCTGCACTGGCTCAACCTCCTCACAGAAGTGACTTAGTCCTTGTGGGTAGGTACTGCTTCCTGCACTGGCTCAACCTCGTCACAGAAGTGACTTAGTCCCTGTGGGTAGGTACTGCTTCCTGCACTGTCTCAACCTCCTCACAGAAGTGACTTAGTCCCTGTGGGTAGGTACTGCTTCCTGCACTGTCTCAACCTCCTCACAGAAGTGACTTAGTCCTTGTGGGTAGGTACTGCTTCCTGCACTGGCTCAACCTCGTCACAGAAGTGACTTAGTCCCTGTGGGTAGGTACTGCTTCCTGCACTGTCTCAACCTCCTCACAGAAGTGACTTAGTCCCTGTGGGTAGGTACTGCTTCCTGCACTGTCTCAACCTCCTCACAGAAGTGACTTAGTCCTTGTGGGTAGGTACTGCTTCCTGCACTGGCTCAACCTCCTCACAGAAGTGACTTAGTCCCTGTGGGTAGGTACTGCTTCCTGCACTGGCTCAACCTCCTCACAGAAGTGACTTGGTTTGCTTGCTCCTCCACAGCACCCACATCAGTCCCTGTCTTACATTTGCTCTGTTCTGAGGAACTGGCATGATTCCTGCTTTCCTGGTCAGCTTCTAACTGCACAGATGGCTGGTCACCTGGTATCGAGGACCCTTGAGATTTGAAGAACGTTTGTTGTAATTGCTTCCCCACTTGTACAGAGCCCACTGCAAGTGCCAGTCTGTATCAGTCACTTTGCTTGGGAAAGCCGCGCATCCTCTGCTCCTTTTAGTAAAGAGCACGCTGCTAATTACTTATTACCCTAGAGGATGACTCGGAGGCTTCGAAGCCAGATGCCTGGCTTCTGGGCGTTTGCTTATGAGCCCCTGCTGGTGAGGCAGAAGGATACAAACTAAACTATCCTTTAGTATAGAAGGTGTATTCTTGATTCTTCCTGAATGACATCTTTGTTTATGGTGGCTCTTTCTCACATCCAGGCAAAGCTCTGGGCGCTGTGTTTTTTCCTTTATAATGAGAACACCTCTCCACCTGCCCACCTCCAACTCTCTGTGCCCCAAAGCTCAGGTCTGCTGATGTCTCTTGATTTTACCTGCAACATGATCTCTGCTACATTTACACGGTGCTGGTTTCAAATGTGCCGTATTAGAATTGGCAACATAGCTTGTCCTCTGAAAACATAGAACACTGTAGTGGTTAATTGTGTGTCTGTGTGTGTGTGTGTGTGTGTGTGTGTGTGTGTGTGTGTGTCCACCCACACACCTGGTTGCATGTGTGACAATCAGAAGGCAATCCCAGGTGCAGGCCCACACCGACCACCTGTTTAAGACGGGATCCCCTTTTATTGTTTGCCTCTGCGTACAAGAGGCTAGGTGGTTGGAGAACTTCCATGAATCCGGCTTGTCTCTGCCTCCCATCTCATAACAGAGCCTTGGGTTTACAGGTGCATGCTCCTGTACCCAGGTTTTATGTGGGTTCTTGGGATCTGAACTCAGGACTGCATGCTATATGGTGGGTACACTGAGCCATCTCCGCAGCCCTGTAATGGTTATCTCACTGTCGGGCTGGCTGCGTTAGGTTAGTAAAGCACATGCCTGGAGGAGCCTTTGGTTTCCTGGGACATGAAAGAGGGAGGGCTCTGGCCCAGTGGACAAATTAATGCTTTGATGGGATCATAGCATGGTGGCGTTATCACAAGAAGGCAGGAATTAGGAGATGGAGCTGACTGGGGTCAATCCAGCACTCAGGGTGTGTCCTTGCAGCCACACCTTGCTCTCTTTTCCCTTTCTCTGCTCCCAGCCACCATGACACAAGCTGTTCTGTCAGCCATGCCTTCTCTGTCACGACAGATTGCACCTTCTGAAATAGCAAGACAAAATTCTTACTTTGCATTCCTGCTTACTTGTTTCTGCTGAGCAGTCTTTCCCAGGGAGGAAAACAGTAGCTAGTAGAGTCATTTATTTATTCAAAGAAGTCAATGCATTTAGTCAGGTGCAGGGCCTCGGCTTTCCCCACAGCTGATTAAGGGTGCTGGAGTCAGATGCTGAACGTGGTGCTAAGTGGCACAGGATAAACGGCCATGTGTGCACAGTCCTAGGTGACCATGTCAGGGATAAAGGAGTTCTCTGGACCACACAAGAGTTCAGGAAAGACAGGAAGTGGGGAAGAAAAAATGTTAATACACCCTGAAGGTGTGGTTTATTTTATCAGGTAACCAGGCTGCAGGCCTTTTGCTCATCCCAGGAGCACACTACTGGGGCCTCCATGTATCTGAAAACTCTGATGTCTTCCCTCTATGTTTAGCCATGTGGTCTTGTGTTCCTCACCTGAGGCCCCACCAAGTTCAGAAGGGGTGAGTAGCATCCTTTACCTGGGCCGAGGACATATTAGTTAATTACAATAGCATGTCACATCAACCTGTAGCTGGAAAATGAGGCCTCTATATACAGACACAAGAATTAATTAATCTGCAGGCCACCTGTGGTCATTAAGAGACCTAGAACTTAGAAACTTGTTCAAAACAGGAGTGGAATCTATCTTTTTTTTTTTTTAAGATTAAACTCAAGTATGTAGAACTGTCTGGCCCAGAGTATGTCTAGTAATGGCTCTCAAGAAAGATAGCCTATCTGGATACATCCACGACCTGAACAGCTATGTCCTTGTCTGCCTGTACCAACAGGCGATATACATGCATAGCCATAAAGAGAATTTCCACATATTAACGTCAGGATGCCTATGTAGTATTCCACTGAACGACTTTCTCCTGTATCCTCCCAACTCTAATCATCATCATAGCAGATCTGTGGATTGTACTTTCTCTGCCCTGGGAACAAAAATCCCAGGTGCTTCCCACAACCTTTCAGGCCGCCCCTCAACAGCCTGTGGTCTCTAGTCAGCACCAGTTTAATGATTAAAAAATAGGGTGCCAGGCAACAGATATTAGACAGAGAAGTTTATTAAATGAGCGAGCATGGGGGGGGGGGGAGAATGAGAGGAGGGGTACCCCAGAAAGAGACAGAGGCAGAGGAAGAGAGAAGAACAGAGGTAAGAGTAAGTGAGGGAGAGAGGTGAGAGCAAGAGAGGGAGGGAGTTGAGGTAAGAGAGAGAGAGGAAGGAAGAAGAGAGGTAAGAGGGAGAGAAAGAGCCACAAGGAGGGTTTGGCCTTTTACATAGCCCTGGGTAGTGCCATATCCCATGACATCATAGGTAGGCAATGACATCACAGGTAGGCAATGACATCACAGGTAGGCAATGACAGCATAGGTAGACAGACTGAAGCAGAATCCTAACAACCAGCACCATCTGATTTCAGCAAAAAGGGTGTCTTCACAACTAAACTCCAGCCCTCACCCATACCAGCATTCTCCCCTGGTTGGGCCAGCCTCAGGAAAGGGGGAGGCCTGCATGGGATAGGGACCACAGACAGCGCCTCTGTTTCTCAACCTTGTGCATCCTGCTGTCCACCACAAAGCCTTCAGAATAAGCTATCTTCTGCCCCCTTTCCCTTCCAAAGAGAACCCAGACATAACAGAGAGCTGGACTTGGCTTTCGTGGGTGTTCAAAATTCACTCTTCACTTGGAGGAATTTCATCTGTGTTTCTCTGAGTCAACCCTACTGGGAACCATTCCTTCCTGCTACTTAGAAGACCCTACCCCTGCACTCCCAGACACCCCCCCACTCAAGGTCTCTTAGGCGAGGCTATATTGCCCCACTGGCCAAAGTTAACGTGTCCTGCCTACAGGTCATCTTCAGAAAGTTTGTGTACCTGCCTCGTGAAGCATGGGAGCGCGGGTCGAGCTCGCCTGACCTCGCCTCTTCCTTGGGCTTGTCTCCCTTAACCTGTTAGGTGGGCCAGAAGGGGTCGTGACACAGAGAAGCACACCAAGCTCCAAGCAGGACCACAGATCCTCTGCATGAAGACTTAACCTTTCACAGCTTCTTATAAGGAATCATTTTGGCATCCTAATGAAGGCCGGGATGCAGCCCGGGGGTAGGAGAGTGCTTGCCCGGCACACGTGAGGCCCTGGGTCCCATCTCCAGGACCACCTGCAACTGATTCACATGCCCAGTGTAGTTGGAGATGCTCTGACTCACACCTGCTACATCCAAAACTTATCCAATCATAAAACCACTCCCGCTCCAGAGCTGCATTGAGAGAAAGGCATGGAGAACCTCAGATTGAGCAATTTTGTTTTGTTTTTTTGGTTTTTTTTAAGCTGCCTAACTGGCAGGTAGGTCCTAGAAAGTTCATCCAAGCTGCTCACACTCTAACCCTAGGCTGGAAGCAAACAAGGAAGTCACTTCCCCAAGAGTGCTGAGGGGTGTAGGGGACAGACGGGTGGGTGTGTCTGGCTGATGGTAGCTTTGTCTTTCTTGAAAGCTGATCAAACGTAACAGCTGTTCCATGCCGGAGAGAGAGGCAAAGCGTGGGTATAAATCTCCCTCGTGCCAAAGCCTGACGGCCATGGATGTCCACTGTCCCCACCTTCCCCACCAGAAGACCAGATCCTGCCCCTCCCAGGAATGTGGGAGCCCCAGCCAGAGGCTGGCAGCCCAGCCTCAGAAGTCCAATGCTCCAGGCTAAAGTGTGTTTATTGCTGTCTCAGAACCATTAGGCTGTCTTTGCCAAGGATTTCCTGTCATAAATCCTTCTGTCCTCTTGACTAAAGAAGTTGTTGATTTCAAACACCTTGGGCTGAGGTATTTCCTCTGCCTCACCTGGGCTGTGACTGAGTCTGAGGAGGACAAGTGGCCCGGTCAGGGAGGGGCCACCTCCGATCAGTGCCACCTTCTACCCAAAGCTGTGTGAAAACTAATGTGGGAGCATGTGTTAGTTGACAGAATTTTTAAAGTTAATATTTCTAAATTAAAGTGATAAGTGTACAGGCATGCAGCCTGCCATACAGCTTAACTAGTGATGTGTTCTAGAATATTCATGAATTCTCCATCTGTGCGAAACATAAGAAAATGCACTAGACTGAGTCAGAAGGCAGGGTTCAGGCTTTTGCTCTGCCACCTTGCACCAGCCGCTGCAATCTCAAGGCAATCTTT